>NW_026542599.1:21474309-22110695 GCF_028750875.1 Macrosteles quadrilineatus | reverse complement strand
TATTGGCCTAAGTGTCAGACACAATATGTCAGTAAATATGTGCCTTAGAATGTTATTGATAAAAATCAGGTTGATAAACATATGTTGCAATACTCAACTTAGTATATAAATATCCAGGAACAATACGTTTTGCATCAAGCATTTAAACAAAAATGCAGACGTTTTTAGTAAGAGAAGCTAATAAAATGAAATTGTGATTCATTCAACTTTTAATGTTAGAATTTCATATAGGGCTGATCTAATGACCCTACATATAATCATCATTGGTCTGCATTTTCGTGAAATCATCACTGCACCACATAAGATTGGCATTTCTAATGTACCTGAAATTTGTTCGTTGACCTACAAGGGACTAACCGTTGCTAAAATATATACCAACCTATGAGCTTGAAAACATAGGATGTAAATGAAAGTTACAAAAAACTTATAAAATAAAATAGGCCTACTCTGGTGTATATCGCAAATAATGTAAAAATGTCATGTTACTATTTTTATGGGGATAATTTACATTTTCTTATCTTATTCAAACTTGTATCAGTAATTAGTTAACTGTACATTACTTACTGTAACTTCCACAGCTTCTTTGAACTGAAAAATAAAACACATTATTTTTTACAATCATTATTTACTAAAAATATTTTTATAGTAAATTGCTAAATCCTAACCGTATTTTTTTTTTTCAAAAATACCTATTGATTTGATAACTTCATTTTAATAAGTCTTAGGTATCAATTATTTGAGATGAGGACGCCACTTAGGTGTGTATTTCAACCCATGAGCAAAGTATGAGTGTAAAATGTTATGAGATTATCTATTTAGCTTTGTTAATGACTAAGATCAGCTGTTTTATCAGTCAGGATGATCAAGGACAGCTGGGTTCGGTTTTGAGCCCATCTAAATATATAATCAAAAATAAAGACTAAATTTTCCCTTGATAAACTGGCTACCTTTTGATTGTTAGACGGGACTGTAACCACTCAGCTACCCAGCCAGTATATCTACTACTACTTAGTAGTAACAATAAAAATTTGTAAATCAAGCAAAAACTTAAAATTAAGGAATTTTAATGCTCTGGGGAGCTATGAAAACAGAATATTGCTTCTCTTTTTGTCGGCTAAATAGAATTAAATATCGCTTGCTTGCCATACAATGGGGACTTAGAAGGCTTAGAACATTTTCTTTTCAGCCTAATATTATGTCCCAAATTTAATTTGATTCTATTCAGAGGATTTGGCATGATTGGACACATTTATAACAGTTGTAAATAGTCAAAACTCCAAATAAATGTTCGAAGGGAGTTTTAGAAAATGAGACATCAAAACCAAGGAACTCTGTGCATCAGATCCCCTTTTATATCCTTTTATTTTTAGAAAAAGATATTTTTGATTTGAAACTTTTTACAAAGTAGTCGCATAAATATTTAAAACAGTTACAGAAAAATGTAAAAATTTATATATTTTAATAGTAGTCAATACTTACACTGACGGTTGAACCTGGAAATTGCGACGACTGTGGAAAAAAGTTAAATTAATTTCAGTGAAAATTTAACAAAACATAAAATGCAAGGAAAGGATAGTATTTTCTTGGCCAAATATCAGTATTTCTTTGGTAAACTAAAAATATTTCTATACTAAAATTCATAATTAAATATATATTGAAATTATAAACAAATTAACATTTCATTACCCACCTTTCACTTTTTTTATTTAATTAATTCACCTAAATCTAAAAATTTTAGTGAGTCAAGTGGTAATTTATGCAATTAAATATTTTTATTTTAGCTATTTTTTGTTTTGTAAGTTTTTCTAATTGATACCAATGTTGATTCACACAATCATATGATGACTCAATTGCTTCCATTGAGAAATTACAATGATTGGTAAAAAAGAGCATATTCATTTCATCATATTCAATGATAAAAATGATTCCAAAAAGCATAAAATACTCAAACGTTTTTATACATTATTGTATCATATTATTATCAATTGAGATGTGGACGCCTAGGTGTGTATTTCAACAAAAATAAGAGTGAAGGATGAGGCCGGCCACACACAGAACCAGGCAAGGCAGGGCGCGACAGGGCACTTTGCCCCGGGGCGTCTTGTGTGACGGGAATTGCACGGGCGCTTATGGAGCTCCACACACAGGACCGGGCGAGGCAGGGCACGTCGAAAAGACGCCCCCAGGCGCCCTCATGGCAAAATGCGAAGGTCTCCAAAATTATGCCCCGAGGCAAGTCGCTGCCGGGCAGAACTTTCTGCGCATGCACAGTCATGTGATTTATTCCCTTACGGGCTAATTTTGATAAGGATTATTTTACAACTGATACAATTTACATACAAGACTGTAACAATTTATACGACCAAAGATTACACCCTTTAATAAGACTATACAGTGATGATGTTACTACAGTGGTTGAATAACTAATAATTTATCTTGGTATTGATAACTGAGGAAAGAGAGGGCCAACGTTCATATCTTAAGGGTTCAAAAACCACTCCTCTGGAGGTATGACTTTGGATTATGTTTTCTATTCTGCTCCCAAGTATAAAGTCAAATTTAAAAGTTGGCTAAATTGGCTCAAGGCTCAGGAATAAAAAATCCTATATTAATTTTCAGGTTTATGGGGGCTAAACTTTTTACTTGACGTGCCCTGCCTCATTCTGTGTGTGACAGCAACAAGACAGGGCTTAAGTCAGGCGTCTCGTCGTGTCCTGTCGCGCCCCGACCCGCCTGGTTCTGTGTGTGGCCGGCCTGAGTGTAGATTGATGTGAGATGATCTGTGTAGCTTTGTTACCGGCTAAGATCAGCTGTTTCATTAGCCAGGATCATTATTTATTAAAAGCCCAATAACCAAGGACAGTTTCAAACCATCAAAAAGCTAATGACTTTTCTCAGGATCGAACTGGCGACCTTTTGGTTACTATGTGAGCACTATAACCACTCAGCTACCCAAATACTATATTAAGACTATAAAGTATTAAGACCTTTATAAAATAGAGAAATAATTTTGTATAATAATAATAGTATTTATTTGTTTGAAATTAATAAATGTATTTATTTGAAGCAATGACTTTTAGTAAAAGATTGAACTTAACATAAGTTTACAAAGAGGAAAAACAAAAACACTTACTTTTGAATTTGTAATAGGTGGATGTTTCCGACACTGAAAAAGAGACAAATATTTTTAATGACGAGAGATTTTATCTAACAGTCCCAAGTTTATTTAAATTTAGATAAGATAGAAAAAATAATCAATATAATATATTAAGATTTTATATTATTTGTAAAAAAATCACCCTTACACTACAATAGTTTTGTAGGCCTTCTTGAGTTTGGAAAATCTCTGGCCCAAAGTTTTTGTACAAAAGGAAGTTTTCTATGTTTGAAATCAACGACCAAAAGGAAACTTTTCAGCTACCTCATTTAAAAGACTTATTTCCTCAACTTAAATACATCTGTTTGTGCAATGTGTTTCCAACTACAGAATATCCACTTACATTATCCATGTGCTCCTCTGCGATCGGCCTCAAAGCATGCAACTCCTGCAATGCTTTTTTCAGCTCTTCCTCCAATCTATGGTTAAGATTTCTCACAGCTTCATCCTGTAATACAAATATAGATTATAATAAACAATATACTGTACCTTACAAAATCGAATAGGGAAGTAGTTTCTCGGCTGAGTATTTATTTTTGGGTTAATTCGGACAACTTTTTAGGGTGTTTACAACTTTTACAAAAAAACTACAAAAAAAAACACAATTTGATTTGTGTGTGTAAATCTTATTAAAATTAAAACAAGAAAAAACAAGAAAAAATAAACATAAATCCTAAAAATGTATTTAAATTTTGCTATGGTCTACAACTATTTTAAAAAGAGGGATGAAATTCACTTGGTTGGTAGTTTGTACATACTGTACTGTAAAAATTTTATACATTATTATTATTGTTATTATTATTATTACAAAAATATATTAAGAATTTATTTTATTTGTAAATATTATTTTAGACTATCTTTTAAGGAACACTTACAGATTCCGAACGATTTGGAGTCGGAGGTGGAGTTTTTTGTCTCTGAAAAATATAACACAAGCTTGTAAGATTCAAACTTTTATGTCCATAGAAAGTCTAAACAAGTGGGCTTAAAAATTATTCCTCAAAATCAAACACAATAATATTTTTTTTCTCTAATGGTTCACTAATGGAATTTTACAGCGGACTTCTTCTCATTCGGACTTGCCAGGACCGAGGCGGGTCCGGAACACAGTTTTTCAGGTAAATCGACATCCCCTAAAACTCATTAAATTAAGGAATGTGTGATGCATACTATACAGGGTGGCTGAAAAGTAACTTGCACCCCCCTTAAATTTTCAAACATTTGAGATATTTGAAATCGGTTTGCGGTATCCGTCTTAGATATGAGAGGCTACAATAATTATGGTAAATTTTGAAAAATTTCTCTTAGGGGTAGCGGGGGTAGGGGGTAGCTCAAAATTTTTTCAAATGGCAAGTATAGTTGAGTTTGGTATCATTTTACCGGAGCACATGAAAAGAGCCCGAAATTTTAATCCCTAAAAAGGTTCACTAATCTTAAGCATGGAAAGAGCCCGGGTCTCCACAGGTATCTGAGGAGGAGGACGCTGAATCATGTTCTGAGATAGTGTTATACTGTTATGTTTGGTTGGGTTAGGTTAGGTTAGGTAAAGAGACTGAGACTATATCTGTTAGTAACGTAAATATCTTTTAATAATATATATTTTAATAATGTATCTTTTAACAGTGTATCTTTTAATATTTTTAATAAATTCATGTATTTCAACTTGGTTCTTTCTCCTTTGAAGACCCGTTGTGGTAGTTCTAGAAGAGCCCGGGCTCTTTTCGCACCGTCCTGGGAGGGACCTTGGAGGTCCGGGCGTTTTTCAAGTGTCTGCCTGAGTTTTGGGGCTCTTTTCATATGCGCCCCATTTTACAGGTCGATCATTTTACCTTTATGTCAATTGTTTTGTTTTTTCAAGACCTATAAAATGATAGCAAACTCGACTATACTTGCCATTTCAAAATGTTGAGCTACCTCTACCCCGCTACCCCTAAGGGCAAAATTTTCAAAATTTACCATAATTATTGTAGCCCCTCATATCTAAGAAGGTTGCCGCAAACCGATTTCGAATATATCAAATTGTTGAAAAGTTAAGGGGGGGGGGGGGGGTGCAAGTTACTTTTCAGCCACCCTGTATAAGCCAATAATGGTGATTACGTAAAATTAGTAAAACTTTACAAACCACCAGATGTCAAGACTTTGAAGCCTAATCTTTTAAATCTTTAACCACAAACAACTATTACAATTTGTAACAACCGGAAGATATAATTTATTGTATTTCCTGGTGACTGACTTCCAAGAAACCTAGGACATCAACATCTGTCCCCCTTCTTATTATTTGTTTGTTTTTGCTACCTCGTTCCCCAACTTGACTATATATTCACATCACATCGGACTTCGGGCCCAAGGCAGCGATGTCGTGGGTTCGGATCCTGGTCACTGCCACTAAAATTTATCAGTACAGTTCACCTTTGTACTGTACCGGCTCACTCCTTGCTTTGCTGTATACGTTCCACGCACGGGTGGTTTGTCTATGTGGACGGGCAATGCAAGGTTAAAAGAGGAGGCCAACCTCTTAAAAAAAAAACCACGGGAATCACTCAAAAACTAACCAAATTTTGTACTTGAATGTGGGAGAGCACTGTATGTAGAAAGCTGATCACTGGTCTAAAACTTTTCCAACAACTAAAATTGCACTTCTGCCGAGAGTAGTCTAGTTAAACCGATACCCCGTTATAAGGTTTCTGGATAAGAGGAGGTTAACTGTAATCTAATCTAATATAAGTAAATAATGTAGTTAGTGTCATTTTTGTTGTTGTATATGGGTCCAAACAGAAGCAAAAAATAATTGTAGGTGCTTTTGGATATTTTTCAAGTTCATCATTAAATGCCTCTATATTATGTTTCACTCATTTCCAAACATTTTCCACTAATCATTAGTTTATTCTGTTAACTTTGAAAATGTATGAGTCAACATAGACCTTTTGATTTGATTAACACGTTCGCTGCTGACCACTAGATGTCAGGACGGCGCCAGGAGCTGAACTAAACGCTTGCCGCTGTGTAATATTGCCACCGATACACTTAATTACAGTAAAAACAACAGAAGTTATACTGGATGGCAATGTTGGCTTTGGTTGGACATAGTACTAAGTGATTCTGATAGATAGCAGCACTACCCAGGTTACAGTTGGTAAAGTAGTGTCGCTATTTAGCAAGAAAGAGGAGGGACAAAGCCCTGTTCAAAAGGCCCCTGGTGGTGATTTTGGGAAACTATATTTTTTATTGTCAGAAAAGTTCCTTCCCCAAAAGATGCAAAGTATAGGGCGCTCGTGACAACCTAGCTGATCCATGGAAACGTTAAACAACAATGAACAGTGTCGTTCCGGAACGTTCCTAGCTCCTGGAGCCGTGGCCCGGCTGACGTTTCGGAACATCTGTAGCAGCGAACGTGTTAAGGAAAACTATCGGATCTTGAACCACTCAGTAATGAAATTATCAAAGGGTTCTGGAAAGTCTTTAGGGTTATTTGAAAACATTTTCAGAGAAAACTAAGATAATTCAACTAAAACTTCATAATAATTCCATTCAGATAATGATAATCGAGTACCTCTAGAAGGGCTTTTAGCTTGGCAGTATCCATCAAAGCTGAAGTCAGCTGCTTACTTAAGTCTTCACAGTTCTCACAGCTCTTACTGGGAACCTCGTCCTGTCAAACACATAAAATAAATCATTTGAAATTACCGCTGGAGCCTTAATATATATAATATTCATTGTTTATACAGGACAATTTTCAATGTCTCGATCATCACACGCCTCTTCAAGAAATTATATATCTTTTCAAATCATATTCCGGAAACATCATATAGCCGAAAGAAAAATTTCTTGTCAATATCGAATATGTGAGTAAATCACCCTTAGGAGGGTTTTGTAAATCACACATTGTTCCATAAGGTTTTGATGCCCTTTTAGGTAGACAATGGATTGAAGACCTAGACTTTAAGTTTAAACAAGTCTTTGATCTATTGAAATTGAAAGCATCAAGCTCAAATGCAAATGTTAAATCAAGCAAGACTCCTGGTAGTATCTTTTAAATATATCAAACCTTTAAATTATTACATCAAACCCGCAAGAAGTCTAAATGAAAACGACCGAGTACAACTTAGATTTTTTAAGAGCTACACAAACGTATAGGAATTCAGTGAAGTTTTTAAGAATATTGGAAAACTACACTATTTTTAATCCTCTTGGAAAGTCTTGGAAAGTGGAAGTCTTATAAAACGCCACATCAACCAACTGCATTCAGAAGTCAACAAGAAAAAGGAGAAATTTGTGTCTTATAGACCAGCACCTCAGATTTTCAATGTTCCATGACCTCAAAAACTTCTTTGTCAACAAAATATAACATAATCTACAAAAAGATGAAGATCTGGATCCTAATAAAGTACTGCAGCGTTCAAACTGTACTACTAATCCACCCAGAAGATTCAACGACTTTGTTACAAAGTAACGAACTTCCCAGATGAGCTTTTCAATTAAAATGGGGAAGAACATTGTATATCCTTATATATAATACTTGAAGGCGATTTCTACAAAACACTACTTCTCCGTTAATAATTGAAGGATTTTTACAAACGAGGTGTCAAAATTAAGTATTTTAAGTGTAGACGCCCCCTTTCACAAATTCCTGTAATGAAAGTCTTCGGGCTTTGCCCCACAGGCCATCAAAATCCCAATGTATTTCTTATGAAGAAAAGATTTTGTTTACTCAAACAGAATATGGTTAATGTTACCTTGCCTAAAATGATCCCGTGTAGTTGTCAAACACGACAGCTGTTTCGTACTACAATGAGCACATCTTCAAAGTGAAGAAACAAAAAATCAACTCATTTAGCCCGCGGTTGAGCACGTCAAAAAACACATAAAGTACATGAAGTTCACACAAAAACACATATTACAAACACTTGGCCAAGTACCGCGAACAAGCGACGCGGAGTCATGACCTACACATTACCGGCGCCGCGTCGCTTGTTCGCGGTACTTGGCCAAGTGTTTGTAATATGTGTTTTTGTGTGAACTTCATGTACTTTATGTGTTTTTTGACGTGCTCAACCGCGGGCTAAATGAGTTGATTTTTTGTTTCTTCACTTTGAAGATGTGCTCATTGTAGCACGAAACAGCTGTCGTGTTTGACAACTACATAGGATCATTCAGGCAAGGTAACATAAACCATATTCTGCTAATGTTAATGATCCAGAGGCTATCCATCATGAAAATACTTAAAAAGACGAATAATTTGTAATAATTACAGCTATTCATAGTAAACACATAAACACAAGAGTGTTCGTTTTCAGAGTGAGTTCGTTTCCAGTTTTGATAACTGGAGTGGAGTGATTGATTACATTATCTTTGAGTTGACTCTTTTAAGTCAATGGAAATTGTGACTGTTATTCGTTAAAAAAAACGCCTTAAATATTTTGCAATTGCTCGAATTCGAGCAACAGGTGCACTAGTATTTCTATAATTCATGTACATGTTTTCCTTACTGTACAGTAATGTCTTTAACAGCTGTTGTATTTATTTACCTGCTGTTAACAATGCTAATGTTCAGTTTCAAGTTCGAATGAAGATTAACAGTTTTATAATACTATGTTCTAATAAATGTTCTTAACTAACCACCAGAGTTTTTATGCAATTACTTCAAGACAAAAATAATCGAGTACCTCTTGAAGGGCTTTTAGCCTGTCAATATCCATCAAAGCTGAAGTCAGCTGTTCATTTAAGTCTGCACATTTCTCGCATTCCTTACTGGGAGCCTTGACCTGTCAAATAGATAAAAAAAATTAATGTGAAATTAATATTTACAATTAGTTGACTAATGGAATGAAATTTAAATTAATTTAGCAGAAACCCAACACTGTTCCAATGTTCTTCATGGGAGCGAGCTGGTCTAGTGGAAGAGCGTGAGGCTTCAGACCGCAAGGATTCAAGTTCAAATCCCGTAAATTGTCAATGTGACACCTGTTTTAGCATGTAAATGAAATGAAATGATTTATAATGGTTTAAATACCTGCATTCAGTAATCCAATATGCTGCTTGTGGCAACTATAGTTTCGGTTCACAGGGAACCATCTTCAGGCCGTACAAGGCGTCGTTATTCACTTCCATATATGAAGGTCGTCATTTAATAAATAAGTACATAGAACACGAACACACGAAAACGCACATTGACACGAACATTTAACATTAAAAATACCGAGTACTCGGGAACACGAGACAGGTGCCGCGACCGGGTGGAAGTTGTAGCTCGAACTGGTGGTCAGTGGTCTAACGGTACGACGTCAGCCATTGTCTCCTTATCACTGCCGGCTCGCATTCATTCCTTCTCTCCTCCTCCCCCATCCAGTATTTTGATTGCGGTGTTATAAATGGAATTCGATTGGAATGAGAAAACATTTTGACCATCTGTTTTGACTGCCTTGTATATTTCAAATTCTTCATAAGTGTTAATGGTTGATCGGTCTTGGGAAAGATGTAAAACATCCATATTACTATTTATGTTTACATAGTTGTGGTTGAGTGAAATTAAATGCTCTGCGAAATTTGAAGTTTGTGGGCCTGTAGTTTTCTTGGGGATATGTTCTCTGAACCTCTTCTTGAAAGAGCGTGAAGTCTGTCCGATGTAATATTTTGGGCAATCTAAACTATAGTTGCCACAAGCAGCATATTGGATTACTGAATGCAGGTATTTAAACCATTATAAATATTCAAACGTAATCCGGAGGCTAACAACTCTTAAAAATGAAATGAAATGATGTTTATTTCCCAACTAAAAAGTACAATTCATGGTATTTTACAGAATAAATTACTTAATCCTTGTCTTAAAAATAACTTACAAAATAATATTATAACTAAATGGCACAAAGAGATAAAAAAAAAAAAAAAATACCTAATCAACTTATATGGAAATGTGTCTACATAGGCAGGGCCTGTGCGTAGACATGAGTTGCGGGTAATTTGTTTAGTGAATGGGAATTTTTTTTGAAGTGATTGTTGCCGAACAATCACTTCAAGTGATGTATATTACAAGTGATATATTGCTTGAAGTGATGTATATTGCCGAACATGATAAAGTCGCAACCCAACAAATAATATGTGCCACGGTTCCATACAACTAACTTCCAGGGATGTGAAGTTAGCACATAAACAATGTAGATTAAATAATGAAGTGTCCAAGTCAACACTGCCATGATTTCTAACAAAGTGACTCCACAAAACGATTAAAGAAAATTTATACAATAGGGAGATTTTCTCACTCTACTCTCTCTCCTGGAGTGTGATCTTTACTAAAACCCCTTGGAACCCAAGTATTGTAGAAATCAGGGCCAATTTTGTAAAAAATTGCACCTTAAAATTTTAGGGTAAATAAATCTTATGACTATGTCCAACTTAGACAAGAAATATTTCCAATCAGAAATGTATAAAATTGAAACGTGGATAAATTGGTTTTATGTTTTATGGTTTGAAATAGCAGGAATTCATAGCTCAAATAGAATTTTGAAGTTCCTTACTGTTCCAAAAGGTTACAGATCTTCAAATGAACACACTTAAAAACACTTATATTAGTACTGTAGAAAGGGGTTTCCAGTCGGGACCACGTAAGTTTGCAGTTGGTGGCAGCCAATCACAAGACAAGGCTAGTGCGACGTTGCCACATCGCCCGTTGACAACACTAATTAAAATATACAAAGCAATATTTTCAAATCAGCTGGCATTATTAGATTTGGCAACACCGCACGGTTCTCATTGGTTCATTCAAAACCATATGGTAAAAAGGCTCCTCCCTCAAATCAAATCAAATCAAATCATGTTTATTAGCACATAACGTACAGAGGTTACAGATAAATGCACAGGTGCTTCGTCATTCTTCTTATAGCCTAATATTATATAATGTCCTTTCTTAAAATGTATTTAGTAATAATAAATAAAATAGTTGTTTAACATTTGAGGAACTCTTTGAATAGACTAGCCAAAAGGTTTAATAAAAAAGATAATGTCAAGCTTAAAACTAAATAACAGGATTTATAGAATTTAATTATAAATAAAACATAAAAAATGTACAAAACATGTAATTTTAGTCAATTAATTGCAAACTTATGTGGTCCCGACTTTAGGTCAAAGATGCATGTCTACAGCACTAACCACAAAATGGATATCGATACATAGTTAATGAATCCTGAGATAATACACAAATAAAACCATAAAGCTTAGTACAAAACTGTTGACTTTAAACAGATAACTTTTTTTATTGTTTGTTTAAAAATATATTCAGTTTCTTTATAGAAATTCAAATTACATGTAATATTTTGTCATTATTTTCCACACAACTAAAATAGCTAATTTCTATAGTCCAAAAAAATATTACAAATTGAAACAACAATTATATTTTTGTCTCCATGACACTCAAGTGAAAAATTTTTACAAGTGCAAGAAATCTTTGGTTTTGCTCAATAATGTATACGACTCGGCTGCTTTTCAAATTATCTCAACGTAATACAAATTTACAGCGATATGCTGTCGTTTGGACACCAACGAGGTAAGATTTTTTTCAAGTTATCAGAAACTAACGCAATTAACCTAAATATTACAGTTATATTTTTAATATCTAGAATGTTACGATGTACAACCGTATGATAATTGCTGAGGGTATAGAGAGATAAAATCACTAATATCAAGCCAGTTTAGGCAGCAAACTACAATAAAGTAGCCTACATTAAGTGTGATGGGAAACTTAAAAATCCAAGATTGACATGAGGACTACAAAATCTTCTTCTTCTTCTTCTTCTTCTAGTTCGCTTTTATGGACCTTTCAACATTGGCAATCAACTTAAAATAACTTTAGTTTGAGCTTAGACATTAAATAACTATATCTTTTAATTTGTTATGTATGTTTCTACAGCAAGTGTTGCTCTCTTTTGGAGTTGATAGCAACTAATTTCGCCATTTTAACTGGACTCAATCGCATTCTTTTCCACATTCCTCTTCACCTTATCCATCCAACTTCTTCTACACATTTCTCTCAGACTCCTTTCAACTCCATTCTCCTTGGAACACCCTCTTCTCACACTCTTCTTACTTGACCAAACATTTTTTCTATTCATCAACTACCCCTCAAATTCTTATCATTTCATTTGATACTCTTGTATTCTTGATAGCTGTTGAAAACCTCTTTTCTCTCTCTTTACTGTTCATTCCATACTATTCCGTAACTATATTGAAATGTCCCTATGTAATTTTTCAGAAATGTGAATTTCCTCCAACGATGCAAGGAATGTCTGAACACAGTTCTGAAAGGCAAGCAGGAGACAATATGTGAGAAGGGACAGCTGACTGAGGAGAATGCGGTAACTTGCATGACTCGTGAGGATGTGAAACCAGCTGTGCCGTTGGTGCCGCTATACAGCGCCAATGTAGTAGTCGTCGGCGCAGGAATGTCAGGACTGACGGCAGCCAATCACCTTCTGGAGAACGGTGTTGGGAATGTCACTGTGCTCGAGGCTCTTGACAGGTAATTTTTGCAACCAAATGATACGCTATTGTCAATTTGTCATTTGTTGGTAATAAATGAACACTCTAAAAAGGCTAAGAGAGGAACCTAGATTACTGGTTAAAGTGTAGAACTCTTTGATCATTTGATGTATAATGTTATAAGTCACGAGAAATCATGAGAATATTTTATAGTAATAAAGAGATTTTCATTTTTATTGGATCATACACTTAAAGCTACACTACTTTACTACTTCAGGTATTTCTGGGGAGCGGGGGGGGGGGGGGGGGGGAAGAAGAAAAAATTACTTCACAAGGGACCATCATAAAAGCTTTCCAAAAGAAAAATAATAAACAAACATAACCAGAAGTTAAAAGATTTGCTTCAAAATTAAAGATCCGTTTGCTTCCGCACATCTGTTTGATCAATATATAATTCATATATTTATAAATATATGTAGATTTTTCACAGCTTTTATTCGGCTAGTTTGATGAGTATTTTACCGTGTTTGGTTCCAGTGATAATATCTTATCCATTATATTTGATTTTTAATAATTAATTGTAATAATTGCAATTGTAATTAATTGTAATAATTAATTTACACTCTAGTTATAATTGACATGCCATCTGTTACATGAGCTATGCTCAAATTTGTAATGTTTTTTTATGGCAAATAAAGAGTTTGAGTTTAATTTCTATAATAACATAAATAGGTTGGATTAATAAATTATTTAGTTTGTCATTTTAGCGTACTGCATAAACAATTTATTTTTTCAGACCTGGAGGTCAAATAAAATCCACTTGGTTCCACGATGCAGTGATTGAACTGGGCTCAGATGTTGCTAAATCCTCAGGGACAAACCCTATAGCCAAAGACATGTTCCTAGATGGTCTGATGACACCTCAACTCAACGGTGCCGACTTCAGCAGAGGACTCCTACTCAAAAGTGACGGCTCCAGCATTCCACACCCAATCAGCCTCCAAGTTTACCAAACCTTTAAACAAATTCTGGCAGAAGCTCATGAAATCGAAGCTGCATCTAGTTTCCAAACCAGAACCAGCATTCCCGAATTCATTGGGAGCAGAATCGATCAGGAAATTGCAATGTTTCCACGGAATCAAATAGTGGAAGCAGAACGACTGTTTCTTGGCTTGGCCAGCTTGTTCTTGGCCAAAAGTAGTCACGACGATAGTTTGAAAGTGTCCAATAAATTCGGTGACTATCTCCAGCTGCCCGGTAGTTGTACCATGGTTCCTCTCGGATTTTTTGCTGAAATCAACACTTTATACGAATCTCTTCCAGAGAATGTTGTTCAATTCAACAAGCCGGTGGTTAAAATCAAATGGGGCGGAGTTTCAGACGTGTTTCCCCGTGCTGTTGTCATCACCGACTCAGGGGAAGAATTCCCAGCTGACTACGTCATTATCACCGTTCCAATCGGAGTACTGAAAGCATACGCCGACTGTCTCTTTTGCCCTGGCCTGCCCGCTGGCAAACTCGATGCCATTATGAAGATTCCGATTGGTCACTCAAACAAGATATTTCTCCAGTTCGAGCAGCCATTCTGGAGGTGGAAGAGAGACATTGAGAAAATGACTTTTGACCCGGAGGAGATGGAATGTCGAGAAGGATGGATGAAAGGGTTAACATCCTTGGAACCGATCCACGGCAGTGACCACATAATGTGCCTCACTGTGTCAGGCCCACAAGCTCAATGTATGGAGTCTCTATCCGACCCAGAGGTCATCTGCGATGTTGTGAAATTCTTGAAGGAAATGTTCTGCAAAGAAGATGTTCCAGACCCGATAAAGATCAAGAGGACGCAGTGGTCAAGTGATCCTCGATTCCTAGGAGCGTTTGCCACCACGGGCCCTGGAGTGGATTCGCAGGACTTTTTCAACCTAGCGACTCCTCTACCTGAACAAACAGACTTCTGCGACCCTGTACTGCTGTTTGCCGGAGCAGCCACGTGCCCGGTGCAGTTCGGAACAGTAGAAGGAGCAAAATCCAGCGGCATCAGAGAAGCGGAAAGATTGATTCAACTGATCAGACTTCAAGAGCAAACTGACAAAGAAGAGCGCTTGAACTACCAGTTGAAATGTTGATTCTAAATTAATATCATGTACTTGTGAGAAATTGTTTATTAAAATGTGTTCATATTTGTAAATTTGTATATACTACATTTACTAATAGGAACCATCATTGATAGGCTATGACCATGTATATTTTGAAACTGGATTCTTTTCTCTAGCAAACTCAGAAAATCTAATCCTTATAAAACAGGTTATTAGGACACAGTAAAGTTAAGTAAAAAGTTACGAAACTTTATGATTAGTGAATAGCGGTTCTCAAAGAATAAGTATTTAAAGTCATTTAATTAACTTACTTCTGTTTGTACAGATTTTGCTGACAGAGAAGCAGCAATTATTGACTTCTCCTTTAGAGCTTCTGCCAATTGCTTCTCAAGCTCACTGATTTGAGCTTTTTTCTTGTCCAACTCTTCTATCTTTTCCTTCAATGCCTTTTCAAACTCAGATTTCTAAACATCATAAACATTGTAAAAACATTTTGTAAACGCTAAATAACTATGCTAGTTTTATTTTTATCATAAGTAACTTCACATCTATACTTATTTAATACGCAAGCAGGTTTTTTGTGACAATTACTCCTCCGAAACTACTGAACCGATTGACATGTTTTTGGTGTCATTGGAAAGAGTTTAACTTGGTGAGTCGGTGGCTCAGTTGGTAGCATCACGGACTTTGGGCCCAAGGCAGAAGTGTTGTGGGTTCGGATCCTGGTCACTGCCACAAACTTTTATCAGTACAGTTCACCTTTGTACTGTACCGGCTCACCCCTTGCTTTGCTGGATACGTTCCACGCACAGATCTGTAGTCTATGTGGACAGGCAAATGCAAGGTTAAAAGAGACCGCAAACCTCAAAAAAAAAAAAAAAAAAAAAAAAAAAAAAAACTTGAAGTTGTGCAGGAAACTTTCATTTTAGGGAAATAATTAGAGAGTTAGGCCCTAGGGCCCTTTAAAGGTTTGTAAGATTAACACGGGAAGCAAAAATTGTTATGAAACTCCAGCTGTTGTCAGAAATTAAATAGTAAAAAATGGTCTCCATGGAAGCATGAGAAAATTCACAATGTTTACCTTTTTGCTTTTACATTTAAATGTAAACAACCAGAACTGTCAAATGCCTATTTCACAATTTCAGACAGCTGATCCAAAAACATAAAATAAAATATTTTACACAACTATGTGGTAGGTTTATTTAATCTTAAACTTTATGATGGATTATTTATTCTAAATCTATTTTAATGATTATGAAACTCATTTTTTCCCGTTGTGAAGCACGACTACAGCAACTAGTAGCTAAATAATCTTTGCTCAGGATTGATGTAATCATTATTAAATTGTGGCCCCAAATGGAATATTAGTAGTATTGAATATTAAATAATAAAATTAGTTAAATGTAAGCACCAATGAGAGAACATTTATATAGTCTGTAGTTAATTTGAGGCTTTAATTATTTTGTAATTTAACAGAAATCTACTAACTCAAATAATCTCATTTAGTCAATTGACGATGAAAATTGACTCACCTGTTCTACTTGAATGGATTTTACTGATTGAGAAGGAGCAATTATTGACTTTTCTTTTTGAGCTTCTGCCAATTGCTTCTCAAGCTCACTGATTTGAGCTTTTTTCTCGTCCAACTCTTCTATCTTTTCTTTCAATGCCTTTTCAAGCTCAGATATCTAAACATAATAAACATTGTAAAATAGTTTTTTTCAAACCTAATTAACAAAGAATGTCCAGGATTGGCAATTATTATTTAATTATGACCCTAAATGGAATATTAGTGGTGTTGAATAATAAAATGGGTTAAATACATTAAGTACCAAGGAGAGAAAATTTATATATAGTCCGTAGTTAATTTGTGACTATTATTATTTTGTAATTGAACACAAATCTACTAACTCAAATAATTTCTCATTAGGTCGATTTACGATCAAATTGAACAAGTAAATTTTGATTCCAGTTGTACTTATAAAAATGTATTGGCCGGTGTTTCTGGTAGCCAATAGGATATAAGTAGGGACGCCATTCAAGATTCTTGTCATTCGCCTATTGGGTCTGATGATGATTGGAGTGTCCAATCGAAATCGATCACCACTTACCATCTTTTGCATATTTACCGTCTTGTGAGTAACAGTATAAGCGTAAATATATGTTTTAAGTGTTATAAGACGTATTTTTATTTACTTTCAGATCGAATTGACTCACCTGTTGTTCTACTTGAATGGATTTTACTGATTGATGAGGCGCAATTATTGACTTTTCTTTTTGAGCTTCTGCCAATTGCTTCTCAAGCTCACTGATTTGAGCTTTTTTCTCGTCCAACTCTTCTATCTTTTCTTTCAATGCCTTTTTAAGCTCAGATATCTAAACATAATAAACATTGTAAAATATATTTTTAAAGCTAAATAACAAATAACTTTGCATACCCAGGGCCGCATACCGTTAAGGGTCAGTGGAGCCCTGGGCAAACACAAAAGCAGCGCCCCCTTTTTTCCTAGTGTGGGCAGGCAGTGGTTGGGGGACACCCGGTGAGCGCCCCCAAACCTCTGGCGCCCCTGGGCATATGCCCAGTCTGCCCGTTTATAAAAGTGGGCCTGTGCATACCTACTAAATAATCTATGTCCAGGATTGGCAATCATTATTGAATTATGACCCTAAATGGAATATTAGTGGTGTTGAATAATAAAATGGGTTAAATACAGCAAGTACCAAGGAGAGAAATTTTATATATAGTCCGTATTGTGACTTCAGTAGACCCCCTCTTAACCGACCCTAATGGGACCGGACCTAGGTCGGATAACTCAAAAGGTCGGATAAAACGGGCAATCCCTAAAATCATAACATAATGAAGTGCTATTCATTTGGAATTATATAATCATTATTTTGAAATCATACTTGCATTATTTATCAAATAAACTACTCTTATCTCCTTTTTCATATTGATAGAAAAGTCACAAATAAACACAAAGCACGGTTAAGTCAAATAGGCCTACTTTCAGTGGAATATATTATAATACTACGCAAGAGTCAATAAAATTCCTATTTTAATAACTTTAGTACTGTAATGTATTAATTGATGCTTTCCAAATACATCGTAATACAGTACAGAACCTTTTGTCGACATTAAAGATACAAGCGACCATTTTGTTACAAGACAGGACGTTTTTATAGCCTCTCACTGGAGGCTCAAGCACAAAAACTATCTTGACCTTGGAGTTGTTAACCCCCCTTCCCTACAAGTTGCATTGTTTGTTTACTCCGGCGATAAGATAATCAGTTCTCAAAATCGTAACGCAGTTTATGATGTTATAAGTTTGCCGCACAGATAACAAATCAGATCAGATGTGCTCGAGCTACGAACGATGATGACAAACTGACAATAGGCTATGCTATATCTTTTGTGATCAACACAAAATAACTTATTGTTAGTCATATCCTGTGGAGATAAGCGTATGGTTCAGTTCTCATCGCCCAGCGTGGGAGGGGAAATGCCGAGATTCCTAGAAAGCGGCGGTTAAACCGAGCTGCTCTCAAAGCAAAGTCGGTTAAAACAAACTGTATTATTTTACGTTCGAAGGCGGATAATCCGATTATCGGTTAATACGAGGTCGGTTAAGAGGGGGTCTACTGTATTATTATTTTGTAATTTAACACAAATCTACTAACTCAAATAATTATATAATATATATAATATAAGCGTAAATATATGTTTTAAGTGTTATAAGACGTATCTTTATTTACTTTCTGATCAAATTGACTCACCTGTTGTTCTACTTGAATGGATTTTACTGATTGATGAGGCGCAATTATTGACTTTTCTTTTTGAGCTTCTGTCAGTTGTTGTTCAAGATCACTGATTTTAGCCTCTTTCTCGTACAGCTCCTCCATCTTTTCTTTCAATGTCTTTTCAAGCTGGTGTATCTTGAAAAATTTTACTTAAGTTGTATTTACTAGAAAAGTTCAACTTGCAAGTTTTACAGTATAACTACTGACATTTTACTGTAAAATGTTAAACACTTCACAGCAACATTTTGGGAGTATCGCCGAACTGAAGGTAAAATACATTGGTTCAATAGAACTCCGGTATTGCTAAGTGTGTAGGCGCTGCTGTAAAGCCGTGTTAGTTGACGGACACGTTACTTGCCTCAGGAAACTAGAAAGACATTAGAGGCAAGTAACCTGTCCCCTAACCTGCCTGCTCTAATGGCCTCGTGTAAACGTAGCTTGGATGTAAAAATTTTAAATGTAGTAGCCGGTACGAATTCTTGACATATTTTCAGACCCTATTGATGTCACAAATTACATATTTTGCGTTGATCCGAAAGTCTCCTGTATGTTTACACCCCTTGACAAGCAATACTTTAAAAGGTTCAAATTGCAGGACTAAGGTATGGTTGTGTGGAAGTTGAGGTAAGTCAGGTTTTTTCATCCAAACTTGAGGTAGGTATGTTACAGTTAAACCTCCTTATCAAACCTAGCACTTTATTAAGCAATGTTTTAGAAAAAGGGTTGAATAACAATTTTGTTGGTACAGTTTGGATCAATCCAGCTATTGAGTCAGAAAATCATCTATAAGCGAATCAACTCAGTCAATCACCCCAGCTAGGCCTAATCAATTCAGATAATCAACTCAGCTAATCAACCTAGCTGATCAACCCAGCCAATCAACTCAGCTAATCGACCAAGCTAATTGACTAACCTAATCAAGTCAGTTAGTAAACTCTCAGCTATAAACCGAACTGATCAAAACGTACCTGGATGGAATGTCCACTAGGCATCTTCATACTCTTCTCGCTCTTAGTTTGAGTCAGCTGGAGTAATTTGTCATTTGTATCCTTCAATGTCTCTTTTTCTTTCTGGAAATTCAGAAATTTTTTAGGTCTACGTTGGCTGACTTACGTAGCTTTGGTTGACTTTTTACATTAGACAAAATACAAGGTAACACCATGACCAATCATTTAATTTATGTTGTGTAAACTTCTATTACAGATTAATAAAACATGATTATATATATATTTGTTTTTTAGGAAACAGTCTTGGTTTAGACTTGATACTGCAGTGGGTCCAAACAGAGACCTTCATATTGGTAGGTGAGTTGGGCCTATATTGTTATTTGTTACTTGTAAGTAAAACATTAGCTTAAGCTTTACAGCTTGTTAAAATAAGAACCGTTACAAAACTAGTATTTGATCTATAATTTAAAATGTTTTCACTCATTCTTGAAACTTCACGAGCTTATCACCAAAAGTGAAATTCAAACCATGACCACTAATATATTAAAATTCATTTTAGTAGCCCCGGAACTGTAATAATGACTAATATTGGTTTTATATTACCTGTCATCAGTTCCAAATTGTAATTTTTGTAATGTTACATGTTTCGGCGAGTACTGAGTCTGTTCCCGGTCGTGTAACGGCAATGTTTTGTACCCATGATAGGCCTATCCAACCAAAAGTATTATTTATTTATGTGTCGTGTGTTAAGTGTCATGTGTGTCAACAACGAAGCTATGCAAGCGGATTTTTTAATGAGCATTCCTGGACTGTATGCTTGACAATGGCAGCTTGCCGAAACATCTAGCATCTACAAAAACTACAATTTGGATCTCACGACAGATAATATAAAACCAATATTGGTCACTAATATATAATGATGTGCAAACTAATGATACTAATACACACTGACCTGTAGGTCTCTGATCTGCTCTTCTAGCGCCCGGATGGTCTCCATATGTGTGGTTCCCCTAGAGGCTTGTGATATTGCAGATCTCGACTTGTTTCTTTCTTTTTCTAACTGTCTCTCCAGGTCATCTGCAACAGATAAAAGTTTAAGATGGAAAATCAAAATGTAACAAACAAAAGCTTATAAAAATATTGAGGGAAATATTGTTGGCACAAACAAATTATCCAGCCGGTACAGTGAGTGAACGAGTGAATGTTACTGAACTAATCAAATTTAGTGGCAGGTACCAAGACCCGAACCCATAACATCAGTAACATCACTATTATGGATCCAAAGGCTACCAACTTAGCTTCCAACAGCATTTGGTTCAGGTTATTTTGAGCTTTTGGTTCAGTGTCTTTACACTATTGATGTAATTTAATTGCTGACACGGTCATGTTACCAAATTTTTGTATTTAATGTCTACTTTCTATTATAATATACAGGGTGATTGATATAAGTGTGCCAGCCGTTTTATTCAAAAACTATAAGAGATATCAAAAAAAGTTAAATGGTAAGTGCCTTGGATTTTTTATTTAAAAAATTGTAGTTAAGTCAAAAAAATTATTTTAGCCGCCATTTTTCCAATATGGTCGCCAACTTTGATTTTTCTTCTAGAACACCCTGTATTTTATGATGTATTCTGGTAGAAAATGTAATTTTAAGATGATTTTATTCTTGTAATTTTTTTCATAAACCTAACCGTTTCAAAGATAATAATGGTTAAAGTTTTGAAATTTCTGCATGAGAAAGAGTTTTGATAAAGGCCTAAGCAAGCATGCCAGCTGTTTTATTCGAAAACCATTCAAAATTTCACAACTTAAACCATTATTATCTTTGAAACGGTTAGGTTTATGAAAAAAATTACAAGAATAAAATCGTCTTAAAATTACATTTTCTACCAGAATACATCATGAAATACAGGATGTTCCATAAGAAAAATCAAAGTTGGCGGCCATATTGGAAAAATGGCGGCTAAAATAATTTGTTTGACTTGACTATAATTTTTTAAATAAAAAATCCAAGGCACTTACCATTTAACATTTTTTTTTATATCTCTTATGGTTTTCGAATAAAACGGCTGGCACACTTATAATCACCCTGTATGTAGCCTATACTTGCAGTTGTTCACTACCCTCATTGCCCAACACTTTCTACATTCCTTTATTTTAAGTGAGTTTCTTGTAATGATACTTATCTCTGAGAATCTTATTAAAATGGAGCAATATTGTATCTAAACTAATCCCTTGACATACACAGAAGTAAGAAACAGAGGATACATTCAGTGGTACACTTAAGAGGTGTCTAGAGCAAATTCTATTCATCATCTCCTTCCGCTCTCCTTTCCCCCCTCGCCATCACGTACTATAGTGCTCACGCTGTAGAAAGGCCCTGTGCGGTACAACTGCTGTACAAATATGCTATGTGGCCGTTCGGGCTCTTTCTTGATCAATACTAGTACATTTCCGCCCCAAAATATAGCTATAGGCGCACGGTTGTCCCATAAGCTTGTATCCTCTGTATCTTACTTCTCTGTGGTACGCAGTAGATCTCAGACAGTGGATTGACCATGACTAAACGTATCACTATATCATAGATAAGATGATTTTTGGTTTGCAAAGTTCGAAAAATGTTGTGTATCACCTTGAAAGAATGCAGAAACCTACTCACCAACTTTGTCCTTGGAGTCTCTGAGCTGTTCTCTTAGTTTCTCAGTTTTCTCTTCCGCACTCTGCAATTTCTCTCTCAGCTCCTCCAGTTCAGCAGCCTGTTTCTCCGCTTGCATTCTCAGTTTTATCAACTCCGTGTTATCCTTCACCTGTCTGGACGTTTCACTCAGTTGTTCGTTCACGCTTGTTCCGCTTTTCGCCGCCTCTTTTTCCAGAGCTGCTAGTTCTTTTTCCAGTTGAGCAAGCCTGGCTTTGTATTTGTTCTTTTGTGTTTCTAGTTGCTGAAATATATGACTTTGAAAATATTGTATCTTAAAAACTGTTAGGAATTGTACTTAGTACATTTTACTGGTGCTAGACTATTATAGAACTTTTTCCTTCATATCTGGTTTATCTATATTACACAAACATGATTTTTTTAATTGGATATCTAGTGGCACTTAGAGTGTATGAATGATGACTTTTAATCCTCTCTTACTTAAAGATGAATTTCTCAATTTGCTCTTTACTTTTTTGATAGGATAACAAAAGAAAACAAATTCCTTACTAAAAAATCTCAAAAAGATTGAGTCAAAGTCATTTTTAAGATAGTATCATTTAAAATACCAAGATTTTTGCCTTTTTGGCATTTTATCAACCCAGGATATATTTTCCAAGTTGCGTTAAATTGGGTTTTAGATCAAATCTTAGCCTATTTATGTACGTCAATTCAATCTACTCACATCTTCTAGTTCGTTGATCCTCATTTTCAAAGCAGCTACATTTCTGTCAGGTTTTGCATCTCGAGCAGATCTGCAAAATACATTCTTCGCTCAAACTTAATGAACTTCAACTTTCTATTGAATACAGTTAATTTAAATAATTTAAACATCATATTCTAGTAGGAATTCAAATTTTAAAAGAAAATATATATTGTAGCAGACCAACCATAGATAGACTGGATTCAAATATGTGTTAAAATATAGACTAGAAAATAAATCATTGATAGATTGGAGAAAATAAAGTACATCTTGTCTTCTGGGGTCCCCAGGACCATTTATTAAAATATCTGTGATCAAGAACAGTAGGTTCAGTTTTGAACTATTAAAAAGGTTTGACTTTTCTCAGGATTAGAATGGAAGGAATGCCTACTTCACACAGGGGCAAAAATAAGGGGGGCAGGGGATCAAGCCGCCCCCCCCCCAAAAAAAAATAATGAATATGAAAAAAATGGTAGGTACCATGATAATCAACAATAAAGAAGCGTGATCTAAGTCGAGTAAAAGTGGCATTGAACACTGGATTTTTATCTTTAAGTAATGACGTGACACTCTAGTAAATGTGAAAATGGTTCCAGGCTAAAACTTCCATCAAACCTTGGAACAGCAAAATAGCTTTACACTAGTGTACTCTACAGTCAATATTTTTATGCTTAGCTACTGATAAACATGGTGCTATGGTACCTCTCAAATATCCCTTTGTATTTTTCACTCGCCTATATGTCTTTGCAATATGTTTTTACCAACTAAACTATTCTAAACTCACTGTGTCTGATTAGGAACGGGGTTGTACTCCAACTCTCTCGGTGTTTTCACTTGAGCTTGCTTCATCTTAGCATCATTGATCCTTCCCTCTTTGCTGTGGATGTAACTGTGATTCATTAACTGTTGTTTCAATACTTTCACCTGAAAGAGATTCATCTTTTCACCAGTGTCACATTTTATGGTAGCAATACTGGTTTAAATCACTTTACACAAAGTACTCTATCCTATTAATTCAGTTCTACCAATTTCTTTTCATAAGAACTTTTTCCTACAAAACAATTAACAGGTAGTCATCGCTTTACAGATCAGATGGGTTCCAGAATCAAAAATTGTAAAGCGTGAACTATAACCCGTGGATTGCTTATGAGGGTCTAAATCAATATTCAATTTTGATTGTCCATTTAATAGAAATTAAGATTTTTACTTTTGTTATGTATGTAAAGTTTAGTAACTTTCCCAAGCTAGGATCCTGACTACTACTTGTGATGGATTTACAGTATTGAGCTCTAATTATAAAAGAATTGAGTTTTGTTCTTAAAGAAAGGCTACAGGCCAGGATTTTGATTTGTAAAAATTCAAAAACATTGTGTGTACAGTCTCTCCTCTGTGTACATTCTATTTGGCCTACACCTAAGCTATCCTCCTTTTTCTAGAATTAAGTTTTTAATAATCTTTTTTATGGGATTGATATAAACAAATCTATAGGCTACTGATATTTTATAATTTAGTGAAACGGTAATACAATTGCATTTCATGCTAAGAAATTTTAACAAGATTAAGCCTTCTGGAGAAATAGATTTGTGAGAGGTTATTCCATTTAAACCTTCAGTACGTTAGTCATAAACACGTTTCTTATTAATTTACAAAACTTGAAATCAACCCACAACTTCTCTTGAGATAAATACTGTGAAGTGGTCAGAGATAAGTATTCTCATAGCTGGACTAAATTTAGAAAGTTCTTAAACCAGTACTAGAGCTATTACAGTACCTTGGCTTGAAGATTTTTGTTTTGCGATTCTAATATCGCGACCTTGTTGCTATCAGCCATTACAGAAGTAGGGGTCAAACCAGATTTCTTGTCCAGCCGGTCTTGTCTTTGTATTGCTGTCTGTAACCTGAGATTTTCAATTGCTTAGAACTTGCATTAAGTAAAAAACAAGCGACTTTGAAAACTTAGTATCAAGAGTTTATTCCTTAACATAGTAGTGTGTTCAAAAACTCATGTCAGAGGCGGTGCCAGGATTTCAATGATTTCATTTGGGGGGGGATTACCACCGGGAGGTCTGGGCGATATGGAATATTCCCCAGAAAAAGCGGGGTACAGGGATCCCCCCCACGGAAAAAATGTGGAATTTAAAGCCTAAAAAAGTTTTTTTACATATTTCAGCTCTAAAATATGCTCTAGCTAATAGTATTTATTTATGTTATGTAATAAAATATAAAATATTTCAGGGGGTATATCCCTCCCATACCCCCCGCCCCTGGAACCGCCACTGCTCATGTTTAACAATATTGTGCATTAGCTAATGTGATGTAAATTACAAAGTATTATTAAGTTATTCTACAAAGTATTTTTAAACTAAGTTTTAAACTATAAACACTTTGAACCAGTAGCCTACTATAACTGTTATATAGTACTGGTTGAATATTATATTATACTGGTGACACCGGTAATCTTCTCCCACAATAGTGGCACTACAATGAGAATGTCTTGAGAATGTCTTGCAGTCTCTGACACTGGTATTCGTCTGCAGTGATTACCGCAACATCGGTGATCAGCTTTTCAGTTAACCAAACACCCTTGGTACTATTGGCTATCAGGTCATAGTAGACAGATGGACACTAGGTCGGATATATATTTTAAAACATATGGAGGTTCTACTGATGTAAATACATTTTTTTATTCTAAATCATAGGAATCCTTTGAAAACTGTGACAATTTTGAAAAAGAATTTAAATCAGTTAATAATCAAATTACCTTTGAATTTGTCGTTCTTGATTTCTATTTTGCTTTTTCAGTTCTAAGTTTTCATCAGCAAAAACTATATATTTGTCTTCCAAATCTCCTCTGTCCATCTTGGAGACCACTGCTTTGTCGATTTGCTGAGCTTTATAGACAAAACAATGTAGGTGTGTTTTATTAAGTTTCCTCGTATGACATCAAACAATATAGGCTAAGATTAAACTCAAAAATAAGCTGGGGTAAATCATAGAATGGCCATGGCATTTATTATATTTACTTTGGTTTTGGATTACCTGATAAAAACTTATTAAATGCAAAGCTTTTACTTTTACTTTTTAGTTTGTACCCCTATAATTTTTAAAGTATTTTTTTCCATAAAATAACTTGTCATTACAGTAGAGTCCCGCAAACTTGCCGTAATGTGGCCTGGAAGGGTGCCGAGTTTGTGAAATGCCGGGTTATTGGGAACTAGGGTTTAAAATAAAAACAATACAATTTTTAATCCTTTTACCTGCCTTCTTTATATACTACAAGTCAGTGTTAAGTCATCAGATATATTACAACAAATCCTTGGTACGAGTTGCGAGTGATTTAACTTAAGCTGGTTTGAGTCCATGTTGAACTCGGACTCAAATATTCACTAATTTTCTGAGCCAGGTGATGGCCGAGTTATCCAGACTGCCGGGTTATCGAGTGCCGAGTTTGTGGGACTCTACTGTACAACATTTTGTAACTCTGATTTTAAAATATCAAGACCTCCTTTGAAGCTTATACTTTTTGGATTTTTACTGTATACAGTCCTGAAGTAAAACCTTTAACAAAGAAGCCTATCAGGGTAGGCTAAATTTACTAAACCTAATTTCCTGGGGAGTTGAGTGGTTATAGTGCTCGCCTTGAAATATAAAGGACACTGATTTAATTACAAGCGAGCTCATTTCTAGACCCAGATGCCATTTGTCATTGGGTTATCACTATACTATTCGAGTATTTGGGTTACCTAAAAGTTACTTTAAGTATTAAAGGTTGGACACACATATATATGTATATGAATTTGAACGGATGGTGTTTTTGGCCTCTAGGGACCTCAAAATGAAAAATTATATCGGTCCCGGGTCCAGGTCTTAACATGAGTATTACCGGTACGGTAATAGCTCATTCCCCATATGAGAAATTCGCTAAAATGAAACAAGGAAAGTCTTACAAGCATATTTATGATAACCCAACCTAACATAACCGCCGCAGCACGCTGTAAAATATGTGGCCACAGTATAATACCAAATTACCCATAAAAGCAACTATGGTTTGATATCATAATAGTTAAGAGAAAATAATCTAAATATAAAACTTTTAAAACGCATTTATATAACATTCTGAGTTAAGCCTAGCATAAGTATGTCAAAAGATACTTACATTAAGTTATCATTATCTACACGTCTACAGTAAACTTTATTAGCCACGTTCAACATACCATTGTCACAATAAGGTGGAAAACATTTTTCATGGTAGGGGGACAGAGACCTTCTACTATTTCCCTCGTCCATCCTGTAAGCAAATGTTAAAAGCAGTATGTAACATATCTAAATTCAAGTCAAGGGGTGGACATAGTCCATAGTTACAGTAACTAAAGTAAGTTAACTTATCTAAAAGTAACGGTAAACTTAGTCTGTACGGTAGCAGGGCCGTACCCATGCTTTGGCAGGCCCCGTTAAAGATATTAGGCCAGGCCTCACCTCCCCTTGAAGTTATAATGTTTGGCGGGCCCTAGTTTATGTTTTCATTGGTTTAAGTAGGCCTACAATTGTAGGGAAAACTCGGTCTGAATACATCCCTGCCTGTGAACTAAAATGTTGACATTCCAGTTCAACTGACAACTTTCTATTCCAACCAAATAAGTTATCATATGCAGTTTAAAATGGATTTTACAAATAAAATGTATAGATTGACCTGTCCAACCCAGAGAGGGGTCCACTGGGGAGATGGAATTTTCCTTTTCTAAAATCGTTAAAATACAGTAACCGTACATTATCCAGAATCTACTAATAATTACATATTGAACACCTTTGTGTGTGTTAGTCAGTTGCTTCAAAGGCATACAATTTTTTTAAGTTTCTTATACCCCCTTCCCACCATGATAAAAACATCATTGTAGGCTAGGCCTAGTTCTAAAAGAATTATTCTAACTTTTAAAATTAGACCTAGTTTGCTAGGCTTATGTAGGTAATTTAACAAAGGACCTAAACTAGTATGATAGTAAAGATTTAAAAACGATATCATAAATGTAAGTTACCCACTTTATCTATTTTAACTTCATTCAAAAACTTACTTGAATTTCGACTAATGTAGAGCTGCAAACAAAAATTTGTATAAATAGTAACAGAGATAAATCATAAAAATTTTCCTTGGGTGGCCTAAAACACTTATACTGAATTTTGATGGAGTTATCTGTTTACATGTAGAGATTTTTTGTTTACTACATGTATAAGTCCTGCCCATCTCTCTTCAACATACTTTTTCATCTTCGTTGCTACAACAAACAAAATAGATCCAGTTGCTAGGGGTTTTTTCATACACCAACCATTGAGCCACTATTAAGCCATTGGTTATAAACATATTGATGGATCTTCAAGAAGAACTGGTATATTAGAATTAGTATAAATTTGAAATAACAACTTCACCAATATTTCTGAATTTTTAATTTTATTTAATAAAAATAAAATTAAAAATTCAGAAATATTGGTGAAGTTGTTATTTCAAATTTATATATTGATGGATGTATAACGTATGTGATGTATGTATGTAATGTATGTAATACCATAGACAAATTCTGTCTATGGTAATACACACACACAAACATTGAGGAACATCCATCAAGATGTCGGAGTAGCAGAATTCTATCCCCGGAAATTTACCCCCATGAACGCCTACGTAATTTTGACGTCACGAGAAGCAGGGCCTATACAGTACATGGTTTATTTATTTATTTTATTTATTTATTTATTTATTTTTTATTTATTTATTTGTTTGTTTGTTTATTTAGTTATTTATTTATTCATTTATTTATTTTTTACGGCAAACACCAATTTTAAAATTTACGGTTGAGAAACTGCCGGCGATTAAAAATATACCACAAATATATTATTAAACAATCAACAATAAATTTCCAAATAATGTTGTAATATTGTTTGCTTGTAAAGTAATTTGCAATACCACGGAATTTTACCCCCGGAAATCTATCCCCAGAAATCTACCTCCTGTGGTCAAATGAGACAAGTCCGTCACCGGAAGTCTACTCCCGTGGTCGGGTACGCTACGTATCAGCAAAGATTCGTGGTTGTTTTAGATAATTTTAATAATTGGTTTGTAAATCAACGTCTCTTCGTTTAACCGATTACCTTCTAGGTAACGATTAATAAATTAAACTACATCCATGAGAATCTTGGTTGATACGTATCGAGGCCGACCAAGGAGGGTAGATTTCCGGGGGTGGAATTCCGGTGTCAGACTTGTCTAATTTGATTATGGAGTGTAGATTTCCGGGGGTAAAATTCCAATGTCCGGTTTATTGGAATTTTGATATGCTGTTAAGTAAACCGTGAAATGTGAGTTGATTGAAATGGGAGGCCTTCTTATTTTATCCGTCCTAAGAGTTCGCCACCAGAAATCCACCCCCAGACCTGTGACGTCAAAATGACGTAGGCATGTTTTCTCGGGAGTAAATTTCCAGGGTAGAATTCCGTGGCCGTGATTCCGGTGACCCTGGATTATACACATCATGTGTTATATGAAAAGTCATAACATTATTAAATAAATATTGGTTTTAAACTGATCACAACCATAGATAAAACATAAAACTTTTCCTTATTATCATAATTGTAAATACATTCAAATTTATTTAAAAAGAATTGACAACTTGCTACACAGTGGTATCTGATGATCTGATCATGGATTAAATGTATATGATCATTGATCAAAATACCTTTATAATTGCATGAGGCAGTTAAATTGTCAATTTCCAATGTGAAATATACCTATATGTTATTTATAGTTTAATATTACGAGTATGGTTTTATCAAGTTAAATTTGAGTATATTAGTGGAAGAACTCACGTTTGAAGCCTCAGCGGTGTACATCGTTAAGCACAAAACAGTGATCGTAAACTTCTACAGACCACCCTCAGGTAATGTTTATTTATTTCTGGATAAACTGCATGATGTCTTCTCAACTATGCATGGTGTGAAACTTGACTTCTTTTGCACAGGTGATTTTAACATAGACTTTCTGTCTGACAGCATTGAAGTCCGGGAACTTAAAAACCTAATATCTAGTTTTGGTCTTCACACTGCAATTAATGAAATCACTAGGCCTAATGTCGCAGCTGGAAGTGTAAACAAAGGTACCTGCTTGGACAATATTGTGACCTCAGTACACCCAGATAGATGGGAAGCCTCAGTTATACACACTCCTGTCTCAGATCATAATGCGGCCTTTCTGTCAATGAACATCGAGTCATATTCTAAATCTAATCCAATTTCTTTACCGAGAAAGGTTACTAGGAAATTAAATCCTCAGAATTCCTTAAAATTCTTATCCAACCTTAGTCAGTTGAATTGGTTTGAATTATATGACCATAGCCTAGACTTAAATGCTAAATTCAAAGTGTTTTTTGACAAACTGTTGTGGGCCTTAAATGGTTCGATTCCCTTGAAAACTACTGTCGGTTTTAACAACAAACCTAACAAAAGGTGGTATCATCAAGGACTTGTAAATATGAAAAATGAGCTGGACCGGCTATATTTTTTGTTTTGTAATGCAGGGACTGCTGAAGTTAAAACTAAGTACAACTCATTAAAGTTGCAGTACCGCAAAGAAATCAAGAAAGCCAAACTTGACCATAACAACAGTTTACTGCTAAACTCTAGTAATATTTCTAAAACATCCTGGTCAATCATTAATGAAATAAGCAACTGTAATAGTAAGCCTTTGTCTATTCCTGACTGCCTAACTGCCGATGGACTGAACTCCTACTTTGTCGACTGTGTTGAAAACCTGAGAAGTAATGTTCCCGCCTCTTCAAATGGTCCTGAGCAATATCTTAGAAATTTGACCTCTTGCAACGCTCTTCCGACTATTGAGGACAACAATGCTTTTAGGATTGGACTATTTACTGTAGAAGAGGTGTATGCAGCCATCAACAGTCTTAACAATAGCTCTTGTTTAGATATTTACGGAATTAATGTCCTCATCTTGAAGTTAGCTTCTAGTTACATAAGTGAAGTTTTGACTTACCTATTTAATCTTTGTATAACACAAGGCTGCTACCCAAACAAGTTCAAGATTTCTAAGGTTATACCAGTCCATAAAAAAGGGCCTAAAAATGTCATTGCTAACTATAGGCCTATATCTATTATCCCTGCAGTGTCGAAGGTCTTGGAACATCTCGTACATCGTAGATTTTCTCAGTATCTTGAGGATAGTAACCTTTTAGCAAGTAGTCAGTTTGGCTTTAGGCCCAAACACAGCACTGTCCAAGCAACCCAGGCACTGATATCAAATTGCTTTCAAAGTTTAGAGGCCAAAAGTGGTATAGTGTTCAGATCGTACGACATGTCTAAGGCCTTTGACACAGTGGCTCATGATCTCCTTGTGAATAAGCTTTCTTGCTATAACCTTGATGATGTTTTGGTTAGGTTTTTTTCAATCTTATCTTAGTGACAGATGGCAAAAAGTCTATCTAAATGGCACTTATTCTAGTCCTGTTCAAGTGCCCCACGGAGTGCCCCAAGGCTCTATATTGGGCCCTACCCTGTTTATACTGTATATAAATGACTTACCTTGTAATATTAATGACTTATCTGTAAAAAGCTTTCTTTTTGCTGATGACTTGGCCTTGTGTGTACGGGGTAACTCTTTGAATGATGTTACAGACACATTGGACACAAAATCTGCTGTTATTAACGACTGGTGTAATGCAAACAAGTTATGTCTTAATGCTGATAAGACTCAGGACCTGACTATTAGTCTAAGCAGTAATGGTAATGATGTAAACACTCTGAAGTTTTTGGGTTTTCATTTGCAGTCAAACTTGAAGTGGTTTTCACATGTAGATTTTGTAGCATCTAAAATTGTAAAAGGCATATTTATGATAAGAGCACTTAGGTCCACTGTTTCAGATGATGTCCTTATTTGTATATATTATGGCCACATTCATAGCTATTTGTCCTATGGTACCTCACTGTGGGCCAACAGTTTTTATGCTAACAGGCTGCTTTTTACTTTACAAAAGAAGGCGGTGAGGTTAATTTGTAGTGTGAATAGAAGAACACATTGTAAGCCCCTTTTCGTGAGTCTTAACATTCTCTCATTTCCATCCTTGTATGTTTTGGCAAGTTTGTTGTATGTAAAAGAAAACATTTCTCACTTTGAAAAGATATCTGATGTTCACAACTATTGTACTAGGATCTAAAGATAATCTGTCTACACTAAGGTATAAGTATACAGCCACTCAAAATAGTTTTGAGTACCAAGGTGTTAAAATGTACAATTTCTTGCCTGCATCCATCAAAAACCTGTGTGTTTCAAAATTTAAACATGTTTTAAAAACTACTCTAACCCAGGCTTGCCTGTATAAACATGAAGAGTACTTTGGTTTAGAGTTTTAGTTTTAGTTGCCATCTTGATTGTTTTCTTTTTCTTTTGACGATTGTCATGAACTTTGTACTCAGTTTTAACGACAATAAAGCATTTCATTTCATTTCATTTCATCATAGATATAACATTATCATAAACATACTCCTCAAGGTTTTATCATAGACTAACTAACACAAGTTTTATGGTTTTATCTATGATATTATGCTTATCCAAGGGAGTATTATTAGGCGCTTATAGCAATATTTTTTCTTATAGTAACTTACTGAGACCAAATCTCATTATGAAAAATTCCTCTATGTATATTTTTCTTCTTTTCATTAAAATCAAAGCTAAGCGTACGTACTGAGAGAGAAGAGGAAAATTATATCCAAAAAATATCCATCCATCATGGACGCCGAATGTCATTTACGGTATATGTTGGGTGTAATGTCGAAGGTATATTTACATTTTATTGGAAATGTGTAAAGCATTTGTTCTGCAGTTTGTGATTTTATTTTATTACTAATGCACGTAAGTGTAACAGTGTCTGTATAGTGATAGTGTGACTTGTTTAATTCATTTTTAAGGGAATGATAGTGGATTGCGTTGAATGGTATCATGTCAATTTAGCGTCATTCTAGTGTCAAACCATGCAATTTTAAGTGAATACCAAAGGCTGTGGCTATAAATTCATAAGAATAGTAAGTTAATTTAAATAATGAAAATATTCAACTTTGAAAGCTAGTAACATTGTCTTACCAATTGCCATCCCTGTAGCCTAGCATATTGCAACAGGTTCCAAGTTAACACGTTCGCTGCGGGCCATCAAACAGCAGGCGTAGCCCCAGTGCGGCGCAGCCCGCAGCGTCGAACAAACCCGATTGCCGGGTGATTGGCTCTCATATTTCGGTATGACGAATAGCAAATAACGTGCGGTGATGTCCTGTTTTATAACAAGAGTCGACGTAGTTCGCTAAACACTCACATATAGCAGCACTGCTTGGAACGTAGCCGGTCCCATCGTATTAACAATTGGAGGGAGAAAGACGGGACAAAAAGTTGATTTTTAAGTTTGCTAGACGGGGATTTTATGGGGAAATTTTACTACCAACCTACAACACAACAAAAAGCAAGTCACCCACTACACGCTAACGTGGAAACATTCTGCAAAGGGTCGTAAACAAACGCACGTGGCGCGCTCGCCCACCCCCATCCCGCCCCCCCCTACTGATAACGCGACAAAAATAGAAACCAAGGTCACCACGGTCATTCAACTGTGTCAACGCAGGTGGCTACAAAGTATTAGTTCGAAATATCAAACGGCTGAGCCACAGAAAAATATTGAATTTCAGGAGGACCCAAGTATCCATATGGATACCGCCGCCTCTACGTGATGGACTCCAGGTATCCATATGGATACCGCCGCACCCAATGTGTTAAATGGCTAAAGAAACAAATAAATTAATAGGCCTAGGCTGATCTACAAACTATTGGTTCGTACTTTTTTCTTCACTAGTTTCTTCTCAATTGCATAGGCCCAAAATTGTGGATGGACTAAGAAGTAATTTTTAACCCTGTCTTAAGTTAAACCTAATTTTGTTCATGTTTGTTCAGTAGGCTAGGTTCTTGAGCTATAGGCTACCTACCTATACCTAGGCCTAATTGACTTGTACACCATCAAAGCAACCCAATGAAACCTTGGCCTTAATCTAATTTATAGGCTCCTAAGTTATAGTGATAGTGTGACTTGTTTAATTCATTTTTAAGGGAATGATAGTGGATTGCGTTTAATGGTATCATGTTAATTTAGCGTCATTCTAGTGTCAAACCATGCAATTTTAAGTGAATACCAAAGGCTGTGGCTATAAATTCATAAGAATAGTAAGTTAATTTAAATAATGAAAATATTCAACTTTGAAAGCTAGTAACATTGTCTTACCAATTGCCATCCCTGTAGCCTAGCATATTGCAACAGGTTCCAAGTTAAATGGCTAAAGAAACAAATAAATTGTAGGCCTAGGCTGATCTACAAACTATTGGTTCGTACTTTTTTCTTCACTAGTTTCTTCTCAATGGCATAGGCCCAAAATTGTGGATGGACTAAGAAGTAATTTTTAACCCTGTCTTAAGTTAAACCTAATTTTGTTCATGTTTGTTCAGTAGGCAGAGGTCCTTAAGCTATACCTACCTATACCTAGGCCTAATTGACTTGTACACCATCAAAGCAACCCAATGAAACCTTGGCCTTAATCTAATTTATAGGCTCCTAAGTTACAGTTCCACGAACGGTACAAGTTTATGTTACATTAATCGCATGAAATAGCCTACAGTTAGTAGGCCTACCGTGACATTAAGTTAACTTAATTTCATTGGCAACTTACTTTCCTGTTCATTTGTAAAAAAACACAAAAATACCCTCGCCGCAGCAAACCTGCAGACTAAGCGAATTTCCATATGTCTGATTGGATTTACACTAAAATGTCTACTTAAAAATTTAACATTTATTTCCTATTTAAATAGAATTATTTTAACAGGTACTTAGGTTTGCTGCATCAGGGAGGGTAAAATTTTTTTTGTAAAATGTTAATAGTTAGTAAGAAATAAAAACATTTTCCAAATTTGATCAAAATATGTTCATAAACAAGCAAACTACAACAGTTTACTCATTCTCCATAAGAATAACATGGGAATTTAAAATTTACATTTTTTTGGAATTTTCTCCGTAACCATTTGGCGCATAGTAACACTTCAATATACTAAATTATTTGTTTTTTTAAGCTCTACAAAATGGTTTGAAAAGATTTTGCAAAATTTTATTTTTTTTTGTCAAAAATGGGAAAAACCTATTTTTACCCCATAAAACCCCCCGTAAACCCCCGTTCCCATAGTCCGATCATGCTGGTTCGCGAACTCGTTCGAGTGTATCCCGCCTTACACCTTCAAACCAAATTTTATCAAAATCGGACAAAAATTACTCAAGTTATCGTGCGGATGGACACATATATATATATATATATATCTATCTATATATATAGATATATAAAAATTTGAACGAATGGTGTTTTTGGCCTCTGGGGACATCAAAATGAAAAAGTAAATCGGTCCCGGGCCTAGGTCTTACCATGAGACCTACGGTAATAGCTACTTCCCTATAGGGAAATTCGCTAAAACAAGACCAGCTTGGAAAATTTTAAGATAGGTCTGCCTATTTACAAGAAATGTTGAGTGTATCAAACTGTTAACTTACATCGTGACTATTTCCACGCAGAGGATACGCGTCCGGTAACCGGACGTGGATTAGGCGTCCGGCAGTTACTGTCATAACCTAACCTATCCAACCAAACTTGCTGATAATGAAAAATACCCCCGCCGCAGCAAACCTGCAGACTAAGCGAATTTCCATTTGACTGATTGGATTTATACTGAAATGTCTACTTAAAAATATAACATTTATTCTTGATTTAAATAGAATTAGTTTAACAAGTACTTAGGTGTGCTGCATCAGGGAGGGTAAAACTGTTTTTTTTTTTTTGTTTTTTTTTTGTAAAATGTGAATAGTTAGTAAGAAATTAAAACATTTTCCAAATTTGATCAAAATATTTCACAAACAAGCAAACTACAACAGTTTACTTATTCTCCATAAGAATAACATAGGAATTTTAAATTTACAATTTTTTTGAATTTTCTCCGTAACCATTAGTCGCATAGTAACGCTTCAATATACTAAATTATTTGTTTTTTAAGCTCTACAAAATGGTTTGGAAAGAAATTGCTAAATTTTATGTTTTTTTGGTCAAAAATGGGAAAAACCTATTTTTACCCCATAAAACCCCCCGTAAACCCCCGTTCCCATGGTCCGATCATGCTGGATCGCGAACTCGCTCGAATAAACGTACGTTTACACGTTTGTACCAAATTTCATCAAAATCGGATCATTTTTGCTCGAGTTATCGTGCTGACGGACACATATATATATATATATATATATATATATGAATTTGAACGGATGGTGTTTTTGGACTCTAGGGACCTCAAAACGAAAAAAAAATTGGTCCCGCGTCCAGGTCTTACCATGAGTACTACGGTAATAGCTTATTCCCTATAGTTTTTTTTTTTTTGTAAAATGTGAATAGTTAGTAGGCCTAAGAAATGAAAACATTTTCCAAATTTGATCAAAATCTTTCACAAACAAGCAAACTACAACAGTTTACTTATTCTCCATAAGAATAACATAGGAATTTTAAATTTACAATTTTTTTGAATTTTCTCCGTAACCATTAGTCGCATAATAACGCTTCAATATACTAAATTATTTGTTTTTTAAGCTCTACAAAATGGTTTGGAAAGAAATTGCTAAATTTTATGTTTTTTGGGTCAAAAATGGGAAAAACCAATTTTTACCCCATAAAACCCCCCGTAAACCCCCGTTCCCATGGTCCGATCATGCTGGATCGCGAACTCGTTCGAATAAACGTACGTTTACACGTTTGTACCAAATTTCATCAAAATCGGATCATTTTTGCTCGAGTTATCGTGCTGACGGACACATATATATATATATATATATATGAATTTGAACGGATGGTGTTTTTGGCCTCTAGGGACCTCAAAACGGAAAAAAAATCGGTCCCGCGTCCAGGTCTTACCATGAGTACTACGGTAATAGCTTATTCCCTATAGTTTTTTTTTTTTTGTAAAATGTGAATAGTTAGTAAAAAATGAAAACATTTTCCAAATTTGATCAAAATATTTCACAAACAAGCAAACTACAACAGTTTACTTATTCTCCATAAGAATAACATAGAAAATTTAAATTTACATTTTTTTTGAATTTTCTCCGTAACCATTAGTCGCATAATAACGCTTCAATATACTAAATTATTTGTTTTTTAAGCTCTACAAAATAGTTTGGAAAGAAATTGCTAAATTTTATGTTTTTTGGGTCAAAAATGGGAAAAACCTATTTTTACCCCATAAAACCCCCCGTAAACCCCCGTTCCCATGGTCCGATTATGCTGGATCGCGAACTCGTTCGAATTAACGTACGTTTACACGTTTGTACCAAATTTCATCAATATCGGATCATTTTTGCTCGAGTTATCATGCTGACGGACACACATATATATATATATATATATATGAATTTGAACGGATGGTGTTTTTGGCCTCTAGGGACCTCAAAACGAAAAAAAAATCGGTCCCGCGTCCAGGTCTTACCATGAGTACTACGGTAATAGCTTATTCCCTATATGGGAAATTCGCTAAAATCAAATGAAGGTTCAATTCTCTTCATAACATAAAATTATAAATGCCAAAAATTCAAACAAAAGATGTACAGTTAAGAAGAAATTACATTCAAAGCAAAATCTGGGGCAAAAAGTTAAAGAAACCGATGGGTTTCGAACCAGGGACCTCTTGGTTATCATACGAGCACTCTATCCACTACACCACGAACAACGCTGGCCGAATACCGTATCGTTGTGGTAATGGCGTTCCGGGACCCCACAACCGGACGCTTAATCCACGTCTGGTTACCGGACGCGTATCCACTGTGATTTCCATAAAATCTTTGAGTCAACTCTTTATAAGTCGTCGGAAATTATGACTGCTACTCGTTTTAAAATAACACCTGTAATACTTTGCAATTGCTCGTTTTGAGCAACAGGTACACTAGTTAAAAAATTACAATAAAAGCAAAATTTATTTAACTAAATAAGTTAGTAGGGCCTATGCGTAGGGAGCGAAATCTGAAACCAGAATGATGAATTCATTCCGGTGAGCAGGTGCCTGCGCGCAGGTTCGAAATCCGGTAGCCACTAACTTACAGCCACTTCCATTTGAAGCAAGTGCCATTCCTGTCGCTGAAAATCAGAATCTTAATCTGAATCTTCGTGCACTCTGGACTTAGGTACCGTTAAGTTAGAGTCAATTTTATTGAATTCCAGCCAATTATTGTGACTAACTTAATATTGCTATTCCCCACTTAAGTTATACTCCAAAAAACATTTTAATTTTGTAGGCTACAATTTTACACTTCAGGAAGTGTGTTTAGTCCAAGGTGGTTCCGGTTTGTATTTTTATATAGGCCTCTAGGAGGTTTTCTGCAGCCTTAAAAATATTTTGAGCCATTTTAAATGGCTTTTTAAAAGCAATGTTTGTAGCAAGGTGGCAGTCCTTCTCCCATAAATTCATACTTAACTTAGTGCAGAGTTATTTAAGTAAGGTAAAAAAATCTGATTAGGCCTAGCCTACCTGTGTTATGAAACTGTTTGGGTAATTTTAGTACCGTAGGCTACCCAAACAGTATGAGTAGGCCTATGGGTATGAGATTGAAATGCGTATGAGGACATTTTAACTTAATGCTTCATCTGAATCTCTAGTCTCCTGTAAATTAATGTTTTTAAAGTCAATTGTTGCTAAACTAATTTTTTAAGGCTAACTTCACTGGTTAAATGGATTGTCGTAAACTTAATTGGTTATACAAAATAGACTAAAAATAAATGTATTAGTACCTATATTTACAATTGTACTCTGTTTTTTTTATGTTATTCTGTAACAAATTATGATAGGATACACTACAGAATGTATTAAACTAAAAACAAAAGTTTTACTATTCAGGCCTAGTCATTTTGCATGATGTTAAGGTAATTATTCATTTTGTACCGTGTTGATTACATTAGTGTTTTAAACATTTGATGTTCCTAGAACATTTTTTTTTTTTTTTATTTAGCTAGTGCATTATGACGTGTTTGTGATTGTTAGTGTTTGTTAGTCTGTAATATTGTCTCATGAATACTAAGAGTATAGTTTATAATTTACATTGGTATCCAGCAAAAGCATTGCAGGGGCTGGGCTTAGGTAAGGTTAGCGGAAGGGGTGGGGGGTTATCATGCTCTTTCCAGCTCGGAAATCCAGTAAAGTTTCTTATTTAGTAGTTGTTAGCTAGGCCAATTTAAGGAGGATAATCTGTTGATCCTTCTATGAGATTACTTAAAAATTAAGTTGTTCATCCTTAAAGAAGATGTTCATGTCCTTGATTTTGGCTACACAGTTAAATGCGACATTTCAATTTCGAATTAGGAGTGTACCAAGTTGCTTAAAGTGCTGCCAGCACAATATGACGTGAATAGGGGTTTTTACAAAATACACACAGAAGATAGGCTAAGTTAGGCCCTTCACAATTTTTACAACTTTTTTTAACACGTTGACTGCGCACGCCGACTATAGTCGGCGTCGCCAGCGCTCCCAGGTGGCGCGCGCCGACTAAAGTCGGCACCAGACCAACAGAAATATATTGAGTCAGTGTGAGCTTAGCCTCAGACGGAGACGTTATAATCGTTGCCAGCCTGCCAGCTTAAAATGCGAGCTTTACTTTGGTGTAGGTTGGTACTAAAATTTCCCGTAAAATCCTGTCTGGCAATGCTTTTGTCCCGGTTTCGGGGATTTTTTCTCTTCAACCCACATTACAAAGACACTGGATACGGATCCATGCAGTGCTGCTACCTTTGGGTGTTTCAGTGAACTACATCCACTCTCGGGGTAACGCAGCACAGTCACCACTGCTCTTTTGTGATTCGTCAGACTGAAATATTTGAATGCCAATTGCGTTCGCTGATTCGGTTGCGCGCCGGGGCTTCGTCCGCCACTGGGGAGCGCCTGTAAAGTCGGCGCGCGCAGTCAACGTGTTAATACAGTAGAACCGTAGAACCCAACCAAAACCCGGGTTAATCGAAACGTTTTCATAAAATAATACAGGGCTAAAATATAAGTAATACTTAGGGTAAAAAGCTTTAGTAACTTCAGTTGTTTAGTTTAAAGTATGTTCTAACCCATTGTAACATTTCTGTAGCTGAAATAAAACACTGTTTTATAGACATTGTTTTAAATTAATTTTTCCTACACACCGTGGTAATACATAGGCTATTATTAGCATATGACGGGTTAACCGAAAAATTGGTTATCCGAAACGGCTCTCCCCCCTTTATTTTGGTTAACAGGGGTTCTACCGTATATTTAAATTTTAAATAATTTGTTAATATAAAACACTTCATGTAGGCTAGCTTGTTATAATACAGAGCAAATTAGATAGATTTTAGAACCTTAAGTTGTGTTCTTTTTTGGTCATGCAATCCTTTAGTTTTGGACGATCTTTGGTAATAATTTCTCTTGGCTCCTCATTAAAAAGTAAATTAACTCATGAATGTACATTAATCATATAAATTTAAATTTACAAAATATATTTTAGTTTACCGTACTTTATTCCACTTACTATTAGGCCGTACTCATGATGACTTGAACTTAGCACAAGGTTTTTGGATAAAAAGTTAGGTCACTCAAACATCAGTTTAAGAAATGTTCAGATTCTATTTGCAGTTAATGTTGTACAAACAAAATAGGCTATGGTTCATTTAGCCTACTCTTAACAACAACATAATGCCATTAAATACCAGATAAAACAACTGTGCATAAAAGACAGTGTTAGGCTAGGCGCACACAAGCGATTATTTTGAGGCGATTATTTCATCGGCCGATCTGTGCATCATGTATTAGAATGGAAGCATGCACACAGGCGATCGAGAACTGCGCTGATTTTAAAATCTGCATTTTGGTGTAGATTTGTAGGTGAGGCGATTGTCGCCCGGAAAGTCCAAGGATAGCTACCCACTCGAAAACTTAAATTTCTCAACTTAAAAATCGCTTGTGTGCGCCTAGATATGAATCAAGGGCGATTTATTTTTGGCAGATTTTTTTATCGGCCGGTCAAAAAATTGACCGTGTGCGCCAGGCCTTAGTAAAAAGTTACTGCAATCGCAATTGGTTCGTCAAAGCTAAATATGTTTGTCTGCCGCAGATATAGGGAGTGATGAGTGAGATGGCTCTGGTGTGATGCAGTCGGACTGTAGCCACTACCTCCATTCAGTGTCTGATTTGTACGCTGCTGACGAAATATCAGTCCTACTGGAGGAGCTACGGGAACTCGAGCCGGCGAGCTATCGCCCGGAGGACCTTCAAGACTTTGAGATCGCAGGCTCCCAAACTGGTAAGACCACCGAGTTCCTCTGGTTAAAAAAATTGTTTTATTTCTGCTCCAAATGGGCATTTTTTTATTTTTAGACTACAGTAGATGTTGAATGGAGAAGGCAATAGGAGAGAGTGATGTTGATATTATTTGTTTATTTCCAACGGTTTTCACTGGTTTAAAAAATGTATACAATATTAGTGTTAATCAAGATGGCTACATGTAAAACAGTTGCTTGGGCGGGTTTTTAGTCGGCCCACTGTTGCTGGTTAGTTCAGTGCTGTCTAGTTAAATTTTAAAACATTCCAAACATGTTCATACTTCAACTTTATTAATAAGATGACAAAGACTACTTGCAGTAGCCATTACTATATCAAGAGTTTGCTAAGGTAGTGTGAGATTGAAACCAAACAAGCTCTTATAATTTGTTAAACTGATTGGCATAGAAATTTGAAAGTCTTTATGCTAGCCTTCCAAACGTGCTTGGTTTTCATGTTGGCTAGTATGCCTACCAATGGCTATCTACCTAAGTGATCGACCAAATGTGAAATTTACCTTTGACTGGTTAAGGTAACCTAAAGTACTCTGACCACTAAGGGTTAACATCTATCAGCTACATTTAGTCTTCATATAATCCCAGAGATATTTTACGTAATGTGACCGTTACAGGAGGAGTGCTTGGTGGAGGTGGGGAGACGCCAGGTGACGTAGGCACTGTGAGGTCATGGGACTCGCACGCAAACTACAAGCAACACCTTCCGGGCTCGTCCCCAACACACTCCATCTTCAGCGGAGTGGTGTTGTACTGCGACGAGACTCACGTCAAAAGCGGCACCGGCATCATACGACTGTTACTGGTCGTGAGTACCTACTTTGTCTTTGTTTTAAAAATATTTATGATGTTTCTTCTGCAGTAATAAACAATAATCTGGCTTTTGTCTTTTTTTATGTCTCACTTTAACATCCCAGATCCTATGGAGGTAGGCTATAGGCCAAAACCGTGTTCTCATTACTTCAGGCTAGACCTTGAGGGTCGCAGCATTATCATTCAGATAAAATCTATTCGTGACTAGCGCAATTTGAACCTTGATTCTCTCTCGAGGACTGAAGTCTTGTGCTCTACCTCTAGCTTGCTCCTGAATCTCGTGATATGCTTATGTGTGTGTGTGTCACTTGCTTATGTTTAATAGTTGAAATTTTACATTATAAATTGTTTACGCTCCTGTATCTGTAACCTTCCCTTACATCTGCAGGGCAAAGAGGCTAGAGTACAGCAATGTATGGAATACAGGATGTACGGTATCAGGAATCATTTAAGTTGATGCCATGTTCATAGTAGTCCAATCCAAAAATATAACATTGTAAATAAAAATCTGTTTTCCAGATATCGTCAATCGCTTGCCTCGCCTGTCTCTGCTCGTCAGGAACAGTGAAGGTTGGCTTGTTCATGCTGCCGCTGATGGGGCGACTGCGACTCATGATGTTTGTCACCATCTTTAGTCTGCTTGTTACCTGCCTCTTCTTATTCCTCGACATATCCCATGTCGTCTACTTGTTTCCATTCAACTGGGGAAAGTTGGTGAGTCTTGGTTCTGTCCTCTCATGCTTTTGATATTAAAAGTAGCAAAGCTCTAGGAAAAATGTGCCTGAAATATTTTGGAAAGGCTTTCGTTTGACAAGCTGCGATGTTGTCTTGATTCCATTTGTACCTGACCAAGAAGTTCTTTACCAACATCCCCATGAATAGGCTATGTAAAAATTACAGGAAAAGCTTGAATTTCTGTTTTGAGTTGGGACGCTGTCAGTACTTAACCAAATTAATTTTAATTTATGATCATTTAGAGTAAACAAATAAGTGTATGAAAGTTTTGGCAAGTGTTGTAGCCTACACTTTCAAAATGTATTAAAAACTTAATTTTTCCTTGCAGCAGCTAACGTAAGTAGGACACTCATTCAGTAAATGTTACCACTACTGGGCGTTGATCTAAGGATACATTTAGCTTTTTTTATGTTTTTTTTAAAACCTGTCTTAGACTACAGGTTTGCTGTGATGGATGTATTACGTGTTTGTGACTGTCACAGATGTAATTTTGAATATAACAATACTTAGTTTTTTGCCGATAAAAAGATTTTGACCAAGGTAGTGTTTGAAGAGTGATTGTGCATCATGGCCGGATTGATTTAGAATACATGGGGTTTTATTTTTTTATTTTAACAAATAGGTACCTACTCAACATTTTCAAAAGTTTTCCAATTTTGTTAGAAATATCTACCAAATATTTCCCCATCTTAAACAATAAGGCTTGTTGATTTTGAATGTTGTTGTGTTTCAGAATGCGTTCTTCTATGTGAGTGTGAGCTTGTTGTATCTGATAAGTTCATCTCTGGTGCTGCATCTGCTTCACACATACTCAGAGACTTACCCCTGGGTGCCAAAGTGGACGAGAGATCAGTTATTCATCACTTCCGTGAGTCAATACGGTCTTGATCTCTTTCCTGCAAACTTAAGAAGTCTAAGTTAATGTGCCTCTGTAGACCTAAAAGTATGACACTTTGACATTGCCTTCAGGTCCAAAAGAATATGAAATCAAATTAAATAAAACTATAATCTTTTACAACAGTGAAAACATCGAGCAATTATAATCCATAAAATATTTTTACACATTAGTTTGAATGAATGTTCTAATTTTGTTATAGCAACCATTCGGTTGTCCCAACACCGAACTGTTACTGTTCCACCCCTATCTGACGTTAAGTTTTGTTATCATAGCCGAATCTTATTGAGAGCTTCCCTTTCAGTATCTCTCGTTCAGTCAAACTGCTATCTGCATACAGAGTTCCCTAAACATTGGCCACTGCCTAAGAAGAGACTGATTAACGACCCTAGCCAACCTACTCCATTTCCAAACATTGTACAATGGTTAATGACCACATCCAAACTCTCTTTAGGTACAATTTCTTATCCCAACATTTTACTCTGTTCCTGTCTGTCAATTGGTGTTGAAGTAAATTAGCAGTTGGTACCTTAAACCGTTTTTAGTTAAATTTTTAAATTAAAAGTTTGTTTAAATCTAATCAGAGTACAAGGTATGTCAGGATACAGATGGGAACAAGCCACTTGGCCGCGGAGACCTTCATTTACAAACAACCTTTGCTATAGATCTGGATTATTTTATGTCTTATTCCTCACAGGCTAACGTGTTGTTTCTCTGTTACAGTGTCTAGGGTACATATGTGCACTAGAGGCCCTCGTGTTGTCGATGCTGACGAGATGTGACGGAGGCCAGTACAGTCCCGTGGACGAGGACCCGAGCACAATGACACTGCAGGAGCGGCCAGTCCCCCCCTCCCCCTCCCACACTTCTCAGCCTCGCCCTCCCTCCTGGCCGGTGGACGACGTGCAGCCGTGCACCAGCAAGCAGTACCACCACTGACCCAACCCTCGCTAAGTCAACACATCTTTTATACTGTGATCTCCAACAGCTAACGTAAATTATCCCTTGCAATGTACTTTTGTGTGCTTGCTAGCTACATTGCTGAACCCAATTGTTGGGAAATATTTATTTTTTACCAATTTAGCTTGTTCTTTGTTCCTTTGTTCCTTTGAATGTCTAGTCCATAATCTTCAATTGATGTTTTGCAAAGGATTTAAAAAAAACACTCAATAATTCAAAATAAATTCAAAAAGAAGGAATATACAGGGTGATTGATATAAGTGTGCCAGCCGTTTTATTCGAAAACCATAAGAGATATCAAAAAAAGTTAAATGGTAAGTGCCTTGGGTTTTTTATTAAAAAAATTATAGTCAAGTCAAAAAAATTATTTTAGCCGCCATTTTTCCAATATGGCCGCCAACTTTGATTTTTCTTATGGAACACCCTGTATTTCATGATGTATTCTGATAGAAAATGTAATTTTAAGACGATTTTATTCTTGTAATTTTTTTCATAAACCTAACCGTTTCAAAGATAATAATGGTTTAAGTTGTGAAATTTTGAATGGTTTTAGAATAAAACAGCTGGCATGCTTGCTTAGGCCTTTATCGAAACTCTTTCTCATGCAGAAATTTCAAAACTTTAACCATTATTATCTTTGAAACGGTTAGGTTTATGAAAAAAATTACAAGAATAAAATCGTCTTAAAATTACATTTTCTACCAGAATACATCATAAAATACAGGGTGTTCCATAAGAAAAATCAAAGTTGGCGGCCATATTGGAAAAATGGCGGCTAAAATAATTTTTTTGACTTGACTACCATTTTTTTAATAAAAAATCCAAGGCACTTACTATTTAACTTTTTTTGATATCTCTTATAGTTTTCGAATAAAACGGCTGGCACACTTATATCAATCACCCTGTATACACAACTATTCCTTCCCAAGAGTTACAGGCAATTCACACCAAAATTTATTCGATCTCGCCTCTCCCGAAAAGGGCGAAACCCTGTAAACTCTTTAGATTGTTTCTTTGAGTATACGAAAATTGACGAATATCTTAAGCATAAATTCAAACCAATTATGTGCTGTCGAGAGAGATTCCAAAATTTCAACACCGAAAAATACTACACCCTCTTTGAGATTTAATCTGAAGAATTTTAGTTAGGTTAGATTGGGATTTTAAAAACTTGCTAAGCTAAGTATTACAATTGTGAAAAGTCAGGTGATTGCTCCCTGCCTTGCTATAGAGTATTATCTTTGACTATTAATACAACTTCTGTATCCAATAGTCAATGGTATTATGCAAACCCTGATGTCCATTTTAAAAACTCATTTATTTTCAGCTGTGGGATCCAGTACAAAAGTTTTTTTTACCTCATCCTTAGACTAGTAGGTAGAGTGGAGCAAAGGAATCGGTTCAGAGCAACGCACAAGATTTGACTAGTCACATCCACACATTTTCACATCGCTTTTAGTATAGAGTAATTATTTTCAGGTTTTAAAATAATATAGGTACCTCATCTACTTTTTTACTTGGGATTGTGAGATAAACATTTAAAGCGTTCTCAAAATGTGATTTTGAAAAACTGTAAACCTTAGCAAACATTACAATTGAAGTTTGTGTTTGGTGAGTTAAAAGTCTTTTTTTGATTACAGTTAATCATATTTCATCTAATATTTTGAAAGGAAATTTTTTCTCGTTTCGGAAACACTAATTAAACAATTCTACTCACCCCAGCAAAAATGTAGGTGAGGTTTACGCAAAGCATAAATCAACAAAAGTGATCATTAATGGTAACTGATAAAGCACCCTTAAGATTGGTTACGTGTCGTATGTACTATAGTACAATTTACAAGATGGCGGTTCATTTTACCATTTACCCTGTAGATAAACGAACTTAGGATATAACGGTGTGAAGATTTTTCTCTATTAGATCTCGGTTTCGTTGTGTGGTTTACATTAGGTTACAGATGTTCTTTAAAGCCTAGTGTACCGTCTTGTGTTGGAGCTCAATTTTGATTAGAACCATGAGTTGTGTTAGGCTAGCGACTAGCAACGTACCTTGACTCCAAATGATGTTTGCCTTACTCCAATGTGTACAGATGTGTGCGGACCTCTGATCGCTGTAAACCTTGTAGAACATCGTGCCTTAATACCTTAGTCTCGTACGGTATTAGTGGATCTATAAGTTCTCAAATAGAATGTGACTTACAAAAATTATTTACAATGTTAAGCCAGCGTTTTTGTATTCAGTATTTTATTTTTATTGATCAATCTAAGAGAGAAACTCGTGAATTTGAATTTGACTAAAAGTTTTGGGTTTGAATTAATACTATTGAGTTTTGTTTTACATATAAAATTATTCCTAAATGTTATCAACAAATTAATAATTCTCTCATTAGGCCTATATATAAAGTTTAAATAAATGTCACTTATAGACAATTTGATTAAAGAATTATTTCAAATTTTTTACCACATCCAGATACTAATTTTGATGCTAATGGGGTGGTTTTTATCTTTCTCAATCAATCCCAAAAAAACTTTAAATATACCCCACAGAGTTATAGTCAAAGAGATCAGGGGTCTGCTACGTATTAACAAATCATTTGTTTCAAAGCCTATACATTTATTAGTGATTGTGGTAAAGAGCATTATATAAAATGCTAGATCTCTTTCTCTAGTCATTTTGACTATTTATATTAGAATTTATACATTATTTTTATTTATTTTTTGTTACCGTATTCCATTAGTGAAAGTAACCTTAGGTTTTCTCTATAGTTCTTTCGAAGCCACTGTATGTTATTGGTATTATTTAGAGAGGATTTATGTGAAGCTTCCAGACTGATGTTACGACTTGTTTTAGAGGTTTAGCTGAATCTCGATTGTATTTTGTATTAGTATTGTGATTTTAGTACAGTTTTAAGTAAGTGTTTAGCGTTTTGTCAATTATCCGTAGGTTTATGTTGTCGGTTTGGGAGCAACTTGTACAGACATATCGTCTTTGTTTACAAAGTCCCGCTTAGTCTAGTGACACCCGGTGTTTCTCCAACTTGCGTCCTAGTCAGAAGGCCTGCATCGCTCCTCTCATGTCAATGTATTAGTCACTTCACTTGTTCGGAAAAACAAATCATATTAGTACCAAAATATGTTACTATCAGTTTTTTTTTATTTCCAATGATTTGTATCCCTTTGTAGCAGTAAGAAAATTGAAAAAATCCTAATGTTGATGACAAAAAACATTCCTGATTTATTTCATTTTATTTGCTAGACATTCAAAGTAAAAAAAAAAATATTCCTCTAGATTTATTGATACTAATCAATTTTAAAATTAATTGCTTTTTTCACGTTTTAACTCTCATAAACTTTTAACTAATGAATCGACTTCACCAAATTTATTCAACTCGAGCACAATTGCATCCATATTACAGTCACAAGTTTCTTTGAGTATTGTTGATAAAGCTGTATATTTTACGGAGAGTAGCAATGCAGGCTTGCGGCCATTTTATCATCACTGCCGAAGGAACACTAATGCCTGTACATACTTGCGACGTCCTGTACATTGTATCTTAGTTATGTATTGCCTAGGCATGTCTAGGAGGTCTAGTGTGTGTCTAAGATGTCCTGTACACTATCAGAATGTCTTGTAGATGTCTAAGAAGTCCTAGGAAGTCCTATACATGCCTGGCATGCTCTTTATACCTCTAGGATGTCGTGTACATACCACCCTGCCGCTTGATAGATATATTTACAGTGTGCTCCACAAAGGTTGGATGAGAGTGTGTTTGTGGTGGTCAGCTTTAAGGAAAGGGTTCAGGTGCTGTCTACTGTTATTGTTCCTTTAGATTCTCGCTTGTTTTTCAGTTTCAGATGATTATATTGTTATGCCGTGGCGTAAAGATGTAAAATGGTAGCGACCGTGTAGGAAAATTCATAGAAAACATTCCGAGACTATCAGTAAATGTGTGTTCGGTTTTGTGAAAATAATTGTAACACTCGAGTTAAACTCGAGTCGTTGTTACACTTTTAAGTGGTAGATGATATTTTTGTATTTACTCTTAATTGTTGAAAAGTAAATGTTACTATTGTACAAATTTACCTATAGCTGATTCCTTGCGTTTGTAGACTATTCAGATTGGAAAGTGTGTTGAAATTACAAGTGAAAAATATTTTACAAAACCATTTTAGGTGAAAAATTGGTAAAATGGTTTTCTTTCAAAGTTTGGTTTTCAGATACTCTAAAGTTGTCTTTGATTACAAAACTGCCACTAAAAGTGAGAAAATTATTTCTTATACAGATACCAATACCATACACATTTAATTTGCATTTTGTCAAATGTTCCAGTTATATTTCTCAGGTATCATTCCTTATATATGTTGAACATAAAATGTGTTATTTTAAGTAAATGTACATTGCTTTTACATACACAGTTGATTGTATATTGTATGTACACATATGTTTTAGCGGAATGTGTTAGTTCTGTTTCAGTTTAGGCTACAGAAGGGTGCAGTGTGAGATTGTCGTGTTCCTAATCAATATCAGTGACTCGGTTTCATTAAATGTAACATAGTTTTGATGTCTTTCGTTGATTGTAGTAGACAGTGGCTTTATCTAGTCTCGTCAGTTTATAATTTATATTGAATAAATATTATTTATATAAATTTACGTTGAATTTCTTGGGTTCTCCTTGCTACATTAGTGTCTGTAACGGTTAAGATATCGAGTATCTTTTATTGGCAGGTTTTATAGTAAGTGTACAAAAAATTAAGACAATTTTGGCGTCAAAACAGAAAGTTATGAAATACTGTCTCCATTTATTTTTGTTGTTTTCCTACTTATTCCAGTCTTATGGAATAAGTGCTTCCAAGAAAGGTTCGTTCTGCCTACTTAATCCATCATGAAATACAACCAATCTCTGGGAAAAGACTTCCATAATCTGGGTTCGAATCTTTTATCACTACAGTAGACTCCCTCTTATCCGGACACCTTTTAACCAGACATCTGCTTAGCTGGACTACACTCGGCGGAAATTACATCTCTTTAACCAGACAATGTTTATAAGCACATCGGTTTAACCGGACTAGATCGGTAGGAAGTGGGCGGTACTGAAACAACTTTTCTCGTGGGAAATATTTGACACCAGTGATCACGTGACTAAATACAATGCCCTCCTAAATTTAAGTTGAATATCACAGTAAACGGTCCGTTTTAACAAGTTTTAGGGGGTCTCGGTTTAACCGGAAAACCCGTTATCCGGACTGGCCTCGGTCCCGAGGAGTCCGGATAAGAGGGAGTCTACTGTATCAGTTTTGTTTTTGTTTTTATACAAACGTATTCAACAAAATTACAATAGAAGTAGAGATGAAAACCCTTGAAAACAAAATCGAATGAATTATTTCTCAAGAGACCTTACTACACTGTGGAAGAATTTTTTCTATGATTAGGCCAACAAAACAACAAATTTACGACCATTGCAGATCAATGCTTCTAGTGGGAGACTTAAGTATCAATTAAACTTTAAGTGTTTTATACCCTTTTTTGTGGAGCAAGACATTCACCTTAGGCCTAGACCAAGATACTCAATGCCCTGGTTTACGCGAGGTTCTGGTTTGCTTCTCAGGAGAAAACTCCTGTTGAAGACTGGATCAAATTCCAGATCTTGGAACACCTTAAAATTTTATTTACCAGAATTAAAAATTGACTTCAAACAAAGAAGAATTCAATTAAGATTAGTTTCAGCTCAGCTGTAATACAACATGTTTATTGACTAAAATCACAGGTTATAAATAATCGTTGTCTAATGAATAGTTCATTAGCTCCAGTCTCCTGGGACATGATGGTCCTCTTCCCTACAGTAAGGTATGATGGGACATCCTCGACATCCTGGCATCTGGAACAAGGAACAGCTCATTCCGGGAGGACAGTAGAACATCGCACAGTCACCGATGTCTAGGAGACAATTGCGAGTGGCTAGGGACATACAAAGTCATTACACTTTGATCTTTCTATGAAGGCCATTGTTTTCCTTGTGGTCTTCTGTGAGAAATATCACCCACCAGAACATAATTCCTTAAGAAATGAACATTTTCATAGCCATATATAATCTCTAATTCTGTATACTTTTCCCTCAACCATTGCACCAGGGTTTATCCTATTATTTTTATTTACCTTCAGTCACCTGGCAATGAGTGTCGGTATCGGGCATCAGATATGTTTATTTGTTTATTGTAACCAAAAATGTATCACTGACGTTACCTCAAGAAGAACAACTGCGGAAGATTAACAATTTGAGAACTTATACCAATTTAACTACAATATCTAATTAAATTCCATGTTTGTAGCCCCTGAGCTGTTGGACATCATGTAAGACTAAATTACTTACGTGTTGAGCTGTGACAGGATTACGTAAGTAATTTAATCTTATACAATTTTTTGCTCTCCGCAACTTTCGATGACCCTTGGGAAAGAAAGAAGTATTCTCACTGAGTTCTTGTACTCTAAAAGGACATTCTGATCTTAAGGGAGCACAGGATCAGCAGGATCGTGGAAAGGTAGTAAGAGGTTAAAGCATTTGTAGAAAGTTATAAACATTAAAAAAAAGTGATCTACGGTAATAGTACTCATGGTAAGACCTGGTCCCGGGACCAATTTACTTTTTTGTTTTGAGGTCCCTAGAGACCAAAAACACCATCCGTTTAAATTCATATATATATATATTTATATACGTGTCTGTTAGCGCAATAACTCGAGCAAAAATCATCCGATTTTGATGAAATTTGGTAAAAACGTGTAAACCTACGTTTATTTGAACGAGTTCGCGAACCAGCATGATCTGACTATGGGAACAGGGGTTTATGGGTGTTTTATGGGGCAAAAATTGGTTTTTCCCATTTTTGACCCTAAAAACTTAAAATTTAGCATTTTCTTTCCAAACCATTTTGTAGAGCTTAAAAAAACAAATAATTTAGTATATTGAAGCGTTATTATGTGCCTAATGGTTATGGAGAAAATTCCAAAAAACTGTAAATTTAAAATTCCCATGTTATTCTTATTAGTGCAGTAAAAAAAAGAGAAAAATTCCATAACCCTAAAAAAAAATTAGCACAACCGGGGAATTTGGTACAGATGTTGGGTGTACCTTCCTTTTGAGCATACTAAAAGTCCCCTAAAATTGAAGCTGTGCTACGGCCGCCATATTGGAAAATGGCGGCATACTTCAGTATTTTTCGCTATAGTGACTTTATTATTAGAGATACAGGAAAAAGCTAAATATACAAAATGTAGGTCATCTAAAAATACACATTTTTTGTATTTACCATCTTTCTCTAAACCCAACGGTTTTTGAGTTATTTGTTATTAGGTATATTTAGTTTTTTTCTGTTTATCAAAAATAGGTGAAACACGTGGAAATTGACCATTACTTTCAAGGATTATGATAATTTATCCCATTTAGTTAAATAGTGTGATACTATAAAATCTTAAAATTTAAGCTTATTTTATAAGTAAAACAACTCTGCCACAGCAAACCTGCAGACTCAGCAAATTTCCATTTGATTGGATGTTTTATTAATTGTATTTAAATAAAATTAGATTCAACAGGTACCTAGGTTTGCTGCTATAGGTAGGTTATTATAGTGTGTTTTTTTTTTGTAAAATATCAATAACTTAGTATAAAATAATTAATTTTCCAAGTTTGATCATAATAAATCTATAAACAAACAAACTGCAACAGTTAACTAATTAATAATAACGAGAGCACGCCCCGTGGTTGAAAAATCGACCAAAAGTATGTATTGTACAAACTTCTCTATTTTCATCCCACACTGTAAATAAAACATGTGATTGGAATGTCTTCCATTTGTTTTGATTTTCTGTTTATATTGTGTTGTTATTTCGTCATCACCATAGCAACCCATAAGACCCATGTTAATTTTTTAAAATTTCAAATTCATTTTTTGTGCTTATTTTTGAGCCTATTTTAATTTATAAAGGGATTCTGCACACCTACAGGAAAATAGCTTTCTAACAGTATGCGTAGATTTTCCCTACGATACACACGAGCTGAGAAAAAAGGTTTTAAAGAAACATGCTTGCCTATTAATATATAGATAGCATGTTAGCTTAAGATTTACAATTTACAAATTTAAATATACAAATTTTTGTTGTGTTTACTAAAAAGATGGCGATTATTCGTCACGATTCGAATACTAACCGAAGGGGTTTTCAAAAGGAGATGAAGCAAGTAATTTAAGTACTGTAATATTAACTCGTACCAAGTATCGGAAATATTGTATGCAGTGAGGAAATCAACCATATTTTTTTAAACTACGCAATAGTCATATTAATATTTTATACTCATTTTTACCCATTTAATAAATTAACATTTTAATATTTTGATGGCTTACCACTATCACTCTGATATCAACTAAGTGGGGGATAGGGATGAATAATTGTCGTAAACCTTGAAAGTAACCGTCGATTGCGATGGGTTTCACCGATTTTTTATAAATAAAACAAACTATACTATATACCATACTTAATTAGTCACCAACATGAACTAGACACGAAAAACGCCCTTCCAAATTTACAATTGGATGTCAAGTATAGTTAGTTAGTGTCGTGGTGCCATCAAAATACTAAAATGTTAACTATTAAATGGGTAAAAAATGAAGATAAAATATTAATATGACTATTGCGTACTTTACAAAATATGGTAGATTATCTTACTGCATACAATATTTTCGGTGCTTGGTACGAATTAATATTACATAAATAACAGGCTCCATCTCCTTTTGAAAACCCATTTGGTTAATATTCTAATCGTGACTAATAATCGCCACCTTTTTAGTAAACACAACCAAAATTTGTATATTCAAATTTGTTTATTGTAAATTTAAAACTCCCATGCTATTCTTATGAGTTAGTTAACTGTTGCAGTTTGCTTGTTTATAGATATATTTTGATCAAACTTGGAAAATTAGTTATTTTATTGTAAGGTATTGATATTTTACTTAAAAAAAACACACTATAATAACCTACCTGTAGCAGCAAACCTAGGTACCTGTTGAACCTAATTTTATTTATATACATTTTTTAATAAAACATCCAATCAAATGGAAATTTGCTGAGTCTGCAGGTTTGCTGTGGCGTAGTTGTTTTACTCATAAAATAAGCTTAAATTTTGAGATTTTATAATATCATACTATTTAACTAAATAGAATACATTATCATAATCCTTGATAGTAACGGTCAATTTCCATGTGTTTCACCTATTTTTGATAAATAGAAAAAACTAAATATACTTAATAACAAATAACTCAAAAACCGTTGGGTTTAGAGAAAGATGGTAAATACAAAAAATGTGTATTTTTAGATTACCTACATTTTGTATATTTAGCTTTTTCCTGTATCTCTAATAATAAAGTCACAATAGCGAAAAATACTTAAATATGCCGCCATTTTCCAATATGGCGGCCGTAGCACAGCTTCAATTTTAGGGGACTTTTAGTATGTTCAAAAGGAAGGTACACCCAACATCTGTACCTAATTCCCCGGTTGTGCTAATTTTTTTTGGGCCAAAACATATTTTTACTGTACTATATGGAGAACTAGCAGTCATACCCGTCCTTCGTACGGGGTTGGCATATAAGTATAAAATGATTATTACAGTTATATTCAAGCTTTGCGTTTGCAATGGGGGAGGACACAGTTTGATACATTTGTTTCTTTAAATTTACAGTATACTATTGTATGGCACATCTACAATAGTCATAATGTTCTACCAATTCACCTAAACAAAAGATAAATACCCCCGTCGCAGCAAACCTGCATACTAAGCGAATTTCCATTTACCCGGCTTGATTTCTACTAAAATATTGCCAATAAATTTTCAGATTTATTTCCTATTTAAATAACATTAATTTTAGTGAGTAGTTAGGTTTGCTGCTACGGGGAAGATGTTGAGGTGTGTTTTTTTCAAATTGAAATATTGATAGCTTAGTATGAAATAAACCAAATTGCCAAATTCGATTAAAATATATCCATAAACAAGCAAACTAGAACAGTTTATTTATTCTCCATAAGAATAACATGGGAATTTTAAAATTACAATTTTTTAAATTTTCTCCGTAGTCAATGAACATTCAAAAACACTTCAATATACTAAATTATTTGTTTTTTTAAGCTCTTCAAAATGGTCTAGAGAGAAATTTAGAAATTTAAAGTTTTTAGGGTCAAAAATGAGAAAAACCCATTTTTACCCCATAAAACCCCCCATAAACCCCTGATCCCATGGTCCGATTATGCTGGTTCGCGAACTCGTTCGAATAAATGTAGGTTTACACGTTTGTACCAAATTTAATCAAAATCGGATCAATTTTGCTCGAGTTATCGCGCTAACGGACACATATATAAATATATATATATATATATAAATTTGAACGGATGGTGTTTTTGGCCTCTGGGGACCTCAAAACGAAAAAGTAAATCGGTCCCGGGTCTAGGTCTTATCATGAGACCTACGGTAATAGCTTATTCCCTATATGGGAAATTCGCTAAAACAAATTATAAATATCACAAATTATTCATGAAATAAAAAAATAAACATAACTGTAAACAATCATACTTTGACAGTTCTCATTGCTTATCACAGTTTTTTGCTGCTGCTTAGTTCAAATTAGCTGTTTTCATAAATGCAAAAAAAAAATAATAGTGCTGCAACCTGTTGGAAAATCTGATAACTTTTTAATGCTTTTGTTTATCATAGAACCAACTTTTTCAGTTGAAACAGCTGACTTAAATACTTTAATTCCCTTTAAATATGAATACTCATAAAGTTAACATGGGGAACTACAGAGCCACTGGGGCGGAGCCCGAAAGGATTTTTGAGATAAGAATATGCCTATATGTTAATTGGGAATATGAGCTATCATCATGCCAAATTTCAGCCCAATCCGTCCAGTAGTTAATGCGTGATTGAACTTCAAACAAACAAACAAACAAACACACAAACTTTCACATCCTATCCTACTAATATTATAAATGAGAAAGTTTGGATGTATGTTTGTGACAAGTGAACGCGAAAAATACTGGTCGGATTGGGCTGAAATTTGGCATGATGATAGCTCACATTCCCGATTAACATATAGGCATATTCTTATTTCAAAAATCCGTTCGGGCTCCGCCCCAGTGGCTCTGGAGTTTCCCATGTTAACCTTATGAGAAATGGAATTATTGAATCTTAACAGCTGTTTCAATTAAACAAGTTGGTTCTGTTCTATGATGTTCAATAGCATTAAAGTTACAAGGATTACCAACAGGGTGCAGCACTATTATTTCTTTTACATTTATGACAACAGCTAATTTGCAACCAAAAGGTGAGTGAGCGTAGCGAACGAACTTCAACCTGGAGGCGAGTTAGCGTAGCGAACGAGCTAACCTGAAGGCAAGTGAGCGCAGCGAACGAGCTCCAACCTAAAGGTGAGTGAGCGTAGCGAACAAACTTCAACCAGGACCTGATTGAGCCATGCGAACGAGATAATCTTGAAAATTAAGAAGTTAAACGGGGCAAAGCCCGCGGGTTACAGCTAGTTTATAATATTAGTAAGAAGATAAGTAAACTGTTGTAGTTTGCTTGTTTATGATCATATTTTGATCAAATTTGGAAAATGCATTCATTTTATACTAATCTACTAACATTTTACAAAAAACACCTTTTTACCCTCCCTGTTGTAGCAAACCTAAGTACTTGTTAAACTAATGTTATTTAAATAGGGAATAAATGTGTGATATTTTTAAGGAGACATTTTAGTGTAAATCCAATCAGGCAAATGTAAATTCGCTTAGTCTGCAGGTTTGCTTCGGCTTATTCCCTATATGGGATATTCGCTAAAAAATAAAAAAATTGAGTTTTTGTGATTTAAAAACAATTTGAAGTATCTAGTACCTACATGAAATCTTAACTAAGCTATTGGCTTATAATAAGGTGTGTGAATGTCTATATACTTTAAACTTTATCTTGTAAATTAACTCACATTCGACACATATTCCTTTTCTACAGCAACCCCCGCAGCAATCACTATGGGTAAAACACTGCAACAAACGCAATGCTAAACGTTTAATTCCATAGTCTGTGGTTTAACTGTATTAGGTTATGGTTCACCTGTACCTAGCAATACCCTATCTTAAAAAAACTCAATGAACAATATGGAGTAAAAGATTACTAAACACTTTATAATACTTTTAGTGTTTCTTTCCCTTTCTTCTTTATCCCCCTATAACAACAATATTTAGTTAAAGTGTTGTTTATGTCATATTTTCGAGTTTGAGTCCCCTGAACCCAAAAACGTGGTTTTCAAAGTTATGTTGTGGGTGTGGATGTGTACAAAACAAAGCTACAGACATGTGTACCAGTGGTCCAATTTTGATGAAATTTGATATGTGGATTGGATGAATCCTAACCCATGGTACAGTATTACTTTTTTATATTTTGATATTTAAAGGGGATCCCTAAAATTTACATGTTTACTTCAAAACCCAACAAGTTTTTATTACAACCTTGTATGGGATGTTATCGTCCTGAACATAAATTGTCAAAGATAACTGTCACCATAAATTTTACGATTCAAAAGTTTTGCAATTTTTGTGATTTCTCCATAAAAGAACTCCTTACAAGTATTTTCCTTATGAAAGTAGTAGGGTACAATGTTTATGTCAGAAATGGGACTCTGCTGAAAAAGTTTTACAATGGCAATTTGTTACAAATTAATATTGGCTGACTTTGTACAGTACCATTGAAAACTATTGATAACCATTCAGTATCCAATAGTCAAAGGACAGTACTTAACATTGAAGATTATAAAGATAATACGTTAACATTGTGCAATAAAGGTAAATAAATTACAGATCAAAAGTAAAAGCAGCTAATAGGACAAAATGATTCTGAAAAGAACACAAAAAAGTCTGTTTGTAATATTAATATTTTTAACCGAGGAAAAAAGTATACATTATTGTTTCTTTTTTCCACAGTAGTCAACACAAAATGTTATGTACATCCTCTCGCTAAATATCCCAGGTTTCTTTAAATTGTGTGATTTTTGTCACATATAAAAACAAATCTACTGTCTAAAAAATATAAATGCAAACTTGAAATTCAAAAATATTACCTCATATCCTTGATTGAGGCACCCCTGACCAGTAACAGTTGATAACACACAGACCAAAGCTGTACTGAATAGATACATGAACTCAGTACAAGTAACCTCGTCTATTACCAACTAGAGTCTAACCATCTCACTAGCTACAGCACAATGCATCTGATTTACAATGGCTTTATCCCAGCACTTTACATGTTTGTTGCAAGGTTGCTTTCGCAAGTGTCAGTAGCTAACTTTCTGCTTCAACGGGCACATTTACATTTTTGAATTAGTATTTCAATGATAACACTCCATTGTGAAAGGCTTACATTTCAATACCGGTGTTATTTTTAGAATATTTTAGATGTGTATTTTAAGGTAAAATAAATTTATAATCTTTGATTTGGAGGTGGAAGTATTTTAGTTTGTGTTAGTTTATATTGAACATAATTGGAATGATTTATTGATTGAGATTATACTAATTTATCACACTTCAATATGTTAAGCGACTTTATGTATGTATTTATGTTAGTTTTTTTTTACTCACTCATTTATTGGACTGATTGATCTGAAATTTTCTGAATTTACACACATCTGCATTGAAGTGAAGTACCCATTAATCATCATTAATGGTCATTTGAGATGGGGACCCCACCTATGTGTTTATTTTGATACAAATATGAGTGAAGGATGAGTGTAGAATGGATCAGTTTGATGCCTTGTGTAGCTTTGTTACTGACTAATATCAGCTGTTTCATACCATTTATTAAAAGCCCAATGATCAGGGACATCTGGGTCCAGGTTCGAACCATCTAAAACCTACACACTTTTCTCAGGATCGAACTGGTGACCTTTTGATCACTAGGTGAGCACTATAAACACTTTGCTACCCCTGATCTAAAGTACAGTAATTGCTAACATTAACTGTAAGGTACTAAGAACATTTGTAAGACAAAATTCGTTTGATGTTTAATGAGATTAAAAACAATCGTATAATGAATTGTACATTAGCTCCGGTCTCCTGGGACATGGTGGCCCTCTTCCCTACAGTAAGGTATGATGGGACATCCTGTACATCCTGGCACTTGGAACAAGGTACAGCTCATCCTGGGAGGACAGTAGTTCACACAGTCTCCGATGTCCAGCTGGCAGTTGCGAGTGGCTAGGGAAATACAATGTCATTTACACTTTCGTCTTTCTTGTACTTTATAAACTCATTAAATGTCTTTTTAATTGAGACACTCAGTATACTACTTTTTCATTTCAATGAACCCAAACTTGGCATACAAATAACCAGCTAAATTACCTGACAATAATCTTAAATCCAATCAGCAACACTGGCGCATCTTTTTTATGATTTTCATGATGAAAATGATTTAATTATTTGTTACCACGTTGGTCTTTCAAAAGAACCTAACAATTGATTAGAGATCCGCATTTTTTTACGAAAACAGTGAGCGTTCCACAATGGAAAATTTATGACTACCACTGCCTAGAACCCTGTTTAACATCAGAAGTATTTCTAACAACCAAACACCCTTAAGTATTGTTCAAATATGAGAAACTTTTTTTCGGGCTCAGAGGATCGTCATGAGACCTCATCACAGTACCACAGGCTCTAAGAGAAGCAAGCTGATTGGATGGGGCTTCGAAGCCCAAGGACCCAGGTTCTAATACCGCCAACCCAAAAAAGACACTACCCTGTTTTTGAAATAATGAGTAAAACAGTTCTGGGCTAGAACCAAGCTCTAGCTTATGATGGCTCTGGCTTATGATAGCTTATGGTGGTACATAAAAACCACAAGCTCTCAATCAGTTTCTGGGACTCCCTAATTGTTGAGACTTGTGAGTCAAGCAGTTGGTCATTACTTTCCCAATACCTTCCATTCCTGAGCATACCACCTGGATCATGGAAAGGTGGCATTTGAAGAAAGAGGTTAAACATTTTACAAAATAAAAAATAAATTGAGTTTCTTGATTAAAAACCATTTGGAGGTACAGTAACTAGTTCATGGTTAAATTTTAAGAGATGAGTTATGATGACGAGTTTATATCTCAAAAAACGTAAAACTTATCTTGTAAATTTACTCACACTCGACACATATTCCCGTTCTACAGCAACCTCCGCAACAAGCACTGTGGGTAAAACACTGCAACAAACGCAATGCTAAATAGTTAATTGCATTAGCACGATATAAGCTTGTGGTTCACCTAGTGCCTAACCCTTATGATAAAAACAATTAAAAACTATGGATCAAAAAACCACAAAACACAATAGACATACATTTATAATTATTTTTAGTTTCTTTACCTTTCCTATTTCCCCCCTAAACATAGTATCTTTGACTATTATAGTATCCAGATAAAGTATTGTTTTTGTAAAAATTTCAAATTTGAGTCCCTATGAACCCAAAAATATTGTTTTCAAAGTGATGTCTGTGTGTGTGGATGTGTACAGAGCTATACACATGTGTACCTGAAGCCTGGTTTTGATTAAATTTTATATTGTGATACTAATCTACGTTATCTCGATGCATGAATTTTATTTTTTTTTTTATGGAGATTAACATAAAAACAAGTAAAATCGGATTTAAAAAAAATGTTGTAAAGATTTTGATTAAAACTTAGTATGGTATGTTTAAGTCCTTTTGACCCTGAACAAAATGGCACAACCCTTAACACCGTAAATTTTACAGTTTAAACGGTTTTGCAATTTCACCCTTTCATAATTGGGGAAAGTATGTGCATATACAAATAATTAAATATAGACCTTTAATTCATCAGTGATTGTTATGATTTATAAAAAAATGGTTCTGAACAAATCCCATAAGAGTCTGTTCATATTTTTTTTACTTTACAAAAAAATATGTATACATTGTTTCCATTTTCCACAGTGACTAAATATCCCACGTTTCTATAATTGGGTCAATTCTTCTCACATGAACACAAATTCACTTACTAAAAAAATGTAAACTTGAAATTCAAAAATCTTACCTCATTCCCTTGATTGAGGCACCCCTGACCAGCAACAGATGTTAACACACAGACCAAAGCTGTACTGAATAGATACATGAACTCAGTACAAGTAACCTCCATTACCAACTAGAGTCTAACCATCTCACTAGCTAAAGCACAATGCATCTAAGTTGCAAATGGCTTTCTTCATTCTGGAATTTCACATATTTGTTTGCTAGGTTGTTTTCACAAGTTGGTGTCATTAGCTAACTTTCTGTGTCAACAGACACATTTACATTTTTGAATTAGGGTTTCAATATAAGTTCCATTGTTAAAGGCTTGCATTAATATCACGTCATTTGTAGAATATTTTAAATATGCAATTAAAGAAATGTAATCTTTGGAGTTGGAGTTTTTGAGGTTGTTTATCAATTTTAAACACAATTTGCGTTGATTTATTGATTCGGATTCTAGTTGTTTAATTATCACACCTCAATATTTTAAGCATCTTTGTGTTTATGTTAATGATTTTTACTTATATATTAAACTGATTGGTCTGAATTACTGAATATACACACATCTGCATTGAAGCAGAGCAGAGTACTCGTAAAGAAAGGCAACACTAGATGAAAGTCAAAACAAAATACCTCTAACTACATCCCTAAATATAGGGACTAAAAATATGCTTATTTTAACTCGAATACAATTCTAAGATATGTTTGGGGGTGTGAGATGATTTTTTAGCTTTACAGACCAAGACAAGCTATTTTTTTAGACTAGAAAGTGTAATATCAGATATTGTTTAATTTCTATTTAAAGCACTTGCACCATAACTTCCTTCGACATGTGATTGTAGGAAGGTGCTTTTAGTTTGATAGTGATAAGTGAGAGTTTGGCTGTCTCTGAGTTCATGTTACTGCATAATTACAAAGACCAAAATAACAAACAAATCCAAGGTTGTTCAAGTCTTGGAGCTTAAAATAGGTAGTACATCGTTGAATCTAGTAAATCATTTCTAAAGAAGCTTGGTTTATGAGAAAGTTTCCCACGCACAGGACATTTTTTTTTCTTTTCTAGATAGACGGTTTGTAATCATAGATACAGTAAAAGATACTTCCTTATAAAAATAGTATAGTAGGTTTTCTCATACTTGTATCAGCTTAAGACAAAATTTCATTTTTACAGTAGTTCCATCCGTGCTCTGTATACTAGGTCTAGTTTTGTTTACAATTTGTTTTTTGTGTTTATTCATTTAAAACCAAAACCTTGTTGAACTATGTAAAACGATGAAGGTTTAATTGAATAATTTCTAAAGAAAAAGATTAATTAACTATTTTTAACTGCAAAACTCAGTGAATTTTCTTATTTCGGCCATGACACCGCATTTAACAATTTGCTTGGTAAACGATAACAATAACAAAACAATAAAATTACCGTGTCTTAGTACCAAATTTTAACATCTTACTTTAGGTTGTAACAGTTGACTTAAAATATTATTAAATTGAACCACTATGACCATGACAATTTTTCATTTGATACATAAATAACAGACGCGAAACATAGGCTATATATCACTGTATATGTCCGAAATATGTACAACAATTAAAAATATATAAAGATATATCAGACGGTATATTTGAAACATTTTGTAATGAACGATTAAGTACAAACATAGATTAAACATACGCCCTTAGGGAGGATGTATGTATCTATGGTACAAAGTACTTCTTTTGTACTTCAACTTCAACGACAGTTCACATGACATATCGGTGATTAATTCGGTAATTTGATATCATCCTATACTAGTTTAAGCATTTTGACATCTCTTTTCAATCCATAATATTTTGCACTTGTACACAATTTGTATTCCTGTATTCTTTTGTATGTAGCCATGTACGCATGCTTCCTATTTATTATGTATTAGTATTAGTATTAGTATTATAGTCAATGGTATTAGTATGTTTGCCGTTCCGTTAGTAACAATTGTGTGCGCGCCTAGCGGTAAACTTTACAACTATAACATCACAGTTCTGATAAACCCCGTTAGATGTCAGGACATACAACAGACCACAAAGTACCCTTTTGAGGGGAATGTTTATGTTTTATTTGTTGTTTAAAATTTCCAAATGCTTCAAACATTGTAAAACATTGGTTATTGAACAGTTTTTTAAACAAATAATGTAGGTTTGAGAAATTTGTATAGTTCTGATGCGTATCTTTCTACGGTTATAAGGAAAACGTCTCGCCAAATCTTTAGACATTACATTTGATAAGATGCTGAATTTCCATCTGAGCCCTTATCATTGCCAGGACTTTCATCATTGACCTTACGTTGCATGACGAATCGTGTAGCGTAGAATTTTTGACAGGCTTCCTTTTATCAGGGAGCCTAAAAAGAACTAGAAAATTAAATATAAGAAGAAATTAATATTTGAACACCCGGTTAGTCTAATGAGCTGGCGAATGTTATTTTTTGTTACCTAACTTAACAATGCTCTCTTAAACAATAATTATTACTATATATTATTATTATATAATTATTGTTATATTATTAACTAGCAGAGTACCCATCCTTCGTACGGGGTTGACATATAAGTATGAAATGCTTATTGCAGTTATACTCGAACTTTGCGTTTGCAATGGGGGGGGGACAAAGTTGAATAACATTTGCTTACTTAAATGTACGGTATACTATAGTATTACACATCTACGATAGCCATAATGTTCTACTACTTCACCTAAACAATAGAGAAAAATAAATGACAAAAAAAATGCAAAATATCACAAACTATTCATGAAATTCAAAACATAAACATATAACTGTAAACAATCCTACCTATACAGTTCTCATTGCGTTTCACAGTTGTTCGTTGGTGCCATCTTCATCGATGTATTAATGCTGCTGCAGAAAAGGTACCCGTAACCAGGAGTACAAAGTTCAACTGATAACGCTTCCACTCCGGGAGCAGAAATTCTCCAATCGGCGTCTTGCTCGGAACGTGAAAACATGTCAACCAGTACCGTTTGTACGACAGACTGTTCTGGGGAAGAAAATTTTGTTTAATTTCTACCATTTTAATAATTAATAATTTTTAAATAATACATAGCATTATCAATGTAAATTCCCAAAATATGTATAGTTATTGAACTGGCAGTATATTTGCAAAGTTTTGTACTTAAAATTTAGTAACGCAGAACACTAAATTAAAACTGGCACGCCTACGCTAATACTACTTTATACTTTATAGCACGAATCCAAGAAAATATTTTTCTAGTATTCGTGCTTTATAGTAATCTACTACATGCATCCATTGAAAACACAATTCTGAGCGCCCCTGGCGGTAAACTCAACATCTACAACGTCACAGTTCTGCTGAATCCCGGTAGGTGTCGGGACGTACGACGGAACCCAGTAACCTTAGTGAGAGGTGTTAACGTTTTATTTTTTGTTTAAATAAATGATTAAATCCTTTCAACATTATAAAACACTGTTCATTGAACAAGTTTTTTCGATAATAATAAAGCCTTGAGTAATTTTATCCCGTAGGGTCGTTCCTTTCTAAGGTTATAAGAAAAGCGTCTCGCCAAATCTTTTGACATCACATTTGACCACATGCCTATTTTCTACCATATCGTTCATTCCCCTCCCGTTATTTTGAATTTCTTACGTTACATGTAGAATCATGTAGCGTAAAATTTCTGACAGGCCTCCTCTAATCAGGGGGCCAAGAAAGCTCAAAACTGCGGTAAGGTCAAGGCCTCAAGAGAAGAGTGACGGGAGTGACGCTATGCTATACACTCTGTTTGAGGTGCAAAATTCCCCAACGTCTTCAGACTAGACATTATGAATCCTTATTACAAAAATTGAGTTAATGTTTTGTTAGGTTATAAAAAATTAAACACTTAATGCAATGTTTCTAAATATAGTAATCCGACTGAAAAGTTTACAACTCAGCAAAGTATTAATGTTTCTTTATAAAATGTTTGTTCGGTAACTCACCACTGTAGTACATTGTTTTGGCAAATATATTTATAATGTAAATAAGGGGAGAATTTTAAGTATCTAGGTTAAACGAATTGTATTAATTGTATAAATGACGAACGATTTGTATAAATGAATTGCATGTGACTGTGATAATGTATCGCTATTGTTTTATATGTGTGTCTCTGACGAGGTCTATTGTAATCAATGATTATTTAACGACCAATAAAATACTTGATTATTAAGATTTAACCGAAATACCGATAAAAATTAAATTGAACACTTATATAAAATTACAGTTGAGAAAATCTTTCCCAATCACCGTGTGTACCCGAAATATTTGCAATAAATAATAATTGGAATTGACACTTTTTTCCATAGAGTATTCCAAACGTTCCTTTTGTGTCAATGGTCAAACTAGAACGACTATGCAATTCATGTAGGTATTGTACTTTAAAATCACCTACATTTATTCTAACGAGTTCGCGAACCAGCATGATCGGACTATGGGGACGGGGGTTTATATGGTAAATTTTCCCCCGTTTTTACTTTAAAACATAAAAATAAGGCATTTCTTACCATACCATTTTATATAACTTAAAAACAAACAATTTAGTATATTGAAGCGTTATTATGCGCCTAACGGTAACTGAAAAAATTCAAAAAGATATAAATTTAAAATTTCTATGTTATTTTTATGAAGATTTAACTGTTGTAGTTTGATTATTTATTTTGAAAATGCATTTATTTCATATTTAGTATTAACACATTTTAAAAAATGCGTGTTTACGCTCCGTGTTGCAGTAAACCTAAATACTGTACTCTTTAAACTAATGCTATTTATATAGGGGATAGTTATGATACTTTTATGGAGACATTTTAGTCTAGACTTAATCAGGCAACTGGAAATTCGCTAGTTTGCAGGTTTGCTGCGGTGGGTGTGTTTTATATACTACAGTTATCAATTATTAATCAATTTATTTTGTTCAAATTTTCATTAGGTTTTGTATAACAAATTTGCCAACATTATCAACAAAAACCGTCATGCAACGTTGTCAGTTTATTTTACCTAAGCAATTTTTATACGACAAGTTGTCTGCTGCAATTTTGAATGGATGACTTATGTACATTCGTTATTCACTAAGATCAACAACCAAACTACTGTAGTAGGTAAAATAAAGTCCATATATGTAGTGTAAAATGTAACGTTAGGATTTAACAGATATAGTAAATCTGATATAAATTGTAATTTTTAAACAACCTTTTAAAATTGGTTGACATAAGTAAACAGACTTGAAGAAGCCCGTAGAAATCGACGGTCCCATAACTATGATAGGTAGAGTAAAATTATTTAAATGTTGAACATTTAACTTTATTGACTGTTTGGGTAGCTGAGTGGTTAATATTGTTCTCCTCTGCCAATCAAAAGATTGCTGGATCGATCCTGAGAAATGTTAGAATCTTATTTGTGGTTCCAAAATGGTCCCAGGTGTCCATGATCATTGGGCTTTTAGTCCAGGCAAAATACGACAATTTACCCTTAAACCTGGGCAAAATTGCTTCACAAGCGATTGAAGTGGTATTCTACACAGAAAATAGTGCCTTATAACATATCCAAAATCCGACCATGGGAAATTACTAAAAAATCAAATTCAAAATGGTGGCAAACTTTCAAATTTTAGTGATATTTGTTTTAAGACTTTTGGTGGTATGGGATAACGGAAAGCACATATACATAAATTAAATATCAGATTGGATGTTGAAATATCAAATAAATACAAGAATAGACTGTATTAAAACGACAAGGGCATATTTGTATGTACATTTTCGTTTCCATAGTTACAAAAAAAAATAACTAAATTTAATAAGTTTTCTTGGACAAACTATTCATTTTAATAAATGTTATCATTTTGTTTCAATGTTCTTACATTCATTGATCTGGCACTCCCCTAAAGATGCAGAACAAGACAGTCCGTTCTGTTTACACCCACAGTTGCGCCCCATCTCAGCAGATGATTTATAATTGATATTTAATTAGTAAAGAGAAAGAGGTAAAGATGCAAATGTAAAAAGGGTAATTAAAACGGATACCATCGAAGTTCGCAACAGTCCTACTAATCATCGCTAGATATCTCCCCATAAAGGATCACGACAGTTCACTTAATCACTGCTAGATATAGCTACCGTATAGGATCACGGCAGTTCACCTAGTCACCGCTAGGTATCACTACCATCGAGGATCATGGCAGTTCACCTAATCACCGCTAGGTATCACTACCGTCGAGGATCGCGCCAGTTCACCTAGTCACCGCTAGGTATCACTACCATCGAGGATCATGGCAGTTCACCTAATCACCGCTAGGTATCACTACCGTCGAGGATCGCACCAGTTCACCTAGTCACCGCTAGGCATCACTAGCATCGAGGATTATGGCTGTTCACCTAATCACCGCTAGGTATCACTACCATCGAGGATCATGGCTGTTCACCTAATCACAACCAGGTATCACTACCGTCGAGGTTACTAATTGAGGTGAGTACAAATTGGGAATATAAATGAGTGTTAAATATCTGCCAAAAAATGTATTTTAAAAGATGGAATCTCTTCAAAAGTCCTTACAAATAATTTTGGAATCCTAATCATCTATACTTATTTAATACGTTTACTTATTTAATACGCAAGCAGGATTTTTGTGACAATTACTCCTCCGAAACTACTGAACCGATTGACACGTTTTTGGTGTCATTAGAAAGAGCGTAACGTGAAGTTGTGCAGGAAACTTTCGTTTTAGGTAAATGATTAGAGAGTGAGGCCCTGGGGCCCTTTAAAGTTTCGTATTTCTCCATAAGATTAACATGGGAAACAAATATTGTTTTGAAACTCCAGCTGTTGTCAGAAATTAAATATTAACAATTGGTCTCCATGAGAAAATTCACAATGTTTACATTTGCTTTGACATTTAAATGTAAACAACCAGAACTGTCAAATGCCTATTTCACAATTTCAGACAGCTGATAAAAAAAAAATTAAAACAACTATGTGGTAGGTTTATTTAATCTAAAACTTTATGATGGATTATTTATTATAAATCAATTTCAATGATTATGAAAAAGATTTTCCCGTTGCAAAGCAAAAATAAAAAGTGAGAAGAAGAACATGTAATTGTAAACAGTCAATGTGCAAATTATCGATGTTGTATTAAAAATGTGTATAGTTTTGGATGTTGGTTTGTGTTTAATGATATAAGTTATTAACTATTGAATTTTTATGTTAAGGATTTGGCATATTATTATATTGAATTAGGAGTAGATTTGGCAACTATGATAAACAACGCCATTTCTGAGTTCTGCCAGTTTTTTCCTAACTCTGTTCTATAGAGTTTAAAGTAGCCTACACCTTAATTGTCTACAAATTGACTAAATAACTTAGGTACGGTACATTATACAAGCTGACAGCCTTTTTACGATGACTTAAATTGTAAGCTTACCTTTTCCCGTCCATGGGCAGTTTGATTGTTAAAAATTAACCCTTTAAATTGGAATAGGACTGTTATGTAGGGGAGTAAGGGGAGTCATAGTTGAATTTTTTTTTAATTTTTTCAATTTTTACTTTTTATGTTCTTTTTATAGCACAGAATTTCTTCTTTGCAGTGACGTTTTAAAGGAAAAACTAGTAGACCCTTGGAGGCTTTTCTTGCCGATTTCCGAAACTTTACTTTTTTAAACTTTAATGTCATTTTTTCAGGACTGGTAATACATACAGCTGTGAAATGTTTACCATATAGTCTTAGTGACTTATTCTAAACACAGACATAAGGAATTCATCACATCTTTAGTAGAAGCATGTAAAAAAATGATAAATTTTATTTTTGAAACTTTTTTTTAGTCTATAAAAACCCATAAAATAGTTAAATGAAAATTCTTGTGTATGTGACTAGTTAATTAGCTAATATAAAAGTATACCAAGTTTCACTATCCTACCTGTTGTAACTACTGAGAAAAGTGACATTTAGTTAACACTAGCTGTACCCGCGGGCTTTGCCCCGTTTAACTTTATAAGTGAGCTCGTTCTCATGGCTCAATCACGTCCTAGTTGAAGTTCGTTCGCTACGCTCACTCACTTTTGGTTTGGAGCTCGTTCGCTGCGCTCACTTGCCTTCAGGTTAGCTCGTTCGCTACGCTAACTCGCCTCCAGGTTGAAGTTCGTTCGCTACGCTCACTCACCTTTTGGTTGCAAATTAGCTGTTGTCATAAATGTAAAAGAAATAATAGTGCTGCACCCTGTTGGTAATCCTTGTAACTTTAATGCTATTGAACATCATAGAACAGAACCAACTTGTTTAATTGAAACAGCTGTTAAGATTCATTAATTCCATTTCTCATAAGGTTAACATGGGAAACTCGAGAGCCACTGGGGCGGAGCCCTTTTGACGGATCTGCACCAAACTTCACTAGCCTTCCTTGAATAATGCTTAATAATGCCTGGAAGTTTCATTACAATCTGTCAAGCGGTGTCCGAGTTTATCCCTGCCAAACAAACAAACAAACAAATATATATACAAACATCCTCTTTTATACTTATAGATGTTTGATTAGGTATACAGAATATTATTATACATTTTTCTTTCAAGCCGCTTACATGCAATAATACTACTAGATTCAATAATTTAAGTTGATTCAGTTGCAGGTACAATTAATATGACACAGAAATAACACAAAAATAGAGCATAAAAGACAAAATAGAACAAAGTGAATTAAAGCGCAGTGATAATATAGTTCATGCTACATGCTATGAAAATCAATAAATACTACATACCAAAGTGCATTCTACTGTACATGCTAAGTTTGTGCTAACAGTGTACGCTATGAAAAATCGACAAATAGTTAACATGGCAAAAATCCAAGAAAAGGAACAGGAATAACAATTGACTAGCATGGAAAACAAAGTTAGCTCTTCCTAGTCCTCCATGCTCAGCCACCCAAGAGAAGACTCAGGTCTCTCTTTTATATATTTAGATTACTATTAGTGATTTACTTTAGTAATTTACTGAAGATAGGACCTAGGACTCCCCTGGGGAGATAAGCATCTAGACTGCCAGTGCAACTCCTAGGATCGGTAGGATCGTGGATCAGATCGAAAAACCCCCCACCACCGCTCAGTGCCGATGGCGTGACGTCAACCTTACTGGTGCGACATGGTGCGGTGGTGGGGGGTGATCCACTGATCTGATCCACGATCCTGATCTGAGTCCGATCCTCGGACTTGCACTGGCAGTCTAGACGCTAGTCCTGGAGAGGTCCTTTTTCCTTATTGGCTGGCCCCCTGGGGTCAGAGGAGGCCTGTTAAAAATTTACACTAATTGATTCGTCATGTTAGCGTATTCATCTATTTGTGAGTATGATTAACGAACCAGCGTCGTAAATTCAGCATGTGGTCAAATTTGAAATCAAAAGATTTGGCGAGACTCTTTTCTTACAACCGTAGAAAGAAACTAAACTACATGATAAAATAACTCAAGGCTTTGTTACTGATCAAAACACTGTTCATTAACCAAAGTTTTACAACGTTTGAAGAATTTAGACATTTTAAACGACAAATATAACGAAAAACACTTCCCACTAAAAGGCACTATGTACTCTATCGTATCGTCCGACATCTAACGTGGTTTAGGGGAACTGTGATGTTTTAGTTGCAAAGTTTACCGCCAGGGGCGCACTAAACTGTTACTTACCCATCATAGTAATTTGTATCGTAAACATAAGTGCAATCGCTATTGTTGTTTAATATGTCTACGTTTTAAAGCACAAGTTTCAGTTTATTTTAGTTCCAATTTTTTAGCTAAATGTTAACATAGATTAAATGAGTAGACGTTGATTTATTACAAAGGTTTAACCATAAATATCTATATTTTTAATGATTTATGTTCAAGTATTGTTAACACAACACCAACACGGGTCGTAATATAGGGCGAAAAATATTAATTTATATCATTTACTATGTTCGACAACTGGGTACACTAGTGGTAAAACGATGAACTAAAACTGGTAATGAAGATTGATAAAATCGGTAATGCAGTACGCTCTTGAAGTATTTTAGTAAATTCTTTGTTGATAAATACGATGCTATTCGTGATTTGTACCTGAGCCAATGAAATGACAATAGCCAATTAATATCTATTATTGAAAAATATTTTATTTTTTTTCTTATCGTAACGTGCTTAATTAAGAGAAGTTTAACCGTACTTTAGATTTTTGAACACGCAACGAGAAACTTTAGTAATTTGAAGCTAATTTAGACAATTTTTATAATATTGTTTCTGATTAATAAAATATGGAGTCTGTGGTAAATCGTGTATTTAATATATGTAGCCTGATTGGTGTGTTTCGTGTTGGTAACGTTTGAGTAAGCTTTCGACTAAATGCTTTTTTTATGTTAAATTTTGCGCATCCTAGGCAGGTAATATGAAGAACAGCAATTAGTCAATAAATATAACCAGTGGTCACTAACTAAACTAACCAACTTTTGAAAGACATGTTTTAGGCGAGGTTTATTATACTGTATTGATCAGCTTGTGGGCTTCACTCATCTTATTTGTTAATCCACGACTTGTCAAAATGTAATTAAAATTCTACAATTACATCCTGGATTGACAAATACGGTGAGTGAAGCCCACAAGCTGATCAATACAGTAAACTAACCAAGCGTAATACCATAGACGTAGCATATCGTAAGTGTGTAATCTCTTACCTTTAACAACTCCTGACGAACTCTAAAAATTGTTAACCTTCATTTTACGTTCTGAAAATATGCTATTTTGGTACTTACGTAATACAGGGTGGTCATAAATTATTGGACACATTTTAAGATTATATAAACAAACTAGCAGAGTACCCGTCCTTCGTACGGGGTTGGGATATAAGTATAAAATGCTTATTGCAGTTATGGGTGAGGACATGGTTTAAGAAAGTTTGGTTCTTATGTTCTACCACTGCCCCTGAACCATAGAAAAAAGTAAAGGTCTCATTGTGTACCAAAGCTTTTTATTGCTAGTCGGTCCCAATTAGTAGCGTCGGTCACTTAAAAATTTGACTGGTGGTACTGCAACCAGCGCTACTATTCGTATTTGCTAGCAGCTATACCCTTGCCTTGCAACGGGGTCAGTATGAAAAAATGAATGCTGGTTCTTTGAAAATGCCAAATGGTTTCACTCCCTACCATTTATTTTATAAACGAAATTGAACTGTATTAGCCTAATAGTAATAGGTCTAGTACTTTTTTGTTTACTCATACTGTGAATACTTATTTTAGGCTACCTAGTGTACAAAACCATAATGATATATTTTAAGGTATAATGAAAGAACCTGATTAATAGTTTGGACTTTAAACGAAAATCTATCACAATAGTTCCAAACCTGTCAATAGTGTAGTTTTCTAACATATTTTAGGAAAATTACAATCAGGCAAATGGAAGCTCGCTAGTCTATAGGTTTGCTGCAGCAGAGATATTAAATTACTGTTTAAATCTAAAACTGTAATTTCATACAACTCAGGATAAGGGCCTAGGTTGATACGGCAATGATTGTAGAATCTTAATTATTTCCTATATCCATGAATGATTTCTTTTTACAATGAAATATTCACTGTAAAATATTATTACAACATATCACAAATGTTAGAACAGACTCATTACCATAGATTATAAACATAAACAAATGATGTAACTGAAAGAATCCTATTATAATGAAATTACATATGGTTTGACAGCTCCATTTAAGTAAATGTTAAATAATGTTTACATTCAGGCTAGTGACATCATTATTTTAAATATGATCCTTACCCTCTCTGTTCTAATATTCGTGCAGTACGGTATTTAAATAAATGTTTGAACCAGCTGTGTGGAATTGTGAAATCAAAATTTATTTGATAGATAGTTCTGCTTGTTTACATTTTTTAACTTTCTAGGTTTGTTCTTTGTTACCATGGATACCATCAATCAATATTTACTTTTTAATCTCTCACCTCCGACTTTTGAAAGCCCACGGGGCAGAGCCCGAGGTCAATATCGAAGCGGGAATAGTTCTATATGTATCCTCAGAGCTGTAGCTTCATTTGTGTGCAATTTGAGACCAGTAGGTTATAAGTTTTTGAGATTAGCTCATACAAACACACACACACACACACACACAGACACCACCTCTTCTTTATAATAGTATAGATTACCAAGCAACTTAGAAACATGGGAATTGTTTCATTGAATAGCAAATTCAAAACAGTTTTATACAGCAACTGCAAAACAATAGTTATATAAATGTCCGTGATTGTAAAAAGTGGTTATAAAAAAGTGTACAAAAATCACTCAAACAGTGAGTGTAAGTTGTTTTTTTTATGACTTGTGTTGTGGCCTAGTCAGCATGGATAGCATGGCATAGTTAGTATAACAAAACCAACAATGAACCTTTCTACACCAGCTGTGTATGATATTGGGTGAATCAAACCTTGAACCGACTTCAGTAACAAAATTACTAGTGTGCAATAAAAAGTAACGTCTTTGGTTTCATGAAAGCCAATCTGTAATAACTGTTCAAAGAAGGCTTAGTTTAGAGTATAACCGTAATTCTCTGTGTAGAAATTCTATAAAATGGTGGTATAGACAATTCGAACGACTGGAAAGTGTCCAAAATATAGTCTTAAGGGTCATACCCTCAGAAGAACATAACTTACAATAACAGTTTAGGTGATTTTTAAAGTCTTTTTATAATTACTTTTCATAATTGCTGACATTTTTATAATTGTTTATTTGCAGTTACTGTATAAAACTGTTTTAAATTTGCTATTTAATGAAACAATTCCCATGTTTTTAGGTTGCTTGGTTATTTATTTATTTTATCTTAAAATGTGTACAATAATTTATGACCACCCTGTATTACCACACCTAATAGACCACTCCTACTAATTAAAAACTTACCTTACCCTAATTGTATTACCTAAGGTTATAATAATAATAATGTCTTTATTTAGCAAGCGTTTTTAGATACAATATTTCTGCTTTTCAAAACAACTCTTGTCAAATTCTGCTTTACGAATCCTTCCACCCTTACAAAATCTTTCGAACTGTAAAGCGGAAAGACGATATTTTCCGCCGAGAGATGGAAGCATCGGTGTATACAGTCTTAACTAGTTACTAGTTAGACTACATACATTGATGGATGGAAGTAGGCTGAGTAGTAGAAAGGGAGGGGTACTCCCAATCCCACAACAATGGGAGTGTGGGAGTGAAGAGTAGAGGTACAAAGTAGAACCTGTGAGTGAGTCACAAACTAACTAGGTTTGGCCAGAGTAGTGTCAGAAAACAGTGCGTTACTGGAGGCTCCATATAGGAGAAGAAACGCCACACTTACAAGGTTAGTAGAAAACTAGTGAGAAACTGATGAACATCAGTTTTAGAGTTAAGTTTTTGCTTCTCTAGACATATAGCCACAGGTTATGTAGACTTCTATGTTTTTAACGTTAAAGTAAACTAAGTTCTATTTGTTAGGAGTTTATGGTTTATTTTAGTATTAATATTTTAATAGGAAAATATTACTTTTATTTTGTTTGTGTTGTGTTTTGTCCCAAAGGTTGGTTTAATTGTAATCCGTTACTCTTTTAAACTTTCATACATATTGTTTTTATAAATTAAATTCAGCAGTAGAGTATGTATCTTGTTCGTTAGCTTTACTATAAATTTGCACCTCAAAACTATCGTAATGTAATATTATGTTTAGGTACAATTTCTTAAGACAACTAGGCCTAATTTATTTTCGTTGTTGTAATATTTGTAAGTATACGGAGTTCTGTGTTACAATAAATTTGAGCTATTAAAAAAAAAATGAAATCTATGGTTTTACTGTGCGGAAACAGGCACTAGCCCATTTGGGGATTCTTTTTCATATAATTATTTTTGCATCATTTTGCGCAATACTTTATACTGAAGTAAAGATTTAATTAATCAATTCGTTCATTCATTTGTATGTATAGTGTAAAATATATTTAAAATATGTTTTGTTCACTTGATGTCGTCTTTTACTGGTTTAAAAATTATTATTTTTTGTTTGTTTGGTAATTTAAAATTAAAAAAGTCAGGAATAGTGTTTTACTAAAATGAAGGATAGTGAATTTTTAGTATAGACGCATTAAACGTAAAAACCTTCTCTAGAGAAATGTTTAATTCCTATTCCAATGCCATACTACGTATAATTAACCAATACTCATAGATTTACAAAGATTTCTTGGGTAAAACGGTTGTTAGGTTACCAAATTTTTAACCTAGAATTCAGACGCATTTATGTTTCTACACAATCGATCATTCAAAAAATCATATTTTATTGTCTAATATAAGATTAGGTCATTATGTAGAATCATTTGACAGTTTTGTGAAACTCTAATTGTTTTTAGACACTATGCCTGTTTTTTAGACCTATATTAAAAAAATAACTTAATTTTGCAACGATTAGATTTAGTTTAAAACGTTAAAACTCTGACATATCTATATTTTAGGCATGACTTAGGAAAGAATCAAGTTTACACAGATTTGCCATAATTTTTGATCTGCTACAAAATAATTTACATTTTTATGTGTGAAAAGAGTAGAAGAAAAAATAAATAAATTATTGCTTATATTTTCCCAAACTTTAACAATATTAACCTGACACGCCTGTGAAACTTCAGAAATTACCTTGTGTTTCCATGTAGGGCTAAGATAAGAGTTAGAACTAATACTATTGTTTACAATGAAGTTATTCGTCACGGTGCCCCTCAAGGTTGTCCCCTTGGTCCGATGATATTGATTTTTCCTAGATAAGAGTATATTCTCTATAATATATATCTCTATATATTATAGGTTACGATTAGCGTTAGATGATGTTTTGCTGTTTAAAAGTCTTTGCGGGGTTGAGAGTAGAAGGATATGAATAGGCAGGGTGAGGTAAACTTTTTTTAATTAGTGAAATATAATAAACATGCGACATTATCATTATGCATAGATACAACCGTTAAAATCTTATATTTGTTAGCAACAAAGCTGCACAGTAACACGATTCTACACTGATGTTTGATCATTTTTAGCTTAAGATACACAGTGCGTATTTGTCAAGCGATTAAAGTATAAAGATAACGCTGGAAGAGTGTAATAAAAACCCACCGTGTAAAGATGTACATGTACAACAGTCTTAAAATAGACTATTGTAAAAAAACGATCGTTTTTCCTTTATCATTAATTGGGATTTTAATACAGGGTCCTGGCTGGAAAACCAGGTGATTTTAACAGCACCGAAGCTACAATTTATACATTATACACACAATCATTCATCCTTGCTTTAAATTACACTCACCAATGTGTCAGCAATTTAAAATTTAATTTAATAATGAATCGAAGAAGATTGAAAACAATCACGTAAGCTATAAATTACTATTTGAAAATATTAAAATATTTTTGTATACTTTATCCACCACGAATCAGTAAACGTAGTACACACTTTGAAGTTAAAAATCGTTGCTAGACTATGTGAATCTTGATTTAAAACGAGACAAGAATGATAAAGCATTCATTTCCAGGCAACTTTCTGTGTTATTACAACACTAATTTGACATGTAACCTTGACAGGTGAGTCGTCAGCATTGTTGATCAGCTGGACTTCTGAACTCCCGCCAGATGTTTGTAAACAATCGTAGGCGGTGTTATTGGCGGGAACCAGTTATCAACAATTAGCCACGAGTGGTCGTTTCTTATTTTGTTTCCAACGATCGCTTCTTAGCTCTGTTAATGGTAAGAAATTCTTAAATTAACGAAGCTAAGAAGCGATAAATTGAAAACAAAATAATTTTATTTAGGTTAACTATGCAAAGTGTTTATTGCGGACACTTTCCATTACGATAGGTAAAAACAACGTTATCAGAAAATTACGGGATCTGAACCTGAATTCACCGTTAGTTGGGAAAAGTACCTTAGAACATAACTAAAACAAGATGATTTAGAAACCCCAAAGCTTAAAACTTCACAATAACCGCACATAGAACTGGATGGTTGAAAAATCACCAGAGTGTGCTAAGGATGTCGTTTTCGTTCTTACACGCCAATAATGCCAAATAATTATTTATTTATTTCGCATGCTTCAAAACAGAATACAAATTTCATTTAAATTACAGCACTATCGTAATTAATACACAATATAGAGCATGCTATGAGTTCATGGATTAAATATAGCCTAAAGTAAAACATTCATATTAATTAAAAATAAATATTAAATAGCAAATAACAATAAATAATAGTAACAATAAGTAAAGAGTGATTAAGAATGACAAAAATAAATAATATAAGTGACTTGACCGTATATATCACATCTTCAGCCTTCAAGGTATGCAAACCTTGGAGAAAATACTCGTAGAACCAACAGGAATATAATAAATGAGATGTTCACTAAACCATCCATTCGTAGGGACAGGATCCGGATATAGCTGGTTGGAGTACAGATTCATTTTCTTCCTTGGTAAAACATTCTCCATATACTGTACTTTTAAAATCAGCTCAAAATTCATTCAGATAAGGAATGTAGTCTGAAGATAAATATAAATACTTGAAGTTCCACCTTTGTTATTAGATATTGAAGGTAGCCGGTGTACTTTAAGCATTTCTCATGCGGATGCCTAATTGAACTATAGGTTTGTTTTCATTTTCAAACTGTGATATGGCAATGATAATTTGTTTCACGTTAATTTTTCTACAAACAGATCTCCTATGTAGTTTCATATGAAGCTCTTACAAAATATCGGTCGAAAAACAATTTCTCACAGAAACAGTGTACGAAATTCTCAGCAAAGTTCATTGCCCTCAACCTCCCACTACAATTCTCTTACTCTGTGTGTTAACTGTCAGTTTCGCAATCTGCCGCTAGATCGCTCTGTAACCGGAACAGGAAATAGGAAAACCGCAATTGAGGTGCGTGACGAGTAGGCGCTTCAATTTGGTGCGTTTTGTGAACAACGGTTCGCACCAGGCGTGAAAAGCGAGGGAAAGTGTGAAAATGGCGAACTATAGCTTGTGAAACTTTGGCACAGACTAAGATCAGCTGTTTATTTAGCCGAGAGAGTCGGTTTAAAAGCCCAATGATCATGGACAGCTAGGACCAGTTTTGAGTCATGAATAAGCTCCCGACTTTTCACAGACATACTAGTATTTTTCTCTGCTTTTTACAGGATCGAACCAGCGAAGTTCTAAAAAAACCAGGCGAGCACTTCAACCACGTAGCTACATAGCTTGAAATGTTAATTTTGTTCTTCAAATATTAAATTGCATTTTATACGATTCCATACTAGGTATTGTAGCTATATTCCACAATCCACACGAAATATGGCATAATTTAATTATAGAGGCACTAGGCACAAGCCCGGGATTGTTTTTCACATTACAGTACTTCAGGCTAGACCTATTTAATTTGGTGATTTGGCGGGATTTGAACCCGGGGCCTCAGGGACCGAAGTCCAGCGCTATCTTTACACCAGCTCGCTCCCCACGCATGCAATATAGCATCTGTGTGTTTTTTGTATATTTTAAATGTGCTTAGTGTAGTATTTTAAATGGCTGGTGGCAAGAGCTTAATGTATTCATTACATGAAAAATAGTGTCTTATTCCACATTTTACATTTCAGATGAGTCCTGTGATGATTTTTGCTTTCGCAACGTTGGCAACACTGCTGGTATCAACAAGGGCTGCGCCCCCAGAAAAAGCATGCACGGAAAATGAGAAACCGGTAATTATTTAAACTAATTATTGATAGCTAATGCATTGAAACGGAGTTTAAACCTAGAATTTTATTAGGAAATCTTTATTGTTATTTTTTACAATGTTCAACATAATGACGTTATTTATACACCCATGAAACAATAACCCAGGGTGGGTATGGTTAAAATTGTTCTTCAAAACTGCTACAATTTTAAACCCGTATGGTATTTATTATAAAAGTTAATTTATTTTCTGTAAATACTATTCAAACAGACATAAGAATAAATAGTCTTAATATTTATACCCTTCACAAAATTTAGGTGGTTTTAGGGGATGAAATTTATTTCCTCCACTTTAAAAACAATAGCTCAACAGCTGATGTTTGCTAGCACTTCAATCAACTGCAACCTTCCTCTCGAACCGCCGAAATTTTGTGATTGTAGAAAGAAATTTCAAATGTATTGGTTGTACATGATTGTTTTACTATAGTTCAATTCAATTCAAAAACCTTTATTCCATTCAACATCATGCTACATATTTCACATCCTTTTGTGCACACGTAAGTGCGAGGAAATCTTTAGGTACATGCAATTTTACAATGATGTTACTGGCAGAGTCTATTCACTGTTGATAACAATACACAAATATAATAAATATTCATGGCATCTAATCTTACAACAATGACACAGCATTTTCTTTTGTGGAAAACTGTAAATTTTAGTTACCTCAGGTTACCTATTTATTTTTCGTTCAAAAATACACGAATGCATACTATTAAAAATATAATGAATACTACCAAAAGATATGTTACAAAATTGTTTTAGTTAAAGAGTTTGACTTGTATGTCTATAGCCATGAACATGTCTAAAAGTATAAGTTTAAATTGAATATTACTTTTATAAGAGCAACTACGATTTATAAAATTTTTAAAACTGTATTTTACCATTGACTATATTTTACCCATTTGTGTAGTGTAGTTTTTCATTATGTTAAAGTACAAAATCATAGAATTTACAAAGTGCGAAATCATAGTATTTTACAGTGTCACTGAAAATAAAATCCTCATATTTTCTACTTTTTCGTATACTATACTTATACTTTTCTACGTATTTTCAAAAAATATTTTTTAGTGCAAGAGCCACAGCGAGTGCTGTGGAGGATGTTGCCAGCAGGATAAATGCGCTCCTTGTAAGTACTGAGTCTATTGCTACACACATTTACCTAAACTTTTAGATAAAATGAACCTTAACAGCTCACACTTCAGAATAATTCAACATACAAGTAGGCCTACTTAATAATATAAATTTAAGATTATACATCTAGTAGTACTAAATTAATAATGTTTACATCAGTGGCTGTTTTAGGACCTTTTTAAGGGGGGGGGGGGCTACCGGGGGTTTCGCGGGCCCCTACTGGAAAATTTGGCATTTTAAAAGCCGTTTGGTGACTTTCTAAAGCCATTTTTAAGTCTTTAACAGTATCCAAAACCTCCGTTGCGTTTTCAGGACGAAATGTATGTTTACAATTTTAGTTTTTCAGGGTCCAATGGAAGGGGGTGGGGGTAGCCCCTTGAATTATTTTTGTGTTTACAAAATATTTAAGTATGACAAAGTATCTAAAATGTGGAATTTGTCAATCATTTTCTTCTCTCTCAATCATCACTTTGCCAGCAAGCAGCTTGTTTTAACCTAGGGTGTTATTGAAAAAATATTATTCCGTTAATCTTTTGTTAACATAGTCACTGTTCTTGCGTTACCATTTTTTTTATGTTACTCTCTCCAAACAATTGTTGTAGAAAATAGATGTATATAAATCCTTATTTCATTAACGTATCTATCACCCCTCGTACTATTTCACTTTTTCGATGCACTTCACTTTGGATATCCTACTTTATCATTAGCACCATAGATAAAAGAGAGTACCAATCTGTGTCAGTACTTAAGGAAGGGTTTCCTGACAAATCTATTTTATTGATCACTAAATAACTTCTGGATTAACTTCTGGATGTTGGCGCTATTATGTGAATTGTGGTACTTTAATTTAATTTTTTAACAATACAATAGATCTCCGCACAAATAATCAAAATTGGTTATTAAGTGGGGAGCGAAGGGGGACGCGTGTGGACGACTCTCAAATATGAGTCGTTCTTCTGTTTGGCTCACTAATTGCAATAATGGCTAATACTGTAATGACAATGAATAAGGTGGGATTAAATATGGACTATTGTACACAATTCTTTAATTTTCTGTACTATATATTTACTTAGGTTTAAAAAAAAAACTTAATAATACGAAGTTTGAAAACCATCTCTTACAAATAATTGTAATTTTACTTTAAAGTTAAATGTCATTATCGTTGCTCTATGGGAAATGAAAAGGGAGAACGATTCTTTTTAAAGAGTCGTTCACGTAGTTTAGTTCCTATCTTTTCTCTCCACTTCTGAGCACTCTCTCTCTGTTCTAGACTCGGACTCCTGCGTGAGTGCCTCCAACCCTTGTAACTTCTACGACTGTCCACCCAACAAGGAATGCTACCTCCAGGAAGTCCAATGTCTGCAGTCACCGTGCAAGCCCATCCCAGCCTGCAGGTCCAAGGATGCCGCCGACTACGACTATAACGGCTAGGGCGAAAGGGCGAAGCCCTAAAGCTTATAGTCGTGAAGATCAAAGTTACTTTCGAAGTCCTTCACAAATTGCGCATAGTACCTTGTACGTTTCGTGTGAAAATGTGCAAGAAAAGTTAGAGACACTGTTTTGAAATACTAACTCAAAAATCAATGACATGTTTAAAATATTAATACAGGTTTTCAATTTTCAGTCACAAAATTTTATTTTACATCATTGAGCAATTGTATAATGTTAATTGGATAACGTGGATTTAGTTTTTCTGTACACACTAACACACTAAGTAACGCAGGAGATTGTTGCTCTAGGGTACCTTTTAGACAAAACAAAATTTAGTGTAGGTAAGCAGATTTGACAAATCAAAAGAGGCCAACGTAAAAAGCAAAAGCCAACCCAAATCCATGAGCTACTTGCAGAGTCTCGTCCAAATAATGTCATCATTAGTAGTTTTTCTGTAGTTTTCTGGTTGTGAACCACAATATTAAGTTAAACTGGCAAAGAACGATGCATTTGTTTATTTTCCTCAATTTTTAGTTGTCAAACTTTATTAACCCATGAAACATTTGAGGAAAGACCCTTCATTTCTACAAAAAAAAGCGATCAATCTTTGATTAGGTCGTCGGCTAAAGAGCCAAATAAACAGACAATAACCATAAAATAACACAACGTATTATAGTTAAAGGAAACTAGAGTTCAAATTCAACCTAAGATACTGCGTTCACTTGCACTTAGCATGTATTGTACTTTAATTGTTGTTAGCTTTGTTATTAGTGTTTTGTTACGTTATGAACATTTATGTAGTTTTATAATAAAATGGTTTTGGAAAAAATATTTCAAGCTTAAACCTTGCTTTTATATTTTTAGAGAGTTAACGTGAAGGGAGTTTTATACTATTTTGTACTTTTATACGAGAGTATTTACTTTTTATTTTTTTAATAAAGAAAAATTGCCATAAGCACTAAATATTTGTAGCAAATTTCGATTAAGATTTCTGAGCGGGAAGGATAAGATTTTCTTTACAGTTACCCGACAAAGTTGGCTTCCTTGCACTGATTATAGTACAGAAAGCTGCATTTACTTTGTCGCACCGTTTATACTTAGTCGCACGGTATATATACTTTGGCACAAACCAGTTTTCCAACCAAACAACACAAAACAGCGTGGTTTTATTATACAGGTAATCCGAGTACACTTGGAAATAGGTTGGCAACACAAAGATAGTATTAATATGATCAGCTGATTGACTGTTGATACTACGATTTAACCTGTCGTTTCTTGTTTATATTACATTTTCGTTCAACGCTTGGTTTGGCCATAAACTAAAGTGTAGTTTTTGAAAGAATAATTATAAGTGTTCCTAACATGTTTGAGAATAATGAACTCAGTGATTGTGAATATATGTGTACACCAGAAGAAATATGTAGCAGAAATTGCAAAGCATGTTTCATTAAACCTGTTTCCTGAAAAATCAAGAAAGAAGTATGAACGAGCATAAACTGTTTTCTTCTTGGTGCGTAAGTAAGAAAGTTACAAAATTACTTGTTTATTCTGTTTATACTGATTATTACTGTTTATAAGTGTACTCTTGTAAACTTGAATAGTTTTAGTAACCTAAAGATACAACGACTACAATCAGTTGGTGTAGTGCTTCCAATTCCGTTCAACGCTTGGGTTGAACCATGGTTTAACCTAACCTAAAACGTGTTGTATAGTGTAATTATTTATATGCTTTATAGCGACTGTGGGAAAAATATAATGTGTAATACGAGCGCTAATGACCTTTGCTCACTAGTTACACAAATAACTATTACAATTGTTTTTAAATGGTTTAACTAGGACTTTGACATAAGCCAAGACATACACACTATATAAACGCAATATACAATAATCTCTCTTTGTAGCCTAGATAGTAAGATAGCCTTATCGCGGTTCCAAAACTAACCCCTCCCAAAACTCCACTTCCAAATCCTCATCCCCTAGGCTGGCAATGCCATTCAAATGTTGATTCGTCACAATAGCCCCTAACAGGTGCCAGATATGCCAATATACCATTGTGTCGCTGTAATCAAATCTGCTCACGTCACAGAAGTCCCCCTTCCCCCCTAGTACCCCCCCCCCACAATATCACACTGTTTAATTACACTTCACCCCACCTGGTGGCAAAGTTTATTACACTTTTAATAATACAGTTTATTAGCCAAAGCTACTGTAGGACGCGCAAGACCACCCGGATGGTGGATTAGGGTGACGCCTATTGGGATTAATAATGGTTTGATTAATTTTCATCTGGATATTATGATTGGGGTCACGCCTATGTTGGTACTGGTGAGTTTGCAGAAGATATATTACTTTAAGTTCTGATAACATTTAGGAATTTTTACAGGATTTTATGTAACCACAGTTTAGCAAGTACAACAACGCTTTTTGGTAACGATCACGATAAAAAAGCAACCATAAAATCATTTTATCTGGGTGAAAAAAAGTCAAGACCCCCCCATCTAATATTTTTCCAAGTAAATATACAGAGATATCCTTTTGGTGGTCGTGCAATCTTAGCAGGAAGTTTCATTTTATGATTTTGAAAATGTTGAGTGTCCACTCAAAAGGGGGGATTTGGGGGGCAGCTCAAATAGTTCAAATGTAAACCCCCTGCAAATGACACCTCATTTTGAAGGGTTTGCAAAAACTTAAAGAATGGTGAAAACTAGAGGTCACTATCTCTTCTCTAAGAAGAGAAGAGATAGCGAACTCTAGTTTTCACCATTCTTAAAGTTATTGTAATCCCTTCAAAATGAGGTGTCACTTGCAGGGGCTTTACATTTAAAATATTTGAGTTGCCCCCCAAATCCCCCTTTTGGGGGGGGGGGGTCACTCAAAACTTTTAAATGTAAATACCCATTTAGTGACACTTTGTTTCGAAGCGTTTTCCAAAAACTTAAAGAATGGTGAAAACCAGAGTTCGCTATGTCTTCTCTATCCAAAATAGTAGCCAATTTTGCCATTACGAACCAATTTTTACTATTGATTTTCCACAACATTTGACGGGCTACCATTTTGGATAGAAAAGAGATAGCGACCTCTAGTTTTCACCATTCTTAAAGTTATTGTAATCCCTTCAAAATGAGGTGTCACTTGAAGGGGGTTTACATTTAAAATATTTGAGTTGCCCCCCAAATGCCCCCTTTTGGGGGACACTCAAAAATTTCAAAATCATAAAACGAAACTTCCTGCTAAGATTGCACGACCACCAAAAGGATATCTCTGTATATCTACTTGGAAAAATATTAGATGGGGGGGTCTTGACTTTTTATTCACCCTGTATATTAATACGCAAGCAGTTTTCTTTTCACAGTCATAACTCAATAACGGCTTAAAGGATTTTAAAGTTTGAGGTGTCAAATTAAAGGTATTTTCACGTAGATGTGCAAATACGTCTCTGAATATTTAGAAAGGGCACCACTTGAGTACACTTAAGGGCTATAGTTTGGAAGGCAGCGCTATCTGTTGACATTTGATCAAACTCATTTCCCTTTGTTTACAAATAACATATGGACGTAGTTTTAAATAGTTTTTAAGGTTAACCACAGACTGCAGGACTTAACACTTCCAGAGCAAAGCTGGAATTTATATTTTGTTTTAATCTGTTAACTAAGTCTGGTTCATAATGAAGAGTTTCCTATCAATACTAGACAACAAAGTGTTACAGAATCGGTTGAACTCCTCCGCCAATTCTTATCCATTGACGTCTCATTGGAAAGAGCGTGTCGCGTAGATTTGCAAACTGGCCTTATATTTTTGAAAAAGTCCCTTGGGCTCTGCCCAAGTGGCTTTGAAAGTTCCCATGTTATCCTTATGGAGTACATAATTTTTTACATTTTGATCAGCTGTGTAGGCTAATTTAATTGCTGTTATTTATTTTTCAATTTAACACGTTTTGCATTTACTGATTTACTATTTTAATTTACATTCGTACATTCGATAAAGCCTGGACAGTTTGATATATTTGACCAAATAAGATAAATTAATTGACAGGGTACTGTATTCCTTTGAGCAATTATTGAAAGAACCGATTTGTTAACCACTTAACATAGGAAAGTCATAGAACGCCACCAAGTAGAAAAATTGAGATTTTTTAAAAACAGTCACTATCGTTATCATCCTTTATATCCTATATAATGAAGAACACCTACAATATGAAGATTTCCACAAACAATGAACAAGGATGTTAGCCGAAGTGCTACTATTTTGTTTGGAAACATGGACTTCACTTAATTATGATTGGCAAAGGAAACCCCTCTAAGGCTGAATTAAACTGTTACGGCAAGGACATTAAATAAATGTTTTCATAAAAGTCAAGTGATTTTAAAAGAACTACATCCAAGAAACGTTAATAAAACTTTCATTGAAGGATTCGCATTATTCACATTATTATTCACATTTAAGGGAAACAAAAACCCATCTGAACAGCATTAGGCCTTTCAATTCCGCATTTTCAGGTAAATATAACTTACGTCATAGCAATAACTAGCCAAATTAATGCCAATTGAAGAAAATAAAATTGTGACAGAGAGGTTATGCAGAAAATCAGGCAGTTTTTAAGTAATGTAAACAAAATGTTATCGCTATAAAAAATGACTGAAATTTTAAACGTACTGGCGACAATGGGTGGTACCATGCAGACTACATTATTATTGACAAAGATCAATATGGACAACCTAATGCGGCTATCGGTGTGAAAGATTTGCAGAACACACAAAAACCCAGATCAGCTTTTGATAAATGATAAAATATTTACAAGAAAAAGAAATTTTGATTATATGGAACTGCTAGGTAGGCTACGTAATCTATGAGTTGAGTCTTTTAAACTCATAGGAAATTATGACTTTTATTAGTTTTTAAATAAGTTATTTGTTTTTAAATAACTACTTTACTTCTTTACAATTGCTCGATTTCGAGCAACATGTATACTAGTGAATAACAAATATACTAAACGAAAACAAAATAACAACATGGGTTTATGAAGTACTAGCAGAGTACCCGTCCTTCGTACGGGATTGGCATATAAGTATAAAATGCTCATTGCATTTATACTCAAGCTTTGATAAAATGCCCTTCTTTAAATTTACGGTATACTATAGAGTTACACATCTACCATGGCCATTAATGTTCTACTACTTCAGCTAAACAATCAGAGAAAAAAATATTAAAGATTTGCAAAATATAACAAATTATTTATGGAATTAAAACATAAAAATAAATGTAAACAATCCAACTATGACAGTTCTCATTGCGTATCACGATTTTTGTTGCTACTTGGTTAAAATTAGCCGTTTTCATAAATGAAAGAATAATAGTGCTGCACCCTGTTGATAAATCTTATAACTTTCAATGTTTTTTCATATCATAGAACCAGTTTTTTTAGTTCAAACAGCTGACTAAATTATTTAATTCCCTTTAAATATGAATACTCATAAGGTTAACATGGGGAACTACAGAGCCGCTGGGGCGGAGCCCGAAATGATTTTTGAGATAAGAATATGCCTATATTTAATCGGGAATGTGAGCTTGCATCATGCCAAATTTCAGCCCAATCCGTCTAGTTGTTAATGCGTGATTGAACTTCAAACAAACAAACAAACACACAAACTTTCACATTTATAATATTAGTAAGATTGTTTAAATTGCACGCTTAATTGCACTGTACTGCAACTCCACTTTCTTCAGCAACGCGATCTAGCCGATTTTGTTTAAACTATGTGTCGACAACGTAGATTGAATACTTTAACACGTCTAAGACAAAAGTATATGAAATAAACCTCTACCACTCCTAATAGTGTGACAAAGGTAAAGAATGTATGATAAATAATGGGTGTTTAACATGTCAAATACCGGAAGTAACTATGTTTTTATAAAATTGACGAGAATGAAATAAGTTCTCGCTATGAAGATGAGTACCAACATTTCAATATAAACCAAGTATGGTCATTGACTAGCACCAGCGAGGTCGGTCGGTGGATCCTAAGTTTGCTCAATGAACTAAAATTCAGAGGGGAAGCTTGGGTGAAATCGACCTTTTGGTAGTGCAAATCAATGACGAACATTTTGCTGAGAGATTTTAAAAAGTTTAATACTAAGTTTCTTATTACTGATATAAATTAATCTGAAATATGGTCCAAGTAAATGTTTGTGGCATGTACATTCCAAATGGCGGCAACAATAAAATTTAAATCTATATATTTAATACGCTAGGCAAATTTTTGTCATAATTGTTTTGGAGTGGTGGTGCTACCGATCACCATGTCAAAGGTGTCGTTAGAAAGGTCTTAGCATGTAGTTTTGCCATCAAACAAAAAAACTTTGGAATTCCGTCAGGGCTCTGCCCCAGTGGCCTTCAAAGTTCCCATGTTATTCTTAGGGAGAAATGTTTGTTTACATTTGAACAGATGAATACTTTGAAATAGACACTAATATTTGAAACTACTAATATGGTTGGTAATACTAAAACTTTGCACAAAATCAAAACATAACAAAAAAAACCGTTCGACATAATGGAGACTATAAGACGTCGAGCAGAACGGCCAATAGGAGGAGGCCGACGAACTTTAACTGGTAGACGCGAACGAAATACAAATAATACTATTGTCGTTGATAGCCGAATACAGCAAGCACCCTTCCGTGTTGGGTTTAAGTGTGCTCTCCAACAGTCGCCTGAAGATTTCAATTTAGGACTGTTGGATAATCGCTGCATAAGCTGTTGATTTTTGAAGAGAAGGAGGCGGGTAGGACTAAATCGGAAACAAAAGAGAGGAGATATTAGATGAGTGGAAATGCGTTGGGAACGTTTTAAAGGTAAACGTTCGGATATATGCTGTACCTAACATCAGAAAGAGACTGGAACAAGATTGGGAGATGGGCCATTATGAAACGCAGTTTCTCACAGGACATAGAAAATTTCAAAGCGATTTTGTGAAGATTTCACATGGTGGAAGAGAAAGTATGTAGATGTGGAGAAATAAAAACCACGAGTCACGTATTTATAAATTGTTCACTTCACGAGACAAATAGGAGAGAACATGAATAAGTCTTGGATGAGATAGACCTAGAAATGAGAAAATAAATTTTTTTACTGTTATTTGTTTTAAATAACGCCTGTAGTTATACTTAGCAATTGCTCGAATTCGAGCAACAGGTACACTAGTTCTAGTAAAGCCCGAATCGTTTTAGAAAACTGTTAAAAAAAATGTTTAATGGTTTTGATATTCAAGCCTGCAAAAAAAATACCAAGAAATTAGTGTTCTAAGCTAGTATTGCAAGATAAACGTGCTTCCCATTATATTCTTATTGAGAATGGAGCATTATTGTTGTTTATTGTTTATTTATACTTATACCGTACCTCTCTTAAAAACTTGTTAATTCCTTCTTCTCTTCGTAAAAATTTGAACATTTTAAAATAAGATGCTTGTAATAACAAACTTTAGATTTCCAATATATTGTCTATTGGACGAATAACTAGTCAACGACTATTGCGAAAACCTAATGAAACATCACTCATTTTCATTCCACCTTTATGTTTGCTACAGGTTAATACAGGTTTTAGATTGCTCTAAAAAAATAAAGGACCCAAAAAATGAAAAATTGGCATTTTAGGACAGTTTAACAGTGTAAAATTTAAATTTATTTCCCTAGACTACTTACTACCCTCTACACTATATCTGCAATAGAAAACACCATGCTATGGAAACCGTTTGATTAAACTTCCTAAAAGACCTCCTAAAATACAATAAAGGAAAATGTAGGTACCATAAATGTTTACTTATTGGTTGTAAAAAGTCTAAAATGGGAGCTGAACGTTGGTTTAAAAAAATTTCAATGATTGTATTTACGTGGTAATATTATAAAACGAAACTAGATATTTAGTTATTTTATGTTTTCCCTCTCCAATCTAGTTGCAGGTTAATAAGAAGCTAACTTCTGGATGAATGTTTCTGTTGGAGCTATTATGTGAATTACGGTTATTTAATTTTATATTTTACTAGCAAAGCACCCGTCCTTCGTACGAGGTTGGCATATAAGTATAAAATGCTTATTGCAGTTATACTCAAGCTTTGCGTTTGCAATGGGTGGAGGACACAGTTTGATAAAATTTGGTTCATAAATTTACGGTATGATGTAGTATAACACATCTACCGTTGCTATAATGTTCTACCACTACTGCACCTAAACAATAAAAAAAAATATCAAACATTCGCACAATATCACAAATTATTCATAAAACTCAAACCTAACTGTAAACAATCCTACTTTGACAGTTCTCATTGTATATCACAGCTTTTTGTTGCTATTTAGTTCAAATTAGCTGTTGTCATAAATGCAAAAACAAAATGATAATAGTGCTGCACCCTGTTGGGAAAACTTTTTAATGCTATTTGCATATTATAGAACCGACTTGTAAAGTTGAAACAGCTGACTAAATTCTTTTATTCCCTTTAAATATGAGTACTCATAAGGTTAAAATGGGGAACTACAGGGCCACTGGAGCGGAGCTCGAAAGGATTTTTGAGATAAGAATATGTCCAAATGTTAATCGGGAATGTGAGCTATCATCATCATGCCAAATTTCAGCCAAATCCGTCCAGTAGTTTATGCGTGATTGAGCAACACACAAACACACACACAAACTCACAAACTTTCACATTTATAATATTAGTAAGATTCATTGAGCACTACACTCATTTGCGACCTGCAAAAATGATCAAAATTGTCCATGAAAACTTTCGCTTATAAAGATATTGTAAGTGGGGAGCGATAGGAGAGCGTGTGTGGACGGCTCTCAAATATGAGTCGTTCTCCTGCTTCGGCTCACTGATTGTTGAAATGATGACAATGGTATTTAACTATTTTAACTAGCTATAAAATATAAAAAACTAAAAGGCTCCAGATGTGGTTTTAGCTGGTAGCATGAATTTTGTAATTTAGCTGTACTCGATTTACTATTAGAATCAACTAACAATCTTCAATGGTTTTCAATAGTTAGATAATTTAACAATCACAATCGAACACCAATATTTACTTACAATCGGCTGTGTAATATTTCGTTAGAAATTTTATTGAAACTTATTTAATATAAACCGTTCTCTTGACTTAATTCAAACCGAATGATTAATTACTATCGATAACCGACTATCGAGGAATGGTACTCAATACAATACTGTAATGCAAACCGGTGAATCATTGTCAAACGATGCCCTGTCAATAACACATCACCACACCGTGTCATTCCTTCGGTCTGTGTTTAGAACATACATATATCATACGATCAATCAACGAATGAAATCATAACTTAAGCTATGGATGGAGCAGAAATTAATTCGCATGGAAGTTGTTGCAAATTTCGAACGAAAATGCTCAGGAATTGAGCCAACGACAGCGACACTGAGATGATGTCAACTACTGATTTTCGTAGAATTCATAAATATTTTCAAACATGTCAATCATAAATTACTGTAAACTGTAACATAAAATATTCAACACAAACTATTTCAGTAACAACATAGAACTGGAGGAAATATCACCCATAACTGTATTTTTGGAGAAAATGGTCTTCAGCTAGTCCATACAAATTAGATGTCTACTATGTCAAAAGGTAAATTCGTAGATGTTCTTGACAACAGGATTTTACAGCAGGTTTAAATTGTAGTTACTTTGTGCCATAGACCTTTAGTCAACGGTTATATACTATTGGCCACCTGAAGCTATTTTTTTTTCAAATAGTTTGTAGTTGAATGAGTCACGGAGACAAAACGACAAAATTGTATTTTCTCCAGTAGTTCTTCTTATCATAATAGTTTATGTGAAAGGTACTGTACTTTACAAAAAGCTATAAAATAGAATATACTTTTGAGCCGTGTTTACCAATTGGAAGATTTTAAACAAAACATTGACTGTGAAAATGCGGTAGTATGGCTTTATGGAGGGACAAAGCTCATTCAAAATCTTTGTCGCCCTGTAATCCTGGAAGCCTGTAAAATCATTTACTAAAAGAAATAGGTTTGGCCATTCCAAATAAGTAAGATTAATAGTCTTCCCAAACGCAAAATCCACTGGATCAAAAGCATGATCAGCCAAAACATTGCACAAATATAACTACCATTCTGAATATTTTTATAGGCTTACTTTGTTCATTATTTTAACTCTAGGCGTTGCCTTTGGCCTTCAAATTTTTAGGTAGAGCTACAGTAGTAAATAAATATTTATTTGTCTCTTTGGTAAGAAAAGTGACAACTGCAACGATTTCCTTGGATTCGTTTACATTTTTCAGAAGTCTTTTATTTTAATTTTTAACTCATTGTTAAAGAAAATATGTCATATTTTGAAATTATTGGTAAGATGGATTTTGTATGGACCTTAAAACACATTTTTGAATTTTAAATCCGTGTCGCTATCAAAGCACGAGCAAACTACTAATCAGTATCCAACATTTAAATTTCGTATTATTCCTTAACAGTTTGTTGAAGTCACTTTAAAAAGTTTTGGTAAATTTTACTTTTTTTAACGAATTGGGCAGGCGCCACACTGCCTTACCTCGTTGGATTATTTCCCCGTGCGTTAACCATGGGTTTGAGCGAAAGAGTACGGTAAATGTGACAGGCCACACTAGAGTAAAAACGTCCGTGAACGCGTTACTACTAGAAATATGGAGGAGAGATAAAATATCATCAAGCAGGTTTTCTGCAACGCGGTAGAATTGAAACACAATCTGCTAAAGTCTTTGCGCTCACCAAATACAAGAGGACGCACGCACAGGCGCGCAAGGAAAATCACCGTTTTGGTTGGGGATTGGAGTAAAGAGCAACAGTAACAGTTTAGGGGAGGAGTCCAGAGGGTAGAAACAGTTTCAACACAGACTTGCGCGGGGGAAAGGGAGGGAGACAAATCAAAACCGCGGGAAATGTATCCAACAACATTGTTGGGAGGGAAATCACCCAATCACCATAGATATCTAAACAAGTGTTCCAGGTGAATTTGTATGTTACACAGAGCCCCTAGTATCTCACATTGTGTTGCCACGGCTAAGGTAGACTGTTGAATTTTGGTTTACGAAAATATATTGGTCAATGTTTGAAATGCGTTTAAACAATCCATTGTAAGGACTAGCTACAATCCAAAGGAAAGAGTAGACCTACTTTTAACGTCAAATTAAATTAAACTTTGTGTGAAGTTAATATTTATGTACTCGACTCTTATCATCTACTAGTGCACCTGTTGCTCGAATTCGAGAAATTGCTAAGTATTACAGGCGTTATTTCAAAACGAATAACAACCATAATTTCCGATGACTTAAAAAGAGTCAACTGAAAGATAATGTAATCAATCACTCCACCCAAGCACAGAAAACATACTACAGTACTACAGTAGTATGTTTTCTGTGACTCAAGTTATCGAAACTGAAAACGAACTCACTCTGAAAACGAACGCTCTTGTGTGTATCACGTGTTTACTATAACAGATGTTATAGTTTGCAATTAATACAAACTATTCATCCGTTTAAGTAAACTAAATCTTTTCTTCATTAGAAATACATTGGGATTTTGATGACCAGTGGGACAAAGCCCGAGGACTTTTATTACAAGAATTGGTGAAAGGGGGCGTCTACACAAAAAAATACTTTATTTTGACAAATCGTTTGTAAAAATCCGTCCATTATTAACGGAGGATTAGTGTTTCGTAGAAATCGCCTTCCCGTATTATACAGTATATATAAGAATATAGGATACGTGTGCTATATTTATACTGTATGGTATTTCACATTGTTGATTTTTTACACGTAGCCTACTCTTTCGGGACTAATATAACAACACTTGACTTAATTAATAAGAGGATAAATGGGTGATAAAATTGTATTTTAGATACAATATTTCAATCTATGTTTTCATCAAATAGCCCTCTCTGTTAATGTACTAATTTCTTCAAGTAAAACTAAATAAAAAAGAACTAAATGCTACTTGCAAATTAATTAACTGTATTTATACATATTGTTGACTAATCACACTGGCACATTCCACAGTTTTGCTCCAGGTAGATCTGAAAGCAAAATTACCACCTAATTAACACTTACCTCCCAGCCGTCAAAAGGTTTAGACTGTACAGGGGTTGGTTTGGTTCTCCCCTTTACTCCTTTCAGCCCTGTTGTACGGTACAATTCCGAAGGTTTTCAGCGAATCATTGATTCCATTTAACCTGTTCCATTTACACTTCGCCAGAGCCTTATTACACTAGCTTTAGTGTAACTGAAAACCTCGGTTAACTCAATTGGTGATTAATCCAGCGATTTTGTAGATTGAAATTGTAAACGTCGATTCCATTCAGATGGGTTTGATCTGAACTGTTTTATTTGGATTTTGTACTCCCTAATTGAGCAGTTTTGGAGCCTTTTGAAATATTTAAACGTTCGTGAACAGTTTTACTTTACAATTTTTTGAAAGCTTTTATTTTTTTTACTGGAATTATTTGAATTTCAACATATTCATTCCTGAATTACAGAATTGGGTACTCTTTAATATGTGCTTGCACGTATTGCATACTAGTAGTGCGAGTTGTCTAATGTGTACTTCAATTATCTAACTAGGTTTTATTTTATTTTACACATTCCTTGTTTCATCTTACATGAGTCACAATCCCCTTTTATCAACCTCAGATGATCAGTTAACCATTTATGAGTAACCTCTTCATCAGATCAGTTAATTGACCAGTCCCATACCTCTACAGGAACCTCTTCATCAGATCAGTTAATTGACCAGTCCCATACCTCTACAGTAACCTCTTCATCAGATCAGTTAATTGGCCAGTCCCACACCTCCACAGTACTCTCTTAATCAGATCAGTTAATTGACCAACCCCATACCTCTACAGTAACCTCATCATCAGATAATTTAATTGACCAGTCCGACACCTCTACAGTAACCTCTTCATCGGGTCAGTTAATTGACCAACCCCATACCTCTACAGTAACCTCATCATCAGATAATTTAATTGACCAGTCCGACACCTCTACAGTAACCTCTTCATCAGATCAGTTAATTGACCAACCCCATACCTCTACAGTAACCTCTTCATCAGATCAGTTAACTGACCAGTCCCATACCTCTACAGTGACCTCATCATCAGATCAGTTAATTGACCAGTCCCATACCTCTACAGTAACCTCTTCATCAGATCAGTTAATTGACCAGTCCCATACCTCTACAGTGACCTCATCATCAGATCAGTTAATTGAACAGTCCCATACCTCTACAGTAGCCTCTTCATCAGATCAGTTAATTGACCAGTTCCATGCCTCTACAGTGACCTCTTCATCTGTTCAGTTAATTGACCTGTCCCATACCTCTACAGTGACCTCTTCATCTGTTCAGTTAATTGACCAGTCCCATACCTCTACAGTGACCTCTTCATCTGTTCAGTTAATTGACCAGTCCCATACCTCTACAGTAACCTCTTCATCAGATCAGTTAATTGACCAGTCCCACACCTCTACAGTAACCTCTTCGTCAGATCAGTTAATTGACCAGTCCCATACCTCTACAGTAACCTCATCATCAGGTCAGTTAATTGACCAGTCCAATACCTCTACAGTAACCTCTTCATCAGGTCAGTTAATTGACCAGTCCAATACCTCTACAGTAACCTCTTCATCAGGTCAGTTAATTGACCAACCCCATACCTCTACAGTAACCTCTTCGTCAGATCAGTTAATTGACCAGTCCCACACCTCTACAGTAACCTCTTCGTCAGATCAGTTAATTGACCAGTCCAATACCTCTACAGTAACCTCTTCATCAGGTCAGTTAATTGACCAGTCCCATACCTCTACAGTAACCTCTTCATCAGATCAGTTAATTGACCAGTCCCACACCTCTACAGTAACCTCTTCGTCAGATCAGTTAATTGACCAGTCCCATACCTCTACAGTAACCTCTTCATCAGACCAGTTAATTGACCAGTCCCATACCTCTACAGTAACCTCTTCATCAGATCAGTTAATTGACCAGTCCCATACCTCTACAGTAACCTCTTCATCAGACCAGTTAATTGACCAGTCCCATACCTCTACAGTAACCTCTTCATCAGATCAGTTAATTGACCAGTCCCATACCTCTACAGGAACCTCTTCATCAGATCAGTTAATTGACCAGTTCCATACCTCTACAGTAACCTCTTTATCAGACCAGTTACTTGACCAGTCCCATACCTCTACAGTAACCTCTTCATCAGACCAGTTAATTGACCAGTCCCATACCTCTATATCAACCTCTTCAACAGATCTGTTAATTGGCCAGTCCCATACCTCTACAGTAACCTCTTCATCAGACCAGTTAATTAACCAGTCCCATACCTCTACAGTAACCTCTTCATCAGATCTGTTAATTGGCCAGTCCCACACCTCTACAGTAACCTCTTCGTCAGATCAGTTAATTGACCAGTCCCATACCTCTACAGTAACCTCTTCATCAGACCAGTTAATTGACCAGTCCCATACCTCTATATCAACCTCTTCAACAGATCAGTTAATTGACCAGTTCCATACCTCTACAGTAACCTCTTCATCAGGTCAGTTAATTGACCAGTCCCACACCTCTACAGTAACCTCTTCATCAGATCAGTTAATTGACCAGTCCCATACCTCTACAGTAACCTCTTCATCAGGTCAGTTAATTGACCAGTCCCACACCTCTACAGTAACCTCTTCATCAGATCAGTTAATTGACCAGTCCCACACCTCTACAGTAACCTCTTCATCAGGTCAGTTAATTGACCAGTCCCATACCTCTACAGTAACCTCTTCATCAGGTCAGTTAATTGACCAGTCCCACACCTCTACAGTAACCTCTTCATCAGGTCAGTTAATTGACCAGTCCCATACCTCTACAGTAACCTCTTCATCAGGTCAGTTAATTGACCAGTCCCACACCTCTACAGTAACCTCTTCATCAGGTCAGTTAATTGACCAGTCCCATACCTCTACAGTAACCTCTTCATCAGATCAGTTAATTGACCAGTCCCATACCTCTACAGTAACCTCTTCATCACATCAGTTAATTGACCAGTCCCATACCTCTACAGTAACCTCTTCATCAGATCAGTTAATTGACCAGTCCCATACCTCTACAGTAACCTCTTCGTCAGATCAGTTAATTGACCAACCCCATACCTCTACAGTAACCTCTTCATCAGATCAGTTAATTGACCAGTCCTATACCTCTACAGTAACCTCTTCATCAGATCAGTTAATTGACCAGTATCATACCTCTACAGTAACCTCTTCAACAGATCAGTTAATTGACCAGTCCCATACCTCTACAGTAACCTCTTCATCAGATCAGTTAATTGACCAGTCCTATACCTCTACAGTAACCTCTTCATCAGATCAGTTAATTGACCAGTATCATACCTCTACAGTAACCTCTTCATCAGATCAGTTAATTGACCAGTCCCATACCTCTACAGTAACCTCTTCATCCGATCAGTTAATTGACCAGTCCGACACCGGGTAGTAGCTGATCAGCTGATCTCTCTCGAGTGTCAAGACGACCCAAGATGTTCTGTCGCTGACAGCTCAATTAGGACACAATCAGCCGCAAGTTTTACAATGTCGAAACTCCCAGTCTGGCCTCTGCTCAACTAATTGCTTTCTGTTTGCACCGTTTAACTTTTGCTAATGGTTGTTTAGAATGTTTATATTTTTTGTTCATTTGGCTTTGGGATCCCTCTTTAGAATCTTGTTATGGATTGCTTTGTTTTTTAATTAGTTTTAATTTCGTACAGTAGTTGGTTTTGGCTTACATTGTATAGTTAGGAGATTGATGGACATTATTTGTGTAAGTTGCACGGTGAAAATATAACTGTTAACATAATATTTAATTTTTTATACTCTGAGCTGTATAATAGTATATTTTATCACTAGGGTCTAAAGTGGCTCTTTTTGCCCGTGTTGTGAACTATATTTTTCGTCATATTGTATCATTAACAAACTAAGCTAGAAAACGAAATAATTTATATTTAAAGATAACCTCTCAAAACGACTGTCAACTTGTTTTCAATTCTGCTAATGCAAATAAGCAGCTGTTTAGTAAGTGATTCAATCATTTTACGATTGTGTTGTAGTACATTGTACCATCAATATGTCGAGCAAACGACAACAATAAGCAATAATATTAGTTGCTTGTAATACCTTACCTAATAAATCAATCAATAAATAATTTCAATCGATACGATTACCACAATCGAAATTTACAACTGTTTACAACAGCTAATTTTTACTCCCTAGAGAGTAAAAATGCAACTTTAGCCCCGCACCGCATGCATTAAAAACGGCTGATTTTGCTGCAATATGATGAAAAAATATATAATATTTCTCAATCTATTCTTACTCGGTTTATTTGTGAGATTCAAGCTCAAGTAATAATTTTAAATTACTCAATTCCCAGTGATATTTCATTTCCTTCTAAGGGTTTGGAATAGTTGATGTGCATGCTGAACCCAAAAGATTGGTTTATTTATCAGCATTCTGAAGCATTCTTTAGTAAATATCTCCCATCCCAAGCGACACAAAAATGTAATTTTTTTAAGGCTTTAAAAACTATTTTTAATGTTCTAAGAGTTTCCAAAATTATAGAGCACTATTTGTAAAGCGTTTAATTTTTCAAAGAACTATAATAGGTTAACAAAATGAACACACACAAATGCAAAGTTTTTAGCGAGGATATAAAAAATATTATCAACTAAAAAATTGAAATACAAAAAGACCATCACAAAGATATAAGAATTCTGCATTTAAACCCGTCCTTCAGTTTCCACTATATTCAATCAATACTATACAATCGATACGTCTTTATTTCTCGAGGATTCCAAGTGATTTCGCAAAGATTCTTCTAGCTAAATTTGATAGAGGTTGGAATCGGAAATAAAATATTCAAAGTATGCTGGGCCATATTCGCACACCCCTCTATATTGTTTGTGGCAGGCATTTCTCGCCTAAGATATTGATAGTGGGTCGGATATTTTTAATATCACTATTGTCTGATATTGAGGAATGTTTGAGAAGAAGCTTCCACGCTGTGTATTTTAACTCTAAAAATCTGAATTTTATTGCGGTCAAACAAAAGATTTTAAAAATTAAAAGTCTGCAGGTACTTCTAATTTTCTTCGTTGGCGTTTCCTGAGTTGATCCCAATACGTACCACATTTTTTTCTTTATAAAAATTAATAGTAGTTTTTAAAGAAGCCCTTTCAATTTCCTGCCAAGTAATACGTAATTGTATGCGTTAGTATAACAGTTAATACAGTTAATTGGATCTCTATGTTGTAGTCCTAGTTTCAAGATTTTTTTTTTTTTAATTCTATGATAGTACCTCCTTCCTCTCGAAATAGTACAACGGTACAACTCATATTTTCTTTCCCGTAACACTCAAGGTAACTTTTAGAACAAGTTTGACTATACTAAGGAGAGATCCCGGACTGGGTACAGGCAAAGGCAGGGTTTAAAATGTGTTTACCGTATCTCATAGCAATTGAAGTGTTTACTGTTATTGTCTAGTCTTGTAGTTTTATCTATTACATACATTACAAGTTTTGTTTTTTAACCAATGTCCTTATAAACAAAATTAAAGAAAGGAAACATTTTACCTACAGAACTTCCTTTACCATTCACTACTTCGAAATTAAGAATTTAAACAATAGTTTGAACCTACAAAAGGTGCAAGAAAGTGCCATAATGTCGGGATTTAAAAACTAGCATAAACTATTTGGTTAATAGGCTACGCATTTTAGGGTTTCCACCAGACTTTTGAATTTCTTTATTTCATTCAACTCGAAATTCAACGCTGATTCCGAAAATGAATATTATTCCTAAACATGCATATTTACATGCAATTTTTTTTAGGATGTAAACCCTAGAATGCATATACAGGGTGGTCTGGACCTAGTGTTAAAACATTTTTCGGGTGGTAGAGCAACACAAGTGTGACTCAAATCCACAATTTAAAAAAATATATTCCATACACAAAAAAAAAACAAATACAACCAACCGTATTTTTTGTACACCCACTTGCAGAAACATTATTTTGATTTTTTTTAGAAAAACCTGTACATTAACACAAAATTTTAAAATGTCTCTAGTATTTTCATACATTTTTATAACTTTGACACCACCATCATATTCTTCATTAAATTCTATGTAAGAATAGACAGCTTTTGGTGAGCCCTAAGCTTCAGAATTGCTATTTAATTTGATTAGAACTAAGACATTTTGATTTAAAAAAAAGGTAAATAATAAGCCTACAGACACTTTTTTTAAGAAAAATACTAGAGATTAGCAAATTGCTACAAAACTGCTCTAAAATCTTAGCTTTTAAAAGATATGATGAGGCATTTAATTTGCTTCATTCTAAGTACAGCTATTCCAGTTATAACTGTGGAAAACATGGTTTAAGGAAAACAAAACCACACTTTAACAAACCAAAAAGACACACATGATAGTTTTTATTTTAATAGAAACAGCATGAGGCTGCAACAAAATTTGTATCTAGACAAGTTCAAAACGAATTCCAAGTATTGGATTGATAACCGAACTAAAATGCAAGTTCATTTTAATTTATTTTCAAAATGTCCTCCATTCTCTCTGATGCAGGCTCTAGCTCTCTTTCGAAATGAAATCCATGGGGTTCAGATCAGAAGATCTAGTGGGCCAGGGCACTGGAATTGAATACACCTTGTTTTGTAAAAAGAGCTTCATCTGTGCACAAAATCTTTTTGAAAAAGGCGTATTGTTTAATGTCAGAATTCAGGAGGTAGCGACAGAAATCTACTCTAGCACCATGCTCTCCTCAATACTCCTTTCAAAAAAGATTTACTATAAACGTTTGGGCAGCTGTGGTTGGTGATTGCTTCTTAGGTCCCCATATTTTTTAGGGAAGTTTGAGTGGAGAGATGTACCTTGAATTTTTGCAACACGATCTTCCTCAAATTTTGAATGTAATTGATCCTGTGCTCCGTCAAGATATCATTTATCAACAATACGGAGCACCTCCTCATTTTACGAATGACATTCGAGATTGACTGAGTGCTAACTATCCCATGTGGATAGACCGAGGAGGACCGGTGCCCTGGCCCGCAAGATCTCCTGATCTGAACCCCATGGATTTCTTTGCGGAAGAGAGCTAGAGCCTGCATCAGAGAGAATGGAGAACATTTCGAAAATATATTAAAATGGACTTGCATTTTAGTTTGGTTATCAATCTAATACTTGGAACTTGTTTTAGACTTGTCTAGATACAAATTTTTTTGCAGCCTCATGCTGTTTCTATAAAAATAAAAACTATAATGTGTGTCTTCTTGGTTTGTTAAAGTGTGGTTTTGTTTTCCTTAAACCATGTTTTCCACAGTTATAACTGGAATAGCTGTACTTAGAATGAAGCAAATTAAGCTGTACTTAGAATGGAATATGATGGTGGTGTCAAAGTTATAAAAATGTATGCAAATACTAGAGAAATTTTAAAATTTTGTGTAAATGTACAGGTTTTTCTAAAAAAATCTAAATAATGTTTCTGCAAGTGGGTGTATGGAATATATTTTTTTTAAATTGTGGATTTTAATCACACTTGTGTTGCTCTACCACCCGAAAAATTTTTTAACGCTAGGTCCAGACCACCCTGTATATCAGCTATTTTCTAACAAGTCACACATCGAAAAGTGAGGAATAAAACAATTTCCTAAGAAAGACCAATAATGACTTGCAAGCTGAACATATACCATTAAGCCAAGGGGATGCCAGGCGCGCTAAGACATGGCGTTACATGCCAGCGAAATTAAAGACAGATCCGACAGTACTAATGACGTCTTTAACTCATCCTCGGAATGTGAACGATTCATAGAAGTTCGTCGGAAACGGAAATCGAAAACAATTATCTCCTATTGGGTTCTCGTGTAATGGCGGTGTTCTTGTGACTTCATTACTGCTTCGTGCCATTCCGGGGCAAGGGTGAAATTGCGTTGAAAAAGGTTTAAAAGAGTTTTGGACATTGTTTATTGTAGTGCGATGTGATACTTTGGGTGAAACATTATTTTTGCTAGCGCTTTGTAACAGGGGGTGCAGAAAAAAATTTGGTTCAGCTACTGTATACTAAAACGTATTGTTCAAACCCTTCATCGGTACTGCCATAGATTAAATTATCAATTATCAATCATTGAGATGGGGACGCCAGGAGTGTCTATACTCCTTTTATCTGATGGTACTACGTGACAGTACTTTGGTCTTGAATGTATTATCTACTAAGTTTCAAATAACTCTTTTTCATCGACTCCTTACCGAAAGTAACTAATTTATATAACAGCTGATATAAAAGAAAGTAGTTGTTTCCCAAGCTCTAATTTCGAGCGAGGGAAAATCGATCAGCTGATTTTCCCTAGCTCTAAATTTACATTCCCTCGCTCTCAATTAGTTATCCATTTATCCACTATGCGCGGTGGTGTTTTGTTATGTTTATTCTAATAATTTAAATCATCTGTTTTCATAGTTTTAAAATCTAAATGTCTGCAGGATAGAAACAAGCATTAGTTTGTTTTGCTGCGTTTTTAGCATAGTGCGTGTTTGAAATTGCCCAAAGTATTTCTAATATTACTGATAATTTGATGAAAACAGCTTCAGACCTTCTACCAGAGAATTCACGGGAAAGATAAGAAGGGAGTATAGAAAGTTAAGAAACTTATACAAATTACAAAATGTTGAGTCAATTAAGTGACGAATTATTTATTTATATATTTATCTAACATATCTATAATAATGAAACCATATATTTACGATGTTAAGCGTATTTTCGAAAAAGATTGGTCTACAACAATTTTATTTGAATAATACTAAGGTATGCTATTTTGTTTGTGTGTATTTTTTCGTCGTGATGAAAAGTATCGTTCATAACTCGTACCGAAAGCTATTTTCTGACACTTGCTCAATTACTCCTGTCCTCGGCTTCACCTCGCACGTGCAATTTGGTTTTCCTGTGTTCGGATCAATTGAACCCATGAAACCGGAGCACGTGCCATAAAATGGCACTTTCGGTCCTAGTATGGTAATGAAATATACGATTTCTGTTATTTTTAACAGTTCCGATGCAGAAAAAAGTAATAGGTTTACCAGATGGCTACTAATGAGGTAGGTACATTGTGGCTTTTCTTTTGGTTTTATCGCGTAAACTTTTAGAGACAGTTTGCAGAATGCATATTTTACTGAAATACTTATTGGTTATTGGTGGATTAGGTAAGTACAGTTACACAGACTACTTAGTAGAGCATGTGTCCGAAACCTTATTGGGTGTTATGTGTCCGAACCGCGCATAACAGGGGATTTTAAACGTTTAGAATTTTATTTACAGTAGGCTTGGATAGATTTTTATAATCACCCTTTATGGGCACCTTACTTTAAATACTTTTTATAGACACTCTTAACATTTAATAAATACAGAACAAGAGTTTTACAACTGAGTGTTAAACCTGCCCCGAAGATCACCTTTCCTGGACCCAAACAAACCTTTTCTCTCTAATAAAGTCCCCCCTGGATAACAAAGTGTCATTTTCGAGCACCCCTGATACCCGACGGTTGAAACCATTCAAATAAAATCACTTGAACATCATTTTTAATTCCTTTTTAATCCTAATTCAGGTTCACAACAATGACATTTTTGTTTAATATTTTTTTGTGACGACTTTCTGCTAGTTACTCGATGGTTTTGGTCCCACCAAATCAAACCTTCTCCACGTATATTCATTTTTGTCCCTGTTCATAACTGGAAAATCGTCCCCAAACATCTACTGACTATTTCCATCTAGTGTTTTTTAATTCAACCCCGACAGTTGTCACCCCCAGCACCCTGTGCCGCAGGCTTAGCTCATGCTACTATTACCAGTATTGTTCCTATGTGGTTGTTACCAGTTTTTTCACTCGGCCACTGGGGCGGAGCCCTGGATTATCCTATGTGCGCCCCACCCCCATCCCTCACTACTGTATCATTAACCATGTTTTACATCCGTAACCAACGGTTGTCAGGTGTCTCTGTAGGGATTACTGTCGCAACTGTACTTACAATTTTCACCCCTCCAAATGTATAGTTTGTTGCAGTTTCGCGTTGGGGTGTTTGTTTAAGGGTTTGCGTTTTTAGCGTATTTCCCGATTCGGAGGAAGCTATTGCTGTATGTCTCATTGAACTAGCCAAAGGAACAAACAAATTTCCAAACCATTTTGCAGAGCTTAAAAACAAATGATTTAGTATATTGAAGTGTTTTTGTACGTCTAATGGTTGCAGATGGAATAAAAAAAACATACATTTAAGCGTTGTTGTATGTCTGACAAAAGTGTAAAAATCCCAATAAAACTGTAAATTTAAAAATCCATTGTTAATATTATAGAGAGTATAAATTGTTGTATTTGACCTGTTTATAGATATATTTTGAAAAAATTTTGTAAATTTATTCATTTCATATCACGTTAGTAAAATTTGAATTAAACACACTTTATGAGTTTATGACTAGCAGCAAATCTAAATACTCACTAAACCTAATGTAATTTAAATAATAAATCTGACACGTTTAAGGGAAATTATTTCAGTGGTAATTGGGTTAGGCAAATGGAAATTCACAGTGGGTATTTTTGTATATGATTGAATAATGTTGGGAAATCTACACGATTGTTATAAGAAATGGGTTCGGGTATGGGACTTAGAAGTGGAAGAGGGACTGTTGAGAACTCTATGTCAAAGAAACCAAAAACGTATGCCTCTTAAAATATACATGAAAAAATGTTCGATAAATACATTGAGTTCTCCATTACAAACAAACAATTTTCTTTTATTTACATGCTTCAATACAGCTTACACAATTTACATTGAAGCAGTTCATGCACTTAAATAATATTATTGCTTCAATGGGTCTTTTCACATCACTTTTACTTACACTTTCATTCCATGCACTTAATATTATAACATAAATGACAAAATTATCAATAAATAAATAGATTAACATTTACTGATTGATAATTAATACTGTTTTTAATTTTAATTTGAAATTGTTGATGTTGTCAGAGAAAATATCTATACTAATACATTTGTCTATCGTTCAATTAATCAATGGATGATTTTCTCTGATTAGCACTTATATAATCCAATGTAAAAGATTGACGCTAGTATACTGAATTACATAATTTCTCAAGACACTGATCGTATGTATTTGTTCAGCTCAGGATGAAATCTTAAGACGCATTTAATTAAATAAACGAATACAGCAAACTGCGTAGTTCAACACATACAAATGTAAATCGGTTGAACATAGGAGAATGCGTGCATTGTAAATACTTGCCAACTGTAATTGCGTATGTAGATCAGTTCATTTCCAACATTCCTACAACATTCTGACGCAAGAGATTGTAATACCTGGAAACTTTGGAAACGGATTTAACACACGCGAATAATCATGTATTGTAATTAGACGTCACACATTCAGGTATGTTGGTAAATTTGTATTTGGAGAAACTTTAACTAAAAAGATATTGGCCTATACATTGAATGACGGATTTGTTTTAGAGCCTGATAAATTTGATGATCAATCAAACCAATTCTTGTTTCATCAAAGATTTGTGATTGTTGTTCATACATTTATAATAGTAATTATTTTGTATTTTGCTTGAAAATGTAATTTGTTACATGTTGCAAGATTATATTGTTAGAGGTTTATACTTTAGAGGGACTTTAATCAATAATGTCAATAAGGGCTGACACAGAATATTTAGGTTCGAAGTACAAATTTGTTTTGTTTGGAAATAAATTTAAAACAAAGTTAATGATTGAAATATATGATAATAAAATGAGAAAATCTAATGAGAGATAGTTCGAAGGACCAAAGGGGTTTTGTTGAAAGAATATGTGTGGGAGAGCAAAACAATGAACAAACTTCTATAATGGTTACAAGAAAACAAGTCGGTTTTATTGCCTTTTTTAAACAATTTAATAATTATATAATTATAATTAAATATAAGTATATAAATAAATATATAAAAAGTCAGTAAAAGAGTAATGATTGAAATAAAATATTAATAAACTATTCTCGATTTTATGATCAAAACCATTACTTCTTAGAAATTTTTTTTTTTAATTAGTTGTAACTTCCTCTGTGACTGGTATGCATATGATTCTAAATAATTTATAAATAGAGTTTCATTTTTACACAAATAGCGTTTTGTCCAAGGCTCCCATACTGAATGGAATATCTTAATATTGGCAATACCGATATTGGGAATATTTTCGCCACTGTCAGGCCTTTGGAATGGTGACCACAAATAATAAGATATATGAATACGTCGCTTGCATTCTCACGATATTTGTTTGTCACGGAAATATTTCATTGTATTACACTTTTACTAGCTACTATTTCAAGATATGTTCATTAGTGAACTTACTTATTCATGAAATTGTTTTGTAAGACTAAATAAATTACTTACTTAATCCCGTAACAACTCAACAAAATATGTCAATTTAGGACATGTTTCGGTGTAAAAACACCATCGACAGCTTCAGATACTTGTAGAGTTGATCAGTTTTAGATGTCGTCAAAGGGTAAAACACAGTACGGTACGGAAAAAAATAATACAATTAAAAACAATAGTTATTTGTGAAACTAGTGAGCAAAGTGAGCAATTGCCTCACTCGAGAGAAATCCTACTCACGAGCCGTAGGCGAGTTGTACTCTTTGCCATCGAGTTGCACATTATATTTTTCCTACAGTTACCATAAAACAAATAAATTGGTAAAGAAACGTGCCTTCATGTTGCAAATCTGGAGTAAGACAAAGTAATTATAGTGAGACAATGTCAACATTGTCTCAATGATGAGCGAATTGGCCACTTTCGTGCCTTCACGTTGCAAATCTGGAGTGAGACAAAGTAATTAGAGTGAGACAATGTTAACATTGTCTCACCGATGAGCGAATTGGCCACTTTGCTTTCTCAAATCAGTGAGAGAACATTTACATTGTTAGGTAACTGTAGGAAAAAAACATTTCAACATTCAAAACAGCCTGTTCTAGCAAAAAATGGCCTCCCACAGGAGGTAAGGGACGGACTCGTTTTAATTAATAGTTTGAAAAGACGTACGGTTTGATACAAAACTGTGTTTTTGTTTATGTAGAATCAAACAATAGAAATAAAATTACTGCAATGAATGGACATAGAATGACAAAAATACTACGTAAAAACTGAGTTTGACGGCTTGTTAGGTCCACAAACATTCAGGTAATTCCTCGTATACACAAAGATGTGAAAACAATAAAAAGTGGTATGAGCAACTAACTTCAGTGGCTTTGTCACATGGCAATAAGTTTATGATTTACACCAGCACGGCCAGAGAGCGTCAACTGTTGTACAAAATGAGAACAATGCCGCTGTCACGGTCACGCCATCTTTATTGTTTTGGCGGTAAAATGATGGCTGCAGTTGAGCGCATCCATCACGCCAGGTTATTGTCTTATGTTGTATCGGTCGACAGATATCTCGCTAGCGTTGTAAAACATGACGTAGGGTAAAACAGGTGAGGTATGGCTTGGTGGTATACACAATATGAATTGTATTCCAGTTCAAGAGGTTTACTGGTTTTGTCTATGTTTGGCTTAACTTCACACTTAGTTTTGCAACACCTACTCATTGAAGTAGGGAGGTGGGTACGTTATATCTGCATTCTTATTATGACCAACCTACATTATTATAAGCTACACCTGTGCCCCATGCTAAACGATAGGTGTCTTTCGTTGACTGTATCAATATAATCATCCACCCTTAATCAGTGGTTTTGTTCAGCAAAATTCCTGACAACAGCTATCATATAAGCCTATCGATTATCTTTTAGTTAGCATAGTACCGATTTTCTGACGGCTGAAATGATGTTTCATTTTAATGTTAATACTTAACAAACTATGGTGGTTGGGAATCCCTAGTGCATATAACAACTTTTTTATGGGAAAACTTAAACACAAACGGTTAAAATTTGTACTCTTCAACTCTACAATTTATTGTCCTTTGAAAATAGCCCGTGCACTTCGTTAACCACTAAGGACCCCATGTGTCACAGTATAATAATAATGTATGCTATTTTGTTATTTTAGAAGGATAGGTGATGAAGTACGTACAAAATTTCTGATAAATACTATTCCAAGACCAAGCTGCACAGCGTAACATCCCCCCCCCCCTTATAACACATAGCTAATAAAAGAACATAACAAAAACCTTTACCACAACCTTATTTTTAATTTCACAACACTTAAAACATGTTTGATGACTGGTTCGCTAGTTTGATAACTTGATAAGAATTGAAGAACTTTTGTGTGAGGAAATGGAATCCAGTCTATAAAGGTCTCGAGTGTTCGATATTTAATTGAAATGTATTCCTCGCCCGAGATTGGTTTCGGCGACAATGGCGGGGAAACTCTCTTTCTTCCCGCGGAAAACTTTGGAATTCGACATCTGCAATGTTCTTTTGTGAGAGTGCGTGAGAAGAGCGGCAATGAGCAAGTCTGACTGAGCGTGACACCCAAACTTCCCTTTGTTGAGTTGAATTAAAACATGTATATACATAAGCTATTAATTTTTACTGCATACATGTAGGTTATAGAATTCGAGGTACTTTTGTTGGTAATTTGTTGAGAATGACATGTTTACATGTTTGTTCGGCTATAGTTACGTCTGAAAGAATGTTTATTATTTTATATAGTTTAAGCTATATACAGAAGTGGTACATGCAAAGAACATATTTCAAGTATTTTATTTTAAAAATTGTAAAAACGTGGGATTTAATTAGGCAACAAAGTTTCCAACAGGCAGCTGAACCAAAATTTTTTAGTGATTAGCATACCTATGCCTCACTCACGGAAAGGAATATAGTGTACACGAGCAATAAATATACATAATAATAAGTACAGGCAAAAAATATACGTATTATGGAGAGGTGGCTGTGATTATGGCCTATATTGATTGTTAATTTTTTTTGTTAGAGACAATTGAAATGTGTAAATGCAGCTATTATGTAATCCTATTATAAAGTAGGTTTATGACAAAGTGCTTAAAGTAAATATGCAAACAAATTATTTACATTAAAGTGTAATATAGAACCTTGCTTAGAGAAATACAACTACAGCACCCTATTTTAGGAACTTTATATGAAATAAGAATGATTTTGATGACATCGGAACATTTCATTCTAGAGAAAACAATAATTGTTTGAGTTTAATTTTGCTGTTAGTAGGTCAAATTTTGACTCGGTAGAACTATTAATCAAATCTTATTACTCTTTCAAGTACAGTATATCAAAGCTTTTCAACAATTCACAAACCTAACATCTTTAAAGTTTTTTTTAAGACTACTAAAAAACTTTAACAAAAGGTTGATTTTAGACGGGTATAAATCAACAGTTTCAAAAATTCCCTTACAAAAAATTTAAAAAAGCCTACACCACAGATAACCACAAAATAAAACCCCTGTAAAACCGGCAATGAATTTTCACTCACATAACATTCTCATCTTTTAAAACTGCCTCAGAATCGTTTAGCACATAATCAAACTGCACTACTTGCCAATTAGTGATCCACACTCCCCCATCCCTAAGGGGTTCTCACCCTCGGAAGCGAAGTCAACCCTTAAACTGTGGCAAGGACGTTGATGAAATCAATCTTTAGGAAACTCTCGAATACAACACCTCGAGCGTCGATGACGTCACTAATCGTCATAACGAGCAACAGCGGTCGTGCCACTTGATGACGTGATGATTGTGACGCACATGTCATCGTCATTGTCGAGTGTTCGCTCGTTTACACGCTGGTTACGGCTCGAGTTTCCCCAAATGGGAGGGTGACTTTCAAGCGCTGTTGTTTGTTTGCGGTTTTGTAGAGGGGTGTTAAGAGAATTGATCGGAGGAAAAGTTAAGCCACAAAGTAATTGATCAGTTATGTATGTCAATAAATGTTAAGGTTTAATGTAAATTTAATTTAGTGTTTTGAAAGTATAACGAGTACACGGATAATGTTAACATAATTAATGTAATGGTTGTTACAAAGGACACAATCCTGGTAATAACAACCGTTTTAAGCATAAAAATTGTATTTTTAATTATTTAGAATTTTTATCTAAGTTTAACTCTTTCTTTCCACTATAGTTGATAACATTTTTAAGCTATAAAAAAGTTAATTAGAGGTGGGTTTTTGTAGCACAGCATTGTAGCAAACATGAGAAAAATAGTGCTAATAAGAACATGTGTAGAATCGCATTGAATGTTCAAGTAAAAAAATATTATACAGAAATTATACAGATATTATGAGAATTTCAGGGATTTATTGCTCTTAGCCAATGATAAGTGTGAAAATTAACAATATATCGAAATAAAAATATGTGTTTGAATTGTGAAAATTGTTAGATTTTTTGGAACAGCTATTAAAATATATTGAATTCTATTCGTAAGCTATATGGAAGTAAATTACGGGGAAGGGCAACAGTTTTTTTCTCTCAATAAAATGTTATAAAATATGATAAAATACATACAAGTGTCCAATTTTATCAAACATATCCATAAGAAAGCAAACTACAACAGTTTTCTTGGTATCAATAAATGAAAATATTAAAGTGTAAATTACTCTATAATTGAGCGGAGCGAGCGAAGCTCTTTTACGTCGACTTTTATGCATTTCGTAATACGCAAACTCCTCCTAGACGGCTGAATCAATCGTTTTCAAATTTTGCATGGTGATAAAGACCATACCGGTGAGTGCCAACATCTATATGGCGTTAAAAAAGTCTCTCAGGAATCCGCCCCACTGGGTCTCAAAGTTTCAATGTAATCCTTATGGAAGCAGTATTTGACACATAAACAAAGACAATGATCAGCTGTTGACTTTTGAATGCAGTAGATAAATAAATAGCTGAAAGCATTATGCCACAGATATTAGAACATAAACGGTGGTATGGATCATAAATATAATCAAATGACGACACTAGCTTGAGGTCCGTGACGTAGGAAGTGGTGAAGGAAATAGTAAAGGTGAGCAGTCAGGAGTGTGGAAACTGTTTAAGACGATTAGATTTAGGTTGGTATCTGCATTCCTAAAATTCTATGGGAAGGGAGGAAAACGGGTCCGTGACGTAGGAAGTGGTGAAGGAAGTAGTCAAGGCGAGCTGTCCGGAGTGTGGGAACTGTTTATGACGATTAGATTAAGGTATCTGCATTCCTAAAATTCTATGGTAAGGGAGAAAAACGGGTCAGCGACGTAGAAAGTGGTGAAGGAAGTAGTCAAGGCGAGCTGTCCGGAGTGTGGAAACTGTTTATGACGATTAGATTAAGGTATCTGCATTCCTAAAATTCTATAGGAAGTGAGGGAAACGGGTCCGCGACGTAGGAAGCGTTGAAGTAAGTAGTCAAGGTGAGCTGTCCGGAGTGTGGAAACTGTTTAAGACGATTAGATTTAGGTAGGTATCTGCATTCATAAAATTCTATGGGAAGGGAGGAAAATGGGTCCGTGACGTAGGCAGTGGTGAAGGAAGTAGTCAAGGCGAGCTGTCCGGAGTGTGGGAACAGTTTATGACGATTAGATTCAGGTATCTGCATTCCTATAATTCAATGGGAAGGGAGGAAAACGGGTCCGCGACGTAGAAAGTGGTAAAGGAAGTAATCAAGGCAAGCTGTCTGGAGTGTGGGAACTGTTTATGACGATTAGATTAAGGTATCTGCATTCCTAAAATTCTATGGGAAGGGAGGGAAACAAGTCCGCGACGTAGGAAGTGGTGAAGGAAATAGTTAAGGTGAGCTGTCCGGAGTGTGGAAACTGTTTATGACTATTAGATGAAGGTATCTACAATCCTAAAATGCTATGGAAAGGGAGGAAAATAGGTCTGCGATGTACGAAGTGGTGAAGGAAGTAGTCAAGGCGAGCTGTCCGGAGTGTGGGAACTGTTTATGACGATTAGAATAAGGTATCTGCAATCCTTAAATCCTATGGAATGGGAGGGAATCAGGTCCGTGACGTAGGAAATGGTGAAGGAAGTAGTAAGGCTAGCAGTGCAGAGTGTGGGAACTGTCTTTGGCAATTACATTAATGTATCTGCAATACTAAAATGCTATGGGAAGAGAGGGAAACAGGTCCACGACGTAGGGGGTGTTAGTAAAGGTAGTAAAGGTAAAGGTAGTAAAGGAAGTAGTAAAGGTGGGCAGTGCGGAGTGTTGAGTGTGGGAATGGATGAATGTATCTGCAATGTTAAAATGCTATGGGATGAGACTGGTTAAAATGATTATGAAGCACGAATCGTTACATATTTCGATACGTATTCAATAGTTTACAATAGAAATTTACAACTGAGTTGACAAAAGCAACGATGACGAACGAATTTTATTCATTAAAGAGTAAAAATGCTACTTTTAGACCCGCAACGCATGCATCAATGGCGACTGTTTTACTGCAGTATGACAAAAACAATATAATATGAACCCTTGATGACTCCGCTCAATTTTGTGGATGCATCTGCGAACGCCACCTAGTTTACTCTGATATTTTAATTTATTGATACCAAGAAAACTGTTGTAGTTTGCTTGTTTATGGATATGTTTGATAAAATTGGACACTTGTATGTATTTTATCATATACAGTATTTATAACATTTTATTGAAAAACAAACGGCTGTCCTTCCCCGTAGCAGCAAACCTAAGTATTTAGTTATTAAATATCTTAAGTTATTTAAATGGGGAATAATTATGACTTGTTTATCCAAATATTTTAGTAAAAATACAAACAAACTAATTGAAATTCGCATAGTCTGCAGATTTGCTGTGACAGGGGGCATTATAGTTATTCAGAACCTGTAACCATGCACACTGCATCACAATATCACGTACAAATGTTGTTTCTACGTCGATGGAGTGTGTTTAACGACGCAAGTTTATGATTTACACGCGCGGCCAGAGAGCGTCAACTGTTGTACAAAATGAGAACAATGCCGCTGTCACGGTCACGCCATCTTTATTGTTTTGGCGGTAAAATGATGGCTGCAGTTGAGCGTATCCATCACGCCAGGTTATTGTCTTATGTTGTATCGGTCGACAGATATCTCGCTAGCGTTGTAGGTAAAACACAACAACAATAGAGTCGTTGCTGATGTTGTTGGTAGAAGTGCTATAGGTAGGTCATTTTAGTTGCAGCCACTGCACTATCTTTTAGTGATATCCTGAGATGACGAGTGTGACGTTTTCTCCTCATTTTGGTTCAATAGAATCTGGTAAACTATTTTTACTAACAAAAAATCTCTTCTGTATCGATAGAGCCCGATTAAAATTATAAACTAAAACGTGGTTTACAATATTTAAATCCAATATATAAATTCTCAGTAAATGGTCATATGCTTATACAAATTGTATATGTGTAATTTTCATTACAGTACAAGATTCTATCTAGATTATATAATTTGGTAAAAATCATAAATCTTAAACTTTTAATTAAGACATTGCATTTTTTATTCGATAAATGTTTCCTTGTGTGAGTGATTGCTTTTTATTGTTCAGTAAAATCATTTCTTAATCCTTCAGCTATAAAAGTATTGGAAAATATTTGACGTTACCGTACACTAAGAATAACAATAAGAATAAGAATATTTTATTTTCTCCAAAAAAATACAGTATAAAAATATTTACAATTAGTCATTGACAGTGTTTTACATAAACAACAACAAAATATATGGTATATCTAGTTCCATTTTACAAAAAAAAATAAAGTCCATCACTTTACAATGTCATACTGAATATATAAAACATAACTAAACATTATATCAAATACACTACTTGGTTTTGTTGTTACTATTGTAATTAAAACAAATAAGAAAAATAACTTTACTGGAGAAATTCTAGGGCCTCCAAAGCCTGTTTGGAGGTTCCTTCAAATACAGATAACAGAAATAAAGCGAACTGATAACAATTTATAATCTTAAACAAAAACGTTCTCTTGGTCAAGTTTGTGCCTTCTTAAAACTAATAACAACTTTCTAGAGCTCATTGGGGAGGATTGTAGAATGTATTTATTGTCCATATAAAATATAAAATAAACATACATTTTTGAATAACCGTTGGAATTGAACCGTACTGCCTTCACTCATTGGTATTAGCCACTTTTTTATACCCATCACTAATTATAATATAATATACAATATTTACTATTTATTTATTCCTATTTATAGTACGATCTACTGAAAGAGAAAATCGAATTGAAATGGTAGCATATTCCATGACATTTTCATTCGATTGTCATATCTTTGAGTAAAATAAATTGACACTGGTCCATATACATAACTAAATAATGTGTTATACATTAAACTAGATTGGTATACACTTGAGAATATATTGTATTTGCCATTAAACATACTAAAATTTAGTTTTAAATCAACTTTACACACATTTTGTAATTTATGTATGTGATCTTCAGCAGAATCCAAAGTCATGTGACCCCAAAGTCAGGACCCAAAACCAGGAAATTAAATCAAAAACAAAATAAGTTCCAATAATCATCCGTTACAAAAACCATTCACCTATAACATTGAGGGGGTATTTAACAATACACCACACAATGTAAGCAAATAATCCCAATCAATTTTCGATCCCACGTGTTTGCAGCCCTTGTACCGTGTAGCCCGGGGCTACTTCTCCCCCGCCCCCAAAATCCAAAACTGGCGACGTTGTGATGGTAAGCACCCCCGGGCGCTGACGGGTGCCAACGACAGCACCCGCGAAACATCCAATTGTAAACTACTTAAGCGATCGTTCGATCCGCGTATCTATCCATTGTTGTCTGCCGCAGGAGCCGATTCCAAAATGGGATTTAAAGGGTTTCTTAGGCAACAAAGCAGGCTGCAGCCTGACACTAATCTCAATTCGAATTTTAATTTGCAAACCTGGCGTTGACAATTTCAATCCGGCGAAAGTGGATTGAGTTGAGTCGGGATCGAGGTTGTGTGTAAGGGGATGTTTGAAGAAAGTATTTGTGAGGAATTGTTAAAATGTTATTGGTCTGTAATTAATAATGAGGATTTTGTGGGGAATCGTTTGTAAAACCTGATTTTGCTAATAATTATAATAAACAACAATGCCATGTTGGTAGAACAATTCTTTAGTTATTGTGTCAATTTGATTTGGCAAGTCGATCCAGAAACCCTAAAATTTATTCTGAAACGTGAATCGGCATTGGAAGTTGAAACTTTGTAATGTATTGGGAAATCTAAACTCTAAATAATATTTAGTCAGAGTGTATGAAACCATCCGCTCAAATTATATATTAGTTACTGCTATCTTCCTAACTGCATTTTTTTAATAAAATATAGACCATTATTTTCACAACGATAAAAGAAAGTATTAATTGTTTCTGTATACACGTACTGATGATATTTTAAAACGATTTTTCAAATAAACGTTTAGGGATGGTCTTAAACCAATCGAAATAAGACCTGATTAAAGTGAAATATGATAACTTCATTCAGATTGCGTTTTTGATCTAGACTTAACTGTCATTTCATAGTATCTAAAATGTAACACCAAAAATATTTAGATAATATTTATATTATTGGATGTAAACATTTCCGTTAAGACTGACATCCTTTAGGTCGACTTTGACTTCGACTTTGACTTAGGCAAGGCAAGATGAGTTAGTAACAAAACAATACAGGTATCACACCCATGCCATAGTCTTTCATTTATATGCCTTGGTGTGTTGTCATTTGGTGAACCATGCAAAGAACTAATAATTTATCCTCATACGCTTTATTATTGACTATTGGGTGCTGAATGAAGCATCCCATCTATGACATGATCCAACAAGTGGTGTTTAAATACTTACATGTTGTTTCAAAATGTGTGTTTTCCCTTTACATGCATCTGGAAAAAGACATTTATAAGAAATCCTTACATTGCTTTTAAATTGCTTAAATATCGTGAGACTGGTGCTTCTAAACGTTTACGGTTAGTCATTGACTTTGGCTACAAAAAGTAAATTTTATTATATACCATCCACCATCGTATAATCTGAAGCTTGTGTTAACCTTTTGAATCGCTGATGTCGAAGAAATGCTTATAAATGTTAGGGCTCATGTTATTATATTTTGCTATAAGTTAAACCACATACAAGGAATTACACTTTATCCTTTTCAGTACTTAAAGACCTATAAAGTCTTGAAAACAACTCAGCAAAATAATTTCCATGCCTAAACAATAAATCAATATCTAGATATTCAAATTGGGGCAAAATAAGCTGTTCCAGCTGCGATGCAATCCCATGGCCACTTTATACTTTTATACTTTTCGATTAAATACTTTATACTTTTTGCACTCGTAAGCCTCGCCCTCTTTTTTTAGACATTCAAATAAGAAAATAAATATTAAAACACATTCAACCTGTGAAACATAAAATTCAAACGTTTTTCAGCACATTTATAAAATCTACTTAGACGACAGTAGTGAACTTTTTAAAACCAACAATCACGTACTCACATAAAATCACCTAAGCTCACATAACCTACTCAACACAAAAGCACAATTCCCCAGTGACTTTCCCGCCAAATTAGCCTCCTCGAAGCGAGAACGCGGGAATTAGTTCACACATTCGTCAACACCTGTTTTGATGCGAATACGTAAATCCTTTCGCGAATTCACGCGTCAAAAACTGCAAAACGCGTGTCTTTTGTAACTCGAATCACTTTATTTTCCATTTTGACGGAAACCTTTCTCCCTTTGATCCGAACAAGCGATTTCACAACATTGCAAAGCACAATACAACAGTATACAATAGCTTGGCAGTGTGCCCTGCGAGCAGGGAATACTTTGTATTAGCCTCAGCGCTTGCCAGCCGCCCGTGTTGCCTACCTGTTATTTGAAGGGGACAATTTATTCTCCGCTGTTGCCGCTAAAATATTCACTTGGTTATAACTGTGTTTGGCATTTAAATTGAGAGCTTGTTGGGATTTAATTTTTAAAAGTTTCAGAGTTTGATGTTGAAGTGGTTGGTGATTTTTAAACGACTGGTATGATTTAATGCGTTTCCATTGGTTTCTTAGGTGAAAAGTAATTAGTTTGTAATCGAAAATAGTAATTAGAAATTTGTCGTTCGAATTTGGCATTTAGAACTTTCAGAGTGAGATTGGCGGGTTCAATTCCTAACGAGCTAAAAAAATATTTTATAGGTTTTGATCCCTTTCTTAAGCATTACACAAGCTCTGTAACGAAATTCCGTTCAAGATTTATTATTGTATTCGTTAAAACTTTGTGCTTAGTGCCTTTTGATCATGGCACTGTAATAGATTCAAACCTAGACTAATGAAAACGCCTTCTACAAATATAACCATAGTTAAAGAAAGACAATCAACTTGATGAATAAAGTCGAATAACATAAGCAGCTCACTTATTATTTTGTTCTGTTTAAGGGGAAGTTATTGAATAATTAGTTATTAGCGACTACATATTGAAAATTAAATGTCATATTTTTAAGTAAACGGGAATTAGATAACGATATGTTTTGTTAATTATGTACAATGAAGTTTGGAGAATGAGTGAATAGGAAAGAACAAAATTAAATCCTTCTGTTGATAGAAACTCTTTTCTTCAGCAAGAATTTGCAATTTACTGAGGTCAGAGGGAAATAATTCTTACAGGTTACAATACATGTTTTGTAATTTGTATGATGTATTTTATTTTATTCGTTGTTATATTATTGAAAAAGTATCAAACTATATTTTTTTTTGCTATAAAACGTGATATAGCAAAACAATTAAATTTTATTAAAAGCCAGTAAGTAGCTATTGGAAGTTATATATCTTACTAAGTCATACAAAGACTATAAACATCTGTACTCAAATGGATGGAAAACTCTTCATGTTATATGATTTAATAACTCATAACCTATATTAAGTTAATTATGTTGTTATCTGTGCACAAATTGTATATTCGTTTATCCCCACATAATCGTGTTAACAAAGAAACACTAGAGCTTAAAAACCTTTACAGCGCTCACAGCTGAATTAACTTAAATCCTTTCACACTCATTATCCAAAAAGTCCCAAAGTACCGAGCAAGTCGTTAAATAAATTGCTTTGTTACAAGTAGAGTAAACCCGGAAAGGTTTTGGGTACAAAGCGTGCAACAAACAACCTTTTGAAATTGAAGGAGGGGACTCTAATCTCCATACTGGGGAATGAAGGTTATTTGATGAAAGAGTAAAAGGCAAAAATGAAGTAAGAAGCAATGAGGGTTTAGCCGGGCGGGAAATCTAGAAATTAAAACCAAGACAATTTGTTTCTAGTGGTGGGGCGTTTGAGTGGCGAAACTCGTGGAGAAATGGAACTACAACCCATGGTTTGTCTTGGAGGTGTTTTAAAAATGTTTTGGGACCCGAAAGAGGAAGATAATTAATGTAAAGCACTGGGGGTATTTTAAATGTTCCTTCGACTGTTTTAACATTGTTTGTATTGAAGTTATGCTACTTGGCTTGTAGTAACTCAAAATTATGTTTAGGTGAGAAAAAAATGCATGAATAGGCAAACTACACATAAGACGAAAAACACCTTACAAGTTTTATCAAGATTTATTAAAATTGTTTGCATTGTATTGCTAATCATTGCATACTACCGATTTTCGACCATTTGCTTTATTATCCATTGTTTAGAATGGAAAGTTGACTTCGCTATTCATATAGGAAAAGAGTCTTCGTTTATTTAGGATTTACCATAAAATGAAAAAAAACCCTTTTTTGTCCATAAAGTAGTACGGTTATTAACGGTTATGTTGAATGTTATTTGCCATACAATTCTAATGAACAAGACACAATGTTGTCTATAATAGATTTACAATTGATATCAAATCCGATTGATCCTAATTTCAATGCCAAACTAAATAAGCATTGATCAGATAATACCGTAGTATTTACTTTTTTCATCTTCTGTTATCTTCTTGTATATTTTTCATCCGATTAATTATTCTTGTGTTCTTTTGTAGAGTGTTGTATTATAGATCTTCCCTTCCTTCTGAGGGGCTCAAGTTCTATCCCCGATAATCACAAGAAGAGAGCTTTTCTATAAAGAACATTCTCCACTAAAAGATATGCCATAATGTTAAATACCCCCGCCGCAGCAAACCTGCAGACTAAGCGATTTTCCATATGTCTGATTGGATTTACACTAAAATGTCTACTCAAAAATTTAACATTTATTTCCTATTTAAATAGAATTAGTTTAACAGGTACTTAGGTTTGCTGCATCAGGGAGGGTAAAACTGTTTTTTTTTTTTTGTAAAATGTTAATAGTTAGTAAGAAATAAAAACATTTTCCAAATTTAATCAAAATATGTTCATAAACAAGCAAACTACAACAGTTTTACTTATTCTCCATAAGAATAACATGGGAATTTAAAATTTTCATTTTTTTGGAATTTTCTCCGTAACCATTAGGCGCATAGTAACACTTCAATATACTAAATTATTTGTTTTTTTAAGCTCTACAAAATAGTTTGAAAAGATTTTGCAAAATTTTATGTTTTTTGGGTCAAAAATGGGAAAAACCTATTTTTACCCCATAAAACCCCCCGTAAACCCCCGTTCCCATAGTCCGATCATGCTGGTTCGCGAACTCGTTCAAGTTTATCCCGCCTTACACCTTCAAACCAAATTTTATCAAAATCGGACAAAAATTACTCAAGTTATCGTGCGGATGGACACACATATATATATATATATATATATATACATTATAATTTCCCTATAGTGGAGTAGCTATTACCGTAGGTCTCATGGTAAGACCTAGGCCCGGGACCGATTTACTTTTTCATTTTGATGTCCCCGGAGGCCAAAAACACCATTAGTTCAAATTTTTATATATCTATATATCTAGATATATAAAAATTTGAACTCCAAAAACACCATTAGTTCAAATTTTTATATATCTATATATCTAGATATATAAAAATTTGAACTAATGGTGTTTTTGGCCTCCGGGGACATCAAAATGAAAAAGTAAATCGGTCCCGGGCCTAGGTCTTACCATGAGACCTACGGTAATAGCTACTCCACTATAGGGAAATTCGCTAAAAACTAAACCATAATGTGTAATTTTAATTAAATACAGTCGAACCTCAGTAAAACAAATTCCTTGAGAATACAATTGTTTTAATACCCTTGAAACTTTCATAAAAGTCAATGCTAAAAAACACCTCCATACAACGTAGTACAGTAATTAGGATAAAAAACCTCCTTAAGAAGATTTTTTGTGACATGGACCGGGACTGATTAACCTCTATACAACTAATATTTTTAGTACAAAACCTCAACAAGACGAATGCGACCTCTATAAGACAAATTTCTTATCATCTTAACCTCCATAGTTCGTAGTTTTTAAAACAAACAGAAGATTATCTCAATTATACATTGGTCTCAAAATTAAACACCCACCCGATGTTCCTTCCTCAGTCATAGCTTGGTCTATAAGAAACCTCTATAAGACGAATAACGGCAGTATTAAACCTCGATAAACCGAACCTTTTCATCAAGAATACATCGATAGTACGAATTTTACCCTATCCCTTGAAATTCATCTTTCCTCGTGTTTCATTCTAACCTCTATAGGTTAGACGCAAACTTTAATGATTATTTGTTTGAGTGTTTTCACTAGACTTCATCACCAACCAATCTCAAGGCTTGCGGATAATGTGTAATTTATAAGCAAAGACATTTGCACAGAATACTTCACGGAGACGGTGAGAAAGTTTCTCTGGTTTAGAACACCTTTTCATTTTATTATTCTCCAACTTTTCACCCGACTTTGACAGCCTCGCCAGAGTTCACAAATATTTAATTGCTCCACAAAGATGGAATTATCTGTTTTTGTTCTTTGAAAATGATTTTAAAAGGATTTAGTTTTGCGAGAAGATTCCATTATTCGCCTTACAACTCCTCTTCGTTCTTGAATACTTACAGTTCAACCCCAAGTTTAAACTTTGCCCAGAGAAATCACAAGTGATTTCGCAAAACTTTCGCTTTTCATTAACACTGTACCGTGATTTATTCTGAACATTTGAAATTTGTGATTGTTTTTCACAGTGCGGACTTTGTGTAGATAAACTTCTCTATGACGCTTATTGATTATGTTTGTACTAATCAATGACATAAGTAACTAATACTATATAACAAACATAACTGTTTACTTGACAGCTAAACAGGTCTATGTATGTGGATAGCTGAAGACCTAAGAAATTTTACGATACAATTTTCACAACCAAGTAGGTAAATATCAAAATAGCTAAATAACAAAGGAGACCACCTAATTCAAAAATACTAAACTGTTAGTTGTAGCATAGATAAAGTAATATAGTTATATTTGTTCATCGATGATTGTAGGCAATTGATGTAATTTTATAACATTCATAACTAACTGATTAATAGATTGTTTTTGATTAACTAGTTCATGTCTCTCTTCAAAACTATTTTTAAACGCTTTGTTTTTAAAACTAATAGCTTAACCCACCCAAAATAAGAGGCTGCTTATTTTAGTTCTCGAAGGGAAGGGGTAGCTCCGCATCATATAGATACACCGTTACCCCTATAAATCTTTGCGAGGACCACCACCAGGTATTTAACGGGAAATTGTTCCACCTGTAATTAGTTTTCATGCATTACATCTCTAGATAAACCTTTAAAGTACCTGCATAATACCTGCTACGCAGTTCTACCTAGCATTTATACCTCAGGGTCGAAGTTTGTTCTCCTTTTTTTAGGGAAAGCTCAACCCTTATAAGGCGATCAATGTAAGAGGGACTATGCGTTGGGAATTCGGCAACAATCTATTTGTACAATTTTCACAGCCTAAATAGTTTATAGTAGGCTATAGGCTATACTGTTTTGAACGAATGTTGGCAAAATGTTTTTAGCGAATTTTTACGTGTAGCTACGTTTAATTAAAATAGATCGTCTTGTAGACGGGTTTCTTATTAATTCATGGTGTGCAATTATAAAAAAAACTGTTTGCATTTTTTCGTAGATCTTACGAGTAATTAAAAAAATGATGAGTTTAACTATTATTGGTTGTTTTATCGTTTTACCGTTCATAACAAAAGTTCTGTTATTTTTATTGGTTTCTTGGAGCTGCCTGGTTTTGTAGGTTCACTTGAAGATTGAATTGTTTTCGTCCTAGGGCTGGGCTCTAGACTAGAATTGTTTTTCACATTACCTCAGACTAGACCTAGAGGTTGTGGCATCGTCACTTAGATAAAATCCCTCGGTAATTTCGCAGGGATAGAACCCGTAACATCACGGACTTAAATCCCCCATTCTACCACTAGACCAGTTAGCCCACCTGGAAAAATCATTAAACGTACATAAACCGCAATAAAGAGATGAAACAATGAATTGATAATATTGTGCAAAAAATGCATAGCACATACCAACACACTTTAAAACCAAAAAATTCTTTGTTACTTACTGTACAATCAATTTTACAATCACAACAATTTCAGTGCTTTAAGAAATCATAGCCAACTCAATTAAGTCGTAAAAACAGGAGATATTTCCAGGACAGTTTAGCTGTATGGAGGGAGGGGTGAAATGAGATGACAAGTTTTTAATTATGGCGATTAAGGAGGAAGACAAAGGTCTCTTTTCATCACCTCGCCATTGTAAACTGTGAACGGAAGCTGAGTATCTAAGGATGTTATTGTAGACGAAACAAAGGTGACTTTAGACTGTCTTGTTCTGCTTTAATCAAGTTTGAACTTTTATTTCCGTATTTCAGTTTTAACGAGACATCTTTGTTGTTTGAAATAATCTTTGGACTGGAAGCATGGAAATAATGTTTTTGGGTTTAAGGGTTGGTAATGTTTGTTGGATGTGCAGACCATTACTATCAGTACTATCAGCAATTATCAGTACTTAAATACTTTACTTTATTACTTTAGCTCTACTAGGATGTCACGAATTGTGGATACTGTATTTATAGCTGCATGCACTGTGGATGCGATACTCACTGGTGTGGATTAACGTCCGCACTAGTGAGTACTACGCGACTATCTGCAGTACTATCCTGATCATTAGACCAATACGTTGATTACAAGGCTAAAATAGGGACCGGATTCCACTATAAACTGTAGGTCTTATAAGTGCCATTGGCTATGCGCTGTTAATTAACAGCTGTGTCTAAGGAATATGTCGGACTTAGGCACTAACAAGACTACAAGGTCGCACCACTAATACTACATTCGTCTCCATTCTCCATTCATACTTGGCTTAAAATACCTACTCCCAACGACAAGCACCGCCCAGAGCCGTCCAACTTGCCTTGTCTGCCTGTTCGTATGGAACCACTTTCGTATGGTCACTATTTCAGAATAAATACTTTAATCTGAAATGGTGGTATTCAACACAAAGATAGCTGCATGAACGAATTCTTCGACATATGTCTACTACTTTTTGAAGCGTGGTTTTGCTCCACGTTTTCTAAGTTCCGACGTGTGGGTTTATAAGTATTAAATTTGTCTCTATGGAACCCAATAAAATTATATTTTAATTTTTGTTTGTTTTCGTTCCAGATAAAAAATAGACAATACAAAAGGTAAAAATACATGTGTCCTCCAATTGATCCTGTTGTATTCAATACAGGAAATACTTTTTTAACAGGTAATTTAACAATTGTACATTTATATTTTATTTATTAAAGCTTATATTTTCAAGAAAAGGGCTATCGGGTGACCAACCACTTAAAACAACCCCTGCTAATCTACCATCTAATATATTTGACTTTGACTTACATTTATTCTATATGTAAACTTCCCCCAAATCAGCCACCCCTACTAAATTTACAGTTCCCAGCGCCAGCAGGGTTGGGGAAGGCCCACAAAAGGCACAGTGGGTATCAATTAAAGATATTTTACAAAGCCCCATTACTTGATCAACGAGTCGCGCAAACTGACAACCTATTGTTGGCAGTTTTCACTATAAAGACTATTAAATGAACACACGAACCGCCAGATGTGGTGGGTGGAACCATTGTGGAACCCCTCAGGTCCGCGTCATTGCCCCGTTTTGTTTTCCACTGTAGACAGTCGCGCCGCCATTTTATACTCAGCGTGAAATCTTAGACAATGTCTGTTCGCCATTGCTGTCATTCCGCTCTGTTAGCGAGTCATTGAAATAAACATGGGCACAATTAATTTACAAACAATGCCCACGCTTTGTCTCTCGTTATATCGTATAACCAGTTCCCAGTCATATGATACCTCGTTTTGTTGACGTTTTGGTTTTGTACCCCAAAAAGGAGAGGTGTCAACGTTTAAGGGTGGGTACAAGGATATCCGTGGAGTATGATTCTTCTGCGTAAGAATGTAGAACAGTTCTTTTTGGTGATTCAGTCAGTTTGGCTATTTTTGCTTTCAAATGCGCCCACCCCAAGCGAATGTCATCTACTTCATCACTAGACGGATATTAGAGGTTACATATTGTGTTTCTGTGGTCACCTTTAGGGCAAATGTAGACCATCGATGTATATAACCTAACAGGTTAGGTTATATACATCGATGATGTAGACTAACAACGGTTAGTTTAGGTTACATTCACTAAGGAATTGTGGCGTTTAATAAAACCAACTCAAATCACCATCACTTCACCACTATTCACTCAGGGGGATGATGTTTTGTTTATGTTTAAAGGATCATTGCAGAAACTTTTCATAACTTAAAATGACGAAAAACAGAAGAGCTTTTTTATATGACAGCTCTTATACGTCGACTCTTATTATATGACAGCTCTTATACGTCGACTCTTATGCATTTCGTAATACGCAAACTCCTCCTAGACGGCTGAATCAATCGTTTTCAAATTTTGCATGGTGATAAAGACCATATCGGTGAGTGCCAACATCTATATGGCGTTAAAAAAATCTCTCAGGAATCCGCCCCACTGGGTCTCAAAGTTTCAATGTAATCCTTATGGAAGCAGTATTTGACACATAAACAAAAACATATGTTCAGCTGTTGACTTTTGAATGCAGTAGATAAAGAAATAGCTGATAGCATTAATCCACAGATATTAGAACAGAAACGGTATGGATCATAAATATAATCAAATGACGTCACTAGCTTGAGGTCCGTGACGTAGGAAGTAATTAAGGAAGTAGTAAAGGTGAGCAGTCTGGAGTGTGGAAACTGTTTATGACGATTAGATTTAGGTATCTGCAATCCTAAAATGCTATTGGAAGGGAAGGAAACAGGTCCGCGACGTAGGAAGTGGTGAAGGAAGTAGTAAAGTCGGGCTTTTCAGTATATGGGATCTGTTTATGACCATTAGATTAAGGTATTTGCAATGCTATGGGAAGGGAGGGAAACAGGTCTGCGACGTAAGAAGTGGTGAAGGAAGTAGTCAAGGCGAGCTGTCCGGAATGTGGAAACTGTTTATGACGATTGAATAAGGTCTCTACAAATCTAAAATGCTTTGGGAATGGAGGAAAACAGGTCCGTGACGTAGGAATTGGCGATGGAAGTAGTAAAGGCAAGCTGTTCGGGGTATGGGATCTGTTTTTGACCATTATATTAAGTTATTTGCAATCCTAAAATTCTATGGGAAGGGAGAAAAACAGGTCCGTGACGTAGGAAGTGGTGAAGGAAGTAGTAAAGGTGAGTCGTCCGGAGTGTGGGATCTGTGTAATTGTGTAATCAGTGGTGGAAAATGCCTTCAAATTTTTTAAAAGATTTGGCATTCATTTTGAAATTATAATCGAGCTTCGTTATTCTGCTAAAATATTTAGCTAAAACGATTTTTATTGTTAAGTAGACTGGTAGATAACAACAATTTACTATTTTTTTAAACTCACAAATAAAGCAGTATTTTAAAACTTAACGTGAAGATATTCAACGCTATTAAGGTTCAAAACTAACAAGTGACTTTACGTTTTAAACTGCTCATTACGGCAAGGTTGTAGTCATTAAATGAATTGCTTTGTTGGCAAGAAGCAAGGGAAGAAAAGACACAAAACATTGCTCTGAGAAAACTCGGGTAACAAAAAGGCTTTTGAAACTCGAGCACTGTGGTCAGAACGTGGAAATAAAGGTTATTTTCATAAAGGTAAAAAAGGCGTGTGAAGGAGCAATGAAGTCGTTTGCGAAATACAAATTAAAATCTCGTTTAAGACATGTCGAGTGGTTACAAAATGGAACAGGGAAGACAAAGGTGAAGCGAGTGCTAAACATTGTTTGATGTTTTGTATTGTGTATTGTGAAGTCGCCAGAAATATTTAATGGCGTCACTAACCTCTGGGAGATGGGTCTGTCACTAGCAGTGTCACAATTTCACACCTCAGAGGTTTTCCCCGCGGGTTTCGTCTCCCCTAGATACCAGTAACCAGTTACCCTCCAAAAGCGCCTCCAGCCATACTTGCAGGGGTGAATCGAGATACTTCGTTTGGTGCTTTTTTTTCAAATAAATAAAACAAACATATAAACATGTGATGGGAAATATTAGGTAACGATTGAGTTCGGTCTAAAACGTTTCGAGAAAATTTAGAGGGAACGTTAGAAAAATAATGGCGTTATGGAAATTAGGATGTTATTATGGAGTCCTAACTTCCACCTAATCTCTAATAAATCTATCTAATAAATATAGATTATATTTATTTCGGATATTTAGGGTACATTATATTTTAACTCTCCAATATTACTGGAAGAACTCCCCACAAATTTACGATGAATAAAAAAACTCCGCTCAATTCTGGTGGGTGTCTCAGTAACTCTCCAAATTTCCTAATAGGATATCTCTCTAAAAACTCACTGAAATTAAGATGCGTTCCAAGTTCTAAGGTAACCCCCACAACTAGGATAGGATCTCTCGAGAGGACCTAATAAGATTATTACACATTGAATTCTTTCATGAAGTGGCTAGCATTTCTAGTAAGTAAAGTACCTAAATGATCTGCAAGTATACGAGTAGAAATCGTGTATTCAGTATTAATTGAAAAAAGTTGCATGTCGTATCAAGGGGCGCTTTTCAGAATAGTTCGGAGTAAAATGCGATTTCAGGGGGAAATGTGGGATTTTTGTCAGATATCACTCCAGGGAACATGCACTTTCAAGTCCCTCCTGAGAATGAACGGGGAAATTTTCGATAAAGTGGGATTTTTGTGGCACGTGGGATATCTTTCAGGGATTATGTGCTTCGCATCCCCCCCCCCCCTGAGAAATAACCGGGAAATTTTGGATAAAACGGAATATTTGTGACACATGACATATTTTTAAGGGATTATGTGCTTCACATCCCTCCCGAGGAAGAACTGAGGGAATTTTGGATGGAGCGGGATTTTTGTGACACAAGGGATATTTTTAAGGGATTATGTGCTTCGCATCCCTCCCGAGAGAATACAGGGAAATTTGGGATAAAACGGGATTTTTGAGACAACTAGGATATCTTTCAGGGATGCGCTTATCCCACCCTACCACCGTTGTACCGGAAGTCTCAACTCGAGAATACCGGGTTTCAACTTAAGTAGAATTTATTTAGCAAGCGTTTAGTTTCACAACAGGTCGCCGGATGGGGCGAATACTTGCAACCTATCTCAGCTTTATTTGGGCATACAAAGGCTTTTGTTCCTGATTCAAAACGGACTTCCGGCGCGTGCGGCTTTGGAGCACAGGGGTCTCAATTAAACAAACGATTGACAGGGACGACAGTTGTGCTACGAACAAAGTGAGGTCGAGATGGTGGAAACTGAGAGATTCAATTATTTTTGTATTCTAATGAGTGGCGTTTAATTTCATTTAAGGGTACGGTCCAAACCCTGGTTTTGTTGCTGTGTCATCTATATAGGGGAGGTGACAAAATACTAGTATATTGGGACAAAATGAATCGGTTATCATCGGCGAACACAGCTGCTGGTTATGTAATTTTTACCATCGTCAATCCTGATATGTTTTATTGACACGTATATTTCCAAGGCGTTGCTTCATTGTCAAATGACCGTCTTCACGAGGAAGTTTAACCATGAAACTATAGTCATTGGAAAACTATTAGGATTGCCAAAGGTGAAAGGTAGCCCAACCAATTTATTTTGCATAGAATTTCAATTCAGAAGGCAAATAATAAGACTAAAAGTACCGACATAAGTGATTGGGAGATTTATTTAACAACTGTAATATGCTACACCACACTAACTATGTAGTAACTAACTTCGGTTAGGTTACAGCTAGTTACAGGAACGCGTTGTTTGAATAAGTGGTCTGCCTAAAAAGTAGAACAAAACTTTTAACAAAGGTCTATTTAAAACAAGTTAGAAAACATTTAATATCCGTCTGTCATGACGCGATTGAAACTTTGAAACCAATTGATAACTCACAAATTTTTCAATAGGCTTAACTGAAAGGGCTTCGTATTATAAATCATTGTACCAAGAAAAGTTAAATCAAGTTAAAATAGAACAAAAAATAGGTTATACATACATAGAAATCGCTCAGTAGCTTACATGTTTAGTTGCAAAGACAACATTTTTGTAAAAAAAAAACTATTAAAAAGAACATAACACGAGCATAAAACAATATGTATACACAGGCATTTAGATAGCGCTACCAATGTTTGTGTAGTAAATGAAATTGTTGTGTATTCGTACCATTTTTTATGTTCGTGTCCTGTATGTTTTAATTGTGTTTTTGAGGAGTTGCAAGTTTTTAAAATGTTGTCTTCGCAAACGCGTAAGCTCAGACTGTACTCAGAGCAGTTTATTCGTTGGAATATTTGACTAAGGTATAAAAAACATATTTTTGTTCTATTATAAATTAACTTTCAACCTTTTTGATACAAATTGTATAATACAATGCCATTTCAGTTAAGCCTGAGTTATTATTATTAGATGGGTTTTATATAGTTTCAATGGTATTATGTTATTGCAATCTTAGCACAAATTTTTGACTTTCAAACTGAAGTAGACATCCATTTTATAAATGACCTTTTAAACAGTCCAGGGCCAAAAACATGAGTTTATATTAAAATAAACTTATTAGCTACAGTTGGTCAATGTGGGATGTATACTTCAGCAAAGTCAATTTACAAGCAAAACACGATAGACTCTTTAAACCTAATTGGTCATTCCCTCAGGGCGAGTCGAACCTTTGTGCTTGAAGTGGTCAGCTCTAACAAGACCCTAAAGAGCCGCGTGCATCTTTGGTAACATCCCAAATAAAGCTACTTTTGCCCTCTAATAGGGAGGATAAACATCCCTAACCTCCCTGTGGTCACTTCAACACCGATATAACCATCCACTTAAACCCTGACGTCATCCTTTACAACTGCAAGAGGCGTTTTTGACATTTTAGCGAATTTTCCTGTAAGGGAGGTTTCACGGAAAAACATAGACGGGACCTATTTACTTTTTTATTTTTATGTATCAGGGGCGAAATCACGATTCTTTCAATCATATTTGTAAGCATGATAACTGGATTAACGAAGGAACAAACCCTACATTTTATTCAAGCGAGTTCATGGACCAACATGGGCTATGGGAATGGGGTTTTATGGGGTTATAGAAAATACCTAATGTTGTTTATTACCTGTCGTAAAATTTTGAACTGACGACTCGTAATATAAAACCAGTATTAGTCATTATTACAATTATGGGGCTACTATAATGAATTTTGGTAGAAAATAGGGGTTTCCCATTTGAAACCCTCAAAAGATTTAGCAATTTCTTCCTAAACTATTTTTTTAGATATTAAAAGACTAATAATTTAGTTTTTTACTAATATACAAATGTTTTTTTCTAAGTAATAATGTGCTGCACACCTAACGATTACGAATAACACTTTATTAACTGTAAGCTTAAAATTATCTTATTATTTTTATGGAGAATAGTACACTTTTGAAGTTTGCTTGTTTAGGGATATATTTTTATTGAATTTGGCAAATTTGGTTATTTTGTGCTAAAGCTATTACCATTTTAATAACAACGCACTTTATTGGCTGCAACAGAAACCCTAAGTACTCATTATAATTACTGTTATTTCAAACGAAAATATCTCACAGTTATAGGGGAATATTTAATGCAAATTCAACCAGGTAAATGGTAATTCTCTTATTCTGCAGGTTAGGTCCGTGAAGTTGCATTGAGTTCATTATTCTACAACTTTAACCTAGGTTAAATACTCTTTCCACATACCATGGGGTCATAAGACTGTCAAAAGTCAAATTCGTTCCTAGGTTTATTTGGAACCTAAAATTTCTCTGTGGTATGATGAACGGTTTTACGATACGTCTATGAAAGTATTCATTAATACATCCATTTTATATAATTCATATGTACATTTGAATTCCCCTAAACTCAACGTGAAATGTTATCCAACATAAATACATGTTAAGGCAATACGTTATCGTTTCCACATCCATATTGTTGCTCAAACCCCAGACATATCGGTTACTGCTGTCAACAGTCTGTATTCGTGTATTGTATTGTGGAGTCTCGGCCTTTGTATTGCGGGGTCCCACATAATTGTAGTCGCTGTATCGGAGACTTGAATGGAGAAACCGAGATACAGTGGTGTCTTTAATTACATTACAAACCATGAAAGAGTCCCTTTCTTTGTAATACTACCGAACAAAACTCTGAGCATTGTGTTCAAGTAGAGGTTTGGCAGGAACCGAATACTAGTCCAATAATCTTGGTGTGGCGGATTTGTATTTTGAACTATACTTACATGTTTTATATAATTAACTTTAAGATATTGAAGTAGTCTTCAGTAGTGGACCAGCTGTAGTTGATCATTTGAATTGAATATTTGAATGATCAATTAGAGTGTACTAATTCCGAAGTAAATGTTCTTCCTTAGATTTTGGTTCTGTGATAGGTAATGTAATTTAAAAATGGGCCACAGTTATTGCTGCAGATTCAACATGACAACGAGTTGTCTTATCTATCCATCCATCTATAATATTATAAAATTAAGGTGGTGTCTGTCTGTCTGGGCAGCTGTCACAACTAAAATACTATACCAATATAGCCAAAATTAACCAAAAATAAAGTTAATATATATAGTAACGTCATAGGACTATTCACTTGCATGGGTTTCCCTCGTGCTTCGCCCCGTGGATGTCCAAAGTCTTTAGGTGAGGTTATCAAAAGTAAATATTGATTGGTCTCCATGGCAGAACGAAAAGACTCATTTCGATTATCTTTGCTTTGACATTTCAATGAAAACAAGAAGAACTACCGAATTATCATTTCACAATTTCAGACAGCTGATTCAAAGCAATCAAATATAATTTTACACAAGTATGTGGTAGGATTATTTAATCTTAAACTTGATCATAGATTATTTATTCTAAATCTATGTCAATAACTGACTTTTCTTCCAGTTGTGAAGCACGAGTACAGCAGCTATTGTAGTTTATTGTATAACTATTTTCAGTTGCTATTGTAAATAAAATATGAAATACAGAACATACGATAACAAAATAAAAGTAAATAAAATCACATAATGTATATACATACTGCTACATAGGCATCTTAGGTGGGGCCGGGAGCACTTTCTATCATAGAAGATATCCTTCCACGTATGAGACAATTTTGTGTCTCAAAAGTAACGAAGAATTTTACAAGAATTTCTAAAACGATTTGCAGCCATGCCCTTCAGTTTGATGCTGAAATCTTTTAAAACCCAACAGCCCATGTTGCTGTTCAATGGTTTGGAAGGGCTACTTTGGATCTTCTCAGGGGTGGCTGTTACACTAACCCACGAGCTGCTTTGTGCCAAACCACGGGAAGTATCGAATTTGGAAATCCCATTCACAAATTGGGCCCTCCAGTCTCACTAATTCACCAGTGTCAGACCTAGTAGTTCCAAATTACAGAGCTGTTTTGAGCCATTGTAAGGGATCGTTTTACTGGGAGACGATATGTTTTTGGATTTGTGGTTCATTTTTTTACGATATTGGTGAAAAGGGAAGTTTTTATTAGTGAGCAGGTGGATTTGGATAATTATAAGGTTGGCGTTGCTATAGAGAATATAGGAAAATACTGAACGGTTTGTGCTCCTTCTTTATGATATTCATGTTTTTTTTCTTTTGTAATACACAAAAGTTGTTATTATTACCCAATAACAGTTTTTTATGACATATTAAATATACAGGGTGTCCCACAAAGAGGTTTAAACGTTTGATTTTGTATAACTTGCCCATTACCATTGCCCATTGCCACGGCTGTGTGAACGGAGTATAATGCTTTGAACATTTTGAAACTTTACACAATATATAGAGTAGGTTTTTGAAATATCCTGGGAAAATTTCAGCTCCTTGATAAAACAAAATGGCGACTTATTAAACAATAACACTTTGAGAACATTAAAAATAGCGTTTTGATTTTGTAAAATATTTTTATAGACACATTCTAGAGAAATAAGGATTTTCATCAAGGAACCAGAACATAGATTAATGAAAACCCTAAAAGTAGAGTCCAAAATTATTAAAACTGTGATACATCACCAGTTAATAAATAATAATAAATTATTTTAATTAATTAATTTAATAATACAGTAGGCCTATGAGTTAATTATAAATCTTCAATATGGCACCATTTTGTTTCTACAAGGGTTAGGGAGCTGAAATTTTCTCAGAAGATTTTTAAACCTGCTTTATAAGTTAAGTAAAGTTTCAAAATGTTCGGCCAATTAATGGACAAGAAATATAAAATCAAACGTTTAAACCTCTTCGTGGGACACCCTGTATATTAAATTATCTTCGCCATTACTAGCATAGGTGCCGAATTTTCTATTTCCAATATATCATTTATTGTTTTACTAGCTGGTTTTTAAATAAGTTAATGGTCTTACTTTTATAACAAATATTAGTAAAAGATTTCAAATTTGCTCAAGTATTAGTTTCAAAACTCAAGTATAGCTATTCTCCTAGTTCAATTCCGTAAGAATGCATCATGTCAAATCTACCTAGATGGATCAGCCCAAAAGGACATTCCAGTGACAAAGTTTTTGTCCCCAGACTGTTAGACTTTGGAGAAAACGTCGATTCATATTTTCCACCGGTGAGTTTCTATCACATCATTTAACATTTCAAGATAGTCTGTGGGTTAAGCTTTGTCAAAATAGAATGTCAACCCCTGGGGGGACGACACACTTGAAAAGTTGCTGGACCGCGTGCCCTACTGCCCGTCCCCATACCAGCACTCGTTATAACCATATGTCTTGGTCTAATACGGGATGACAGTGGACACTTAATTGACCATGTCAAACATATGTGTCGTTCAGGCAAATCTAACTTAGAAATAAATTCGTCAAATAGCCTGTTCAGGGTCGGCGATCAGTATTTTAATGTGCGAATGACAATATTAAAATGATAAATTTTATAAATAAAATTTATCTCAAAAAATTTTAATAAGCCAAACATACATTTAGAAGAAAAAGGAATACAGACAGAACATAACAAATCGCGGACCAACTTGATAATACTGATAATATGGCTGATAGTGAACCGGTTTGCTATAAATTTTGGAAGTGGCAAAGTTTTACACAGCAGCAGATAGTCTTGTAATGTTGATAAAAACATAACACGACTTATTCATTTTAAATATGAAAAAATAATGTAAACATTAGTTTATCTATTTACAGTAAAACAACACCTCAGGTTATTTACATGTAAAAGAAAAATATTGTGGTCAAAACATTTAGCTTCTTGGTAGAACCGTTATATCTTCGCAAACAAAAAATACCAACTTGGTCTTGTACCACAGTACTGTACTACAAAGCCAACCACTTTTAAAAATTACCAAGCCTTTTCAGGGAGTTGACTTAATGTTAGTAATATTTTATATTTTTATTATTTGATATAAGAATGACAATAAGAAAGCTTATTCACATCAAAGCTCAGTGCAATTGTCATAACAATTAAACACTGGCTAACTACTCACTAGACTAGTGAGATAAAATAGGCTAACTACACACTGGGCTAACTACACAATAGGCTAACAATACAGCTAACTACACACTAGATAACTATACACTAGCCTAACTAGGCCTAAACAACGGCTAACTTCACACTAGGCTAACCACAAATTAGACTGTCGTGGCTTTATTCTTTGGCTCTCTAACATAGAGACCAAATGTTGTAAAAAATGATAGAACAAATAAATATCAAGTCACAGAGTAAGTGTCTCACAAGTTTGGTAAATTCACCATTTTCCCTCCTTTGAATTGTGCTTAATTCATTTCCAGACCGTTTATTAATTATGCATGAAAGGGTTAATTTCTACAGCTGATTCAATCGCGAAATAGCAGACGGCAACCCTGTTTTATTAACTGCGTCTTAACTTGACTATAAATTATAACTCCTTCGTCCCCCTCTGCCACAATTAAATAATAGGGAAATTCGCTAAAATGTGAAGAAAGTAAAATGGTGTAGATCGTATATTGCTACGCGGGAGAAAAAACGAGAATAAAGAATAATATCGCGAGTTCTGCTTTAATGGAGAATCTGTTAACGAGTTTTAGCCATTAGTGGTTTATTTCTGCAGTTTATTACTGATACTAATTTATTGGTTTAATTTTATTGCACAGCTTAAATTGCATTTGTTCATTTGAACATGCAACATAGAATAGGGCCAAATAATTATTATTGCAATGCAATTGTTTTCTATATTACATTATTGTATTTTCGTTGAAGATTTTAGCCTACGGATTGACAAATAATATTTTAAATACGTGTTATTATACAGTATAACACCCCAATTGCATGGATAATTAAAATTATTATTATTATATTATTATGGATTACCTAGTAGCAGGTATTCAAACCTTTTTAATTACCAATATAGCTATTTTAAAAATCCCAATTACTTTTAATAGTTGGGTTGTTTGCTAGATTATTTTCTCCAGGCATTTTAAGGGAGGAAATATGCCAAATCTAACATATAATAGGTACGTTTGTCAATGTTATAATAATCGTATTATAATTATGCAAATTTGTGCCAGTTTTAACATCAGAATATTCAAATGAGAAAAAAAAACATTACAATACGAATACTTTAACAACAGTACTAAATACGGAAAGACATTTTTTTCTTTCACCAATTAGTATTAGGATAGCTAATTTTGAAAACCCGTGATGCAAATGTTAAAATATATATGTAAAAAAAATCAAAAAATACAATTACTTTGTATAACGCTAACTGTTTGGATTAGCTAAATAAACAAAGAGATATTTAAATAATAATTACATTTATGTAGAAAAGTCTAATGTCATACTTGCCAATCTTTCAGAGATGGATTTTGAAATAGTTTTTTTTTATATACTAGATAAATTTATTCACCTTTAATTATATATTTTACTCTTTTTCATTACGAATTTTTTATACCATACTTTGTAAGGCTTTATATTAGCTATCCCGGCTGATCTAGTGGTTATATCAAGGACTTATGTCCTCGAGATACGGGATCAAATCTAGCTAACTACCAATGGCAAGTATCTATGTGTTAATATCGCGACACGAATGTTACTACGCTTAGAAGTTCACATATCGAATTAAAAAGTTAGTTGAAAGTCCTAATTTTTGGGAGTACAAAATAATTGTCCCTTCAATGTGATAAATAAGATATTACAGGCTTGTGTTTATTAAGCACAGCGGCATGTTTCAAGAACTTCTGTGCCAAAATGAGAGGATTGATCTATAGTGTGTCCAAAGGGTTTGAGGGATTTGAACAGCTTTCCACGTTTGCGATTACTGTATTTGAATTCACTGGTCGACGCCAACAAAAAATAAGAGATTGTAATATTAACAAAAACATTAACGAAGACCAAATGCAATTCAGTGTTTAACACATTAGCTACCAACTAGGCCTATACTCAACCCTCACAATGGAGCGTGAACATGTTAGGCATAAACCAATTATAAATAAATTGCATCCTGAAATAAATTGAACACACAAATTTCAATCTATCAATATGCGATCCCAAAACGATTCAAACCTAAACAATCGCAAAAGGGCGTCTTTCAAACCGCGAAAGACACGCAATAATCATCTCACTTGGGCAGCCGCTTTTTGAAAATAATTAAACTGAAGCACCTTGAGGAGGGGAAGAGGAAGTAAAAGGCAGTTGCAGCCGCTCTCTTGGCGCCAAAAATCTGTGCTTTCCCGGGCTTTCCTCATTAAACCTCCTTGTCAGGCGTTCCAGTGATCGGTTTTTTAAATTGGTGCCCAGTGAAGAGTTTTGTTCTAAATGGGTTTCAAATTGCGCCGAACCTTAATGATTGCGACCGATAACAACACTAGGCATCCAATTATTTTAAAACGCTCTTTTATTTTGTAAGATAACTTCACCCCTCTAGGGTGTGACGTTTGGTGTGAAAGTAGGATCGTTAGGACTTGTGGATATTTTGAATTCCTGTTTTTGGGCACTAGTACGATCGTGGATATTTTAGTAGAAATTTCTTCTTACGATTTTCATAGTAAGAATTAAGAGAAAACTTGTCTAACGGGCTATACTATTACTAAATGTTAACAGAAATTTTGAAAAATTGTTGGAAGGTTGTCAGTTTTGCTTTAACCAAAGGATATACAAAAAATCTAATTGTATTTCTTTTAGAAATTTGTAAATTTTAAATAGCTAATTTTAGTACTTTCCCCAGAGAATTTTTAAATACCAGGACAATTGAAACACTACAGCTTATTATGACAACCTTATCCCACCCTAGTTTTAATACTCTCTATACTGTCATATATTCAAACACAAAACTTTGTTTTCTAAAAGTAGACCTTCCCATCCAAGTATGAAAGTTTTATTTCGAATATATTGATAACGTATGTAGTTTGTAGTTTGATGATAACAAAAACTGTATATAAAGCTGAAAGAAATGTGTCAAATCTAGTGAAAATAATTATTTTTAACTAAACATCTATAGGCTGTTAAACAGCCATTTGTAACTTTATACTTACAATTTATCGTAATTAGTATGCTATTTACTAGAAATCATCACTAATTTGGAAAATAATTTCTAATTGTCTCTATTATACATTATTCCAATATAAAGCTGTGGTAAAAAAAATGCATACACAATTCCTGTGATGGCAAGGTACGCATTTAACTGCAACTAGCCTACATAATAAATGTTCAAGTCTTTTGACAAAATTAATCTTTACTCTTACATCACTATTTCCAAGTATAAACTAAATTGATGGTCAATCATTCATGCTCCAAAACTAAAAATTCTTAGTGATTCCTATAGCTTTTACGTGAATTTAAATCCATTAAACATGATAAAATATTTTAAATGTTTCACCAATAATTCCACAAGAAGTAATACAGGGATATTATTGAGACTGAATATAACACCATTAAAATTGACGAGTAGCAGTCTAGCTCGCTGGGGAGATCGAATTATAAATATAAAAGTTGAAGGGTGTTTTGGACATTACAAGCTAACCCCCCCCCTCCTCATCCCCCCTAGGTAAACCATCCACCAGTCCGATACAGGTTGTTATAGAAGCCCTTCCTTCCTCTCGAAACTTTACCCTGTATTGGATATCGACTGAAAATATAACGTATCTGCCCCCCCCTCCCCCACTCAGCGTTTGCGAAAACCATCTCGACCAACACCGAATTCATCCCCTGTGATTTATCCCACTAAATACATTTAAAGTTCTATTAGTTTTTATATTTATAAACACCGTTTTAAAATTAAGTTAACAAATTCGTTATCTGTATAATTTCAAATTAAATCTTCATTACACTTAACTATTGCCTAACCTAAAAGGTTGGTTTATTTTACAGTAGTTTTAAATTACTTTCTCTAAGAATTACAACCTTAGAAATCATAAATTGTTATATTGTATACGTAGGGGTTTCTCATTACTATTTTCTATTGTCCTTGTTATTTCACCTACATTAAACTGTTTGTATTTCTACTCCTTCACCTATTTTTTAGGTAGCACTAAATTTTAAAACATTGAATAGTGTTTTCTTAATTGTATTTACATTTTTCCCACCATGGATATTTTTGGTCAATGTTAGTAGTGGTAAGGATATTCATAGTGTCTTTTTCAATTTCGGTCGCCATCAAGACTCTCATGTCAAGTTTTTTTTTTTAATATTCCACGTACGTGACTGTTTCATCAACTAATTTAAAACTGCATATTTGTTTTTTTTTTTCTTTTTACGCGGGACAATTTTCTAGACATTCAATGATAATATTTCCCCCTAGGACCCTTTACACCAGCCACCTTTTAAGGCTGGGGACCTGGGGCGGAGTCCTAAAGCTAACATACTTTTATACTCTGTTAATTGACTACTATAATTAATGCAAAAGAGTAAAGCACACATTAAAACTCAACCTTTTTTGTATAATCAAAAACTATCAATAAATTAATCAAAAAATATTATTAACTAAGATTATATCCACATCCCTTTTTATAGCGAGAGTTTTTAAATAGTTTGCAAATGAATGTTATTAACATTTTTCTCAACTATCTGTTATCCTCCGTATATTCCTTAAGTACATAAGTAGTTGTGTTTTCTTGTGAACTTTTATAATGTCTAAAATCAATGCTTTAACTTAATAGAAACGGTTGCCCTAGGAACTAATTTGTAAGTTAAAAACGCAAATATGAAGCCATAACGTCCAGATCGCTTTAATAATGAAGACTCATTAAGAGATTCTTAATTGGGAACTTACTGCGAAATTATTCTTTTGGGGTCTCCAATACGACTATTAAACTCAGGAACTTTAGCGTTTGGGAATCTTTACAATTTATTCCGTTAGAGTGGGGGTTTATTTATAGATTAAGTTTGAGCTCAATAACTACAATAGCAGGGTAAGTTTGGCAAACTTGGCACTCTGCGACCATCGACTGAAACTGCTAAACTTGGGAAACAACCCTTCATAGAAACGGAGGATCTGTATCTGATTTATAGTTTTGTTTAAATCAGTCAAGTTTTGTAAGTCTAAAATACTCTACTGACAAAATCATTGAATAGCTCTATTGTTATAATACCAATCCAATTTTTAAAATAGATGTTTTCTCCATCCTCAGTTATTTCTTTTGCCTTTCCTTGCAGAAAAAAAGTGTATCGCACTAAAAATGTGTATAACACTCCTAGATTAGCGGGGAAAATAAAATGAGTCTATTAGATTACTGACCAAATACATAGCCCCCCTTGACCTGCCTAGAATGTTGTATTTTATCTTTACGACAGATTAAGAAGTGTAAAATCTATTTGTGACACTACAATCAACATGATCATCCATGCAGCTACGAAAAAGAACTCTTATCACGCAAAGGCAGAATACCTTGTGATAACGTTGTCAATTTGTATATTGTAAAGCTGCGTTATTATTTGTCACAATAAAAATTTATTTGATTTTGATTTGCTGGGATTCATGTATGTAGTATAAACTTATTTGGTTTTTATTTAGACCGACCTAAGTGTTAATTTACATTTCAATAATATCTAAAGTTATATTTTTAACAATTTTTAATAGGGTTGAAAAGTTACACGGATTTTTACAATTATAAAAAATTAAATTATAACATCAATTCTATAAATATTTACTTATCACTCAAAATACTTAAAAACTATATTAAACTGGAGTAAAAACTAAAATCGTGAATCATATATTTTACTACAGCGAATTGTAGTGCGTGTTTGTAGTACGGTAACAATTAAAATTTAATTGTTATAATTAATTAATTATAATTAATTGTTATAATTATTAAAATAAAATCTGGGAAAATAAGAATACCATCAACCTAAAAATAACCTCAGTGTCTTTTCCGCATCTATCGTCAATGAAATTATTCTGTATAAAGAACATACTGCATGCTGCTATCATTTTAACATTTAAAATTAATTTTGTATACAAACACGTTTTGATACAATTAGATATCTATGCATAAGGGACCAATTACTAAACGGATCCTTAAATAAGATATTTAGCATATAATTCTACATATATCATATCATAAAGTATTTTTATGAAATTTCATCTCAATCGGAAGGTTTTGTATAGTTACTAGAGTTATGTTCAATGTTCAGTTTCGAACAACATGTATAGATGTAGTAACATTTGTACCTACATATCCATGTTAGTGGTATTTTTTAATGAAATTGTACTTTGCAAACCTTGGTCTTGTTCATCAACGTCAACCTTTTCTTTTAGTAACGCTTTTGATTTAAAAATTAACTCCACTTGGAATCGAACCAGCAATTTTTACGTTTGAAGGCGTAACAAACATCGTAACTATATGTGCATTTTCCTTACATTAAACCCAAGCAGATATCTTAAATTTTACATGTATGACAATGAGTGACACAGTATTTGAACAGGTGACCGGAATAGCTTTATGAATGACACCTACACACGTCGCACCGGACATATCAATCCTACACTAACCAACGACAGTGTCATTGAGTACACATTGGCCTGGTCGACACCACGTACTTGACTAAAGAATGCCGCTGACAGAAAACATTCGAGGTATGACTAGGTAACGATTTGGTCCGATGATTCTAAAACGTTACTTTACAATGAGAGATATTGTTTTAGAGCTTTTGAAAGGGCACCTGTGATTACATGATTGTGGACATTACTGCAATCAATGCCTTTAGAAATAATAAACATACGTGGGTTCATAAATTATATCGTGATAATCGGCTGTGTGTATAAACTAAACAAACACACATGTGAAAAGTGAAATAAACCAAGTGGGTGAAAGCAATTTAAATTTACTTAGTTAGAAGTCAGTCTAAAATATAATTCTAAATAAATAAAATTTGGTAGCCTTTAAGCGCCCAAGAAACATAAACTAAGTTTTTATCCGTGGGAATCAGGCAGAAACTTCTTTTCTTAAGCACACATAGAACAATTTTCCTAAGTTTTAAAGTGGTTGGTAATGCATTACCAAAATAACAGTATATACATTTTATTTTACAATATGGAGGACTATTGATTCCATTAAAATTCATCAAAAGTGTTTCTTACCTTAAGCTGTCTTAAAAATAGGACTTTATATATAAAATTTGAATTTGAATAAAAATGATATTGCTTTAAAAAACCTAAGTTCAACTAAACCTTATTACGCAAAATGTGTCGGGTATAGCATTTTACAGAGACAGTGTTATAGAGGGCGTGTGCCTAAAGACATTAAATTGTAACAATATATTCCCATTGGTATCTTACATGATGTTACTAATTGTTATAAAATCTCTCGTTTCATATTAAATAATTTTGCCCGTATCAACACAAATAAAAATCACAGTTTTTTCTCAAAAACAAGACTTTTTCCTCAAAATAAAAACCCGTCTGTGAAGTGTTCCCTTATTTGTACCTTTTACTACCCAAAAGCCTCTTATACCGTAACTTTAAGTAAAAAACTAGCATAATTTTTATAAAAACTTCTTTACCACTCTCTCCAAAACATTCCTCAACTACAAAGGGCAGAACCGAGAAGGATTCGCCAACCCCTAGTTTGGTATTTGCAGGTGTCGATACGATATGATTGACGTGGATAAGATGTTTCGTGGACTCAACACATCACCCTTGCCTCGAAGGGTTGAAAACAGTTATTGATCGATTTCGAGGGGTTATTCTTGCACAGACAGACGGCCAGACGTTAAGTGGCCGGTCAACGCCCAAAATCACTTCTGAGGCATCTCGAATCTTTTGTGTCTGTCAGCTGCGTTTTGGGCGAAGCGAAATTCTTATTAAACATTTATGAGGGGCATTTGGTGGAGTGCGAATCTCTGAATGGGTAAAGTCTGGGATAAATGGGGAAATTTAGGTTAGATTTGCCTTTTAACGAATTGATGCTATTGTTAATTAGGTAGTACTATTCCAGTCAGTAAATTACCACAAAATTTGTCGTATATTTAATATTTATTTGTTATAATACATTGAAGGGTAGCTAAGGGGTCCAGTGATCGTCTGACGATCAGAAAGTCTCTCTCTGATCTTCAGCGTATCTAAAAGGATGATGTTAAATCAAAGGCTGGACAAAAAATAATACCACAAAAGCCTTTACACACACCACCAACGATACCCTCGGCGATACTGATAACGAAATCATTATTCAACTACACCGGAAATCAAAGAGTCCATAAAAAGAGAGAAAGAACATCCTAACAGCTGTATTTTATCTTAATAAACATCCATCCCCATATTCCCATCCGAACAATGGTAATGAAAGGTATCTGGGGCTATTGTAGGCCAATCGGCCACCTGAGGACCCTCCATTCATATTGAAATCGGTGCAAACATTCATAACTATATAGCTATCAAACATTCATACGCCACTAATATATATCTGCTTGAGCGTGAGCGATGCCAGATAGCGGCTTGTTGGAGATACTGGTGATATGATGGGACCTGACGTGCGTGCTGAGGACACAACCGACAGTGTGCAGGTCTGCTGACAAAGGGGTGGAGTTGACCTCGATGTACAATAGTCTAGGATTGGGGGATTGGTTGATAGCGGTCTTGGATGTCTACATCCAGGGGTTGATCCAGGATCTAATGAAAGGTTTGTCGGATTTTTCGTGGTAGTTTCGACCAAAGAACATAATTGAATCGTGTCTAAGCTGTCCTATACAGTTTCAAAAATGTGGGGACATCATTTACGTAGTGATTCATTGGGTAAATAAGCAACAAGGTTATATAAACATCTCGTTCCGTTTAGCGTCTGTTCGCATATGTATGAGTTTTTATTTTTACAACAAATTTTCAACTTCTTCGGTTTAAGCTCAGCGTTGGGATTCTGTAAAAATATACATCCTATCAACCGCTGTTTTTGTACAAATATGAATAAAAACTATAAAACTGTTTCGAAAAGGTGGCTAATTAAAATCTTTTGTATGCCGAATTCCCTGAAAACCGTCGAGTTAAACCAAAAAATTACAGGATACATAACATTTAGTAAATTTTATGCAGATTTCAACGAGTATTATCTAAATAGTAAATTTAATTCTTATTAAGCTTATTTTAGATAAGAATTTACACTGACAAGTTAACTTCTTGGTTATTCTTGGTCATAGCTAAATAAACCAAAAAAGACATCCTTTTATACAAGCTAAAAGCTAAAAGACACATGTTCGTACATTTATACATACTTGCCACCAAGACTGATTTTGAGAATAATTACGTACCTTTGTCTGTCTTCAGTATACAGACTAGGCTACAGTTTATAAGACTAAAAACCTACAAAGATTCGTAGACTATACATATTTACTACATAAAATTACAAAAATGTTCAACAGGAAAATTTAAGCTTCCATATTTATTGTTAGGCTTTAATTTTATGTTGCATTATGTTTTCGTGAATCCTGTTGAATTGAAAGGAATTTTGCTCCCAGACATAAGGAGATATTAGTCTCAAACTCCTCACAGTACCCTGTAGTTACATCTTTACTGTGCGGCACTCAACTTTCAAATATTGTACAACACAATCTGTTACACAAGTAAGAAGTCCCTGTCCTCTACTTGACCCGCATTGCAAAAAATGAAGGAAATCTTGACAAATTTGATCAAATTAAAAAGGCTGAGATTGAAAGTTTACTCAGTAATCATACGACTCAAGCAAGGAAATGCCTCTTGAACAACACAATCTCTTGTTTGATGTCAACTTTGCGGAAATTGCTGAAGCCAACAGCCACATTCTTACCCCTCTGGCCTTTGACTGCTCAACTAGCAAACGCGTCTGTCTTGACGCGAATTATTATAACTTAACCGACAAACTCACTTAAATACAAGTTTTACTAAGTTCTCGAGAAAATTGTTCTTTGTGATGCGAGATCCTCCGAAGTTGTTTCCTTTCATTTTGAGCGATGAGGACTTGAGTGATAACTGATAATTTCCAGTGGGTTGCTAAGTTGGAAAAATAATTCTTTCTAGCTAACAGTAGGAGTGATGTTTTTGTTTTGTGTTTCTTAACATATAATCTTTTTGAACATAATATAATTGTGTTCACTGTCAAGGTTCGCCCCTACAGAAACAAGTGTGAAATTAAAATTTGAATCAGTTTGAAATGAAATCTATTAGTTGCTTAGATTTTGTTGCACAAAATTGCAGAGAGGGCATAACCAATTAAAGTAGGCTATAGAATCATATTAAAGGTAGAATTTAAATTTATAATTTTATAACATCAAAAAAGCAAACTCTAAAATATTTCCTTCGTTCATAAAATATATTGTTAACCCACAAAATAGTTAGGGTTACAGAAAACTAAAAACACTATAAATAGTGACTTTTAATTTAGTCAATAAAATACAAATCGTTAAGCAACAGCTAGGAATAAGCGATAATTATGTTTTTACCTCACTAACTCGACACCCGGTAACCCGACAGTCAACAGTTGACAGGGCACACGTAATTGATGAAAACTTTTCTGAATATTTAGTTTTAATTCTTGGATATTTGACATTTTATTGAAGATTTTTTACTCAACATGTAAAAGTAATAATTTAAATAATACATTTATTTGTAAAACTTAGTCTGTTATGTATTCAGTTATTATAACTAATTAAAAATATCAATGTTCTGGGTAGCTTGTCAACCTCTGGGTCCTCAAGTTGTCAAGCTAGTGAAGATTTACTATGCTTGCATTTTAAAATTTTAAAAACAATACAATTTCTATAAAATTATAGTACCTTGTTTGTCTACGTTTAAATTGTAACGTACGAGACTGAACTTTTTTAAACCCTAAGGAAAACCTGTTATTTATATTAATACTTTAAATTTTCTAAACTGCCTTCCAGGAGGCACGAACAAAAAGATTCACAATCTCTAAGTTTCACTAATACAAACTTCCCCCACTTATTTAATACACTACAAACATTAAAGTTTGCAAAAACGGGCAACCCCATTCCAAAACTACTATATCAATTCCAGAACCACTCGAACCCCATAAATTAACGCTCGCCCCATTTAAAAGAGAAAAAAGATAGTAACAAGCTCGCGGAATGATTTAAAAGCCATTTCGGCGTGTCGTGCTCGTAACGGCTGTGGGTTCGATACTGGTGTAGAGTAAATGGCGATGTGATTGCGGAACATTTCTTGCAGAAGATATAAAACGCAGTCACAAGAGAAAAGTGTGAAATCGCGGGGGAGAGGGTTAATGTATCGGTTATGTGGTGATGTGGAATGCAATATGTAGAGGGGTGAGACTCCCAATCATCCCTGGTGGAGATGGCGTGAGCAATAGTTCTTAATGTACAATTAGTATTAGCATTTCTCCTAAAATTAGGTTTTTAAAGTAAGTGCAAGAGAAAAATGTCTAAACGAATGAAATTGTTTGTGTTTATTAAGCTATTAACTACCACATATAGCAAAATAATATGTATAAGTGTTAAGTATTTCAGTTCGTGAACTATTTTTGTTGTTAGTCATTTATGTTTTAATTTAGGTGTTCACGTAAGGGCTGCAGATATATTAAATTACAGTAGTAAATATAGTTTTGAAGTTTGAAAATGGGCTTATGTCCAAAACATGTAACTTCTACTAAAACATAATATTCAGGGTGCTCTGTACTTTACTTACTACTATAATTTAGTGTATACGGGATACATGTACGAGATGTATGTGTAAACATATATACATGTAATAAATATATGTATATGTAATAATATAGTATATTAATGTATCAAAGGCTCGTGAAAATCACCCTGAAACTACTGTATTTGTTTTTAAGCTGCAAATCAAAAAAAGGAAACCTATAACCAATGTAACATTTTCTATTTATTATTTATCCATTAAATATATACATACCAAGTTGTGATGGCAGACTGCTGTTATATTATTAGTACAATAGCACCAACACTTACTGAGCATTATCACTAAATTTAATAAATAATATGCTTTCTAATTTTAAAATTGAAAGTAAAAATTGGGTTTGAAATAACTGTGGAATCCTGTTTATGCAAAAAACAAATAGAAAAAGAAAGCATTTAATTTTTAATTCTTAACATATATTCATGCATAAAACACCACAACAAATCAATTTAAAATTACAAACAAATGAAAACAGTGACATACAAATTAATCATCAAACTACAATAGACTAGGTAGCGTTTTCTTTTACCAAACATCTTGAGCAGTTTTGGAAGGGGCGAGGAACTGTTTCTGACGTTTTAGGCCCAACTGCTCCTCAAAGGGAACTGTGTATTTAATTAAAGTGACTCTTCTTATCTGTTTCTTCTCTAAAGAACAGACTCCAACTTAACTCTAGTGTGAAATTGTGTTTATCTGAAACAAGGAACAACTATCGTTTAACTCTGGAAAGTCTTTGAGTCAGAGTTTGTGGTGCGTTTTTGTTTGTAAAACATAAAATTGTGTTTTGACAAGTTATTTTTCGGTTGTAAAACTGAGTATATAAGTATCTTCTGACATTTAACTTTCTTTGTTCTACGATTTACTAATGATATAAGTAGAAATTGTATACCAATGTTAAATTTGTCGTCATTTCTTTTTTAAATAAACAAAAAATTTAGATGAATAAAGCTAGCGAACATATTAACAATTTATATTTAATATATTTAAAATTTAAAGAGAACTGGAGGTAAGCTAAAACATATTTAATGTGGTATAAAACTATAAAAAAATCTAGGGGGAAAACAGAATTTCATCCGTTGAAAACTCTGAGTAGCTCATTTAACTATGTCCTAATTTACTAACATATTTGCTACGCAAATGGTCCATATAATTAGGGTAGATACAAGTAAATTTCATTGTCCAAAAACGAGAGAATTAGTTTTATACTGTAAATGTTGGTAGAATGATCCGTCTCTTACTTGATAAATAAAGTAAAATTTATTTTTACAGTGTACATTTAGTTTCAGAAACGAGTCCTGTTTTAGGCTTAATTTATTAAAGTTTTGTTTTAGGCGAAATTTCAGTTTTTCGTAATAAAGACACTCTTGCCAATCCAGTGAATACATTAAAATGACTTGGATCTTGATAGGTACTCTCGTTTTCCTGGATAAGAAGCGTAAAATTTCATCTTGAGTGTTACAGACAGACAGACAGACAGACAGACAGACAGACTGACTGACAGACAGACAGAAATAGAGATAAGACTCGTTTCTGCTTCTTTAATGTATAAAACGTAAAAATAACCTAAAAATATATAATTCTCAGCAATGTACAGACAAAAATCTAATTTTATTTGTATAACGAAGAAGATAAAAGTACATTTCATTGTCCAAAAACGAGAGAAGTAGTTTTATACTGTAAATGTTGGTAAAACAATGATCCATCACTTACCTAATAAATAAAGTACAATTTATTTCACCTGCGTACATTTAGTTTTAGAAACCAGTCTTGTTTTAGGCTTAATTTATTGAAGTATAGTTTTAGGCTAAATTTCAGTTTTTTGTAATAAAATTCAATACAATAATGATATAAGGGTAAGTTAGTCAGTTGATTAATTTTACCAAAAGTATATTACGATTTTTCATATTTATTTTACCTTACAATTGTGCAAACTAATATGGTGATAATGTAAACCAAACTATTGAAAGAGTCCCTAACACGTATTCTATTCCTCTAACATTGTAAGAAAACTACGAGAATGTCAACATACACTAAAGAGTAGTTACCGTAGTCACAGACCAAGTTATAAGTGATATGAACGTGTCAAAGCGGCGCGGAGACCAAGTCTGTATATGACAGTCGAGATGTCAACATGTACTCGATTATACATTCAATATGTGTGATAACTGTAAACCAAATTAGCATGCAGAGAGGGCGATTTACATGTACACTCACATTGGGTGATTGCTATTGTTGACATGAGTGCGACCGTTGAATATGGACAACTACAAATGTAATTAATTTAACTACGTGGTTATATATATTATATTTAGTTTCTGTAAGTTTTTGAAATCCCTCCAGATTGTTAAGTGGTTAGTTCTCTTGTTCTTGTCCCAAAAACGGAAAGACTTTGTTCAATTCAAGAAAATATTTAAACGTAAATACTGTAATAATATGTTTCTTTAATTGTAGGTTGTATCGTTCCCCTGATGTTTAATGATTCCAATTCTTCTCTTATCCTTTTAACCGTTATCCAACAAACTGATATGTTTTAAACATTACATAGTATGTTTGAAATATTAATACTTTTAATACTTTTATTTGAAATAGCGACCATACGAAATTAGGTATTAGTAGATATAATACCAGAATATGACCCCACTTTCGGCGTTTTAGAGGCACTTTTAGGGCACTTTTTATAGGGGAAAAATGAGAAAAAAATGGAAGAGCTTTTTTTGGCCACTTTTTTTAAAGACCCAGCTCTCGACCTATACACCCCTATATAAATTTTCTACTTTTGTTAATACTAAAAATCACGTCTGGAAATGGTGAGCTTTTTTGGCCACTTTTTTAAAGACCTGGATCTCGTCCAATACAAGCCTATATAAATGTTCAAACTCCATTAAAATTTCAAATCCACATCCATTCCCATGTATATTTTCAAAATCATGTGAGGTTTGTGCGTGAACTCGGGCACGCTTATGGCTATGTGTAAACTATGCCTGACTCAAATGAATGACTGTGAGTGTAACCTAATGACCCCAATCAAAACCAATTGTCAACATTCTCTGCTTGTCTGGCGCCAGTCTGTCTGGGGCAGGTTTAGACAATTACCAAATATGTTTGATTGATTGACCTCAATTATTCAATTGTTCAATTTCAGTTTGTTCAATTTCCATTGATAAGTTCTAAATTAATTTAGACAATTTCGTGGTATATAAGGGGGGCATTCTACGGAATCATCACTAACTCTTCCACCTGGATCTTCTTGTTTTGGTAAGTCTTTGACATCTAAGCTAGACTATTGTAATATGTTGTCGCGAGTCGGGTCATGGGATCAATTGGTGGCGTAATTGATGCTTGTACTCATAGGCCTACTCTGTATTTCTTTTAACTTAGGAGTGTAGCTAATTTCCCGAGTCCATTTTTCAAAACTTAGCCGAATTGAGTCACTAAGGAACTTGTAAAAAATGTATATAAGTCTATTTTTAAACACTTAGAGTATTTTGAACAGTCACTAAAGAACTTAAAATGTATATAAGTCTATTTTAAAAAACTTAGCCAAATTCACTCATGACTTTGAGTCAAAAGTTTGCACAAGTTATTATTTAAAAACTTAGCCGAATTATACTCACTATATAATTTTGTCGAGTTCCTTTTAACATAGGTAACATAGTCTTCTCTATAACTAACACTCACTCTGTATATATGTAGACTCAGCATTCTGAATTGCTAAAAAGTATTTTTACTTAAGATTTTGGATTTAGTTTTGATTTAAAAAATTGCAATTGCCAAATTTTATTGTATGAAATTGTTTTGAATATTAAAATTTAAAATTCTGATTTAAATTATTATTTCCCATTAATTGAAATTGTCTAAAATGTAATTTCCATCATATAGAAGATGCTAACTTTGTTTTTTAGTTACATGTCAACTGTGTGCTGCTTCTCTATCCAAAAAAATAACTTATTTTGTTATTACTATTTTTAAGTGAGTCAAAATTGTGCACAAGTTATTATTTAAAAACTTAGCCAAACTTCATGCACCGGGGGACTTTGAGTTAAAAGTGTGTACAAGTTATTATTTAAAAACTTAGCCAAATTCACTCACGGGGGGGGGACTTTGAGTCAAAAGTGTGCACAAGTTATTATTTAAAAACTTAGCCAAACTTCATGCACCGGGGGACTTTGAGTTAAAAGTGTGTACAAGTTATTATTTAAAAACTTAGCCAAACTTCATGCACCGGGGGACTTTGAGTCAAAAGTGTGCACAAGTTATTATTTAAAAACTTAGCCGAATTATATTCACTATATAATTTTGTCAAGTCTCCTTTAAAATAGGTAACACTCACTCTGTATATGTGTAGACTCAGCAATCTGAATTGCTAAAAAGTATTTTTTATTTAAGTTTTTGGATTTAGTTTTGATTTAGAAAATTACAATTGCTAAATCTTATTGTATAAAATTGTTTTGAATATTAAAATATAAAATTCTAATTCAAATTATTATTTCTCATTAATTGAAATTGTCAAAATGTAATTTCTACTATATAGAAGATTCCAACCTATTTTTTAATTACATATATAAAAATGAAGACTACATGTCAACATTGTTTTGCATCGCTCTCCAAAAAAAGCAACCTGATTCGCCACTACAAGGTAATACATAAAATGAAGGTGAAACTGTGCAAAGTTTGTGATATAATCTGTGATAATAACATGGCTCTAAAATCTCATATATTACAAACTCATAAGACTTGTAATTTCTGTAAAAGAAATGTTGTTGGTCATTTTAAAAGACATGTAAATTCTTGTAACAAATGTCCATATACAATGATTAAATTTGTTGGTGAATCGATTAAAACTGAACTTAAAAGTACTCTTCAGTCTTGTCCTCTACCAATAAAATGGACTTTAGTAAGGAGAATCAAATTTTTAAAATATACAATAGATCAAAATGGAAAATTAGTTAATGAGAAAGAATGTATTGCAGATTTTAGAAGCCTTACTACCTTAACCATTGAGAAGAGAGATTTAAAGCCTCAAATTGAAAATGCCCTTTTAAAGATTGACGCTTCCATACACAAATATCAAGCCGAAGGCAGTGGATGGATTTATGACCATACTAAATATTGGCAGTTGCACGTTTACAAGTATAAGCCCCTAACTCCAAAGTCATACATTCCCACACCAAAAAGTATTAAATTGACAAAAGCAGTTTTAAATATAAAGAATGTTGATAATAAATGCTTCCTTTGGTCAATTTTAGCAGCTTTACATCCAAGGAATGCTAAACATGCTAATAGAGTCTCTAACTATGCACCCTACGTAGGTAAGTTGAACATGACAAATATAAAATATCCCGTAAAAATATCTGACATAGATCAATTTGAAAGAAAGAATAATATAAGTGTTAATGTATTTGGAGTTGAAGACCAAAAATTTATATATCCATTAAGAAGAACCAAACTGAATAGTAACACTCATATAGATCTATTATTATTACAACAAGGTCGTAAATCACATTACTGTTTAATTCGTGATTTTAATAGGTTAATGCTACGGTCAACAAAAGATAACAGTAAAAAGCATTTTTGCAAGTTTTGTTTACAACATTTTTACACCAAAGATAAATTGGAGTGTCATATTACATATTGTAAAAACTTTGATGTCCAACGAGTGGAAATGTCTAAACAAGATACATTACAATTTAAAAATTATAAATATCAACTTAAAGCCCCATTTGTAATTTATGCTGATTTTGAGTGCTTTATAAACTCTAACAACCATACTCCATCTGGATTTGCATTTGTCGTAGTAAAAGATTCTAAGATTATTTCTGAAGAGTTATATAGTGGCGAAAATGTTATGGATGTGTTTTTCGAAAGGTTGTTTGAGACTTATGATTATATTAAAAATCAAATGGCAATATATATTCCTCTTCAAATGACTCCAGAGCAAGAGGTGTCTTTCCAAAACTCAACACACTGTCACATTTGTGAAAAGCCCTTATATTTTGATAGGGTGAGAGATCATTGTCATTCAAATGGCCAATACCGTGGAGCTGCCCACAATGATTGTAATTTAAACTATAAAGCAACAAAGAAAATCCCAGTATTCTTCCATAACTTGAAAAATTACGATGGACATTTAATAATGCAACATTTGGGAAAGTTTAATAAACGTAAATTAAATTGTATAGCTAAAGATATGGAAAAATATATATCATTCTCTGTAGATGATTTAGTATTTTTAGATTCATACAACTTTCTGTCCCTTCCATTATATAAATTGGCTTCCAATTTAAACAGATTTAGATTCATACAAAATCCACTACTACAACGTAAAGGTGTATATCCCTATGAATATATGACAGGACCAGATAAGTTTGCAGAGTCTCTACCTCCAATTGAAAAATTTTACAGTACTTTAACTAAAGAACATATCTCTCCCATCGAATATGAACATGCTAAAAATGTCTGGACCCATTTTAATATACATAATTTACAAGAATATCATGATTTATATCTTAAAACAGATGTATTGCTACTGGCTGATGTGTTTGAGACATTTAGAGACCTGTGTTTAAAGGATTACAAACTTGACCCCGTACATATGTATTCACTTCCAGGACTAACATGGGAAGCTTGTCTTAGAATGACTGGTATAAAATTACAATTATTTCAAGATATTGACATGCATTTGTTCATAGAAAGTGCAATCAGAGGAGGAGTCAGTATGATTTCTACACGTTACGCTAAAGCCAATAATAGATATATGGGCAAACATTATGATCCCAATCAAGAAAGTGTGTATTTAATATATTTAGATTGTAACTCGCTATACTCCACAGCTATGTGTGAGACACTACCCGTGGATGGATTTCGTTGGACGAATGAGATAGACTACAAAAACAATCAAAATGATGAGTTTGGATATATCTTAGAAGTTGATTTAAAATACGATAAAAGCTTACATGATTTACATAATGACTATCCATTAGCACCTGAGAAAATGAATGGCAAATTAATATCTAATTTAAATGACAAAACTAAATATATTTTACATTATAAAGCATTACAAAAATATGAGGAATTAGGTTTGGTTGCTACAAAATACTATAGAATTTTAAAATTTAGACAATCAAAATGGCTTGCACCCTATATTAATTTTAATATTGAAAAACGCAAATGTGCTAAAAATGATTTTGAAAAAGACTTTTACAAATTGTTAAATAATAGTCTCTTTGGTCGAACAATTATGAACCAACGCAAGTTTCGTGATATATATCTCAAGGATGAGTCACTATTAACAAAATATGTCACTAATCCAAGGTTTGACTGTAGCAAAAAGTTCGATAACAATTTACATGCTATACATTTAAATAAATTAGTTGTAAAGTTTAATAAGCCGATATATTTGGGAATGACCATTTTGGATATTAGTAAAGTAATAATGTATGATTTCCACTATAATTATATGTCAAAATTTAAGAACAAAAGATTTCTTATGACTGATACAGATTCTTTAATGTATTCTATAGTTACAGAGGACTTTTACAAGGAAATAGAAAGTGACTTGCACTATTTTGATACCTCTGGATATAGTAAAGACCATTTCTTATACTCTGATAAAAATAAAAAAGTCACAGGCAAGTTCAAAGACGAATTAGATGGTCATATTATGTATGAATATTGTGGTTTAAGACCAAAGTTATATTCTTATATTCCTCTAAAATGGTTATATGAAGAAGACAAGCAAGCTTTAGAGGTGAAGAAAGCTAAAGGAGCTGATGGTGCTACAGTTAAACATCTCCTTAGACATCAACATTATTTGAACTGTCTTGCAACTGGGCAAGATTACTATGAGAATGTGACAAGAATTAAATCTACAAATCATCATCTTCAAACCTTAACCATGAACAAGAAAGTACTATCATTTGACGATGACAAGAGGTTTATTCTAGAAGATGGCATCAATACGCTTGCGCTTGGTCACTATAAAATTGATCAAACATAAATCTATATTTGCCATTATTCTTTGACCTTTCTTTGTCTATTACAAAAAAGCCATATTTAGTTTTATCCCAGCATTGGTGGCAGAGATTTCTAAATTGGTTAAATGAAAAGTCATTACCAACATGATTGTTATATACATGTTTTAAATTTAAATCATCTTGTTTAAATAATATTAGGAAATTTACATTATCACGTAAATGTTTGTGTACTTTGCTGTAAGATTGACACAAGTAAAAACAGTTAATATTTTTATGTCGACCCATTGAAAAAAATTGTGTAATATTTTGACTATTTATGTCATCAAATACAACAACTGACTGTGATTTTACATCATTTGGTGTGATTTCACAGTCAGTACACGTGTGTAATTTCACTTCGTCACACAAACTAAATATTTCAATTATTTTTTTATATTTTTCTTGTTCTAAAGATTTAGATATTAAATATAAGTTTGTAAATTTTAATCCTTCCTTTCTTACAATTAAATTGTAAATTACAACCGTCTTCCCACTTCCACTTGGACCACAAATAACACATCGAATATTGGTAGGAAATAGACCCAACTTCTTTGGTATATTTTCCTTAGTATGTACTATTTTAAATTTATGTTTTTGTTGAATAAAAGACATTTTTTATATAATAAAAATGGTGAAAAATGATAATAAGAAAACATGTAAAAAAGGCAAAGGTTTATTCTTAAAGCCTTACAGGGGTCGAGGGCTATTGAATACTCTTATAAATAATCTTCCATTTCCACTTCACATACCATCATATCGGTACTGTGGACCTGGAACGAATATACGTCAAAATCTAGCCAAAAATGTACCTCCAAAAAATAAGTTAGACTCTTATTGTAAAGAGCATGACATATTCTACATGAATAATCCCGATACCGCTGCTCGGAACAAAGCAGACATGAGATTAGCAGACTTAGCTTGGACTAGAGTAACGGCGAATGACGCAAATCTTGCTGAAAGAGCTGCAGCTTATGCGGTGACAAATTTGATGAAGGCAAAAGCAAAAATGGGAATGGGATTAAAATTTAATAAAAAAGATGGACAACTACCAGCTGTTAGAGGCCGCAAAAGACGTGCCTCACTTCCGGGGGGTGTACCTAAAAAACGAGCTAAAAAATCTAACACCAAAAGTAAAAGAGTGCGGAATAGTTAATTTAGACAGTTCATCTGGCACACATTGGACAGCATATCGTAAAAATAAAGATATTGTAATTTATTTTGACCCATTTGGAATCCAACCTCCAAAAGAAGTAATTAAATATTTTGAGGGACATAAAATATTCTATACAACCGATCAAATACAAGATTTAAATAGTTCTATTTGTGGAATTTTATGTTTATCATTCATAAAAAATTTTTGTTTATAAAAATGGATTCATTTACAATAACATTTTCGGGTACAGAGCCAGAGCTAAAGTCAGTGTTCTTTCCTCCCATAGAATTAAATGATGATTATGTAATTGGATTAGTTGATTTTCAAAGTTATAATTCTATATTTAATGTGAAAAAACCTCTAAATACTTTAACATATTACAAAGTAGAGAAAAAAACATTACCAAAGGGAGAGATCTTAGTTGATGATTTAAACCAGTTATTAGATGGTAAACTTAAAGTTATAATACATAAAAATGGAGAAGCATTAATTAATACTAAAGTCAAACTTTTATTCAAAGGGCTTATTCCAAAATTAAATAAACTTAAAGGCAACAAATTAACCATTGGAGAAGGTGATGATGTTTTCTATTATGACCACAAAGCTCCAGTTACAATAGAAATTTCTGAAGGAACATATGAGGTGGTTGAGCTTGCAAAGGAAATTCAAAAGCAAATCCCAGACTTTTTCCTTACAGCTAATAATAAAACTATGAAAGCGACATTACTTTCTAGCCATGTGTTTGATTTTACAAAACCATGTTTAGGGTCTGTTTTATTGGGATTTAAAGGTGTTTCTACTCCTGGTGTACAGTTTGAATCTACAAATAAAATAAACATTAATAATGTAAATGTGATTAGAGTAAAATGTAATATTGCAAACGGGTCCTATTTAAATGGAAACAAATCACACACCATACATAGCTTTTATCCAGAAGTTCCTCCTGGCTACAAAATTATTGAAGTGCCAAGAAATATTATATATTTTCCTGTAAATAAGAGAAGTTTAGATGTTGTCAGTATTACATTTGCCGATCAGCATGACAAGGCAATTGACTTTAATGGAGAAGAAACTACAATTACTTGTCATATAAAAAAGATATGAGAATTTATAAGAATTTATCTATAAGTATACAAAATGCTAGGTTCCTACGATCAATAGGACTAAAGTTAAAATTTTCTATTAATAAAAATGGAAGATTTTCTAGACGTTACAGGGAAATCCCAATTCGACGATAGTGTGGTTAAAATTACAAATCACTCCTATGTTCCCCATAACACTTTAGCAATAAATAATTCTGATGAAATTCGAATATGTATTAATAATCAAGATTTGCTAACTCTCCCATGTAGGAGTTATCTGTATATTAAGGGAGAAATTGAAAATCATGATAAAGGTCATTTTATAAATAATGCATTTGCATTCTTATTTGATGAAATTAGATATGAAGTCGCAGGTAAAGAAATAGACATTGTAAGAAACCCAGGAATTTCTAGTCTTATGAAAATATTGAGCTCTTACAATAAAACAACTAAATTGTCAAATGTGGCATTTGATTCTGACACGAATTTAAAAGAGTTCCATAAAAGTGGCAAGTTTAGTACTTGTTTGCCATTAGAACTGTTAATGGGTGTATTTGAGGATTTTAATAAGGTATTAGTAAATGTCAAACAAGAATTGGTGTTGAAAAGATCCAAAAATGATTTGAATTGTATATTAACAACCACTAGTGCTCCAGCCAGTGGTACTGCTGATGCAATTCCCAAAATTATACTTAACTCAATTCAATGGGTGATGCCACATGTAATACCATCAGATGGGGAGAAGTTACAATTACAAAAGATGTTATTGCAAAATAAAAATTTGCAAATTGCATTTAGAAGCTTAGAGTTGCATGAACTTCCATCATATCCCAATACTACAAGACATACATGGTCAGTAAAGACATCTTCAAGTTTGGAGAAGCCTAGGTATATTATATTTGGTTTCCAAACAGCTAGGGATAATAGTGCACGAAAAAGAACTGATGAATTTGATCACTGTAAGTTAAAAAATCTCAAAGTATTTCTAAACTCTGAATATTATCCTTATAGTGATTTAAATCTCGACTTTGAAAATGGAGATGTCTCTAAAGCTTATGAGATGTTTATGAGGTTTAGAGAGACTTACTATAATACTATCCCAGATCCTATGATTAGTAGGGCTGAGTTTATGAAGAAATATCCACTAATTGTAATAGACTGTTCTAGACAGAACGAAACAGTGAAGGAAGGAATTGTTGATATTAAATTAGAGATTGAAACTGCAGAAAATGTACCAGCAAATACATCTGCATATTGTTTAATAATACATGATAAAGTGTTTGAGTACAATCCTTTGTCAAATGAGATAAATAAAATGTAAATAAAAGATGAAAAACATTCAACAAGAATTGGTTGACTCTGCAAATCAAATACGAGAGAAATATAGAGCTTTAAAACGTGGCAAGTTTCTAGAGGCTGAAGAGAGGTTTCAAACATTCCAACCTTTAATAGAGCCATTACAAGAATTAAAAAAAATCGCCAAAACAGAGAGGCCTCGAATGGAGATTCTCCCAATGACTCCATCTAGAATACCAATAATACCAAGATTACAACCATTACAGCAATCCACCCCACAGAAATTAGATTTTGGTCTTTTAGCATCAGACTATTTAGGAAATTACCTCAGTAAAAGTAGTATGACAGACACTACATATGGTATTAGACGAGAAGCAAATAAATTTTTTATTGGAAATAAGGAAGTTGACATTGCCAATGATGATGTTACAATTGCAAATAAAACCTACAAGGGGACAAAAGGTTTGTGGCAATTGTTAACTTTAAAAGAACCTGAGGATTATACTCCGGCTGATTTGCAAAATTATAAAGAAATTTTGGAAGCTACAAATGGACATTTAAAGAGTTACAAAGATGGTGCACCAATTTCAAGTAATAGACATACTAAATATCTTAATATAATTAAACCTCTATTTAAGTCTGTTGGTGAAGGTTTGAGACAAGTGACTGGTAATAAAATAGACTATATTTATTGGGATGATCCTAATGAGCTTGTAGATAGGTTAAGACTTCTTTGGCTAAGTCGCCAAGCCGGTAACTCAGGAGTGGATAATGAAATAGATTCCATTATTGAGGAATTGAGAGAAAGTGGAATTATTTACTAAATAAAAATATGTTTATAGATAAATTTTATCGTTTATATAATCCATATAATAAGCCTGCAGAACCCAGGGCTAGTAGTGAACCTACTTTAAATTTACAAGACGATAGTTGGAATGGTTTAAACCGTAAAATTGGTAACGTTAAAGATGGGGAGTTTGTAGATGATGTATCAACTTTGGGACAGACATTAACTAGAAAAGGTGATGTCTTCTTACAAGGTAGAACTAAATATGAGTTTTTAGAATCTAAGAATAAAAATTGGAATGCTAAAAAACAGAAAATTACTAATGTGGAAAAGGGTGAAAGTTTAGATGATGTGCCCACTTTACAACAGACTTTAATACGAACAGATGGTGGTACATTTGTACAAGACAATAATAATTATGAATTTTTAGAATCAGAGAATGGTATTTGGAATGCTAAGAAACGGAAAATTACTAATGTAGAAAAGGGCGAAAGTTTAGATGATGTGCCCACTTTACAACAGACTTTAATACGAAAAGAAGATGGTAAATTTGTACAAGACGATAATAATTATGAATTTTTAGAATCAGAGAATGGTGTTTGGAATGCAAAGAAACAGAAAATTAGTAATTTGATGGAAGGTACAGATAGTAAAGATGCTGTGAATGTTTCACAAGTTCCAAAAATGGAAGCAGGCTATTGGAGTTTTAATAGTAAAAGGTTAGTACGTGTTAAACCTGCCATTGATGACACTGACTGTGTTATAAAAGAACAGACTATAACTTTTGATAAAAAAGAAAAATGTTGGGATGCCAAAAAACAATTTATAAGAAATCTACCAGAGGGGGAACATTTGGATGATATTTGTCTAATGTCACAATCTATGCATTACGATGGATCAAAATTTGTATATGGAGAAAAAAATTTTAATTTGATGGAATATAATCCTGATTTATTAGTTGCTGACCCCACATCTTTGAGTGGATTTAAGTATATAGATAATAGACCATATATACCAGAAAACTATGTATTTAAAAGAATGGAAGATAATCTATTGATTGGGGCTAATGGTGACGTATTTAGAGTTACAGGAAAGGATGATGTTATAAAAAATGAATGAAATTGCATACGAGCTTCATAAGCCTGCAAGAAAGAATTTCATTAGAAGGTCTTTTAAAGTATTGGGTATAAACGAAACCATACAAATAGATTTAGTTGATATGCAAAACTATGCTAGAGAAAATTCTGGCAATAAATATATTTTAACTTTAATAGATACATTTTCTAAAAAAGCTTATGCTGCTCCACTAAAGAATAAGACAGGGTTAGTGGTTACAGAAGCCATTAAAACCATTCTACCAAAGGGGGTTAAAAACATTCAATCTGACAATGGAAAAGAATTTTTTAATCAATATTTTAGCAAACTAATGAAAAAATTAAATATTAATCACTATCACACATTTTCTACAACTAAGGCTGCAATTGTGGAGAGGTTTCAGAGAACTTTAAAGAATTGGTTATATAGAGAATTTAGTGCTCAGGGGAGTTATAAATGGTTGGATTTACTTCCAAAGTTAATTCGAAAATATAATAATAAAGTGCATAGATCTATAGGAATGAAGCCTAACCAAGTGAATGTTAAGAATAGTAAATATGTGCATGAGAGGTTGACTTCTAAAGTAGTGCAAGTTAAAAAGCCAAGATATAAGGTAGGTGATAGCGTAAGGATTTCCAAGTATAAACATGTTTTTAGTAAAGGTTATACTCCAAATTGGACAGGGGAACTATTTACAATAGCAGAAGTTAAGAATACAAAGCCTGTGACTTATATCTTGAAAGATGAAAATGGCAATATAATCAGGGGAGGCTTCTATACAGAGGAGTTGTTAAAGACCAAGTATAAGGACATGTATTTGGTAGAGAAGGTAATTAGGAGAAAGGGTGATTCGTTGTATGTCAAATGGCTTGGGTTCCCAAGTAGCCAGAACTCATGGATTTCCACTAAGGATGTCCAAGGGAGCACATCATGAGCCGGGAGCATGCCCGAGTTCACGCACAAACCTCACATGATTTTGAAAATATACATGGGAATGGATGTGGATTTGAAATTTTAATGGAGTTTGAACATTTATATAGGCTTGTATTGGACGAGATCCAGGTCTTTAAAAAAGTGGCCATAAAAAGCTCACCATTTCCAGACGTGATTTTTAGTATTAACAAAAGTAGAAAATTTATATAGGGGTGTATAGGTCGAGAGCTGGGTCTTTAAAAAAAGTGGCCAAAAAAAGCTCTTCCATTTTTTTCTCATTTTTCCCCTATAAAAAGTGCCCTAAAAGTGCCTCTAAAACGCCGAAAGTGGGGTCATATTCTGGTATTATATCTACTGGTATTTTAAGCCAAGTATGAATAGAGTCTTGTTACTGAAGGCCGACATGTTCTTAGACAAGATGTTAATTAATATCCTATATAGCCAATGGCAACTAAGAAACCTACAGTTTATAGTGGAACCGGAACCACTTATGCCTTGAAATGTATGAATTGGTCTAATTATCAGGATAGTACTGCGGATAGGCGTAGTTTTCACTAGTGCTATTGTTAATCCACACCAGGGAATATCACATCCACAGATCATGGCCTGTAAATATCCACAATTCGTGACCTCCAAGTAGCTGGATTACAGGACGACGCCACCGTCCCAGTGGATATAGGTGTATTGAAAGCAATGTTAAAACTTTTAAAATCCGTTGTATACCATAATTGAGGGTTTAATTTCCATCGACACTTTAAAGAATTAATTATTGTAATGAAACCAAAGAAATAGTCAGCCTTTTAGTGGAAACTTCAATTATTGAAACATGTAAATACACTATTGCATTGTACTATACATTTTCTCATGGTACCTGAAAGACGTTTCTAGTAATCCCTACTTGCAAAACGAACCACGGGAAAGAATTGCCCACTTTTATTGCCTAAAGTGAGAGGAAATAAGTCAATTTCAAGGTAGAAAGTGAAATGCGATCGTCAGTTGACAAGAAGGTGTCATCTACACTACATGTTATCATCAGAGAATAAAATTGCCCCGGTCGTGTTACACGCGCCCGTGTCGGGGTATTTCGGTTTCAGTGTTCCCGACATTGAGTTTGAGATTCGACTTGATCTCAGATTTTCACTTTAGGGTCGGTGTAGAGTTTGAGAGAAAACTCGCAAATATTGCGGTTTGTTTTGCTGTGAAATACGCAAAGTTAAAGTTAGGAAGAAGTTGTAGTTTATGTTGAATAAAATGTATTTTGTTCCAAGATTATTATATTTATCCATAGTGTATTTCCAACGCTACTCTATGTAGCTTAAATAGGTAAAACCTTTTGCAAAAGTTATATTTTAACATATCAATATTTACTAGTCCTATTCCCTTTTGAATATCCGCCTATATAATATAGGCCAGGCCCCTTGGACTTTATCAGTTACTATGATTCGAAATTCCATCTACGTAAATGTATAACCATCTATTTAAATCCAATTTATTTATGGTTGCACGAAATGAGCAGCAAATTCTCTATAGAGTATGCTTAATACAATAAGAGGTTTCTCTGTATCATCTATTTGCTGTCTGTCCTATTTAACCAGTTTTATCGATTAAGGTGTAATTTTAAAGTTTATAATTTTACAGTGGGAGTTCGCTTTAAGTCCAGTGATGTTGCCCAACTTTCTTTACAGTGGTTTTGTATGTGAACTGTAGTTAGCTGATTAGTTGAATCACAGTAGGCCTAAACTAGACGAAACAGTTTATAAAAATGTTTGTACATAGCCTTAACTACTTTTAATGATTATCGTAGCCTGATTGTAGGTAAATCATTCTTTTCGGTATGGATCTACAAGCAACCGATTCAAATTGTTGTAAATTAGTAATTTTATTCCGCTAATAACACACAACAGTAAAAAACGGGTCTCTTTTACCGTTTATGTTCTAATATCCGTGGGTGTTTAAACTGTAGAACCATATTGAAATGCGTATTATGTATTCGGGTCCTCTCGTTATACTTAATTCAACAAAACCATTTAAATATAAGTTTAAGTTTAATATCGGATTAACAGAAAATCCAATCAATGTGCAAACCCTTCTGTCCGTTTCAGACACATATTCCCATTTATTCAGAGCTATAAAATGCTCATTCGTATGACAGAACGAGTTGGAATATAAAAGTAGCAATAGCGTCAGCAATATGCTAAGGCGACAGATTCAGTAGGAAATAAAAGACCTCAGTAGTCTGCCAACATTTATGGAGCACTCAGCAGTTTTGTCAAACTGGACCGGACATCTCTCGATACGATATTTTTACGTAATATATTCTATGTTCAAATAATATTCGTATTCTGAGTTTAATAAATACGCTTTGGCCGTCGTTTAGTCTATGAACTGTATTTTTTATATTTTGAAAAACAATTGTCTACAATTGCACTATGAATATTGTTTTGCAGATTCCGTAAGTAAAAAATTTACGAAATTGTTTTCCAAATGGTTTAAAAATAAACGTTTATCTCGTTTTTATGCTAATGGTGAGTGGATATTATGATAAATGACGGAACTTTTATTACAAACTAAGACGTTGCTTGATCACGACGTACAAGGCTGGTTGTTTTCTCCTATAACTTAGCAACATCGCCTATTGATTAGAGCATAAGAATTTATGGCGAAAAGATCGAATTTGATACCCAGAATGTCCGTGAAGCCCACAAAAATATTTTGCTGACCCTCAAAGGCTTTAGTGTTTTTACAAAATCGGATGTAATATTTAAAGTTTGTTTCCATTTGAAAATAAACCCCAATACAAGTTCCATCATTCTCACATGAAACATAATTCCATTGTTGCTGATTCAACCAAATTAAGCAATTTAATCGATCTATGAAAACCTTCTACAAAATGGTTTGATACGATCCCACGAATTCAACCACAATCAAACAACTGTTACGATCCAATTCACTTCCCTCCACAAAACACTTCGCGAGACTTCTCCTTCTTTTCACCCAAGTTGTACAAGGTATTGTCCACAGTTACAATGCGAAGGAACTACAAGGCTACACGGTTACGCGGTGGCCCGCCTCTCTGCCATGCAAATCGGCGGCGGCCCGCCTCACAGAGGATACCTCTAAATACAATGACAACAGGACAATAAGGGACGACTGCGAGGGGGTGGTGAGCGTTTTAACAATTAATTGCACCCGGGCTCTCCAAAACCACCCTTCCGTGTTACCCCCCCCCCCCCACCAAGGGGGATGTGGGGGGGGTATGTACCCGAAAACGTATGTCACTTATGAGAACGCTAGCTGTCCCCTCGACCAACGTTTTGCATTTATATTGTATTTAATGCAACGATTTGAATTTATAATGTTCGTTAGGGTTTTGCTACTTCAAATATTCCTCGTAAAACGGAAGGCTTACAAGTTTGCCATAGACTGATTGAACTGACAAAATAAATCCGTAAATATCTTCCATACGTAATTTAAATGTTTTACTATTTCTAATAGTTTAGGTTTATAGAAAACATCAGGCTTCGATCTAGTAGTGAGTTTTTGTAAACAATACTACTATTATAATTATTAAATGTATGCTTATAATAATATAATTACGTACTTTATTCCTACTCACTGTCACACATTGTTATTTATAAGCTACGCATTGCAAGCTGTATTTTTAGAATCCCCATAGCTCACTCAAAAATTTAACACGAATTAAATATAATTCTAAGCCCGATTTTTCTATCTGCTTGGTCTGCTCAAACTGTTTTGAATCTTCTTTGCTAGCATGGACTTCTTTCTTTAATTTCTACAAAAACTATAAATTTTCAAACTGTTCGTTCCTTATCGATTAGTATAGACTTATGCATAGATAAACCTACTGGTTAGTCAAGGACATATCCTACTAAACCGAAGCTACAATACTGTGAGTTTCTCATGTAAATATTTGTGTTATTTCAGATTGTAATGACAAAATTGAAGTCACCTTCGAAGAATGGTCATCGGATGTCCCAAAACAAGTTAACCTAACAGGTATTGGCTCAATGTTAACTTTTAACGTAATTTTTTCAAACGTGGCATTCATAATGTGGGGAAAACGACACACTGAATTGTGATTTTTTATTTGACTAAACAAAACAAGCTGTACGTTACACATTTGTTGAAAGATAAACCAAATGCAAATCGTAAAACCAGAATCGTACATTCAAATGCAATAAACACATGGAATACAAAGCCTGCAGAGAGTGGTGAATGGTGATGTATGCGCCTGGAGATGACAAGTTTCCGTCAATAGCCGTACAGTAACGCCGGTCAGCGCGGTCAACATGATTTACAAGTCGGCAGAACACGCTGTACAATAGATCGCTGATCGCTACCAGGCGCTGACAGAAACCTGTCACGTCATTAGAGAAACATTATGAGCTGAGTTTCGCGCCATAAATCGGTAATCAGGAGTTGACAAGCCAGATACTTGGGTTGGTTGAGAAATTATATATGAAAATACTCCACTTTGTAAAAAATGCGGGTGAATTTTTTGTATATTAAATTTTTACCTGCAGCTACATGACAAAGGATAAAATATATATTATAAGACGCAAAGTAGCTCATTCCTGCATTTACTTACTTTACCGCACTCATTTTACTTTGTCGCACTCCAGTATTTCAACAAAACAACACAAAATAGTGTGCTTGTATTAGGCACATAATACGGGTATGCTTCAAAACAAGTTGGCAACACTACAAAATCGATCAGCCGGTGCTGTGTTTATAAGTAATTCCATTTTACCATTGATACAAATACTAACCCTATACCTAATGTTGTTCCGTGTTAATAATTTTTTTCCCCTAGGACGCTAGGCACAAGCCCGGAATTGTTTTTTCACATTACTTCAGGCTAGACCTAGGGGCATTATCACATGGATAAAATCCATTGGTGATTTGGAGGGATTTGAACCCGGGACCTCTGGAACCGAAGTTTCGCGCTTTAACCACTAAACCAGCTCGCTCCCCTGCGTGTTAATATAGTCATTACAAACCAACAATTAATTATATTCAGATTTTGATTCGCTATATTGTGAAATTTTGTTCACATTTTTATTTGCTAATTTGTGAAACAATTTCATTTCGGGTTTGATTTGTTTGTGAGACAATTTCATTTTGGGTTTGAATTTGTTGATTTGTAAAACTGCATAGTAAAAGTTAACCTGTATATACAAACAATTACCCATTATTTATGCTTTATAGCAAATGTAGGGGAATATAATGTATAATACAAGCGCAAAGCACCATTTTGCGCACTATTAACACAAAAACTTGTTGTTTTTATGGGTAAATATGTTTTGCAAGCAGGAAACGTGTTTTTAACACATGTGGGTGAAAGTTGAGACATTTAGTTTTTGTGTAGCATTTGGAATTTTACTTTAAACAGCGACCCGATGTTGTATGATTTATCCTAGCGTTATGCGGCGACGTCTTACCCGGTGCGTTGATCATTTAACGTAAAATTAAGTGGAAAAAAATTAGACGACTCATTCAAAGTGCGATCAGTGCCATTAGTGACATCAGAAAAAAAATCAACCACAAAATACCAACTCGGTTCAATGAATTAACTTTTTAATAGGAAACTTTGGACTTTCACATTCCAATATAATTTATTTCTACATGTTATATTTTAATTACATTGTAGTTGTCCATATTCAACGGCCGCACTCATGTCAACAATAGCAATCACCCAATGTGAGTGTACATGTAAATCGCCCTCTCTGCATGCTAATTTGGTTTACAGTTATCACACATATTGAATGTATAATCGAGTACATGTTGACATCTCGACTGTCATATACAGACTTTGTCTCCGCGCCGCTTTGACACCTTCATATCACTTATAACTTGGTCTGTGACTACGGTAACTACTCTTTAGTGTATGTTGACATCTCGACTGTCATATACAGACTTGGTCTCCGCGCCGCTTTGACACCTTCATATCACTTATAACTTGGTCTGTGACTACGGTAACTACTCTTTAGTGTATGTTGACATCTCGACTGTCATATACAGACTTGGTCTCCGCGCCGCTTTGACACCTTCATATCACTTATAACTAGTCTGTGACTACGGTAACTACTCTTGGTGTATGTTGACATCTCGACTGTCATATACAGACTTGGTCTCCGCGCCGCTTTGACACCTTCATATCACTTATAACTAGTCTGTGACTACGGTAACTACTCTTTAGTGTATGTTGACATCTCGACTGTCATATACAGACTTGGTCTCCGCGCCGCTTTGACACCTTCATATCACTTATAACTAGTCTGTGACTACGGTAACTACTCTTGGTGTATGTTGACATCTCGACTGTCATATACAGACTTGGTCTCCGCGCCGCTTTGACACCTTCATATCACTTATAACTAGTCTGTGACTACGGTAACTACTCTTTAGTGTATGTTGACATCTCGACTGTCATATACAGACTTGGTCTCCGCGCCGCTTTGACACCTTCATATCACTTATAACTAGTCTGTGACTACGGTAACTACTCTTTAGTGTATGTTGACATCTCGACTGTCATATACAGACTTGGTCTCCGCGCCGCTTTGACACCTTCATATCACTTATAACTAGTCTGTGACTACGGTAACTACTCTTTAGTGTATGTTGACATCTCGACTGTCATATACAGACTTGGTCTCCGCGCCGCTTTGACACCTTCATATCACTTATAACTAGTCTGTGACTACGGTAACTACTCTTTAGTGTATGTTGACATCTCGACTGTCATATACAGACTTGGTCTCCGCGCCGCTTTGACACCTTCATATCACTTATAACTTGGTCTGTGACTACGGTAACTACTCTTGGTGTATGTTGACATCTCGACTGTCATATACAGGCTTGGTCTCCGCGCCGCATTGACACCTTCATATCACTTATAACTTGGTCTGTGACTACGGTAACTACTCGTGGTGTGAGTTGACATTCTCGTAGTTTTTTATTCTTACTAGGCCTATGTTCGAGGAATACAATACGTGCTAGGAACGTTTTCAATAAATTGGTAGTTAACATTATCGTCATTAGTAGGCCTAATTGTAAAATTGTAGGTACAATAAAATAATGAAAATTTATACTTTTGTCAAATAAATCGTCTACTGTAATAATCCTTGGTGCACGTTGAGTTGTCAATAGCTTTCTTCTCATTTCAAGGAATACAAGTGTTGTGTTATTTAATTTTATTTCCAGTATCTTTCATGAAGACACATGTATGAAATTTGAACAGTGATATTGATTTCATTATGATATTGACATCAGAAAAATATCATGTACATTACAGAATTCTTGTAAACTTTAGTCTTAAGGAATTAAATTCCTATGTTTATTATAAAATTATATTAGGAAATTGCTTGCTTAGTGCCACGATCACCAAGATAATTTTGAGCTTGATTTACCGTTGGCTGTGGCTACACTGTCACTATTATCAACCAAAATGTAACATAAGTGCATGAACTAATAAACTATCTATTTTATATACATTTTTATTTAGTTCGCGTTATTATTTTTCACTGAGTGATAACTATTTGCACTCGCATAATCGAATAAAGAATTAGTATATAGCCATATAAAACATGCTGCCTTGGTGTCAGTTAGTCTATGATAAAACCAAACAAATACTATGTTTAAAACTCTGTGTAATAACTGTGTAACCGAAATTAAAATTTTACGATCTATAATAAGTAATCAAATAAACAAAATTAAACAGTACCTTCATCTACAGGTTCCATTTTTTTCCATAGCAATATTGTTGACCTGGATATGTATGAGCTTCTAAATGTTTTGTGCTTTAAGATAGTTTAACATATTGCTATACTCAATAATGACTAAAGTTTAATTAATCTAAATTAAAACGGAGAATTAAGAGTAGTTTCCATATCTAACGTTGGGTATCTACGTTTTTAGACCCTGCACAAAATTATAAAATCTGAGAAATGTCAGTTTTAGCTTTTGGAAGTTTAAATCTAGACCCAGATTTCCTTAGTAATTGCAATGTTAATAGATGGCTCTGCTTAAGGGAACAGTTCTTAGGCAGCAACAAACCTACACATCTCCATTCTACATCCCATCTGCAAATAAAATGTCACTGTCGTAATCAAACAATTAAGTAAGAGCACGATATTAACCATAAAACAAAAACAGTCGACCATCACTAATTCACATGCAAACCCACCAAATTTCTCTTCGCCCAGGAAGTAGCTGCTTGACGAGAAGTAGCGTCAGTAGGTAGATACTTGCCTACTTACTGCCTGTTGATTATTCATATTGCCCAAGCCCAGGCACACTAGCATTAGGTTACGCAAAGCACTCCTTGAGTATCTACCATGTTTGTTTTGGTCTTCGTGTCTTTTGTTTTAAACACGGCAGCCATCTTGGACACTTGGAGCTTCCTGTAGGTCTACTTGCAAGTCACAATATAACAGATGAAAGTATACCTCAACGCATTAAATAGTTTTTAGACTAATTTATTTAATAGTAAAAAAGAAAATGATTACCACTTATAGAACTTTTGGAGTCTCGTGGAGTTTTAATACTGTATAATCCCTTATCGGTTCTGAATCCCTTTTACAAACACAATCCCTTATAGGTTCATTCTTATGGATCAGATGAAAACCATTTTGGGAGCTTTTTTGTCCTAGGACGCTAGGCATGAACCCGGAATTGTTTTTCACATTACTTCAAGCTAGACCTAGGGGTTACGGCATTATCACTTAAGACGGTGACACACTATCGATCTTTTCCCCGAACAAGACCCCGAACCGAGCAGGGAGAAGGGAGAAGGGAGGTCGAAGGGAGGATGTTCGATAGTGTGTCACGGGTCCGTACACCGATCAAGACGCCGAACAAGACATCAGGCCGAGCAGGGAGACGAGCGCTCTGGAGGCGGTTTTTTGGCGAAAGATCAAAGAAAAGATCGGTCCGATGTACGGTCCGATGTACGATAGTGTGTCACGGTACATTTTTGCCCCGTACATCGTCGCGAGCGCCGCACCGAGCGGCCGCCTGCGCTAGCATTGATAGTTCTGATTTAATATGGCAATTAAACTCTTTAATTGGTAAAATAAATAAATGTTGGGTAATATGTTGCCGTTATATATTATAATCATTTAAGATGTAATGTTTGTGGTTTGTTTGGTCAAGGTTGAAAGTGTAGAAACCGTTAAATCAATTATATCAATAATATTAAGGTTGAATTAAGTAATTGATGTTGACTTAAATTCTTTCAAAAATAATATAAACATTAAATATTATTAAAGGCAATTAAAATTATCATTCTGTAACGTTATTTCAATGAATAAAACCAATAGAAATCAATAGGACATAACCTCTTCCACGGCACTGCCTCCGCGCTCTCACTCGCACACACTCTCTATCTCTCTCCAAACTTCCTTTTGCCGCGCTCGGTAGAATTCGTCTGGTCTTGGTCATGTTCGGGGAAATGTTCGGAGTAAAATTTTGCTGATATTTATCTCCCTTCTCCCTTCTCCCTGCTCGGTTCGGGGTCTTGATCGGGGAAAAGATCGATAGTGTGTCACCGCCTTTAGATAAAATCCATTAGTGATTTGGCAGGATTTGAACCCGGAACTCCATGAACCGGAGTCCCGCGCTCTAACCACTAGACCAGCTCGCTCCTGCACTTTAAGACGATTGGTAACAAGGAAATCTTTCATGCTGATGGCGTTTTTGTTTCTTGTCATTTAAACTAATTGTCAATATATTTGACAACATAAATCATCAATTTATAATCCATTGCTTGGTATCATAACCAAAAATCTAAAACACCAATCGTAAATCTACCCTATAAAGAATAAAATCATTAAGTAGGTGTACTTAAAAACTTTAAAAGATTGTAACTTACATATGCCAATGAATAACTAATCACTCAACTGTTATTTAAATCGGGAGGGATGGCTTTCCTCAAAATTGATAACCAGCAAATCTGACATTAAATACTCAAAACTCAACGGTGGCAAAATCGCCGCACATAATTAACATGAAGTTTCAGTAGACTCGGCTTGTCACTCGGGTTGAGTACTTTACATCCACGGACGTGAAAACTAAACATTTGAATATTCAAAATGTCTGCAGTCACACAGTAGCGCTGATCATAACTTATCAAACATGTCGTCATAAGCTACGTCATATCCATCTGCTATCGGAGTTGAAGCTAGTTTTATATTTACGTCACATTTGACCTGATATTGCCAACTCCATTGCTCATTCGGATGATCGCAAAATACTTAATTGACTTTGGATTTTGCCAGAATAGTTGTTCAATTATAAAATTGGAAGCTTGTTTTGCTGTGTTGAATGACCGGTCTTGAGATGTTGATAAAAATATTGATTTAATTGTACAGTGTGCGCTGCGCTTACTCTTTGTTTTTCTAGGAGGCATGCAATAATATAAAAAAGTTGTACTTTACTAACATTGTGTTATAGTATGTAAAATAATTTAAGATAAGTGGTACATATACCGAGGACACAATCATCAAAATCTTAATATTTAATTACAATTCATAAGGTTAAACTCTGCAAGGTATTTAATATACAGAAAAAAAACTTAATTAGAAGTTTATTGTGCACACAAGGACAAGCTGAATAAGATTTCGAGATATGATCCCAGAGTATATCGTATTTTCATTTAGTTATTATATATTTCACGCGTTTTGATTTTTACTTTTTTTGGATTAGTATCAAAGTTAATTTCTTGCGATAAATTAGAACTTGACTTCTTAATACACGTTTGCTTATACTTTGGTGTTGCTACGGGATAGTAAAGCACCATAGACTAACCAACACGTTTGTTTTATCTATGAAACCACCTAGTGTTAAACTGATCCTAACGAGAGTTGAGATTTAGTCAACATTAGTTCACATGAGTGGTTTTAACTTGGATTAAGCGCATTCCTTCGTTGATTAATCATCTCACTTGATCAATTGAAGACAGCTTGAGCTTGCTAGCTTTGCTTGAGTAGAGGATACTGGTAGAACTGGTGGTGAGGTACAATTTCACAAAGTCCAAAGGATGATTTCTAACTTCCAAAATTAAGTAGGTCCAAAAGTACAGTTACCAGAAGTAAACATTACCACAGGGAATCTCAATTGTGAAAGTGACTTTCTTCAATGAGAATGTCTGATGATCCGTATGACCCAACTTCACTCACAGGATTTGAGAGTAGCAACACCACAGCATAGTTTCAACCTCGCCAGATCTCTGTTGATTTGTTTACCACTGTTGTCCTCCCCTACCCTTCATCAGATCAGTTAATTGACCAATCCCATACCTCTACAGTAACCTCTTCATCAGATCAGTTAATTGACCAGTCCCATACCTCTACAGTAACCTCTTCATCAGGTCAGTTAATTGACCAGTTCCATACCTCTACAGTAACCTCTTCATCAGATCAGTTAATTGACCAGTCCCATACCTCTACAGTAACCTCTTCATCAGGTCAGTTAATTGACCAGTCCCATACCTCCACAGTAACCTCTTCATCAGATCAGTTAATTGACCAGTTCCATACCTCTACAATAACCTCTTCATCAGGTCAGTTAATTGACCAGTCCCATACCTCTACAGTAACCTCTTCATCAGGTCAGTTAATTGACCAGTCCCATACCTCTACAGTAACCTCTTCATCAGATCAGTTAATTGACCAGTCCCATACCTCCACAGTAACCTCTTCATCAGGTCAGTTAATTGACCAGTCCCATACCTCTACAGTGACCTCTTCATCAGGTCAGTTAATTGACCAGTCCCATACCTCCACAGTAACCTCTTCATCAGATCAGTTAATTGACCAGTCCCATACCTCCACAGTAACCTCTTCATCAGGTCAGTGAATTGACCAGTCCCATACCTCTTACAGTAACATCTTCATCAGATCAGTTAATTGACCAGTCCCATACCTCCACAGTAAACTCTTCATCAGGTCAGTTAATTGACCAGTTCCATACCTCTACAGTAACCTCTTCATCAGATCAGTTAATTGACCAGTCCCATACCTCTACAGTAACCTCTTCATCAGGTCAGTTAATTGACCAGTCCCATACCTCTACAGTAACCTCTTCATCAGATCAGTTAATTGACCAATCCCATACCTCTACAGTAACCTCTTCATCAGATCAGTTAATTGACCAGTCCCATACCTCTACAGTAACCTCTTCATCAGGTCAGTTAATTGACCAGTCCCATACCTCTACAGTAACCTCTTCATCAGATCAGTTAATTGACCAGTCCCATACCTCCACAGTAACCTCTTCATCAGATCAGTTAATTGACCAGTCCCATACCTCCACAGTAACCTCTTCATCAGGTCAGTTAATTGACCAGTCCGACACCGGGTAGTAGCTGATCAGCTGATCTCTGTCGAGTGTCAAGACGACCCAAGATGTTCTGTCGCTGACAGCTCAATTAGGACACAATCAGCCGCAAGTTTTACAATGTCGCACTTGAAACTCCCAGTCTGGCCTCTGCTCAACTAATTGCTTTCTGTGTCCCTCACCGTTTAACTTTTGCTAATGGTTGTTTAGAATGTTTATCTTTTTGCTCAATCTGACTTTGGGATCCCACTTTAGAATCTTGTTAAGTTATGGATTGCTTTGCTAATTAGTTTTAATTTCGTACAAAAGCCTAACCCAACTTACATTGAATAGTTAGGAGATTGATGGACATTTTGTTGTGTAAGTTGTACGGTGAAAATACAACTGTTTACATAATATTTATTTTTTATACTCTCTGCATAATAGTAGATTTCATCACTAGGACCTAAAGTGACTCTTTTTGACCCGAGGTCAAGTTTTACGATTGAGGCGAAGCCGAGGTGGGAAAATGATCTAGGGTTAAAAAGACTATTTTTACCCGTGTAGTGAACTATTTTTTGCGTCATATTGCATCATTATAATAACAAACTAAGCTAGAAATCAAAATTAATTTGTATGTAAAGATGACCTCTGAAAACGACTTCCATCTTGTTTTTAATTCTGCTAATGCAATTAAGCAGCTGTATAGTAAGTGATTCAATAATTTCGTCTATTACTATGGTACATCTAACCATCGATATGTCGAGCAATTGAGAATAATAGGCTATTCCCCCTATAAATCAACCTTACCTAAATCTAATAAATCAATCAATAAATACTTTCGATCGATACGATTGTCACAATCGAAATTTACAACTGCTTAAAACAGCTAATTTTTACTCCCTAGAGACTAAAAATAATGTTTACTCCTAAGAGAGTAAAAATGCAACTTTAGCCCCGCACCGCATGCATTAAAACGGCTGATTTTGCTGCAATATGACGAAAAATATATAATATTTCTCAATGTATTCTTACTCGGTTTATTTGTGAGATTCAAGCTCAAGTCATAATTTTAAATTACTCAATTCCCAGTGATATTTCATTTCCTTCTAAGGGTTTGAAATAATTTGATGTGCATGCTGAACCAAAAAGATAGGCTTATAGCCAGGTGAAGGATTCTTTCTAAGTGAATATCTCCCAACCCAAGCGACACAAAAAAGTAATTTTTTTTTAAGGCTTTGAAAACTACTTTAAATGTTCTAAGAGTTTCCAAAATGATAGAGCACTATTTGTAAATGGTTTAAAGAATTATTTTCCAGAACTATAATATGTTAACAAAATGAACACACACAAATGTTAAACGTTTAGCGAGGATATAAAAAATAGTATCAACTAAAAAAATTGAAATACAAAAAGACCACCCTAAGATATAAGAATTCTGCATTTAAAACCGTCCTTCAGTTTCCACTATATTCAATCAATACTGTACAATCGAGACGTCTTTATTTCTCGAGGATTCCAACTGATTTCGCAAAGATTCTTCTAGCTAAATTTGATAGAGGTTGGAATCGGAAATAAAATATTCAAAGTATGCTGGGCCATATTCGCACACCCCTCTATATTGTTAGTGGCAGGCATTTCTCGCCTAAGATATTGATAGTGGGTCGGATATTTTTAATATCACTATTGTCTGATATTGAGGAATGTTTGAGAAGAAGCTTCCACGCTGTGTATTTTAACTCTGAAAAGCTGAATTTTATTGCGGTAAAACAAAGATTTTAAAAATTGAAGTCTGCAGGTACTTCTAATTGTCTTCGTTAGCGTGTCCTGAGTTTATCCCAATACGTACCATATTTTTTTCTTTTAATATAAAATTAATAGTAGTTTTTGAAGAAGCCCCTTCAATTTCCTGACGAGTAATACATAATTTTATGCGTTAGTATAACAGTTAATACAGTTAATTAAATCGCTATGTTGTAGTCCTAGTTTCAAGACATTTTTTTATTTCTATGATAGTACCTCCTTCCTCTCGAAATAGTACAACGGTACAACTCATATTTTCTTTTCTGTAACACCCAAGGTAACTTGTATCAAACTGTTGACCATACTAAGGAGAGATCCCGGGCTGGGTACTGGCAAAGGCAGGGTTTAAAATGTGTTTACTGTATCTCAAAAGCAATTGAAGTGTTTACTGTTATTGTCTAGTCTTGTAGTTTTATCTATTACAACGATTACGAGTTTTGTTTTTTTTTACCCAGTTTCTTTATGAACAAAATTACAGAAATGAAACATTTTACCAGAACTTTCTTTACCATTCACTACTTGGAAATTAAGAATTTAAACAATAGTTTGAACCTACAAAAGGTGCAAGAAAGTGCCATAATGTCGGGATGTAAAAACTAGCATAAACTATTTGGTTAATAGGCTACTTCTCATTTTTTTCGTTGGCGTTTCCTGAGTTTATCCCAATACGTGCCACATTTTTTTTCTTTTAATATAAAAGGTAGGTTTCCATTTTAGGGTTCCATCCGATTTTTGAATTTCTTTATTTCATTCGACTCGAAATTCAACGCTGATTCCGAAAATGTATATTAATCCTAAACATGCATATTTACATGCATAATATTTTAGGGTGCAAACCCTAGAATGCATATTTATCAACTATTTTCTAACAAGTCACACATCGAAAAGTGAGTAAATAAAACAATTAAAACCTAAGAAGGACCAATAATGACTTGCAAGCTGAATAACATATACCATTAAGCCGAGGGGATGCCAGGCGCGCTAAGACATGGCGTTACATGCCAGCGAAATTAAAGACAGATCCGACAGTACTAATGACGTCTTTAACTCATCCTCGGAATGTGAACGATTCATAGAAGTTCGTCGGAAACGGAAATCGAAAACAATTATCTCCTATTGGGTTCTCGTGTAATGGTGTTCTTGTGACTTCATTACTGCTTCGTGCCATACCGGGGCAAGGGTGAAATTGCGCTGAAAAAGGGTTTAAAAAGAGTTGTGGACACTTTAAATTGTAGTGTGATGTGATACTTTGCGTGAATCAGTATTTTTACTAGTGCTTAGTAACAGGGGGTGCACAAAAAAGAATTTGGTTAAAACGTATTGTTTCAACCCTTCATTCCTGAACACAAACAACCCTTTTCTCCAAAACAAAGTCACCCTGGTTAACCAAGTGTCGTTTCGAACACCCCTGATACCCGACGGTTGAAACCATTCAAGTAAAATCACTTGAACATCCTTTTTAGTTCCTTTTTTAATCCTAACTTAATTCAGGTTCACAACCATGACATTTTTGTTTAATACTTATATGTGATGGTTTTCTACTAGTATTTTACTCGATGGTCTTGGTCCAAATCAAATCACCTTCTCCACAAATATTCATTTTTGTTCCTGTTCCTAGCTAGAAAATCATCCCCAAAACACTTCCTGACTATTTCCAACTAGTGTTTTTTAATTCAACCCCGACAGTTGTCACCCTCCAGCACCCTGTGCCGCAGGCTTAGCTCATGCTACTATTACCAGTATTGTTCCTATGTGGTTGTTACCAGTTTTTTCACGCCACTGGGGCGGAGCCCTGGATTATCCCATGTGCGCCCCACCCCCATCCCTCACTACTGTATCATTACCCATGTTTTACATCCGTAACCAACGGTTGTCATGTGATGTCTCTCTAGGGATTACTGTCGCAACTGGACTTACAATTTTCACCCCTCCGATTATGTTTAGTTTGTTGCAGTTTCGCGTTTGAGGGGTGTTTGTTTAAGGGTTTGCGTTTTTAGCGTATTTCCCGATTCGGATGAAGCTATTGCTGTAAGTCTCATTTTAAGAACTAGCCAAAGGACCAAACAAATTTCTAAACCATTTTGCAGAGCTTAAAAAACAAATGATTTAGTACATTGACGTGTTTTTGTACGTCTTAACAGCCCCATTTAACTCAATGGTGTTAAAAATCGCTCCCGCTATCACTACCGCTCCCGCTCTTGGTGCTTAAACGGGGCCTGGTTACGGAGGAAATTCCAAAAAAGGTTAAATTAAAAAAAATCTCGTGTTTATCTTTTTGAAAATAAGTAAAATGTTGTAGTTTACGTTTTACTGACACATTTTGATCAAATTTTGTGAATTTATTTATTTAATATCATGATAGTAAAATTTAAACACATTTTATTACTTCATTGTAGCAGCATAACTAAGTACTCAAAAAACCTGATGTTTTTAAAATGGGAAATAAATCTAACACGTTTAAGGTATCGTTTAAGTGGAAATCGGATTAGGCAAATGGTAATTCACTTAGTCTGCACTGCAGGTTAGCTGTGGAAGGGGTAATTTTGTGTATGATAGAACAATGTTGGGAATTTGCACGATTGTTATTAGAAAGGGATTCGGGTATTGGACATAAGGGTAGAGGGGCTTATTACATTGGAGTAATATGCTTGAAAATGTTTAAGACTCTGTGTCAAAGAAAAAAAATATATACATCAAAAAAATTTTCGATAAATACATTCAGTTCTCCATTACTAACATACTATATGCAATCATGGATAATTTTCTCTGAACGACGCTTTTACTCGTATTATTTATTGAAAAAGTCTAAATTAAGAATACATAAGCCAACGTGTCTTAAGACACTGATTGTATGTATTTGTTCAGCTCAAGATGAAATGTTAAGAAGCATTTAATTAAATAAACGAATACAGCAAACTGCGTAGTTCAACGCATACAAATGTAAATCGGTTGAACATAGGAGAATGCGTGCATTGTAAATACTTGCCAACTGTAATTGCGTATGTAGATCAGTTCATTTCCAACATTCCTACAACATTCTGACGCAAGAGATTGTAATACCTGGAAACTTTGGAAACGGATTTAACACACGCGAATAATCATGTATTGTAATTAGACGTCTCACATTCAGGTGTGTTGGTAAATTTGTATTTGGAGAAACTTTAACTAAAAAGGTATTGGTGTACTTAGAATAAAATGACGGATTTGTTTAAAACCTTGAAAAATGTAATGTTTGAATTGAACAAATTCTTGTTTCATAACAGTTTTGTGATTTTTGTTCATAAATTTATAATAGTAATTATTTAGTATTTTGCTTGAAAATGTCAATCAAGTGGTTTTTAGAATATATAATTATTGGATAAATTGTCCTAAAGGCTGGCAGAGTAAAGGCTGACACGGAACTTTAGGTTCGAAGTACAAATGTTTTGTATGGGAATAAATTTAAAACAAAGTCAATGACTGAAACATAAGGGAATAAAATGAGAAAATCCAATGAGATGGTGTGAAGGACAAGGGGGGTTGTGTTGATACCAAAAGAATAAGAGTGAGGGAGAAAACATTAACATACTTTTATAGTTGCAAGAGAAAGCAGTTTAATACTTATTTATGACTGTAAAGTACTAAAGTAATACATGTTACTGGGAAAATATTTATACAGTTGGTCAAACTTTCAGTGTTAAATTGATTTTCATAAGTTTACTGAACAAGTAATACATAAAGAAAATACACGTTTATTACATATCTTAGGCCAGATTATAAATTAATTTTAAATATTACATTGAAAACGCTCCGCACTTGCTACAATACTCAATTTCGTCTATGACAAAAATAAAAATTAAAAATGAATTAAAAAAGATAACAAGTCTCATAGAGCTATTGATCGCATTTTTCGTGACTTTAAAAGTCAGTAGAAGAGTAATGATATAAATTTAATATTAATAGATTATCCACGATTTTGTTTCAAAACCATTACTGCTTAAAACGTATTTGTTATTTGTAATTCATTGTAACTTTTTCGTTATCTTTTACAGGTATGCATATGGTTCTAAATAATTTATAAACATAGTTTAATTTTTACACAAAGAGTTTATGCTTAGTCCAAGGCGCCCATATCGAATGGAATATCTTAATATTGGCAATATCGATATTGGGAATATTTTCGCCACTGTCAGGCCTTTGGAATGGTGACCACAAATAATAAGATATATGAATACGTCGCCTGCATTCTCACGATATTTGTATGCCACGGAAATATTTTATAGTATTACACTTTTACTAACTACTATTTCAAGATATATTCATAAGTGAGCTTAGTTATTCATTTAAATCGTTTAGTAAGACTAAATAACTTACGTATTCCAGTCACAGCTCAACAATATATGTCAATTTAGGACATGATACTGTGTAAAAACACCATCGTCAGCTTCAGATACTTGTAGAGTTGATCCGTTGTAGCATTGACTATTCGACTATTGGATACTGAAGTTGTATAGTCAATATTTAATGGTTGTAGACGTCGTTGAAGGGTAAACACAGTACGGTACGAACACAATTAAAATGAAACACAAAAAACATTTCAACGTTCAAAACATTCTGTTCAAACAAAAATTGGCCTCACACAGGAAGTAAGGGACGGGCTCGTTTTGATTAATAGTTTGAAAGTATGGTTTGGTACAAAACAGTATTTTTGTTTATGTAGAATCAAACAATAGAAATAAAATGACTGCAATAAATGGACATAGATTGACAAAAATACTACGTTAAAACTGAGTTTGACCGTTTGTTGGGTCCACGCACATTCAGGTAATTACTTAATCCTCGTTTACACAAAGAGGTGAAAAGAATAAAAAGTGGTATGAGCAACTAACTTCAGTGGCTTTGTCACATGGCAATAAGTTTATGATTTACACCAGCACGGCCAGAGAGCGTCAACTGTTGTACAAAATGAGAACAATGCCGCTGTCACGGTCACGCCATCTTTATTGTTTTGGCGGTAAAATGATGGCTGCAGTTGAGCGCATCCATCACGTCAGGTTATTGTCTTATGTTGTATCGGTCGACAGATATCTCGCTAGCGTTGTAAAACATGACGTAGGGTAAAACAGGTGAGGTATGGCTTGGTGGTATACACAATATGAATTGTATTCCACTTCAAGAGGTTTACTGGTTTTGTTTATGTTTTGGCTTAACTTCACACTTTGTTTTGCAACACTCATTGAAGTTAGGAGGTGGGTACGTTATATTTGCATTCTTATTATGGACTCCTGTAAGCTACACCTGTGCCTCATGCTAAACGATCGGTTTCTTTGGTGTCTGATCTACCAATCGTCCACCATAAATCAGTTGATTTGTTTAGCAAAATTCCTGACAAGAGCTATCAAATAAGCATATCGATTATCTTTTAGTTAGCATAGTACCGATTTTCTGACGGCTGAAATGATAAGCTTCTTTTTAATATTAATATTTAGCGAACTATGGTGTTTGGGAATCCCTAGTGCGTATAACAACAGAACTTTTTTTATGGAAAAACTTAAACACAAACTGTTAAAATTTGTACCCCCTTTAACTTATTGCCCTTTGAAAATAGCTCGTCCTTGCACTTCGTTAACTCCTAGGACCCCATGTGCCACAGTATAATAATAACGTATGCTATTTTGTTATTTTAGAAGGATAGGTGATGAAGTACGTAAAAAATTTCTGATAAATACTATTACAAGACCAAGCTGCACAGCGTACCAACCCCCCCCCCCCCCTTATAACACATAGCTAATAAAATAAACATAACAAATTTCTTTACCACAACCTTATTTCTAATCTCACAACACTTAAAACATGTTTGATGACTGGTTCGCTAGTTTGATAAGAATCGAAGGAACTTTTGTGTGAGGAAATGGAATCCAGTCCATAAAGGTCTCGAGTGTTCGATATTTAATTGAAATGTATTCCTCGCCCGAGATTGGTTTCGGCGACAATGGCGGGGAAACTCTCTTTCTTCCCGCGGAAAACTTTGGAATTCGACATCTGCAATGTTCTTTTGTGAGAGTGCGTGAGAAGAGCGGCAATGAGCAAGTCTGTTTGAGCGTGACACCCAAACTTCCCTTTGTTGAGTTCAATTATAAAGCATATATACATATTGCATTTTAGCTCATTAGCTTTTATTACATGTAGGTTATAGAATTCAAGGCACTTTTTCTGTGTAATTTGTTGAGGATAACGGGTTTACACGTTTGTTCAGGTATAGTTACGTCAGAAAGAATGGTGTTGATTATTTTATATAGTTAAGCTATAAACAGAAGTGGTATATGCAAAGAACATTTTTCAAGTATTTTATTTTAAAAACTGTAAAAACGTGGGATTTAATTAGGCAACAAAGTTTCCAACAGGCAGCTAAACCTGAAATCTGCTTATAGTGACAAAATTGTTTAGCGATCAGCATACCATTACCTCACTCACGGAAAGGAATTGTACACGTGGAAAAAAATACATAGTAATAAGTAATTGCAAAAATATACGTATTATGGAATATGTTGAAAGTTTATTTCTTTTCGTGTCATTTTACATGTACAACGTTTAAATTATCCAGGGTGAAATGCTCCGCGTTATTTTTAAATTCAATATGATTAAAGACTACGGCAGTTAGTTGATATAATATTCCACAAGAACATCCTACTGGTAAACGCTACAATAAATTGCTTAAAGGTGCCGTTTAATTACAATGCTTGCCTTCAAATTTGACGGTCGCTGGTTCCATTCCAAGTGAGATTAAATATGAAAGAGCATTCATTGTATTATTGTTCGATCTCACTTGGAAATTATTGTTTATTCAACATAAAACTGCAACTTGGTACAAATATATAAAATTTGTACCATAGATATCAGATTTAACAACCATAATTAACACAAATATAAAGGGGGAAAAGTTAACAAATATATGAATAGAAAAACATTATAACTTTGTAGCTAGTAAAATTTTTTGTCGTCTAGAGCTGTGGAGCCATTTTTTGAACAATGATGCTAAAAAATTCAACAAAAGGTTGATTTTAGATGGGTATAAATCAATAGTTTCAAATATTCACTGACAAAAAATATTAAAATGCGTTGAGGCTACCATAGCACAAAATAAAACCCCTGTAAAACCGTCAATGAATTTTCACTCACATTAATCTCTTCATCACTAAAAACTGCCTCAGAATCGTTTAGCACATAATCAAACTGCACTACTTGCCAATTACCGATCCACACTCCCCCATCCCTAAGGGGTTCTCACCCTCGGAAGCGAAGTCAACCCTTAAACTGTGGCAAGGACGATGATGAAATCAATCTTTAGGAAACTCGAATACAACACCTCAAGCGTCGATGACGTCACTAATCGTCATAACGAGCAACAGCGGTCGTGCCACTTGATGACGTGATGATTGTGGCGCACATGTCATCGTCATTGTCGAGTGTTCGCTCGTTTACACGCTGGTTACGGCTCGAGTTTCCCCAAATGGGAGGGTGACTTTCAAGCGCTGTTATTTGTTTGCGGTTTTGTAGAGGAGTGTTAAGAGAATTGATCAGAGGGAAAGTTAAGTCACATTGATCAGTTATGTATATCAATGAATGTTAAGGTTTTATGTGAATTTAATTTAGTGTTTTGAAAGTATAACGAGTACACGGATAATGTTAACATAATTAATTTAATGATTGTTACAAAGGACACAATCCTGGTAATAACGACCGTTTGAAGCATAAAAATTTTATTTTTAATTATTTAGAATGGTAAGTTTAACTCTTTCTTTCCACTATAGTTGATAACATTGTTAAGCTATAAAAAAGTTAATTAGAGGTGGGTTTTTGTAGCACAGCCTTGTAGCAAACATGAGAAAAATGGTGGTACCCGGTAAATGACGTGGTTGAACATGACGTGTTGGATCGCATGGAATATTTAAGTAAAATATTGAGGGTTTCGGGGAGCCAATTACAAGTGAGGATTAAAATTTAGAATATATCAAAATAAAAATGTAGGTTCCAATTGTGGAAATCTTTAGAGTTTTTGGAGTTATTAAAATATTAAATTATAATCGTAAGATAAGCGTGAAGAGTAATGTCCAGATAAAATAATTTAACTTATTGATAACAAGAAAACTAGTTTGCTAGATAATGGATATTGTTGATAAAATTTGACTAATATATTAATTTTACCCTATATATAACATTTTACCGGTAAAAAACAGTTTCCCTTCTCCGTAGCAGCAAACCTTAGTACTTGCTATATCTAAAGTTATTTAAATGCGGAATAATTATGTCTTGTTTATCGAATTATTTTAATAAAAAAAAAACTAATATAAGAGATTCGCGTTGTCTGCAGATTTGCTGTGACGGGGGTTCCGATATCAATGCAGAACCTGTAACCATGCACACATCATCACAATATCACGTACAAATGTTGTATCTACGTCGATGGAGTGTGTTTAACGACGCAAGTTTATGATTTACACCAGCACGGCCAGAGAGCGTCAACTGTTGTACAAAATGAGAACAATGCCGCTGTCACAGTCACGCCATCTTTATTGTTTTGGCGGTAAAATGATGGCTGCAGTTGAGTGCATCCATCACGTCAGGTTATTGTCTTATGTTGTATCGGTCGACAGATATCTCGCTAGCGATGTAAAACAGACACAACAATAGAGACGATGCTGCCGTTTTTGGTAGAAGTGAAGGATAATTCAATTGTAGCCACTGCACTGATATCTTGTGATATTAGTGTGACGTTTTCTCCTCATTTTGGTTCAATAGAATCTGGTAAACTATTTTTACTAACAAAACATCTCTTCTGTATCGATAGAGCCCGATTAACATTATAAATTAAAACGTGCTTTCCAGTTTTTTACATTATAAAATTTATAAATGTTCAGTAAATGTTCATATGCTTATAAAAATGTTATATGTTTCATTTTTGTTATAGTACAAGATTCTATCTAGATTATATAATTTAGTAAACAAATCATAAATCTTAAACTTTTAATTGAGAAATTGCATTTTTAATTGTGTGTGTGTTTTTTTTATTGTTATTTTTAGTTTGTGGTTTTTATTTTTCAGTAAAAATCTTTCTTAATCCTTCAGCTATAAAAGTATTGGAAATTCAAAATATTTTTAGTTATACCAAAGCTTCAGTTAGATGATGCATTTAGCGTTGTAGGTATTGTCAATATTAAATTAATACATTTTTGAAAACCCTTTGTGATTGAACCGTACTATCTTCAATGAGCGAAATAAGCTACTTCATTTTCCACCCATCATGATCATACTATGAACTACTGAAAGAGAAAATATGATTGAAATAGTACCATATTCCATGACGTTCTCAATCGATTGTCATATCTTTAGGTAAAATAAATTGATACCGGTCCATATACGTAGCTAAATAATGTGTTATATATTCCACTAGATTGGTATACACTTGAGAATATATTGTATTTGCCATTAAACATACTAAAATTTAGTTTTAAATAAACTTTACACACATTTTGTAATTTATGTATGTGATCTTCAGCAGAATCCAAAGTCATGTGACCCCAAAGTCAGAACCCAAAACCAGCAAATTAAAACAAAAACAAAATAAATTCCAATAATCATCCGTTACAAAAAACATTTGCCCATAACATCGGGGGTATTTAACAATACACCACACAATGTAAGCAAATAATCCCAATCAATTTTCGATCCCACGTGTTTGCAGCCCTTGTACCGTGTAGCCCGGGGCTGCTTCCCCCGCCCCCAAAATCCAAAACTGGCGACGTTGTGATGGTAAGCACCCCCGGGCGCTGACGGGTGCCAACGACAGCACCCGCGAAACATCCAATTGTAAACTACTTAAGCGATCGTTCGATCCGCGTATCTTTCCATTGTTGTCTGCCGCAGGAGCCGATTCCAAAATGGGATTTAAAGGGTTTCTTAGGCAACAAAGCCGGTTGCAGCCTGACACTAATCTCAATTCGAATTTTAATTTGCAAACCTGGCGTTGACAATTTCAATCCGGCGAAAGTGGATCGAGTTGGGATCAAGGTTGTGTGTAAGGGGATGTTTGAAGAAAGTATTTGAGAGGAATTGTTCAAATGTTATTGGTCTGTAATAATAATGTAGATTTTGTGGGGAATCGATTGTAAAACCTGATTTTGCGAATAATTATAATAAACAACAATTGCATGTTGGTAGAATATTTCTTTAGTTATTGTGTCAATTTGATTTGGCAACTCGATCCAGAAACCTTAAAATCTATTCTGAAAAGTGAATCGGCATTGGAAGTTGAAACTTTGTATTGGGATATCTAAACTCTAAATATATTGGTTTGCAGTAAAGATATAGTCAGAATGTATGAAACCATCCGCTCAAATGATATATTAGTTACTGCTATCTTCCTAACTGAATTTTTTTAATAAAATATAGACCATTATTTTCCCAACGATAAAAAAAGTATTAATTGTTTCTGTATACACGTACTGATGATATTTTAATACGATTTTTCAAATAAACGTTTAGGGATATGGTCTTAAACCAATCGAAATAAGACCTGATTGAAGATAAATATGATAACTTCGTTCAGATTGCGTTTTTGATCTAGACTTAACTGTGATTTTATAGTATCTAAAATGTAACACCAAAAATATTTAGATAATATTCATATTGTTGGATGGAAACATTTCCGTTGAGACTGACATCCTTTAGGTCGACTTTGACATTTTAGGCAAGGCAAGATGAGTTAGTAACAAAACAATACAGGTATCACACCCATGCCATACTTAGTCTTTCATTTATATGCCTTGGTGTGTTGTCATTTGGTGAACCATGCAAAGAACTAATAATTCATCCTCATACGCTTTATTATTTACTGTTGGGTACCGAAGGAACCATCCCATGTATACAACAAGGTCCAACAAGGTGTGTTTAAATACTTACATGTTGTTTCAAAATGTGAGTTTTCCCTTTACATGTATCTGGAAAATATTTTTATTACAAAATCTTTACCTCGCTTTTAAATTGCTTAAATACCGTGAGACTGGTGCTTCTAAACGTGTACGGTTAGTCATTGACTTTGGCTACTAAAAGTAAATTTTATTACGTACCATCCACCATCGTATAAACTGGAGCCTGTGTTAACCTTTTAGATCGCTGACGAAATGCATACTATTGTTAGGGCTCATGTTATTATATTTTGCTATAAGTTAAACCACATACAAGTTATTACATTTATCTTGACCTACAAAGTCTTGAAACCAACTCTGCAAAATAATTTCCATGCCTAAACAATAAATCAATATCTAGACATTCAAATTGGGGCAAAATGAGCTGTTTCAGCTGAGATTCAATCCCATGGCCACTCGTTAGCCTAATCATCCGTTTTTTAGACAATCGAATGAGAAAATAAATATTACACCACATTCAACCTGTTAAACACCAAATTCAAACGTGTTTCAACGTTTATAAAATCTTAGCCGACAGTAGTGAACTTTTTAAAACCAACAATCACGTACTTTACGTACTCACATAACCTACTCAACACAAAAGCACAATTCCCCAGTGATTTTCCCGCCAAATTAGCCTCCTCGAAGCGAGAACGCGGGAATTAGTTCACACATTCGTCAACACCTGTTTTGATGCGAGTACGTAAATCCTTTCCCGAATTCACGCGTCAAAAACTGCAAAACGCGTGTCTTTTGTAACTCGAATCACTTTATTTTCCATTTTGACGGAAACCTTTCTCCCTTTGATGCGAACAAGCGATTTCACAACATTGCAAGGCACAATACAACAGTATACAATAGCTTGGCAGTGTGCCCTGCGAGCAGGGAATACTTTGTATTACCCGCAGCGCTTGCCAGCCGCCCGTGTTGCCTACCTGTTATTTGAAGGGGACAATTTATTCTCCGTTGTTGCCGCTAAAATATTCACCTGGTTATAACTGTGTTTGGCATTTAAATTGAGAGCTTGTTGGGATTTAATTTTTAAAAGTTTCAGAGTTTGATGTTGAAGTGGTTGGGGATTTTTAAACGACTGGTATGATTTAATACGTTTCCATCGGTATTTTAGGTGAACAAAAGTTAATTTGTAATTGAAAATATTAATTAATTAGAAATTAGTCGTTTGAATTTGGCATCGGGAACTTCAGTGTGGTGTTGACGGGTTCGATCCCTGACATGTTCATAAACATTTGAGAGGTCTTGATCGTTTTCTCGAAAGGTAGAAAAGATCTGTAACGAAATTCCGTTCAAGATTTATTATTTTATTCGTTGAAACTTTGTGCTTAGTGCCTTTTGATCATGGCACTGTAATAGATTCAAACCTAGCCTAATGAAAATGCCTTCTACAAATATAACCATAGTTAAAGAAAGACAATCAACTTGATGAATAAAGTCGAATAACATAAGCAGCACACTTATTATGTTGTTCTGTTTAGGGGGATGTTATTGAAATTAGTTATTTACAACTACATTCGGTAAAACGGGAACTAGATAAGGATATGTTTTGTTAATTATGTACAATTAAGTTTATAGAGAATGAGCAAATAGGAAGAAAACAAAATGAAATCCTTCTGTTGATAGAAACTCTTTTCTTCAGCAAAAAATTTGCAATTGAGGTCAGAGGGAAATAATTCTTACAGGTTACAATACATGTTTTGTAATTTATATAATTTATTTAATTTAATTAGTTGTTATATTATTGAAAAAGTATCAAACTATAATTTTTTTGTGGCTTTAAAACATGATATAGCAAAACAATTAAATATTATTAAAAGCCAGTAACTATTGGAAGTTATATATCTTACAAAGTGACTATAAACATCTGTATTCAAATGGACGGAAAACTCTTTATATTATGTTTCAACAAAAAATAATTTTTATTAAGTTAATTAAATTGTTATCTGTTTAAATTAAATTGCATTTGAAGTTATTCCTATATGCCCACACAATAATGTTAACAGAGAAACTGGGACTTAAAAACCTTTTACATCCCTCACAGCTGAATTACCTTAAATCCTTTCAAACTCATTATCCAAAAGTCCCAAAGTACTGAGGAAGTCGTTAAATAAATTGCTTTGTTACAAGTAGAGTAAACCCGGAAAGGTTTAGGGTACAAAGCGTGCAACAAACAACCTTTTGAAATTGAAGGAGGGGACTCTAATCTCCATACTGGGGAATGAAGGTTATTTGATGAAAGAGTAAAAGGCAAAAATGAAGTAAGAAGCAATGAGGGTTAGCCGGGCGGGAAATCTAGAAATTAAAACCAAGACAATTTGTTTCTAGTGGTGGGGTGTTTGAGTGTTGAAACGCAAGGAGAAATGGAACTACACTACCTTTTAAAAATGTTTTGGGATCCGAAAGAGGAAAATTATTAATATAAAGCACTGGGTGTTAAATGTTCCTTCGACTGTTTTAATAATGTGTGTGTTAAAGTGCTACTTTTCTGCTTCTACTCAAAATAATGATTAGGTAAGAGAAAAGATGCATAAAAATACAAATACACATTATTCGAAAAAAACTTACAAGTTTTGTCAAGATTGATTATTATTTATTATTTATTATTATTTGGACTACTTCACCGATTTTCCACCTTCTGCTTTACACTATTCTTATGAGCAAAGGGTCTTCGTTTATTTAGGATTTACTATAAATGAACTAAAACTTTTTTTAAAGAGTAGTACGTTATGTGAACGTTATTTGCAATACAATTCCAATAAAAAAGTCCTAATTTTGTATATAAATTACTTACAACTTATATCAAATCCGATTCAACATACAGTAATTTCAATGCCATAAATATTTATCAGATATTACTGTAGAATTTACCTATTTCATCTTCTTTTAAATCTTGAATATTTTTCATCAGATTAATTATTCGTGTCCAGTGTGTATTAGAGCTCTGTCTTCCTTCCAAGGGGCTCAAGCTCTATCCCTGATAATCACAAAAAGAAAACTTTTCTATAAAGAACATTCTTCACTAAAAATTAATTAATTAATTTTAATAAAGTAATTTATTTAATGATGTAATTTTAATGAAATAGAGTTGAAACTCGTTAGTATGAAACTCGGTAAAACGGATTCCTTAAGAATGGTTTTTTAATCCCCTTGAAACTTTCACAAAGGTGAATGCTAAAAAAACACCTCCATACAACGTAGTAATTAAGTTAAAAGCCCTCCTTAAGAAGATTTTTAGTGGCATGGACTAGGACTGATTTACCTTTGTACAACTAATATTCTTAGTACAAAACTTTTACAAGACGAATGCGACCTCTATAAGACAAATTTCTTATAATATTAACTTCCATAGTTCGTAGTTTTCAAAACAAACAGAATTTTGTCTCAATTACATTTATGGTCTCAAAATTAAACACCCACCCGATGTTCCTTCCTCAGTCATTGTTTGATCTATAAGAAACCTCTATAAGACGTATAACAGCAGTATTAAACCTCGATAAACCGAACCACTTCATTAATAATACCTCGATAGTACGAATTTTACCCTATCCCTTGAAATTCATCTTATAGAGGTTAGACACAAAATTTAATGATTATTTGTTTGAGTGTTTTCACTAGACTTCATCACCAACCAATCTCAAGGCTTGCGGATAATGTGTAATTTATAAGCAAAGACATTTGCACAGAATACTTCACGGAGACGGTGAGAAAGTTTCCCTGGTTTTGAACACCTTTTCATTTTATTATTCTCCAACTTTTCACCCGACTTTGACAGCCTCGCCAGAGTTCACAAATATTTAATTGCTCCACAAAGATGGAATTATCTGTTTTTGTTCTTTGAAAATGAGTTTAAAAGGATTTAGTTTTGCGAGAAGATTCCATTATTCGCCTTACAACTCCTCTTCGTTCTTGAATACTTACAGTTCAACCCCAAGTTTAAACTTTGCCCAGAGAAATCACAAGTGATTTCGCAAAACTTTCGCTTTTCATTAACACTGTACCGTGATTTATTCTGAACATTTGAAATTTGTGATTGTTTTTCACAGTGTGGACTTTGTGTGGATAAACTTCTCTATATTGATTATGTTTGTAGCCTACTAATCAATGACATAAGTAACTAATACTGCATAACTAACATAACTGATAACTTGTCAGTTAAACAAGTTAATCTGTAAGTGGATGGTTGAAGAACTAAGAAATTTGACGAAAAAAATACACAAATTATTTGCATTTTCTTTATAGATTTTGAGGGTAATTATAATAATTATGACTTTTACTATTACTGATTATCGTTTTACCGTTCATAACAAAAGTTCTGTTATTTTTATTGGTTTCCTGGAGCTGCCTGGTTTTGTAGGTTCACTTGAAGCTTGAATATTGTTTTTGTCCTAGGGCGCTAGGCGCTACAGAATTGTTTTTCACATTACCTCAGGCTAGACCTAGAGGTTGTGGCATTGTCACTTAGATCCCTTGGTGATTTGGCAGGGATAGAACCCAGAACATCACGGACTTAAATCCCGTATTCTACCACTAGACCAGTTAGCCCACCAGGAAAAATCATTAAACGTACATAAACCGCAATAAAGAGATGAAACGAAGAATTGATAATATTGTGGAAAAAATTCATAGCACATAGCTACGAATACACTTTAAAACAAAAAAAAAATCTTTGTTACTTACTGTACAATCACAACAATTTCAGTGCTTTAAGAAATCATAGCCAACTCAATTAAGTCGTAAAAAACAGGAGATATTTCCAGGACAGTTTAGCTGTATGGGGGAAGGGAGGGAGGGGTGAAATGAGATGACAAGTTTTTAATTATGGCGATTAAGGAGGAAGACAAAGGTCTCTTTTCATCACCTCGCCATTGTAAACTGTGAACGGAAGCTGAGTATCTAAGGATGTTATTGTAGACGACACAAAGGTGACTTTAGACTGTCTTGCTCTGCTTTAATCAAGTTTGAACTTTTATTTCCGTATTTTAGTTTTAACGAGACATCTTTGTTGTTGAAAATAATCTTTGGACTGGAAGCATGGAAATAATGTTTTTTTGAGGGTTGGTAATGTACATTGTGGAAAAGTTAAATGTTTGTTGGATGTGCAGATTATTTCGCAGCAACTATCAGTTCTTAAATGCTTTACTTTATTATTTTATGACCACTGAGACGGTGGCGTCGTCCTGTAATCCAGCTACTAGGATGTCACGAATTGTTGAATTGTGTATTTATATTTATAGCTGCATGAACTCAACTATGAATGCGGCGATACTCCCTGGTGTGGATTAACGTTCACTATCCGCAGTATTATTTAGATAATTAAACCAATTCGTTAATTACAAGGCAAAAATGGGGCTCGGATTCCACTATAAACTGTAGGTCCGAGTTGCCATTGGCTATATTGGCTATTAATTGACAGCTGTGTCTAAAGTACAGGTCGGACTTCTATTAACTAATCATTTCTATTACTATTTGAAGCGTGGCTTTGCTCTATGCTTTCTAAGTTCCAAAGTGTGGTTTTGTATTAAGTATTACATTACAAAGTGCATTTCAAAGTATTACATTTGGCTCTATGTAATCCTAAACAATTATATTTTAATTTTTGTTTGTTGTCGTTCCATATAAAAAATAGACAATAAAAAAGGTAAAATAATCCGTGTCTTCCAATTGCTTATATTTTTAAAAAGTGCTATATCGTGTGACATACTACTTAAAACGACCCCTATGCTAATCTACCATCTAAAAGATATATTTGACTTACATTTATTCTAAATGTAAACTTCCCCCAAATCAGCAACCCCTACTAAATTTACAGTTCCCAGCGCCAGCAGGGTTGGGGAAGGGCCACAAAAGGCACAGTGGGTATCAATTAAAGATATTTTACAAAGCCCCATTACTTGATCAACGAGTCGCGCAAACTGACAACCTATTGTTGGCAGTTTTCACTATAAAGACTATTAAATGAACACACGAACCGCCAGATGTGGTGGGTGGAACCATTGTGGAACCCCTCAGGTCCGCGTCATTGCCCCGTTTTGTTTTCCACTGTAGACAGTCGCGCCGCCATTTTATACTCAGCGTGAAATCTTAGACAATGTCTGTTCGCCATTGCTGTCATTCCGCTCTGTTAGCGAGTCATTGAAATAAACATGGGCACAATTAATTTACAAACAATGCCCACGCTTTGTCTCTCGTTATATCGTATAACCAGTTCCCAGTCATATGATACCTCGTTTTGTTGACGTTTTGGTTTTGTACCCCACAAAGGAGAGGTGTCAACGTTTAAGGGTGGGTACAAGGATATCCGTGGAGTATGATTCTTCCGCGTAAGAATGTAGAACAGTCTTTTTGGTGATTCAGTCAGGTTGGTTATTTTTTATTTCAAATGCGCCCACCCCAAGCGAATATCACCTACTAGATCACTAGACGGATATTAGAGGTTACACATTGTGTTTCTGTGGTCACCTTTAGGACTTAGGTTACATTCACTAAGGAATTGTGGCTTTTAATAAAACCAACGCAAATCACCTCACTTCGCCACTATTCACTCAGGGGGATGATGTTTTGTTTATGTTTAAAGGATCATTGCAGAAACTTTTCATAACTTAAAATGACGAAAAACAGAAGAGACACCATTGTGTAAGTAATCAGTGGTGGAAAATGCCCTCAAATTTTTTAAAAGATTTGGCATTAATTTTGAAATTATAATCTAGTTTCGTTAGTCTACTACAATATTGAGTTAAAACGATTTTTATTGTTAGGTAGACTGGTAGATAACAACAATTTACTATTTTTTTAAACTCACAAATCCTCCAGTATTATAAACGTGAAGATATTCAACGCTATTACAGTTCAAAACTAACAAGTGACTTTACGTTTTAAACTGCTCATTACGGCAAGGTTGTAGTCATTAAATGAATTGCTTTGTTGGCAAGAAGCAAGGGAAGAAAAGACACAAAACATTCCTCTGAGAAAACTCGGGTAACAAAAAGGCTTTTGAAACTCGAGCACTGTGGTCATACCTCGGAAATAAAGGTTATTTTCATAAAGGCCAAAAAGGCGAGTGTGAAGGAGCAATGAAGTCGTTTGCGAAATACAAATTAAAATCTCGTTTAAGACATGTCGAGTGGTTACAAAATGGAACAGGGAAGACAAAGGTGAAACGAGGGCTAAACATTGTTTGATGTTTTGTATTGTGTATTGTGAAGTCGCCAGAAATATTTAATGGCGTCACTAACCTCTGGGAGATGGGTCTGTCACTAGCAGTGTCACAATTTTACACCTCAGAGGTTTTCCCCGCGGGTTTCGTCTCCCCTAGATACCAGTAACCAGTTACCCTCCAAATGCGCCTCCAGATACTTGCAGGGGTTGAATCGGGATACTTCGTTGGGTGCTTTTGTTTTCAATTAAATAAAACAAACATATAAACCTGTGATGGGAAATATTAGGTGACGATTGAGTTAAGTCTAAAGAGTTTCGTCAAAAGGCAGAGGAAACGTTGGAAAAATAATGGCGTTATGGAAATTAGGATGTTATTAGGGAGTCCTAGCCTAGGATGGATTATATATATTTGATATTTAGGATGGAATATAAATTAACTCTCCAATACTACTGGAAGAACTCCCCACAAATTTACGATGAATAAAGAAACTCGGCTCAATTCTGGTGGGTGTCTCAGTAACTCTCCAAATGTCCTAATAGGAGATCTCTCTAAAAACTCACTGAAATTAAGATGAGGTCCAAGTTCTAAGGTAACCCCCACAACTAGGATAGGATCTAATTCGAGAGGACCTAATAAGAATATTACACATTGAATTATTTCCTTAAGTGACTATTGCAGTAAGTAAAGTTAATGATCTCCAAGTGTACGAATAGAAATAGTGTATTCAGTATTAATTGAAAAAAGTTGCATGCGGTATCAAGGAGCGCTTTTCATAATAGTTCGGAGTAAAATGTGATTTCAGGAGTAAATGTAGGATTTTTGTGAGATATCACTCCAGGGATGATGTATTTTCACGTCCCTCCTGAGAATGAACGGGGAAATTTTCGATAAAGTGGGATTTTTGTGACACGTGGGATATATTTTAGGGGTTATGTACTTCGCATCCCTCCCGAGAAAGAACTCGGAAATTTGGGATGAAGCGGGATTTTTGTGACACAAGGGATATCATTCAGGGATTATGTGCTTTATCTCCCTCCCTAGAAAGAACCTAATTTGGGATAAAGCGGGATTTTTGTTCCAACTAGGATATCTTTCAGGGATGCGCTTATCCCTCCCTCCCACAGTTGTACCGGAAGTCCCAACTCGAGAATACCGGGTTTCAACTTAAGTAGAATTTATTTAGCAAGCGTTTAGTTTCACAACAGGTCGTCGGATGGGGCGAATACTTGCAACCTATCTCAGCTTTATTTGGGCATACAAAGGCTTTTGTTCCTGATTCAAAACGGACTTCCGGCGCGTGCGGCTTTGGAGCACAGGGGTCTCAATTAAACAAACGATTGACAGGGACGACAGTTGTGCGACGAACAAAGTGAGGTCGAGATGGTGGAAACTGAGAGATTCAATTATTTTTGTATTCTAATGAGTGGCGTTTAATTTCATTTAAGGATACGGTCTAAACCCTGATTTTGTTGCTGTGCCATCTATATAGGGGAGTGACAAAATACTAGTATATTGGGACAAAATTAATCGGTTATCTTCGGCGAACACAGTTGCTGGTTATGTAACTTTTTACCATCGTCAATCCTGATATGTTTTATTGACACGTATATTTCTAAGGCGTTGCTTCATTGTCAAATGACCGTCTTCACGAGGAAGTTTAACCATGAAACTATAGTCATTGGAAAACTATTAGGATTGCCAAAGGTGAAAGGTAGCCCAACCAATTTATTTTGCATAGAATTTTAATTCAGAAGGCAAAAGACTAAAAGTACTACCGACATAAGTGATTGGGAGATTTATTTAACAACTGTAATATGCTACACCACACTAACTATGCAGTACTATACTAACTTCGGTTAGGTTACAGCTAGTTACAGGAACGCGTTGTTTGAATAAGTGGTCTGCCTAAAAAGTAGAACACAACTTTTAACAAAGGTCTATTTAAAACAAGTTAGAAAACATAATATCTATCTGTCATGACGCGATTGAAACTTTGAAACCAATTGATAACTCGCAAATTTTTCACTAGGCTTACCTGAAAGGGCTTCGTATTATAAATCATTGTACCAAAAAAAGTTAAATCAAGTTAAAATAGAACAACAAATAAGTTATACATACATAGAAATCGCTCAGTAGCTTACATGTTTAGTTGCGAAGACAACTTTTCTGTAAAAAAAAAACTTTTAAAAAGAACATAACACGAGCATAAAACAATATGTATACACAGGCATTTAGATAGCGCTACCAATGTTTGTGTGGTAAATGAAATTGTGTATTCGTACCATTTTTTATGTTCGTGTCCTGTATGTTTTGATTGTGTTTTTGAGGAGTTGCAAGTTTTTAAAATGTTGTCTTCGCAAACGCGTAAGCTCAGACTGTACTCAGAGCAGTTTGATCGTTGGAATATTTGACAAAGGTATAAAAACATATTTTTGTTCTTTATAAATTAACTTTCAACTTTGGCGATACAAATTGTATAATACAACGTCATTTCAGTTTAGCCTGGAAAAAATTGTTAGTTATTGGTAGGTTTAGAGAGTTTCAATGGTTGTTTTGTTATTGCAAGGTCAGTATAAATTATTGACTTCCAAACTGAACTAGAAATCCCTTTTATAAAATATCTGTTAAGCAGTCCGGGCCAAAAACATGAGTTTATATTCAAATAAACTTATTGGCTACAATTGGTCAATGTGGGATGTATACTTCAGCAAAGTCAATTTACAAGCAAAACACGATGGACTCTAAACCTAATTGATCATTCCCTCAGGGCGAGTCGAACCTTTGTACTTGAAGTGGTCAGCTCTAACAAGACCCTAAAGAGCCGCAACCCCGTGCATCTTTGGTAACATCCCAAATAAAGCTACTTTTGCCCTCTAATAGGGAGGATAAACATCCCTAACCTCCCTGTGGTCACTTCAACACCGATATAACCATCCACTTAAACCCTGACGTCATCCTTTACAACTTCAAGAGACGTTTTTGACATTTTAGCGAATTTTCCTGAAGAAGCTATTAAGGGAGGTTTCACGGAAAGACCTAGACTCGGACCTATTTACTTTTTATGTTGATGTTTCCAGAGGTGAAAAACACGATCCTTTCCAACTTATCTGTTAGCTTGGTAACTCGATTTCGAGCGAGTTCGTGAGCCAACATGATACCTACACTCATCTCGATTCATACTTGGCTTAAAATACCTACTTTGTATGGTCACCAATTCATTGAAAAGGAATAAAGGTATTAAAAGTATGGGAATGGTGTTTTATGGGGTAGAAAATAGCTATTGTTTTTTTTTAGTTCAATGTCAAATTTGGAACTGACGACTGGTAATATAAAACCAATATTAGTCATTACAGTTACGGGGCTACTATAATGAATTTTGGTAGAGAATATGGGTTTCCCATTTGAAACCCTCAAAAGGTTAAGCAAAAATTTTGAAATTTGTTTAGGAATTTCTTCCTAAACTATTTTGTAGATCTTAAAAGACTGATAATTTAGTTTTTATTAATATACAAATGATTTTTTCTAAGTAATAATATGCTGCACACCTAACAATTACGAATAACAATTTTTTTAACTGTATGCTTACAATTATCTTATTATTTTTATGGAGAATAAATACACTTTTGTAGTTTGCTTGTTTAGGGATATATATTTGTTGAATTTGGCAAATTTGGTTATTTCATGCTAAAGCTATTAACATTTTAATAACAACGCTAACGCACTTTATTGACTGCAACAGAAACCCTAAGTACTCATTTTAATTAGTGTTATTTCAATCCAAAATATTTCACATTAATTAAAATTCAACCAGGTAAATGGAAATTCCCTTATTCTGCAGGTTTGCTACAACGGAGTTCTTTATTTCACCTACGAATGGAATGTTAAATACTCTTTCCACATACAATGGGGTTATAAGACTGTCAAAAGTCAAATTCGTTCCTAGGTTTATTTAGAACCTAAAATTTCTCTGTGGTATTATGAACGGTTTTACGATACGTCTATGAAAAAAGAACTCATTCATACATTCATTTTATATAATTCATATGTACATTTAAATTCCCCTATACTCAACGTGAAATGTTATCCAACTAAATACATGTTAAGGCAATACGTTATCGTTTCAACATCCACATTGTTTCTCAAACCCCAGACATATCGGTTACCACCGCTGTGAACAGTCTGTATTCGTGTATTGTATTGCTGAGTCTCGGCCTTTGTATTGCGGGGTCCCACATAATTGTAGAGTCGCTGTATCCGAGACTTGAATGGGGAAACCGAGATACAGTGGTGTCTTTAATTACATTACAAACCATGAAAGAGTCCCTTTCTTTGTAATACTACCGAACAAAACTCTGAGCTTTGTGTTCAAGTAGAGGCTTGGCAGGGAAACCGAATACAGGATAGTAATCTTGCCGAGTAGCGGATTTCTATGTATAACTATATTTACAGGTTTTATATAAATAGCTTTAAGATATTGAGGTAGTCGTAAGTAGTGGACCAGCTGTAGTTGATATAATTTGAATTGGATAGTTGAATGATTCATTAGAGTGTATTAATTCCAAATTAAATCTTGTTCCTTAACTTTTGGTTCTATGATAGGTAATGCAATTTAAAAAATGGGCTGGAAAATGCAATATTGGAAACCAGTTGATACTAGGTTGAACTTTCAGTTCGGTTTTATACAAAGTTGTCTTAGGCACTTTTTTCGTTCTTTTTATTCAACTTTGGTAATTTGTTTTTGTAAATCCACAGAAAAAAGGTATAGAGGAAACTAGCTGCAGATGCAACATGTCAACGAGATGTTTTATGTAGTATATTTTAAGGCTATGGCCAGTCACTATTTCATTTAAAAATGGTCGTACTACAGTTAACTGTATAAGTACAGTTAACTGTAGGGACAATAAGTTGTCCCTCCACGGAGCAAAATTCCAAGCAAACGAAATCCTGACTCTTGAGTTTCACAGACCTACCAATTCTTTCAGGAATTGTCAGTAAGACTTTAACTATGCTTTAACTGTTTGCCTATTTGATCCATTGTTTGAGATTTTACACGCAAAACTAACCACTATAAACCTATTTTGACATGGAACATAAAAACCGGGGATAACACTTAAAAATTTGATGGATAAAATTGAATGTTTTAAACTATGTGATAACTATGTCAACCATTTTTATTCCCATCTCGAGCTATATAGGCAAATCCAACATACTACATAGGCCTCTTGGGCTGGAAGTACTTTCTACAACAATAATTCTGTGTTTTAAAAATGATCCAGAACAACTACAATCCAAAAACGATTTGCAGCCATGCCCACCAGTTTGATGCTGAAATCTTTTAAAACCCAACAGCCCATGTTGCTGTTCAATGGTTTGGAAGGGCTACTTTGGATCTTCTCAGGGGTGGCTGTTACACTAACCCACGAGCTGCTTTGTGCCAAACCACGGGAAGTATCGAATTTGGAAATCCCATTCACAAATTGGGCCCTCCAGTCTCACTAATTCACCAGTGTCAGACCTCGTAGTTCCAAATTACAGAGCTGTTTTGAGCCATTGTAAGGGATCGTTTTACTGGGAGACGATATGTTTTTGGATTCGTGGTCTCCTTTTTTACGAAATTGGTGAAAAGGAAAGTTTTTATCTGAGTAGGTGAATTTGGATAATTATAAGGTTGGTGTTGCTATAGAGTGGGGAAAATAGGGAACGGCTAGCGGTTTTTTTTACTTGTATACGCGAGCGTCATATTTTAAGTTAATGCACAAAAGTTATTAGCCTATAACAGTTTTTAATGATATATTAAATATATATTAAATGAACGTCGCAATTGCTAGCGTAACTCATTTCCTATTTCCAATATATGTAACATTTATTGTTTTTTGTAACTGTTTTTGGAACAGATTCAAAGGCCTTACTCATCTCCGGGGCTCATATTAGTACAAGATTTCAAATTTGCTCAAGTATTAATTTCAAAACACAAGTATAGCTATTCTCCTAGTTCAATTCCGTAAGAATGCATCATGTCAAATATACCTTGATGGATCAGCCCAAAAGGACATTCCAGTGACAAAGTTTTTGTCCCCAGACTGTTAGACTTTGGAGAAAACGTCGATTCATATTTTCCACCGGTGAGTTTCTATCACATCATTTAACATTTCAAGATAGTCTGTGGGTTGGTAAGCTTTGTCTAAATAGAATGTCAACCCCTGGGGGAGGGCGACACACACTCGAAAAGTTGCTGGACCGCGTGCCCTACTGCCCGTCCCCATGACTCGTTATAACCATATGTCTTGGTCTAATACGGGATGACAGTGGACACTTAATTGACCATGTCAAACATATGTGTCGTTCAGGAAAATCTAACTTGTCTAGAAATAAATTCGTCGAAATAGCCTGTTCAGAGTCGGCGATCAATATTTTAATGTACGAATGACAATGTTAAAATGAGAAAACGTATCAATAATAAAAAAAAAATATAAACCAAACATACATTTAGAAGAAAATGTAAGGAATTCGGACAGGACATAACAAATTGCGGACCAACTTGATAATAGTGATAATAGGGCTGATAGTGAACCGGTTTGCTATAAATTTTGGAAGTGACAAAGTTTTATACAGCAGCAGATAGTCTTGAAATGTTGGTAAAAACATAAGATGACTTATTAATTTCAAATATGAAAAAAATAATGTAAACAATATTTTATCAATTTACAGTAAAACAGCACCTCAGGCTATATACATGTAAAAGAAAAATATTGTGGACAAAACATTAAGCTTTTTGGTAGAACTGTTATATCTTTACAAACAAAAAATATCAACTTGGTCTTATACCGCAGTTATTACAAAACCAACCACTTTTAAAAATTCACCAAGCCACCATAGCATTTTCAAGTAGTTGATTTAATGTTAGGCATATTTTGTATTTTTATTATTTGATTTAAGAATGACAATAAGAAAGCTTATTCACATTAAAGCACAGTGCAATTGTCATAACAATTAAACATTGGCTAACTACTTACTAGGCTAGTGAGGCAAAATAGGCTAACTACACTCTGGGCTAACTACACAATAGGCTAACAATACAGCTAACTACACACTAGATGACTATACACTAGACCTCAGAGTAATAAAACAAAAACTAGACTAACTAGGCCTACACAACGGCTAATTTCACACTAGGCAAACCACAAACAAGGATAACAACACGTTAGGCTAACCATACACTAGGCTTAGCTAAATTCCTGTCGTGGCTTTATTCTTTGGCTCTCTAACATAGAGCTCAAACTTTGTAAAAATAATGATAGAACAAATAAATATCAAGTCACAGAGTCCCACAAGTGTGGTAAATTCGCAATTTTCTCTCCTTTGAATTGTGCTTAATTCATTTCCAGACCGTTTATTAATTAGGGATGAAAGGGTTAATTTCTACAGCTGATTCAATAGCCAAATAGCAGACGGCAACCCTGTTTTACTAAATGCGTTTTAACTTGCACTATAAATTATAACTCCTTCCTCTCCCCCTCTACCACATTTAAATAAAATGTTAAGAAAGTCAAATGGTTTAGATCGTAATTGCTACTCGGGAGAAAAACAAATAGAATAAACAATAATATCACGAGTTCTTCTTTAATGGAGAATCAGTTAATGAGTTTTAGCCATTAGTGGTTTATTTCTGGAGTTAATTACTGACACTAATTTATTGGTTTAATTGAGCGGAGCGAGCGAAGCGAGCGAAGCTCTTATACGTCGACTTTTATGCATTTCGTAATACGCAAACTCCTCCTAGACGGCTGAATCAATCGTTTTCAAATTTTGGATGGTGATAAAGACCATATCGGTGAGTGCCAACATCTATATGGCGTTAAAAATAACTCTCAGGAATCCGCCCCACTGGGTCTCAAAGTTTCAATGTAATCCTTATGGAAGCAGTATTTGACACATAAACAAAGACATATGGTCAGCTGTTGACTTTTGAATGCAGTAGATTAAGAAATAGCTGATAGCATTATTCCACAGATATAAGAACAGAAACGGTATGAATCATAAATATAATCAAATGACGACACTAGCTTGAGGTCCGTGACGTAGGAAGTCCTAAAGGAAGTACTAAATGTGAGCAGTCTGGAGTGTGGAAACTGTTTATGACGATTAGATTTAGGTATCTGCAATCATAAAATGCTATGGAAAGGGAGGGAAACAGGTCCGTGGCGTAAGAAGTGACAAAGAAAGTAGTAAAGGCGAGCAGTCCGGAGTTTGGAAACTGTTTATGACTATTAGATTAAGGTATCTGCAATCATAAAATGCTATGGGAAGAGGGGTAAACAGGCCCGTGACGTAAGAAGTGGTGAAGGAAGTAGTAAATGCGAGCAGTCCGGAGTGTGGGAACTGTTTATGACTATTAGATTAAGGTATTTGCGATCCTATGATGCTATGGGAAGGGAGGGAAACAGGTCCGCGACGTAGGAAGTGGTGAAGGAAGTAGTAAATGCGAGCAGTCCGGAGTATGGGAACTGTTTATGACGATTAGAATAAGGTATCTGCAATCATAAAATGCTATGAGAAGGGAGGAAAACGGGTCCGCGACGTAGGAAGTGATGAAGGAAGTAGTCAAGGCGAGCTGTCCGGACTGTGGAAACTGTTTATGACAATTAGATTAAGGTATCTGCAATCATAAAATGCTATGGGAAGGGAGGATAACGGGTCCGCGACGTAGGAAGTGATGAAGAAAGTAGTCAAGGCGAGCTGTCCGGAGTGTGGGAACTGTTTATGACGATTAGATTAAGGTATCTGCAATCATAAAATGCTATGGAAAGGGAGGGAAACAGGTCCGTGGCGTAAGAAGTGACAAAGAAAGTAGTAAAGGCGAGCAGTCTGGAGTTTGGGAACTGTTTATGACTATTAGATTAAGGTATCTGCAATCATAAAATGCAATGGGAAGAGGGGTAAACAGGTCCGTGACGTAAGAAGTGGTGAAGGAAGTAGTAAATGCGAGCAGTCCGGAGTGTGGGAACTGTTTATGACTATTAGATTAAGGTATTTGCAATCCTATGATGCTATGGGAAGGGAGGGAAACAGGTCCGCGACGTAGGAAGTGGTGATGGAAGTAGTAAATGCGAGCAGTCCGGAGTGTGGGAACTGTTTATGACGATTAGAATAAGGTATCTGCAATCATAAAATGCTATGAGAAGGGAGGAAAACGGGTCCGCGACGTAGGAAGTGATGAAGAAAGTAGTCAAGGCGAGCTGTCCGGAGTGTGGGAACTGTTTATGACGATTAGATTAAGGTATCTGCAATCATAAAATGCTATGGAAAGGGAGGGAAACAGGTCCGTGGCGTAAGAAGTGACAAAGAAAGTAGTAAAGGCGAGCAGTCCGGAGTTTGGGAACCGTTTATGACGATTAGATTAAGGTATCTGCAATCATAAAATGCTATGAGAAGGGAGGAAAACGGGTCCGCGACGTAGGAAGTGATGAAGGAAGTAGTCAAGGCGAGCTGTCCGGAGTGTGGAAACTGTTTATGACAATTAGATTAAGGTATCTGCAATCATAAAATGCTGTGGGAAGGGAGGAAAACAGGTACACGACGTAGGAAGTGGTGAAGGAAGTAGTCAAGGCAAGCTGTCCGGAGTGTGGGAACTGTTTATGACGATTAGATCAAGGTATCTGCAATCCTAAAATGCTATGGGAAGGGAGGTAAACAGGTCCATGACGTAGGAAGTGGTGAAGAAAGTAGTAAAGGCGAGCAGTCTGGAGTGTGGGAACTGTTCATGACGATTATATTAAGATATCAACAAACATAAAATGATATGGGAAGGGAGGAAAACGGGTCCGCGACGTAGGAATGATGAAGGAAGTAGTCAAGGCAAGCTGTCCGGAGTGTGGGAACTGTTTATGACGATTAGATCAAGATATCTGCAATCCTTAAATGCTATGGGAAGGGAGGGAAACATGTCCGCGACGTAAGAAGAGGTGAAGGAAGTAGTAAGGTGATCTGTCCGGAGAGTGGGATCTTTTTATGACGATTAGATTAAGGTATGTACAATCTTAAAATTCTATGGGAAGAGAGGGAAACATGTCCGCGACGTAAGAAGAGGTGAAGGAAGTAGTAAGGTGAGCAGTGTGGAGTGTGGGAACTGGAAACCGTTTGTAGCGGTTAGATTAATGTATCTGCAATGCTGAAATGCTATGAGAAGGGATGGAAGCATCCCCTCGACATAGAAAATGGTGAAAGAAGTAGTAAAGGCTAGCAGTGCGGATTGTGGGGAATGTTTGTGGCAATTAGATTAATGTATCTAAAATATAAAATTGCTATGGAAAGTGATGAAAACAGGTCCACGATGTAGGAAATGGCTTAGAAAGTAGTAAAGTATGAGCATAGTGTGAAAACCGTCTATAGCAGTTAGATTGATGTATCTTTAATCCAAAAATGCTATGAGAAGGGAAGGAAACAAGTCTATGACGTAGGAAATGGTGAAGGAAGTAGTAAGGCTTGCAGTGCAGATTGTAGGAACTGTCTTTGGCAATTACATTAATGTATCTGCAATCCTAAAATGCTATGGGAAGAGAGGGAAATAGGTCCACGACGTAGGGGTGGTGAAGGAAGTAGTAAAGGTGAGCGTGTTGGGTGTGGGAATGGATTAATTTATCTGCAATGCTAAAACACTATGGGAAGAGACTGTAGACTGTAGGTTAAAATGATTACGAAGCACGAATCGATTCATATTTCTATACATGCAATCGTTTATAATAGTAATTTACAACTGAGTTGACAACAGCTGATTTTTACTCCATAGAGGATAAAAACTATTTTTACTTCCTAAAGAGTAAAATTACTACTTTAGACCCGCAACGCATGCATTAAAAACTACTGGTATTACTGCAGGATGACCAAAACAATAATATAATATAAACCCTTGATGACTCCGCTCAATTTTGTGGATGCCTCTGCGAACGCCACCTAGTTTTATTGTACAGCTTAAATTGCATTTGTTCATTTAAACGTGCAACATGGAATAGGTCCAAATATTTATTAATGCAATGCAATTGTTTTCTATATTACTTTATTGTATTTTCATTGAAGATTTTAGCCTACGGATTGACAAATAATATTTTAAATACGTGTTATTATACAGTATAACACCCCAATTGCATGGATAATTAAAATTATTATTATTATATTATTATGGATTACCTAATAGCAGGTATTCAAACCTTTTTAATTACCAATATAGCTATTTTAAAAATCCCAATTACTTTTAATAGTTGGGTTGTTTGCTAGATTATTTTCTCCAGGCATTTTAAGGGAGGAAATATGCAAAATCTAACCTATAATAGGTACGTTTGTCAATGTTATAATAATCGTATTATAATTATGCAAATTTGTGCCAGTTTTAACATCAGAATATTCAAATGAGAATAAAAACATTACAATACGAATACTTTAACAACAGTACTAAATACGGAAAGACATTTTTTTCTTTCACCAATTTGTATTAGGATAGCTAATTTTGAAAACCCGTGATGCAAATGTGAAATATTTACAAAAAAAAAATACAATTACTTTGTATAACGCTAACTGTTTGGATTAGCTAAATAAACAAAGAGATATTTATAATATAATATAATATATAGATATAAATAATTACGTATATGTAGGAAAGTCTAATGTCATACTTGCCAATCTTTTAGAGATGGGTTTTTAAATAGTTTTTTATACTAAATAGATTTATTCACCTTCAAATCTATATTTTACTATTTTTCATTACGAATATTTCATACTCGTTAAGGCTTTATTAGCTATTCCGGCTGATCTAGTGGTTATATCAAGGACTTCGGTGGTGTCTTCTGGATACGGGATCAAATCTAGCTAACCACCAATGACAAGTATTTATGTGTTAATATGGCGACACGAATTTTACTACGCTTAGAAGTTTACATATCAAATTACAAAGTTGAGTTTTTAAGTAGTCGAATGTCCTAATTGTTGGCAGTACAAAATAATTGTCCCTTCAATGTGATTAATAAGATATAACAGGTTGGTGTTTATTCAGCACAGCGGCATGTATGAAGAACTTCTGCGTCAAAGTGATAGGTTTGATCTATAGTGTGTAAAAAATATTTTGAGGGATTTGAACAGCTTTCCACGTTTGCGGTTCTTTGAAATCACTGGTCGACGCCAACAAAAAATAGGATATTGTAATCCATATATAAATCCCAAAGTACCCATGAACTTTTAAGAAAACTATAAGTCACACCCCTATAAACCATATACTTAAAATGTTCTTCATGACAAGAAACCTTGCGCAAAACTATCCTATTTCATCAATTGCCCTTTAAGGTCATAATTCTTTTCCAAAGGGAACTTTCCATATACCTAATGTTAAAAATACCTCAGCTGTACTTATTTGTTTTTTATTCTTTCAATTCATTACCTTATTAAAATCAAGTGTGATTAGTTGTTTGTACTATTGTATTCAGTTTTGTTTGTTTCAGCTTATCTTAACCAATCAATAGTTTTATTAATACTTTAGAAGTCAAACGGGGTGAAGCCCGTGGGTAACAGCTAGTATCACTAAAACCCAGTAACGAAGAATAAATGCCATACAGTGTTTAACACATTAGCTACTAACTAGGCCGTTGTTCAAACCTCATAACGGAGTGGGACAGCTCGTAGGGAACATGTTCGGCATAAACTAATTATAAAGAAATCGCATCTTGAAATAAATTGAACACACAAATTTTAATCTATCAATATACGATCCCAAAACGATTCAAACCTAAACAATCGCAAAAGGGCGTCTTTCAAACCGCGAAAGACACGCAATAATCATCTCACTTGGGCAGCCGCTTTTTGAAAATAATTAAACTGAAGCACCTTGAGGAGGGGAAGAGGAAGTAAAAGGCAGTTGCAGCCGCTCTCTTGGCGCCAAAAATCTGTGCTTTCCCGGGCTTTCCTCATTAAACCTCCTTGTCAGGCGTTCCAGTGATCGGTTTTTTAAATTGGTGCCCAGTGAAGAGTTTTGTTCTAAATGGGTTTCAAATTGCGCCGAACCTTAATGATTGCGACCGATAACAACACTAGGCTTCCAATTATTTTAAAACGCTCTTTTATTTTGTAAGATAACTTCACCCCTCTAGGGTGTGACGTTTGGTGTGAAAGTAGGATCGTTAGGACTTGTGGATATTTTGAATTCCTAAAGTTTTTGGGCACTAGTACGATCGGGGTTATTTTAGTAGACAATTCTTCTTACGATTTTCGTGGTAAGAATTAAGAGAACATTTTTATAATGAGCTATACTTCTAGTTAAATGCCAACCGAAATGATAAAAATTGTTGGAAGGTTGTCAGTTTTGCTTTCACCAAAGGAAATTCAAAAATTCAAGTCGTATTTCTTTTAGTAATTTTTAAATTTTAAATAGTTAATTTTAGTACTTTCTTCAGAGAATTTTTAAATACTAGGACAATTGAAACACTGCAGCTTATTATAACATCCTTTTCCCACCTTAGTTTTAATATTCTCTATACTGTCATAAATTCAAACACAAAACTTTGTTTTCTAAAAGTATACCTTCCCATCAAAGTATGAAAGTTGTATTTCGAATCTATTGATAACGTATGTAGTTTGTAGTTTGATGTTATGTAGTTTGATGATAACAAAAACTGTACATAAAGCTGAAAGAAATGTGTCAAATCTAGTGAAAATAATTATTTTTAACTAAACATCAATAGGCTTTTAAACAGCCATTGGTAAGCTTTATACTTAAAATTTATCGTAATTAGTATGCTATTTACTAGAAATCATCACTAATTTGGAAAATAATTTCTAATTTTCTCTATTGTACATTAATCCAATATTAAGCTGTGGTAAAAAAATGCATACACAATTCCTGTGATGGCAAGGTACGCATTTAACTGCAACTAGCCTACGTAATAAATGTTTAAGTCTTTTTACAATTAATCTTTACGGTTACATCACTATTTACAAGTATAAACTAAATTGATGGTCAATCATTCATGTTCCAAAACTAAAAATTCTTAGCGATTCCTATAGCTTTTACGTACATGCCAATGTAAATCCATTAAACATGATAATAGTATATTTCGTACCAAGGGCCGAAAATGAGGTTTTGCCGGCTCGAGATAGTTTTTAAGTTCGAGACGAAGTCGAGAACTTAAACGATCGAGAGCTGCAAAACTATTTCGGTCCGTGGTACGAACGCTATTTTTCACCACACTATACCCTATTACCACTATTCACCACTATAATAATGCACACTGATCGTCAACACAACTACAACTTTAGAAATAATTTGAGGAATCAGCAAAAATATAAAGAAATAGTTGCTAGGCAACGGTGACAATAACACAATTCTATATTGCAATGGTATGGATTTTGATTGTGTATTTAAAACGCATTCATGTTCTAAGTAAGTAAGCGGACAGCTGATTTTGCGGCCCCGGCCTGTAGAAACCTGCTCGGTCCCCAAATTGGCGACAGCTGGCATGGCCAGCAAAACGTAACTTTCAGCCACCAATTAACGTATGTAATACAGCCAAAAACATCATAGTGTGGTGAAAAATATTTTAAATGTTTCACCAAAAATTCCACAAGTAGTACAGGAATATTATTGAGACTGAATATAACACCATTAAAATTAACGAGTAGCAGCTCGCTCGCTGGGGAGATCGAATTATAAATATAAAAGTTGAAGGGTGTTTTGGACATTACAAGCTACCCCCCCCCCTCCCCCCCTAGGTAAACCATCCACCAGTCCGATACAGGTTGTTATAGAAGCCCTTCCTTCCTCTCGAAACTTTTACCCTGTATTGGATATCGACTGAAAATATAACGTATCTGCCCCCCTTCCCCCCCCCCCCACGGGATAGTCTGCGGAAACCTCGAAAACCATCTCGACCAACACCGAATTCATTCGCTTCCTCTGATTTAATCCAGTAAATACATTTAAAGTTTTAGGTTTTTATAATTATTTATAAAAACCGTTGTAAATAAAGTCGACAGATTTATTTACAAAATAATTATCTGGGTTATTTAAAATTCAATTTTCTTTACACTTCGATTGCCAAACTTGAATATTAAAATGGTATAACATTACCTGTTTCCGTCTGTGATCCTATATTATTCAAGGTCATAACCTTGAAACCGGTTGCTCTATACAACAAATGTAGGATCACAGACGGAAACAGGTAATGTTATACCATTTTAATATTCAAGAAGTGATCCTGGACCAAATAACATCAATATGATGCCAAACTTGACAGTTTGCTTGCTTTTACAGTATATTTAAATACATTTCTCATAGAGTTACTACCTTATCAATCAGACATGTCTATGCCCAGTGTAGAGTGTTTTAATATTCATATATTGTTGTTATTTAACCTACATTAAATCTATATATAAATCCCAAAGTACCCATGAACTTTTGAGAAAACTGCAAGTCACACCCCCATAAACAATGTACTTAAAATGTTCGTCATGATAAGAAACCTTGCACAAAACTATCCATTATTTCATAAATTGCCATTTAAGGTCGTAATTGCTTTCTAAAAGGAACTTTCCACATACCTAATTTTAAAAATACCCCAGCTATACTTATTTGTTTGTTATTCTTTCAATTTATTACTTTATTAAAATCAGGTGTGATTATTTGTTTGTATTTCTGTATTCTGTTTTGTTTATTTCAGCTTAACCTAACCAATCAATTGTTTTATCAAAGATTACATATGCTACGCAAAATTTATTAATATTTATGAAGTCAAACGGGGTGAAGCCCGTGGGTAACAGCTAGTCTGTTTTAACTGCTTCAATCTCTGCTACCCCCTAGGTAGCACTAAATTGTGAAACATTAGAGCTTTCTTATTTGTATTTTACTTTTCCCACCATGGATTTTTGGTCAAGATTAGTATGTTGGTAAAGACATTCATAGAGTCATCTTCAATTTTGGTCGCCATCGGGACTCTAACATGTCAAAGGGGTTTTTTTTATATTCCACCTACGTGGCCGTTTTATCAAATAATTTAAAACTGCATATTTGTTGTTTTTCCTTAAGCGGGACAATTTGCCAGATAACATGTCCCCCTAGGCCCTTTTCCACCAGCCGCCTTTTTAGACTGTGGGCGGAGTCCTAAAGTTAGCATACATTTATACTCTGTTAACTGCCTCCTAAAAGAGTAAAGCACGCGGTAAAACTCAACCTTTTTTGCATAATAAAAAAATACTAATAAATTCATCAAAAATCATTATTAACTAAGATTATGTATATAACGACTGTTTTGAAATCGTTTACAAATCGATGTTATTAACATTATTCTCAAACACCAAGAATCTGTTATCTGTTATCATCAGTAAGTTCCTTAAGTAAAAGTCTTAAGGTAAAAAAGTAGTTTTGTTTTCTCGCAAACTTTTTGTAGGCTATGTATAAAATCAATTAGTTAACTTAATAGAAATGGTTGCCTAAGGAACTAATATTTGTAAGTTAAAAACGCAAATATGAAGCCATAACGTCCAGATTGCATAATGAAGACTCATTAAGAGATTCTTAATTGGGAACTTACTGCGAAATTATTCTTTTGGGGTCTCCAATACGACTATTAAACTCAGGAACTTAGCGTTTGGGAATCTTTACAATTTATTCCGTAAGAGTGGGGGTTTATTTATAGATTAAGTTTGGGCTCAATAACTACAATAGCAGGGTAAGTTTGGCAAACTTGGCACTCTGCGACCATCGACTGAAACTGCTAAACTTGGGAAACAACCCTTCATAGAAACGGAGGATCTGTATCTGATTTATGGTTTTGTTTAAATCAGTCAAGTTTTGTAAGTCTAAAATACTCTACTGACAAAATAATTTAATAGCTCTATTGTTAAATACCAGTATAATTTTTTAAATGTATGTTTTCTCCATCCTCCGTTTTTCTTTCACCTCTTTTTGCAGTTATTAAGCATGCTACTATAGTCATACAGTAATTAAAAATAAATTTTGAAGTGTATCACATTCATAGATTAGCTGGGAGAATAAAACGAGTCTTCTAAATTACTGACCAAATCTTTAGCCCCTCTTGACCTGCCTAAAATGATGTATTTATCTTAACAACAGATTAAGATTGTACATTGTTTTTGTTATACCATAATCAACATGATCATCCTTACAGCTAGGGAGAACTTTTGCACAGGTAGAGGTCACTGTGATATGATGTCTATTTATATATTGCAATGATACATTGTTATTTTTTGTTTGACACGATAAAGATTGATTTTATTTGCTGGAATATGGGTATGTAGTATAGATGCATGTAGTTTTTTGAACGTCCTAAATTTTAGTTTACATTTTGATAGAATTATATTTTTGTTGAGATTAGAAAATTACACGGATAGTTAAACTCATACGAAATAAAATTACATCACGCATTATATAAGGATTTCATTTATCGCACAAAAACTTTTTAAATGAACCCAATAATTTAAAAACAACATTTTTATACGAACACGTTATGATCCAATAAATATCAACGCCTATAGGACGGATTACCAACGGATTCCTAAAGAACATTTTTGGCATATAATTCTACATCTATCATCATGAAATTGTTTTTGACATTACATCGCAATTCAGAGGAATTATACAATTATTAGTTACAAAAAACGCCCGGGTTTGAACAACATATTGTACTAAATTTCAATTTGTGTTCATCAACTGTAATTGCATTATATTTTATGAAAGGGTAGATGCAACCCTAGGTCTTGACAAACGTCCACCTTTTCATTTAGTAACGTCGTTAGATGATAACCCAAAATGGCGTCTGAGTTAAAAATTTACTCCACTTGGAATCGAACCAGCTACTTCCGGGTTTGAAGGCGTAACAAACATAACTAAATGGACATTTTCCTAACATTAAATCCAACCAGATCTTACATTTTACATGTATGAAAATATGAGTGACACAGTATTTGAACAGGTGATCGGTGTAGCTTTATGAATGACACCTACACACGTCGTACCGGACATATCAATCCTACACTAACCAACGACAGTGTCATTGAGTACACATTGGCCTGGTCGACACTACGCACTTGACTAAAGAATGCCGCTGACAGAAAACATCTCGAGGTATGACTAGGTAACGCTTTGGTCTGATGATACTAAAACGTTATTCTACAATGATAGATAATTTTGTAGAGCTTTTCAAAGAGTTACAATAACAAAGTTGTTACAAAAAACAATTTGTGTAGCTGTGATAACAGGATTGTGGACGTTATCTGTAATCAATGCCTTTAAAAATAATAAACATAAGTTCATAAATTATATTGTGATAATCGGCTGTGTGTATAAACTAAACAAACACACATTTGAAAAGTGAGTCAACCAAGTGGGTGTAAGCAATTTAAATTTACTGTTTCCTTAGAAGTCAGTCTAAAATATAATTCAAAATAAATAAAATTTGGTACCCTTTAAGCGCCCAAGAAACATAAACTAAAAGATTTTATCTATGTGAATCAGGAAGAAACTTCGTTTCTTAAGCACACATAGAACAATTTTCCTACGTTTTAAAGTGGATGGTAATGCATTACCAAAATATATACAGTATAATATACTTTTTATTTTACAATATAGAGGACTATTGATTCCATTAAAATTCATCAAAAGTGTTTCTTACCTTAAGCTGTTTTAAAAATAGAACTTTATATATAAAATTTGAATTAGAATAAAAATGATATTGCTTTAATATACCTAAGTTCAATTAAACCTTATGTACGAAAAGTGTGGCAGGTATAGACAGTGTTATAGAGGGTGTGTGCCTAAACACATTAAATCGCAACAATATATTTCTATTGGTATCTTACATGTTGTTACTAACTGTCATAAAATCTTTAGTTTCATATTAAACAATTTTGCCCGTATCAACACAAATAAAAATGACAGTTTTTTTTCCTCAAAAACAAGACTTTTTCCTCAAAATAAAAACCTGTGAGTGAAGTGTCTCATTATTTACCTTTTACCAAACACCCCACTACCCAAAAGCCACTTATACCGTAACTTTAAGTAAAAAAACTAGCATAATTTTTATAAAAACTTCTTTACCACTCTCTCCAAAACATTCCTCAACTACAATGGGCAGAACCGAGAAGGATTCGCCAGCCCCTAGTTTGGTATTTGCAGGTGTCGATACGATATGATTGACGTGGATAAGATGTTTCGTGGACTCAACACACCCTTGCCTCGAAGGGTTGAAAACAGTTATTGATCGATTTCGAGGGGCTGCTGATCGATTTCGAGGGGTTATTCTTGCACAGACAGACGGGCAGACGTTAAGTGGCCGGTCAACGCCCAGAATCACTTCTGAGGCATCTCGAATCTTTTGTGTCTGTCAGCTGCGTTATGAGCGAAGCGAAATTCTTATTAAACATTTATGAGGGGCATTTGGTGGAGTGCGAATCTCTGACTGGGTAAAGTCTGGGATAATTGGGGAAATATAGGTTATATTTGCCTTTTAACAAATTGATGCTATTGTCAATAAGGTAGTACTGTTACAGTAATTACGACAAAATTTGTCGTAATTATAATACATTAAAGAGTAGATACAATAAGGGTCCAGTGATCGTCTGACGATCAGAAAGTCGCCGTTTTAATTCAAAGAAATTTCAGTAGCTTTTGGATAGATCCAAAGCACAGACAATGTAAAATAAAAACATATTTATTAACCAAACAATATTGTAACTAGAATTGTCCGTGTCTAAGGTGAAGCCAGGTGTCCTAAATAATAATTGGGCTTTTAATGAATGGTCTGAGCTAACAGCCTGTTTTGTATAGTAACAAAGATACACAAAACATCTAAATTCTACCCCCGTCCTTAATTTATATCTATGGTACGCTCAGTAGCCACTCTGTAATACATGATTAATGTAATGTTGTGTATTAGACCTTGAAGATTGGGTAATATTTCTGAAATTTCCAAAATACATTTCTAGACAAATTAGGTGAATTTCACAGAAAACTTTTCAGTCTTGGTTACATTACCGTAATTAATAGCTTCAAAGTATATGGTTTTCCTGGAAAGATATTTGTTTTAAAGCTAATTAAATAGAAAGTAACCAACAAGACTAACTCTAAATTCTACGGACGGAAACAAATCTTAACATCATCTTCAGCGTATCTAAAAGGATGATGTTAAATCAAAGGCTGGACAAAAAATAATACCACAAAAGCCTTTACACACACCACCAACGATACCCTCGGCGATACTGATAACTAACTCATTATTCAATTACACCGGAAATCAAAGAGTCCATAAAAAGAGAGAAAGAACATCCTAACAGCTGTATTTTATCTTAATAAACATCCATCCCCATATTCCCATCCGAACAATGGTAATGAAAGGTATCTGGGGCCATTGTAGGCCAATCGGGCACCTGAGGACCCTCCATTCATATTGAAATCGGCGCAAACATTCATAACTATATAGCTATCAAACATTCATACGCCACTAATATATATCTGGTTGAGCGTGAGCGATGCACCCAGATAGCGGCTTGTTGGAGATACTGGTGATATGATGGGACCTGACGTGCGTGCTGAGGACACAACCGACAGTGTGCAGGTCTGCTGACAAAGGGGTGGAGTTGACCTCGATGTACAATAGTCCAGGATTGGGAGATTGGTTGATAGCGGTCTTGGATGTCTACATCCAGGGGTTGATCCAGGATCTAAAGAAAGGTTTGTCGGATTTTTCGTGGTAGTTTCAACCAAAGAACATTATTGAATCGTGTCTAAACTGTCCTATACAGTTTTGAAAATGTGGGGACATCATTTACGTTGTGATTCATTAGTAAAAAAGGAACAAGTTTATATAAACATCTCGTTCCGTTTAGCGTCTGTTCGTATATGTATGAGTTTTTATTTTTACAACAAATTTTTAACTTCTTCGGTTTAAGCTCAGCGTTGGGATTCTGTAAAAATATTCATCTTATAAACCGTGGTTTTTGTACAAATATGAATAAAAACTATTAAACTATTTTGATAAGGTGGCTATTGAAAATCATTTGTATGCCAAATTCCTCGAAAGCCGTTGAGTTAAACCAAAAAAATTAGGAGATACAAAACATGCAGTAAATTGTGTGCAGATTTCAACGAGTTAAAATTTAAATAATAGTAAATTTTATTCTTATTAACCTTGTTTTAGACAAGAACTTAATTAACTTCTTGGTTATTTTTGGTCATAGCTAAATAAACCAAAAAAGACATCCTTTTATACAAGCTAAAAGCTAAAAGACACATGTTCGTACATTTAGACATATTTGCCACCAAGACTGATTTTGTGAATAATTACGTACCTTTGTCTGTCTTCAGTATACAGACTAGGCTATAGTTTATAAGACTAAAAACCTACAAAGATTCATAGACTATTACATATTTACTACGCAAAAGTACAAACATTTTCAACAAAAAATTTACGCTCCTTATTTATTCTTAGGTTTTAACTTTATATTGCATTATGTTTTCGTAAATCCTGTTGAATTGAAAGGAATTTTGCTCCCAGACATAAGGAGATATTAGTCTCAAACTTCTCACAGTACCTTGTAGTTACATCTTTGTTGGGTAGCACTCAACTTTCAAATATTGTACAACACAGTCTGTTACAAAAGTAAGTAAGAAGTCCTCTACTTGACCCGCATTGCAAAAAATGAAGCAATTCATGACGAATTTGATCAAATTAAAAAGACTGAGATTGAAAGTTTGTTCAGTAATCACACGACTCAAGCAAGGAAATGCCTCTTGAACAACACAATCTCTTGTTTGATGTCAACTTGCGGAAATTGCTGAACCCAACAGCCACATTCTTACCCCTCTGGCCTTTGACTGCTCAACTAGCAAACGCGTCTGTCTTGACGCGAATTATTATAACTTAACCGACAAACTCACTTAAATACAAGTTTTACTAAGTTCTCGAGAAAATTGTTCTTTGTGCTGCCAGATCCTCTGAAGTTGTTTCCTTTCATTTTGAGCGATGAGGACTTGAGTGATAACTGATAATTTCCAGTGGGTTGCTAAGTTTGAAATATAATTCTTTCTAGCTCACAGTAGAGTGATGTTTTTGTTTTGTGTTTCTCAACATATAATCTTTTTGAACATAATATAATTGTGTTCACTGTCAAGGTTCGCCACTACAGAAACAAGTGTGAAATTAAAATTGGTATCAGTTTGAAATGAAATCGATTAGTTGTTTAGATTTTGTTGCACAAAATTGCTGAAAGTACATAACCAATTAAGTAGCCTATAGAATCGCATTAAAGGTAGAATTGAAATTTCCAATTTTATAACATCAAAAAAGAAAACTCTAAAATATTTCCTTCGTTTATAAAATATATTGTCAACCCACAAAATAGTTAGGGTTTCAGAAAACTAAAAACATTATAAATAGTGAACTTTAATTTAGTTTTAAGCAACAGTTATGAGTTAGCGATAATTATATTTTTACAACAAAACCTCACTAACTCGACACCCAGTAACTCGACGGTCAACAGTTGACAGGGCACACGTAATTGATGAAAACTTTTCTGAATATTTAGTTTTACTTGTTGGATATTTGACATTTAATTGAAGATTGTTTACTCAACATGTAAAAATACTCATTTAAGTACCTAATAAATTTATTCGTACAAATTGGTCTGTTATGTATTCAGTTATTGTAACTAAATAAAAATATCAATGTTCTGGATAACTATCAAGTTGTCGAGATAGTGAGGTTTTACTGTGCTTGTATTTTCAATTTTAAGAACTATACGATTTCGATAAAATTATAGTACCTTGTTTTTCCATGTTTTAATTTTAACGGACGAGATACTCAACTTGTTTAAACACTAAAAAAACATGTTATTTATACTTATACTTTACATTATCTAAACTGCCTTCCATAAGGACAAAAAGAATCACAATCTCTAAGTTTCACTAATACAATCTTCCCCCACTTATTTAATACACTACAAACATTAAAGTTTGCAAAATAAACGAGCAACCCCAAAACTACTATATCAATTCCAGAACCACTCGAACCCCATAAATTAACGCTCGCCCCATTTAAAAGAGAAAAAAGATAGTAACAAGCTCGCGGAATGATTTAAAAGCCATTTCGGCGTGTCGTGCTCGTAACGGCCGTGGGTTCGATACTGGTGTAGAGTAAATGGCGATGTGATTGCGGAACATTTCTTGCAGAAGATATAAAACGCAGTCACAAGAGAAAAGTGTGAAATCGTGGGGGAGAGGGTTAATGTATCGGTTATGTGGTGATGTGGAATGCAATATGTAGAGGGGTGAGACTCCCAATCATCCCTGGTGGAGATGGTATAGACTTAGTTCTTAATGTATATGTATTAATGTATAATTAGTACTAGCAGCCAGCGTCACTTCGTGACTTCAAAATCCATGATATATTTGAATTGATTTACATTTTATAAAAATAACATTACAATATTTCACTTGAATTCCCTAAAACACCAACTATAATGATAACACCATTTCGTATGGAAGTAAACAAAACTATATCATGGCCATCTTATCTGTTATGATGTAAACTTGGAAAAGTTCAAATGATTGACGACAGCCTAAAATTTTAAAATGCTATAGGACGAAGGGCTTTCACTGGATATTATCCAAACTAGCAAAAGGCACATACAGAGGCAAAAATAACTTTTGTGTATATTTACCGTCTTGTGAGTACATAACAGTATAAGCGTAAATATATGTTTTAAAATAAGTTTCTTTTATTTACTTTCCGTAACTCCAAAATCTAAGATGGATCTCCTTGCATGAGGAACTTGTTCTTTTCTTGATATGTTGAACTCCAGCGAAAAGTTCAAAACAACCAGTCAATTTCGTCCTTCCTAGCCAATAGACACTACTCTCTAGCCCGGAATTGTTTGCAAATCACGTCAGGCTAAACGGTTGCGGAATTATCACATTGCTAAATGTTTGACGATTGGTGGGGTTTGAAATCGAAACCTCTGGGGCCAAAATCAGCTTTCTCCCCAATGAAAATGTTGTGGTTTTATACCTAAAATCCATAAGTAAGTTTTGGGATTCGAGCCTGGATCTACAGAATAGAAGTCCTGTGCTTGAATCCCTAATCTAGTCTGGACCAGTCGCGCCCTTTTATTAGCTTTTTCTGCTTATGTTTATGTGGTACTGTTTGTAGAAAATCTTATTGTTAAGTTTGGGTCTTCATCAATTGGTATATTTTCGTTTTTATTGTAAAAAATAAGAAATATTTATCACGGTACAATATTTTGTGCAAATATTATTTGGTAACATTTTATTTTTATTTTATTACATCGTTTTTATTTTCGGCTATTTTTATTTGTTCAACGCTTTATTACGTTATTTATACCATATCAAGAGATTTTGTTTATAAAAATATTGTTACATGGCGGGTTCTCAATGTTGATTAAGAACATACCAAAGGTTATCTAAATTACTATTAAACTATTGGTTTTTAAGCTGCTAATCAAAAAAGGAAACCTATAACAAATGTAACATTTTCTATTTGTTATTTATCTATTAAATATACACATACTAAGAAGTCATGGAAGACTTCTGTTATATTATTAGTATAATATCGTCAACACTTACTGAGCATTATCAAAGCTATTTAATAATTAATATGCTTTCTAATTTTAAAATTGAAAGTGAAAATTGGGTTTTAAGTAACTGTGGAATCCTGTGAATACAAAAAACAAATATAGAAAAAGAAAGCATTCAAGTTTAAATTCATAACATATATTCATGTACAAATACAACAACAAATCAATTTAAAATTACAAACAAACGAAAACGTTGACATACAATCAATTATCAAACTACAATAGACTAGGTAACGTTTTCTTTTACCAAACATCTTGAGCAGTTTTGGAAGGGGCGGAGAACTGTTTCTGACGTTTTAGGCCCAACTGCACCTCAAAGAGAACTGTGTATTTAATTAAAGTGACTCTTCTTATCTGTTTCTTCTCTAAAGAACAGACTCCAACTTAACTCTAGTGTGAAATTGTGTTTATCTGAAACAAGGAACAACTATCGTTTGACTCTGGGAAGTCTTTGAGTCAGAGTTTGTACAGCTTTTTTGTTTGTAAGCATAAAATTGTGTTTTGAAAAGTTATTTTTCGTTTTTACAACTGAATATATAAGTATCTTCTGACATAAGTATTTAACTTTTTTCGTTCTACGATTTACTAGTGATATAAGTAGACATTGTATCCCAATGTTAAATTTTTCTTCAGTTTTTTTAATAAAAAAATAATTTAGATGAATGAACCTAACGAACAAATTGCCGATTTCTATTTAATAAAATTAAAATTTAAGGGAACTGACAGTAAGCTATAACATATTTAATGTGATATAAAACTATAACATTTTTTGGGAAAAATAGAATTTTATCCGTTGCACAGTCTATAAGTGGCTCATTAAATTAAGTCTTATTTAATAGCATATTTGCTACGCAAATGGTTCATATAATTAGGGTAGATACAAGTAAATTTCATTGTCAAAAAACGAGAGATGCAGTTTTATACTATAAATGTGGGTAGGAGCATGATCCATCTCTTACTTGATAAATAAAGTAAATTTTATTTTTACAGTGTACATTTAGTTTCAAAAACCAGTCCTGTTTTAGGCTTAATTTATTGAAGTTTTGTTTTAGGCGAAATTTCAGTTTTTCGTAATAAGGACACTCTCGCCAATCCAGTGAATACATTAAAATGACTTGGATCTTGATAGGTACTCTCGTTTTCCTGGATAAGATAGCGTAAAATGTCATCTTGAGTGTTACAGACAGACAGAAAGACAGACAGACAGACTGACTGACAGACAGACAGAAATAGAGATAAGACTCGTTTCTGCTTCTTTAATGTATAAAACGTAAAAATAACCTAAAAATATGTAATTCTGAGCAATGTACAGACAAAACTCTAATTTTATTTGTATAAAGAAGAAGGTAAAAGTACATTATTGTCCAAAAACGAGAGAAATAGTTTTATACTGTAAATGTTGGTAAAACAATGATCCATCACTTACCTAATAAATAAAGTACAATTTATTTTACCTGCATACATTTAGTTTTAGAATCCAGTCCTGTTTTAGGCTTAATCTATTGAAGTCTAGTTTTAGGCTAAATTTCAGTTTTTCATAATACAATTAAACACAATAATGATATAAAAGTAAGTTAGACAGTTGATTAATTTTACCATAAAAATCCCAAGCAACGCTATTACGATTTTTCATATTTATTTTACCTTACAATTGTGCAAACTAATATGGTGATAATGTAAACCACACCTATTGAAAGAGTCCCTAACATGTATTGTATTCCTCGAAAATATAAAGAAAACTACGAGAATGTCAACATACACTAAAGAGTAGTTACCGTAGTCACAGACCAAGTTATAAGTGATATGAAGTCTGTATATGACAGTCGAGATGTCAACATGTACTCGATTATACATTCAATATGTGTGATAACTGTAAACCAAATTAGCATGCAGAGAGGGCGATTTACATGTACACTCACATTGGGTGATTGCTATTGTTGACATGAGTGCGACCGTTGAATATGGAGAACTACAAATGTAATTAAAATGTGACTTGGGAAATAATTTGTATTGTATTGTGAAAGGTACGTCTAAAGTTTTCTATTATGAAGTTAATTCGTTGAACTGAGTTGGTCATTTGTGGTTTATTTTTTCTGATATGACTAATGGCACTGATGGCACTTTGAATCAGTCATCTAATTTTGTTTCCAATTATTTTCACGTTAAATGATCAACACACCTGGTAAGACGTCGTTGCATAAGTCTCGTATATATTTCAAATACTAAGCTCAAGAAAAAACGAAATGTCTCTACTTTCACATACATATGTTAAAAACACGTTTCCTGCTTGCAAAACATATTTTAACCTTAAAAACAACTAGTTTTTTGTGTAACTAGTGCGCAAAATGGTGCTTTGCGCTCGTGTTATACATTTATAACACTATAACACTTATAACTTGTTATATTCCCCTACATGTGCTATAAAGCATAAATAATGGGTAATTGTTTGTATATATATACAGGTTGAGTTTTAGTATGCAGTTTTACAAATCAACAAATTCAAACCCAAATGAAATGGTCTCACAAACAAATCAAACCCGAAATGAAATTGTTTCACAAATTAGCAAATAAAAATGTGAACGAAATTTTACAATATCGTGAATCTGAAAGAAATTAATTGTTGGTTTGTAATGCCTATATTAACCAACACGTAACATCATAATATTGGGTTAGTATTTGTATCAATGGTAAAATGGAATTACTTATAAACACAGCACCGGCTGATCGATTTTGTAGTGTTGCCAACTTGTTTTGAAGCATACCCGTATTATGTGCCTAATACAAGCACACTATTTTGTGTTGTTTTGTTGAAATACTGGAGTGCGGCAAAGTAAAATGAGTGCGACAAAGTAAGTAAATGCAGGAATGAGCTACTTTGCGCCCTATAATCAGTGCAAGAATGCCCCATTTGTCAGGTAGCTGAAGGAAAAAATATCATATATTAAAATATCACCCTCATTTTTTACCAAGTGGAGTACTCTCATCTATAATTTCTCAACCAAACCAAGTATCTGGCTTGTAAACTCCCGATTACCGATTTATGGAGCGAAACTCAGCTCATAATGTTTCTCTAATTACTTGACAGGTTTCTGTCAGCGACTGGTAGCGATCAGCGATCTATTGTACAGCGTGTTCTGCCGACTTGTAAATCATGTTGACCGCGCTGACCGACGATACTGTACGGCTATTGACGGAAACTTGTCATCTCCAGGCGCATACATCACCATTCACCACTCTCTGCAGGCTTTGTATTCCATGTGTTTATTGCTTTTGAATGTTGGATTCTAGTTTTACGATTTGCATTCGGTTTATCTTTCAACAAATGTGTAACGTAAAGCATTTTTTTGTTTTATCACATTAAGAAACCTCACTTCAATGTGATGTTCGCCCCAAAATATAAATACATTTGAAAAAAGTTACGTTCGTTAAAAGCTAACATTTAGCCAATATCTAGTTCTGGGACATCCGATAACCACTCTTCAAAGGTGACTTCAATTTTGTCATTACAATCTGAAATAACGCAAATATTTACATGAGAAATTCACAGTACTGTAGCTTTAAATTCGGCTTAATAGGATATGTCTTTGACTAACCAATAGTCTATGACTATCTATGAATAAGTCTATATTAATCGATAAGAAACGAATAGTTTAAAAATTTAAAATGTTTGTAGAAATTAAAGGAAGAAATCCCTGCTAGCAATGAAGACACAAAGCATTTCGAGCAGACCAAAAGTACACAGAAAAATCGGGCTCAGATATAGTCAGTTCGTGTGACATTTTTGGGTGAGCTAAGGAAATTCTAAAAATACAGCTTGCAATGCGTAGCCTAACAATGTATGACTGTGAGTAGGAATAATGTAATTACAGTATAATGAATGTACTAGGGGAATGTATAGTATTGTTTACAAAAACTCACTACTAGATCCAAGCCTTATATTACGCATGGAAGATATTTACAGATAGATATTTATTTTGTCCGTTCAATCAGTCTATGGCAAACTTGTAAGCTCGTTTTACGAGGAATATTTGAAGTAGCAAAACCCTAACGAACATTATAAATTCAAATCGTTGCATTAAATACAATATAAATGCAAAACGTTGGTCGAGGGGACAGCCAGAGTTCTCACAGGTGACATACGTTTTCGGGTACATACCCCCCCCCCCACAACCCCCCTGGGGGGGGGGTAACACGGAAGGGTGGTTTTGGAGAGCCCGGGTGCAATTAATTGTTAAAACGCTCACCACCCCCTCGCAGTCGTCCCTTATTGTCCTGTTGTCATTGTATTTAGAGGTATCCTCTGTGAGGCGGGCCGCCGCCGATTTGCATGGCAGAGAGGCGGGCCAGCCGCGTAACCGTGTAGCCTTGTAGTTCCTTCGCATTGTAACTGTGGACAATACCTTGTACAACTTGGGTGAAAAGGAGAAGTCTCGCGAAATGTTTTGAGGAGGGATGAAAGTGAATTGGATCGTAACAGTTGTTTGATGTAGTGGTTAAATTCGTGGGATCTCATCAAAACCACTTTATAGAAGGTTTTCATAGACCGATTAAATTGCTTACTTTAGTTGAATTAGCAACAATGGGATTATGTTTCATGTGAAAATGAAAAAAAACTTCAGGTTTATTTTCGAATGGGAACAAACTTTAAAAATCTTTAACCTATTCACATTATTATTACATCTGATATTTTAAAAGCACTGCCTTTAAAGGGTCAGCAAAATATTTCTTGGGGCTTTATGGCCATTCTGGGTATCAAATTCGATCTTTTCACCCTAAACTCCTTCCTATGCTCTAATAAATAGGCGATGTTGATGGGAGAAAACACCCAGCCTTGTACGTCGTGATCAAGCAACGTCTTAGTTTGTTTACAAAGTTATAGAATCAGTAATAAAAGTGCCACTCACAATTAGCATAAAAACGCGTTAAACGTTTATATTTGAACCATTTGGAAAACAATTTAGTAAATTATTAACTTACGGAATCTGCAAAACAATATTCATAGTGCAATTGTAGACAATTAATTTTCAAAATATAAAAAATACAGTTTATAGACTAAACGACGGCCAAAGCGTATTTATTAAACTCAGAATACGAATATTATTAGAACATAGAATATATTACGTAAAAATATCGTATCAGAGATGTCCGGTCCAGTTTGACAAAACTGCTGAGTGCATCATAAATGTTGGCAGACTACTGAGGTCTTTTATTCCCTTCTGAATCTGTCGCCTTAGCATATTGCTGACGCTATTGCTACTTTTATATTCCAACTCGTTCTGTCATACGAATAAGCATTTTATAGCTCTGAATAAATGAGAATATGTGTCTGAAACGGACAGGAGGTAGGGTTTGCACATTGATTGGATTTACTGTACCTCCGATAAACTCCGACTTAAACTTATATTTAAATGTTTGTTGAATTAGGCATTACGAAAAAATCCCGAAAACATAATACGCATTTTAATATAGTTCTAAAGTTTAAACAACCACGGATATTAGAACATAAACGGGTTGGATCATAAACATAAACAAATGACGTCACTGGCCTGAAAGTAAATTTGTTTCTAATATTTTTTCATGGGAGTCTCAAAAACGTTCGAACTGTAACGGTTATTGGTATACGATTTGAGCTAGTGACATAATTTGTTTATGTTTGTGATTCATGCCGTTTCAGTTTCAATATTTGTAACAATACCAGTTGTTTTTTGAAAAAAAATGTTCGTTTTAAACAGTTATTAGAAGAGTAATAGCTATTTACCTTACAAGTGTAGTAAGAGCGTTTTTACATCACGCAGGTGAATGTTATGCAACTTGCTTCCGCTCGTTGCATAATTTGCCTAATTGATGTAAACATGTTCTTACGTAACGTGTAACGTACAAGATTTTACGTGACCCGAAAATATACAGGAGGCTACGAACTATATTTTTGACTAGCTGTTGTACCCGTGCTTTGCATCGGGAAGAGGGCAAAAAATAGAAACATTTTAATCTTTACATCTGTTGCATATAATAGTTAAGTTACACATCCGCCAACACTTTTAGAAACAAAATTCAACTTGTATAGCCTTAATAGAAACGTTTAAGTTATGACTTTTAAATCTAGTAAGTAGTGGATACCACCATTTTGGTTTTGATTAATTTTAAATCTTGTGTAGGCTGATATGAGAAAAACTGACCAAATCTTTGAATAAAACTTTGACATACATGATTTACCTTCATCTCCCTTAATTACACATATTTTAATTTATTATTGACATTTTAAATTTCAATTTTGAAGTTGCAAAAATACTAATTATTAAATTTTAATGGACATTTTTTAAAATTCACTCTTCTTTATATTAAATCCCAAATCCTTCCATTTTCAGTTTCTTCACTCGCAATAAATCATTAGCAAAACAAAGTCAGCTGTTATAAACTTTAGAAAAATTGCTGTGCCTTATCAATACAGTCTTTTGAAATATTAAAGAAACTATATCTATAGGTACTATAAACAATTTTAAACAAATAATTTATCATTAAATACAGCAGACAAAAGTTTCATTGCATCTCTGATTCTACTCTACAAAAATATCAACAAACAACTCAACTTAATATACAAATCAGTTCTTTTAATCAGTTCCATCGTCCATTGCCTTTACATTTTCACACTTACCATTAAGTAAACCTAGAAACAGATATTTCATTGATTTTAGAAATAAAAGAACACTGTGTACTGCTTAGTTTCATTATATTTTCCTTGGTTTAATTTAATCAGTGGTATGGCAAAACACAAATAATAAATGTATCAAATAAAGTAAATGTGAACTGAAAGCTATGTTAAGATAAAATAAGAGTATCTTGTATTACTATTTGATAATGAAATATAGTTACACATATACAACAGATTTTAGAAAACAAAAATCAACGACGTACAATTTAGTTATTGATGATATTCTTTAGTTTAATTTAAGCATACGAGTAGGTTTAGCAAAACACAATTAACTTAATTTACCTAAATACTGTATACATATAAAAAAACAATGTGATGTGCAAGTTATGTTAATCCAACACGTGTTAAGCAGTTAGAATTTATTTAAAGTAGCCTCCAAATTCGTACAAAACATCTATACTTTGTAATTTTCATACTGTTTCCATATCAATACATATCAATAAAATTATTTTCATAACTTAGACGCTTTAAAAAATCCAAAGCAGAGCCGGAGTTGATACAGCAACGGTTGTAGAATCTTTTTTTTCTATAATCATTGACATAGTTTTAGAATAAATAATCAATGATAAAAGGTTAGATTAAAATAAACCTACCTCATTAGTTATGGAAACTATTATATTTAATTTCTTTGTATCAGCTGTCTGAAATTGTGAAATATGCAGTTTAGCAGTTCTTCTTGTTTACATTTAAATGTCAAATCAAATGTAAATAAACGTAGTTAGTGTTCTTATCGCAGCCATGGAGACCAATCAATATTTACTTTTAAAATGGTCACTTTAGAACTTTTAAAGGCAAAGGGGCAAAGCCTACGGTCAGTATCGAAATTTGAATAGTCCTATAATGGTCATTGGTATGGTAGCTATATTTATGTAAAATTTAAGCCCAGTTGGTTCAGTAGTTGTTGCACCTATTAGTAACACACATACAGACAGACACCATTAGATTTTTATATAATAGTATAGATTATCCATTTCACTCATCTTCTAACAGTAACGTTCATTTACAAACAAAAGCTAGGTTAGGAAAATTCTTCAAAACATAACAATAACATTCAAGCGCACAGCTGATTTCTAGCGTTGGACGTCGTTGGCTCCATAGAGGTATATTTTTTTAAGTTAAGCACTCAATGTTATTTAAATGGGTTTCATTACCTCACCGAGTGAGTTTTTTTCAACTTTACATCACTCTAGAAGTAAAGAAGTTGTATACATCACGCTTGGGATAGGGAAGTTTAACATGGCGGGTTAGGTAAAATTACTAACTTACAACAATTTGAATTGGCTGCTTGTAGATCTATATACCATAAAGAATTATTTACCTACGTCAATCAGGCTACAATTGTCATTAAAAGTAGTTAAGGCTATGCACAATCATTTTTATAAACTTTTTCGTCTCGTTTGGGCCTTCTGTGATTCAACTGAACTATCAGCTGACTATAGTTCACATTTAAAACCGCTGTAAGGAAACTTGGGCAACATCACTGGACTTTTGAAAGCGAACTCCCACAGTAAAATTATAAGCTTTAAAATAACACCTAAATCGATAAAATTGGTTAAATAGGACAGACACAAAATAGATGTTACAGAGAAAGCCATTATTGTATACTGTATAGAGATTTTACTGCTCATTTCGTGCAACTGAATTTAAATTGGTACATTTACGTAGATAGACTTTCGAATCATTGTAATTGATAAAGCACAAGGGGCCTTGCCTATATTATATAGATGGATATTCTAATGGAAATAAGACTAGTAAATATTGATATGTTAAAATATAACTTTTGTGAAAAGTTTCACTTTATTTAGACTACAGACAGTAGCGTATTGGATACAATATGGATAAATAAAACAATCTTGGAACGAAATACATTTTATCGTTATAAACTAAAATTTTCTTCCTTACTATAACTTTGAGTATTTCACAGCAAAACAAACCGCAATATTTGCGGGTTTTCCCTCAAACTCTACACCGACCCTAAAGTGAAAATCCGAGATCAAGTTGAATCTCAAACTCAATGTCGGGAACACTGAAACCGAAATACTCCGACACGGGCGCGTGTAACACGACCGGGGCAATTTTATTCTCTGATGATAACATGTAGTGTAGATGACACCTTCTTGTCAACTGACGATCGCATTTCACTTTCTACCTTGAAATTGACTTATTTCCTCTCACTTTAGGCAATAAAAGTGGGCTATTCTTTCGTATGTGTTCGTTTTGCAAGTAGGGATTACTAAGGGCGTCATTTAGGTACCATGATGTATAGTACAATGCAACAGTGTATTTACTTGTTTAAATAATTGAAATTTCCATTAAAAGGCTGACTATTTGGTTTGGTTTCATTACACTAATTAATCTTTTTAAGTTTCGATGGAAATTCAACCTTAATTATGGTATGCAACAGATTTTAAACGTGTTAACATGGCTTTCAATATCTCCACTGGGACCGTGGCGTGTCCTGTATTCCAGCTACTTGAAGGTCACGAATTGTGGATATTTACAGGCATGATCTGTGGATGTGATACTTCCTGGCGTGGATTAACGTTCGCACTAGTGAATACTAAGACTATCCGCAGTACTATCCTGATAATTATACCAATTCATAAATTTCAAGGCATAAGTGGTTCGGATTCCACTATAAACTACCTCAGTTGCCATTGGCTGTATGGGATATTAATTAACAGCCGTGTCTAAGGAATGTCGGCCTTAGTCAGTAACAAGACTACGCTCATCTCTAATCATACTTGGCTTAAAATACCTTCTAGTTGCAATCTCAGATAAAAGTATTAAAATTATAATATTTCAAACAAATTATACAAAGTTGAAAAAAATCAGTATGTTGGATAACGGTTTAAAAAATTAGAGAAGACTTGGAATCATTAAATATCAGTGGAACGATAAAACGTAAAGAAATATATTAATACAGTAATTACGTTTTAAATATTTTCTTGAATTCAACAAAGTTTTCCCGTTTTCAGAACAAGAACAAGAGAACTAATCACATTACAATCTGGAGGGATTTCAAAAACTTATAGAAACTGAATATAATATATATATAACCACGTGGTACAATTAATTACATTTGTAGTTATCCATATGCAATGGTCGCACTCATGTCAACAATAGCAATCACCCAATGTGAGTGTACATGTAAATCGCCCTCTCTGCATGCTAATTTGGTTTACAGTTATCACACATATTGAATGTATAATCGAGTACATGTTGACATCTCGACTGTCATATACAGACTTCATATCACTTATAACTTGGTCTGTGACTACGGTAACTACTCTTTAGTGTGAGTTGACATTCTCGTAGCTTTCTTTCAATGTTAGAGGAACCTCTCCAGGTTCCACTTATCCATAATAAATCATGGGTAGGAATACGATTGGCTAAATATTTGAGTTTAGGGGCTAGGATAAAATCTGAACAATCACCAATTAATTGACAATTAATTGGCTTGAATATGTTTGAACTTCCAATGTATTGTGCTTTAAGATCTAAAATTTTTACCTATTGATGAACTTAATTATTTCCAAGGTTCTTCGATAAATGGACCCTAGAATAAAGAGTACTTCCAAATCTTAACGCTGGGTACCTAAGTTTTTGGACTCTTCACAAAATTACGAAATATGAGAAAAGTCAGTTGCAGATTTTGGAAGTTCAAATCTGGACCCATATGTCCTTGGTCATTGCAATGATGGTAACTGGTCCTGCATAAGGGAACCAATCTTAGACAGCAACAAACCTACATACTCTCCATTCTACACCCAGTCTGCATTGATATTCCACTTAAAAAACGTACAAATAAAAAAAAGGTCACAGTCTTAATCAAATGACTAAGTAAAAGTACGATATTAACCATAAATGAAAAACAGTCGACCATCACTAATTCACATGCAAAACCCACCAAATTTCTCTTCGCCCAGGAAGTAGCTGCTTGACGAGAAGTAGCGTCAGTAGGTAGATACTTGCCTACTTACTGGCTGTTGATTATTCATATTGCCCAAGCCCAGGCACACTAGCATTAGGTTACGCAAAGCACTCCTTGAGTATCTTCCATGTTTGTTTTGGTCTTCGTGTCTTTTGTTTTAAACACGGCAGCCATCTTGGACACTTGGAGCTTCCTGTAGCTCTACTTGCAAGTCACAATATAACAGATGAAAGTATGCCTCAACTCGTTAAATAGGTTGTTTTGGACAAAACATTTGTTTCAAGTTTAAAATTTCCAGTGATACCCAATTATTATAAAAATTTTGGAGTCTCGTGGAGTTTTAAGACTGTATACTAATCAAAATTAATCCCTTATATGTTCATCATACTTATGGATCAGTTCAAGACCATTTTGGGGTTGTATGTGAATCAAGGAAACTGTTCATGGAGAAAGTTATTTGATTCTTCTTATATAAAGAAATTTTAAAACTATATGACTAAAATGATCAATTTACAATATATTGCTTAGTATTATAACAAAAATAAAATAAAACAAAGATCGCAAATCATCCCTAAAAGGAATAAAACCATTAAGTCGACATTGGTGTACTCAAACATCACAAACTTGAAACACACATAAGACAGGTTTTGCAGTAGGACGAGAAGTTGGAAACTAGATGCTCTAGTACAGGGTGATTACCGAGAAACGCATGTTTTTCAAATAACGAGTACTCAGGTAATTCAGAGCAAAAAAATGTATTTATGAGTGGAAAAACAGTGTACACAATATGCAATTTCAGAATAAAATTACTTACAATTTAGCATTTAAAAATTACATTTCTAACGTGGTGGTTAAAGAACATTAATCCTTAAAACTTTCTACGGAATTTGCTAACATATCTCTAGGAATGGCGTTGATTTCCTGGCGAATAGCTTCTTTAAGTTCCTGCATTGTTTTTGGTTTGTTTATGTAAACTCTAGATTTCAAAAATCCCCACTGTAAGAAATCTGGAATTTTAAGACCTGGTGAGCGCTCGGCCAAGTGACACCACCAAAACGTGGGATAACTCTTTTAGGTAATGTTCGCCGAAGGAATTCCATTCTAATGCGAGCTGTATGGACTGTTACCCCATCTTGTTGGAACCATACGTCATTACGTATCTCGACACGTTGATGGCGCAGTTCCGGCAAGAAATATTCTTCCAACATGTCTAGGCACCGTTGTGGATTCACTGTCACTGCTCTGCCGTCGCGGCTAGGACTCTGATCTGTTGCAAGGCGCACTCTTTCAACTGTCTCAGGGGTACTAACTGTCCTTGCCAGTCCAGGAGGTTTTCTCTTAAGCAGAGATCTAATTGAGTTTTACATTATGTATCCAACGCAATATCGTGTTACGATCAGGGGTAGCGCCATGCCGTGCAATGTTAAAATGTGTATGAAAGTCTCGCTGAGTCTGAGTGACTGATTCACCATTTGCGTAATATCGTCGCATGACAAACATACGATGCTCAAGGTCCCACATCTTGGCAAAAATTTAAACTGCACACTTCCCCCTACACATCGCAACAACTTCCGGCCGTCGCCGAACGATATTCCTTATGTACTACGAATGTCAAAAACATGCGTTTCCCAGTAATCACCCTGTATTTAAAGTGAAAGGTTATAATATCAATGGTTGATGGGTTTAATGAATACAGTTCATTCTTATTATTTCTCCTGATAGTTGTCTAATGGTTCTAATAAATTCTTGATTAGTAAGCCTAAAGTATATAATAAAAAATGTATCCACTTGTTTGAATGTAAAGTGATATTAAACGTTATTTAACTTAGCTGATTCTTCATTTGGATTTTGAATTTTTTTAATCAAACGTTCTTATTCAAAACTCAACTAAGCTATGCTATTTTTATACGGGTGTGTGGTTTTTTTTACCGAGACAAAACAAGCCCATCATTTGAAAGCCTTGCTTCCCTTACTTCATTACCAATCAGCTGATATTCATTGTTGTATTGTTGTTGCATGGTATAGTGTTACTATACAAATTTATTGTAAATACAAAAACCAATGCTTTTGCAAGCTCTATGGGCTGCGTTTATGAGCTTTTTTGTCCGTAAACAGTGGACAAACTGTAAACTGTACTGGTCACTTGGTTTGCGTTTTATAAAAAACACTCTGTACTTGTCTATTTACATGTAATTTTTTTGTTATTGTGTTTGATGTTTGTATTCAATACGTTCATCTAAACTTTTGTCTATTTACAATACCAACTTTAATAGCTCATAAATATTAACCTCTATAGTGAGTGAAAATGTCCAAGGCTTGTATTAAAAACAAATCAATTGTTCTAGGTGTAAAAAGATTTTAATGGATTCAATAATTTCTCAACATTTAAAATCTCTGGTATTTATACGGTGATTGGGGGGGGGGGTCCTCAAAAACTTATAACCAGCAAATCTAACTGACATTAAATACTCAAAACTCAACGGTGGCGAAATCGCTGAACATAATTAACATGAAGTTGCAGTGGACTCGGCTTGTCACTCGGTTGAGTACTTTACATCCACGGACGTGAAAACTAAACATTTGAATATTCAAAATGTCTGCAGTCACACAGTAGCGCTGATCATAACTTATCTAACATGACGTCATAAGCTACGTCATATCCAGCTATATCGAAGTTGAGCTAGTTTTATATTTACGTCACATTTGACCTGATATTGCCAACAAGTTTATCCATGTTTGCTCATTCGGATGATCGCAAAATACACTTGCAAAATTGACTTTGGATGTTGCCAGAATACTAGTCTTCCAATAAAAAAACCCCTATCTCAATATTTTTTTTAAGATGCAAAAAAGGGTAAACATTTTGCAAGGTATATTTATAATAGATTTAATCTATAGACTACATAGACTACAGGTCTGTGCGTAGAACGTTTCCAGCAAAGCAAGGGGTGAGCCGGTACAGTACAAGGATGACCAGGATCCGAACCCACGACATCGCTGACTTGGGCCCGAAGTCCGTGACACTACCGACTGAGCCACCGACTCACCAAACAAATACAAGTTAATAAAGTTAAAATAAGTTCAATTATTAAGTTATTATAAGTTAAAATTATAGTTTATCGTGAACATAGGGACAAACTAAATAAGATTTAGAGATATTATCTTAGAGTATACCGTATTTAAATGTATTTATTATATATTTCACACGTTTTGATTTTTACCGTCTTAGATTGGTATCAAAGTTAAAAGTCTTGCGATAAATTAGAATGATTTGTTAATACACGTTTGCTTATCCTCTGGTGTTACTACGGAATTAAAGCACCATCGACTAACCAACACGTATGTTTTATCTATGAAACCACCTAGTGTAAAACTGACCCTAATGAGAGTTAACATTTAAGGCCAAGTCACACCGAGCTCGCTCCCGCGGCGGGAGCGAATTTTGAAAAATCGCTCACCGTGTTATCAAATGTGCCAAGTCACACCGCACTACCGCGCGCCCGCGGGCGTGCGGTAGTGTCCGCCACGTCCGCCTGCTGAGCGATTTTTTTAGACTACCGCGGCGGGAGTTTTGTCTAGCGCATGCGCAAAGGGGCATTTCGAATGCCCAAGCTATTTAAAGTTTAAAAGTAATACAGTTAATACAGTTTAAAATTAAATTTAACATGTTTCTTTTTTTTATGATGTAGCCTATGTTGTTTTGTATTATCTTCGTAACATGTTTATCACCAGAAAGAAATCATTTTTGTTTACCATGCAAAAATAATGTTTACGGTGAAAATTTAATGTTTCCCTTTAAAAAATTTTATATTGCGTAAAACAGAAGCGACGTAAACAGAATTTATTTTATTGTTTCATCAACTTTTTTGATTTGCAACAACCAAAACTTTACAATCAATGTAAACTTGAACTTTCAATAGAAGGCTTAGCAAAAAATTACATTACATTTATAATGGTCATATGTTTTTATTTAAAAAGTAAATAGTCTTTGTAGTGTAGCGAAAAATGACGTTCGTAATGCTGAAAGTGGATAATTTATCCTCAATCATATTTAAAATGCTTCAAACACAAGGTCTGAATTAAATTTTAAAAAATAATTATTCACTTTTTTAAGTAGCCCTACACTAACAAATAAATAAACATGCAATTGCTTCTTAAACACTTTACTTAAAACCTGCAAATTTACATGGCATACTAAACAGGTAAGATGAGTTTCTTATGTAAAACGAATTGTAATGAACTCATCCCAAAACTCCCGCCGCGGACGCGAACTTTTGGTGTGACATGGCTCGAAGAAAAACATCGGCGCGCGGTACTCCCGCGGTGGGAGCGGCGGATGTCGGTGTGACATGGCCTTTAGTCAACATTTGTTCACATAAGTTTTTTTTTTTTTTTTTATTAAGTACATTCCCTTGTTGATTAATCATCTCACTTTATCAGTTGAAGACTGCTTTAAGGCTAGCTTTTCTTGATAAGTAGAGGTGGTGGTGGTGGTCCAATTTCACAAAGTCCAAAGGATGATTTCTAACTTCCAAAATTCAGTAGGTCCAAAAGTACAGTTACTAGAAGTAAACATTGACACAGCGAAGTTCACTTTTGAAAGTGACTTTCTTCAGAGAGAATTTCTGATGATGATCCGTAATGACCCAACTTCAATCACAGGATTTTAGAGTAGCAACACCACAGCATAGTTTCAACCTCGCCAGATCTCTGTTGATTTGTTTACCACTGTTGTCCTCCCCTACCCCTTTGGTCGCCCCAGTCATTGATTTTAATCCGCGACTTAAAGTCGTTCACAGACCTCAGGCAATTATAGCCACGCGCCCAAGTGTTTCATTCATGCAGCTACAATCGCGCGGTTTAATTTATTCGTCTGCGGGCAAGCCCACTTCCTATTGATTCGCTTTGACCGCAGCTAGAACGGTCGGGTTCAGCGACAAATTGGGTTTCTTTGTCAGGTGCTGATCAGGGGTGCAAGCGGAAAAACAATTAGTGCTGTGGATCGGTGTTAGAATTGACAGTGTCACCGTGGTTGTGGATACTAACCTTCACCAAATTTAGGTGGTTTGAACGGGAAGTTCCTACAAGACTACTTTTTGCTTAATGTATGATGCAGCTCATACACGTTTTGGCAAACCTCAGCTGTTATTTAGGATCAAGTGAAGGGATAAATTGTTCCCTAACACCACCTGAATTTTGTGAACGGTATTACAATGGTATAGCCCAATCCGTTGGTCTGCTTTAACATTTACTTTGGAGAATTATTTTAGAACAAACACATTCCACCTAATTTTTTTACTTTTCCCAATCCATTTCTAAATTCTAATCGGAAAGACTATATTTCGTGTAAATGATGTAGGTTTTCTAAGATACAACTAAAAAAATTCAAATTATCTTTTTGTTGTCGTGTATGTGTGACGTGTTTTTGTTGTGTTGAGTATGTTATAAGGTTAACTGTTAGCTTGATGGTCATATTAAAAACAAAATACCCCCGTGGCAGCAAACCTGCAGTGCAGACTGAGCTAATTACAATTTACGGTACATGGTTAAATTGTCACTAAAATATTCTATTAAAAATTTCAGATTTTCCTATTCAAGTCGCATTATTCTATTCAGTACTTAAGTTTGCTGCTAGGGGAAGAGAAGGTAATGGTGTTTGCGTTTTTTTTTTGTTTAAATGTAAATTTATTTAAATAAACGAATTCGCCGAATTTGATACAAAATAATTTGTCAAAACATCATAACGAAAAAGTCAATCAGTCTTGGGTCTAGTTTTTAACATAATACCTACTCACTGTTGTAGCTTAGAAAAATTCCCAAAAGAACAAATATATATATATAGTGGAAAAATTAATTATTTACATAAATCTTTTCTCTTTAACATTCCCAACCAGGTCAGATATAGGATTACTTACTGTGGAGCTTGAAGGCGTGCTATGATTCTGGGAAAGTGGAATCATGCCTTGGTAGACGTTTATGAACAATAGCAAGAGGGCTAAATGCTGAATACAACTCCGTCTACAACTATCGTGCAAGACTACAATGAGCGTCTTATAAGACAATGCAGCAATACAGGCCTAGAACAATATCTACCTTAGAGCCTTAGTTATACACGGAATTGTTTGTCTTATCAACAGACACAGGCGGAACAATTAATTCATGTTCCATCGTGTATGAGATTTATAGCTTGGTTTAGAAAAGTTGAAAGGTAATGACGATTTAGGAGATGTATTTTTAGAAAGTTTGGTTAAGGTTCTCTTTAACAATTTGAGGAATCGCTTGACCCAAAAGAGCAATCACGATATTAGAGAAATAAAATGTGGATTATAATTGCAAAATGATCACCAGATTCAAAGAATGATTGTTTTACCTAGAAAAAGTTTAAAGGTAATGACGGTTTAGAGAATATTAGGGCAAGCACTAATTGCACCAACTAAGTCAGGTAGTCGTGTATTCCTGAAACTACTCCAGGGAGCTACCCGATACGTTCATTAACTGTGCCAAGTGTCAGCCCTCTTTGACTATAATCATTGCTATAATTAAGTAGGTTAGGTTAGTGTTAGTGTAGGTTAGTGTTAGTGTAGGTTAGGTTGGTGTAGGTTAGATTGGTTTAAGTTAGATTAGGTTATAGGTTAGGTTAGGTTGACACATAAACAAGGACATTCCTTCTAACGGCAACTCACCCCTACCTAGCTTGGGCTTGGCGCAACTAAGGGAAATTTCTGGGACCCTTTGAGTATTTGGCGCAAATAAGGAACTCTTTGGCGCAACTAATGCGTGACCGAATGTTATGTTTACAAGTTAATAGTTATTCCAAAACTCTATTTAGAAGTACAATAAAGTCTATCTGTCAGTTTTTCTCTACTAAGTACGTTACTATTCCGTTATCATACCAGTGGATAACCCTTTTTCATAAATGAGTCTCAAAGTAACAGTTAATTAGTTAATTTCGTAAAAAGTGTTTAAGATGAAAAAATAACAAGAAGTGAATAGTAATCCTAAACGTACTTGCATATACTGGAGGAAAACATAATTTTTAATTGTCCTAAGCGGATAAAAATAATAAGGGAGTACACTTCATTCATGCTAGGTGGTTTCGTCAAGGCGCGTACCGGACGAAATTCCTAATTTTAAGGGAGAGTTGGAAAAGAATATAAATTATACATGTGGTAGACCAATTTTTTTTGTGACCATTGCTGCTTTATGGTGCTCAGGAATTTATAACATGTTTAGCCTTTGCAGGCCCGCTGTACATGTGGATCCTGTGTACCCGAAAGATGATTGCGCGCCTCTCCACATACCTTTCAGGCGTATCTTTCTCTTTCTTGCACCCCTGGGTCTGGGCCCATTTATTAAATTGAACCTGATTTAACGTGCTTCAAAAATGGTTCCGCGATGTGCTCCGGAATCAGCAAAAATATGAAATTGTAGTCACATTCGTACCCACTGATTTTTTCGTCGTCTACACCATCGACCCTACTCCCGAAATCACACTTACAAAACCCGAGGTGGAAAGTGAGCATGTTTGTCGAGCCAGGTCGAGTGTAGCGACTGTGGACACCGTCACAAAGTCACCGCTAATGGTAGAACAAACATAGCCTACTCGCGTAACAAGTCGTGTAGCCACTAGAAAAAAAAAAAAACTATTTGTGTCTTGTCGAAGTGAAATGTCATTGTTTGCAGAGCGGCGTCGGGTTCCAAGAGCCAGGTGTGACCGCTTCTCTGGAAGTATCTCTTCGGCGTGGGCCGGGGTTAAAGAACTTTCGGAAAAATCCGACCAGATGATTTTTAAGTTGGAAGTGGATTTGGATATCACTTGGGTGCGAGTTGAGTGCGAATGGTATATTCTGAAGTAACTTTGATTTGAGTCAAGGTTTGTGAACTTTCTGCAAACTCCGTCTGAGAGACTATAGTATTTGGGTTGGAAGTGGATATCAATTTGAAATGTGGGAAATTTAGTCCCAATAGTGCATCATTCTGAGGTAGCTATTTTATTTGGGCCGTGGTCAATGAACTTTCTGCAAAATCCGACTAAGACGACGATATTTGGGTTGTAAGTGGATTTAGTGAATATAAATTCCAAATGTGCGTCCCAATGGTAGATTTTTCTGGGGCAACAATATTTACAAGACGGGGTTAAAGAGTGTTCTGGCAAATATCCAACGGAGAGACAATGTTTGGGTTGGAAATACAATGTGAAAAATGGATTTAAAATATGGGAATCGAACAGCAATCACATAAGACCAAGATGTATTAGTCTTATGTAATCGCTGGAATCAAAGCCTAATGGCAGAAGTAGGTCTACCTATATGGTCCTATTGAGAAAACCCTTTTAGCATCTGCATGAAAAAACAATTTAGGCTGAAAATTGAAATTATGAATCCCTTGAAATAAACTAAAACAATGGCCTGAAAGCAATGTATCCCATTAGAACTGTTTGATCTTTAATCGTGTTACATATTTTTAAAATCTTATTATTTATTAGAACCAAAGATTAGCTCGACTCAACGTTATGTATAAAATAAAATCAAAATCTGACAAACGTGAGCATAGTAGTATAGAAAAGATTATGGAAAACTTCGCTACAATAAACTACTTCCTTGAACACTTTATTTGAATTCACTTGTAATTTGAAGAATTGCAAAGCTGTAAAATTAGCCATTTATGAACACGATGTGAGCTTTAAATTTAGAAAAACTAATACTAAAATTAACAAATTCACTTTGCCATTACAAGTGCTAAAAGTTAAACGGTGACACACAGAAAGCAATTAGTTGAGCAGAGGCCAGACTGGGAGTTTCAAGTGCGACATTGTAAAACTTGCGGCTGATTGTGTCCTAATTGAGCTGTCAGCGACAGAACATCTTGGGTCGTCTTGACACTCGACAGAGATCAGCTGATCAGCTACTACCCGGTGTCGGACTGGTCAATTAACTGATCTGATGAAGAGGTTACTGTAGAGGTATGGGACTGGTCAATTAACTGATCTGATGAAGAGGTTACTGTAGAGGTATAAGACTGGTCAATTAACTGATCTGATGAAGAGGTTACTGTAGAGGTATAAGACTGGTCAATTAACTGACCTGATGAAGAGGTAACTGTAGAGGTGTCGGACTGGTCAATTAACTGATCTGGTGAAGAGACTACTGTAGAGGTGTGGGACTGGTCAATTAACTGACCTGATGAAGAGGTTACTGTAGAGGTATGGGACTGGTCAATTAACTGACCTGATGAAGAGGTTACTGTAGAGGTATGGGACTGGTCAATTAACTGACCTGATGAAGAGGTTACTGTAGAGGTATAGGACTGGTCAATTAACTGATCTGATGAAGATGTTACTGTAGAGGTATAGGACTGGTCAATTAACTGATCTGATGAAGAGGTTACTGTAAAGGTATGGGACTGGTCAATTAACTGATCTGATGAAGAGGTTACTGTAGAGGTGTGGGACTGGTGAATTAACTGATCTGATGAAGAGGTTACTGTAGAGGTGTGGGACTGGTCAATTAACTGATCTGATGAAAATGTTACTGTAGAGGTATGGGACTGGTCAATTAACTGAACTGATGAAGAGGTTACAGTAGAGGTATAGGACTGGTCAATTAACTGACCTGATGAAGAGGTTACAGTAGAGGTATAGGACTGGTCAATTAACTGACCTGATGAAGAGGTTACAGTAGAGGTATAGGACTGGTCAATTAACTGATCTGATGAAGGGGTTACTGTAGAGGTATGGGACTGGTCAATTAACTGATCTGATGAAGAGGTTACTGTAGAGGTATGGCACTGGCCAATTAACTGATCTGATGAAGAGGTTACTGTAGAGGTATGGGACTGGTCAATTAACTGCTCTGATGAAGAGGTTACTGTAGAGGTATGGGACTGGTCAATTAACTGGCCTGATGAAGAGGTTACAGTAGAGGTATAGGACTGGTCAATTAACTGACCTGATGAAGAGGTTACTGTAGAGGTATAGGACTGGTCAATTAACTGATCTGATGAAGAGGTTACTGTAGAGGTATGGGACTGGTCAATTAACTGCTCTGATGAAGAGGTTACTGTAGAGGTATGGGACTGGTCAATTAACTGATCTGATTAAGAGGTTGCTGTAGAAGTATGGGACTGGTCAATTAAATTATCTGATGAAGAGGTTACTGTAGAGGTATGGGACTGGTCAAGTAACTGATCTGATGAAGATGTTACTGTAGAGGTATAGGACTGGTCAATTAACTGATCTGATGAAGAGGTTACTGTAAAGGTATGGGACTGGTCAATTAACTGATCTGATGAAGAGGTTACTGTAGAGGTGTGGGACTGGTGAATTAACTGATCTGATGAAGAGGTTACTGTAGAGGTGTGGGACTGGTCAATTAACTGATCTGATGAAGAGGTTACTGTAGAGGTATGGGACTGGTCAATTAAATTATCTGATGAAGAGGTTACTGTAGAGGTATGGGACTGGTCAAGTAACTGATCTGATGAAGATGTTACTGTAGAGGTATAGGACTGGTCAATTAACTGATCTGATGAAGAGGTTACTGTAAAGGTATGGGACTGGTCAATTAACTGATCTGATGAAGAGGTTACTGTAGAGGTGTGGGACTGGTGAATTAACTGATCTGATGAAGAGGTTACTGTAGAGGTGTGGGACTGGTCAATTAACTGATCTGATGAAGAGGTTACTGTAGAGGTATGGGACTGGTCAATTAACTGATCTGTTGAAGAGGTTACTGTAGAGGTATGGGACTGGTCAATATACTGATCTGATGAGAGGTTACTGTAGAGGTGTGGGACTGGTCAATTAACTGATCTGATGAAGAGGTTACTGTAGAGGTATGGGACTGGTCAATTAACTGATCTGTTGTAGAGGTTACTGTAGAGGTATGGGACTGGTCAATTAACCAATCTGATGAAGAGGTTACTGTAGATACGTGGAACTGGTCAATTAACTGATCTGTTGAAAAGTTTCATATAGAGGTATCGGACAGGTCATTTAACAATGTATAGAACCATTCATCGTGTCAATTACTAAAATGTAGAGAATCTTGTTGTAGGGATATAAAATTGGTCAACTAACACATCTGCTAATGGTGTTCGGTTAAATTCTTAAACTGGATCATTTTAAAAGAACTTTGAGAACTGATTGACATGATAATGGGACCATCTTCATTCCATTACAATCCACTCAATCTTCTTTGCATTACTTTCATTTTTGTGTATCCAATGTGCATATCATACTGGAGAATCTCAAACACTATTCAAAAATTCTCAAGGTTTTGTAGTAGATACTGGATGTCAGGAGGTCAAAATCCGTCACTTCTGGAGACGCAGGCCTCAAGTATAGCAACAACTTCCGAAAATATTATTCATTGCACTATTTATTGAGGAAAACTCTCTATTTCATTATTTATCATATATTATTCGTCGAAAATACTATTGATAGTATGAATAGTATGTATGAGTAGTATGTGTAGTATGTAGATTGTATGCATGATAGTATGTATGACTGTCTAATTTTATCGACCCAGTCAAACCAATATAAAATAGTCTTTTAACTAAAATGTGATAAATATCTTGCTAAATGATTTAATTTCAAATATTGGATTATTTCAGGCCGATTTGAACTACCCTCCACATCACAAAGCCAGATCACAATGCAATGTGTGTGTGTTTGTGTGTGTGTGTATGTGTGTGTACCACTAGAAGCCATGCCAACAACTACAGTATCGGCCTGGTTGCCAGGACTACAAACAATAGCAAGGACCTAAACAATGGACCGCTATTATACAGTTTATGCATGCTATTACCAACCGGCTTTATCGTTGTAATTGTATTACCCGCTGATTCCCCTTGGAAATGTTGTGTCCATTATATTGGGATTAGCCCATCATGTCGATCCTGCTCGGTCTATTGTCTGTTTAATTAATTTCCATCGCGAATTTTACTGTTTAATTTCAACGTTGTCATATTCGAATATGAGTTATTTAGTCTGTAAAGTGCGTCTTTTGTCATTTAATTGCAAATTGATTGGTTTCGCTTTAAACATTTGGTTTTTGTATTTGGTAAAATTATGATTAACTTTTTAATTTTAGCATTGTTAGGTTTTTATTCTTTTACAGGAGAACATACTCTGATGGGAGTCTTTACTTCCGAGAGGTCTCTCAGGAAGCGCATAGAACCCGCATTGGAGATCTCCTGCTTCACTTTAAAATAAATAAATAAAAATGCCCTTATTTATCTAGCTATTCTCAGTACAACTGCTTTTCATAACAAGTTTCGTCAATAACAATAACTAAACCAACAAATAAATAAATAGAACAATAACAAAACAGAAATAAGACAATATAATTAACAATAATCAGCCATCAGCGTACAATTCTTTGATCTTAACTCTACGGGATGGCAAGGCATATTTTTTGAGGCCATTGGGCAGGTCGTTGTACAATGTACAGCTTTGGGCCGAAGTACGAGAAGCTTCTGCCTTCCAAACTCAAGCCTCACTCTTGGAAAGTGAAGCTGGAGACTTCCATGGCGGGTACTGCGCTGACTGAGAGACCTCCTCCCGGAAAGAGAACCTCTCAAGAAGGTACTGGTGGCTACTGTAGGACAAGAGCCTTGTGCACTATGCAGCACGTCATAATCCTACAAACAGTGTGTACTGTTGACATCCCTGCTACAGCTGAAAATGGAGAGATGTGTTCAAATCTTTTGAAGCAAAAATGAATCGAATGGCAGAATTTTGCATTCGGTTCTTGTCTTCTACAGAGATGGTGTTTCCATAAGCATGGAGACAATATGTAACAACCGACAGGACTAGTGGCTGCATGAGGTGTAGCTTCGCAAATTCTGGCAGTCCAAGTCTATATGGCTGTGGCGACTAGCGCCACGTTTCGCAGACTTCTGAACCTGTACAGCCCTCTCAGCCTTCCTTCGCGCTCTGAAGCATGTGTGACATGGTGAGACTCACTTTACCAGGGTGAGGCTTGAACTTTAAAGAAGCTCCTCGAACATTGGTCCAAAGTTGTTGGTAGTAAAACGTATACTTGTGTATTGTTTAGGGAAAAAGTATGAGAACATTACTTATCTACTTCCTATTGTTATTTGTTGGATTATTTAGTTAGTTAAGTTATTGGTATGTTACATTAGTTGTTTAAAAATTGTATTTGTTTTTTGTTTATCTGGTTGATACGAGTATGTTTGATTTTTTGATAAGATGAACATTTTCATGAAAAACAGTCAGGTTATGTTAAATGCTGGATGATAATCACTGACTAAAGACAAAGATACCATGAAAATAAAAATAAGAAAAAGTTTTGACGAATCGTGAAACGCTCCTTTGAGATTTTCTCTTTATGAATCAGCTGAAGATGATTTTATGGTGTGAGTTTCAGCCCGAGATACGTACATCAATGTATAATAACTTTACATGTACAATTACAGTACATGGATTACACATCGATGGATTCGAAGAGCTGTTAACTTTTTATTTTAAAATATTATTAGTGAAATTTGACTTTATGTTCACAAAGACTTGCTTGTTCTTTGGTTTAAATACCCCCAAGCACTCACGGTACATTAAATAGGAGAATTACTCAATCGATATTAGCTCGTTCATACGTTATCGGACTTGAGTCGCACAACCAAAAAAAGCTAAAATTTTTACGACTAGTCTACTTGTGTCTAAACTCACGAGAATAAATACTTAAAAAATACATTTTTAACACCAATCATATCAATTCACATTTAATTCCAAAGAAAAGGCACCAACTAACACTCAAGTCACCTTGTCCCTCACAATTGAGTGGCGATTGAGCATTGAGTCACTCATTTCGAGTGCAGCAGTTATACTAACAATGGGACAAAGCCTCGGGAGGTCTTAGTCGCGTGTTTTCTTACTCTTTGTTTCCATTGTGGTTTGAGTGACTTTTGAACTCTATGTAATATGGCTCGGGCTCGGCGGGTGCCAACGCTTACTATTGTATTTGCTTCCTCTTCTAGTGATCAGTAACCGTCTTGGTTGCGCAACTGATGGTTTGTGGTTTTAACGGTTTGTACAAATTTCGTATTAATATTTAAAAATAAAAAAATGTATGTCAAAATGTTGTCGACATTTTCCTTGGTCCAATATGGATTAGCTAAACCTACATATACTTACATCTTTGTGGGAAGATCCCCACTATGCCAGGGATTGAACCTATAGGCATTAACCAATATACTTGCAGAATTTGATATAGTGGAGGTGAAAATAATTCTTGACGTTTTTTTCTTACGAAAATACATTGATTACTGAGTTTTCCGAAACAAAGAATGTTCTCCTTGTTTGGAAATTTATATTATTGTTTTATAGATAGATGGCCTCAGAATCAACGAAGCACTATCCTTTGGTGGTTGAAAAGACTTGAGCCCTTGCCGTCGAGGAAACAAGTCTAACGGAGTCTAAACTTTCCACACTTCAAAAAGCTAAATTATAGCCTATACCAAACCTCATAATTGTTTTGTATTTTTTCTCTTTAGCGAAAGTCCTATTGCTACCATCACATAATTAAATATTTTTTTGTTATTATTTGTATGGACATCGTGGATTACGCTATGATACAGTGATTGTAATAATAAAAATAAATTATTTTTTATTTGTTATAATTATAATAAACAACTAGGTTAAAGCGGTTAAAGTGGTTTTTAACTAGAGGGTTGCTGGTTCGTTCCTGAGGATTTTTCTAAGATTTTTTGGATGTTTCAAAACGCCAAAACTAAACAGTAATACGTTCCCGGCCCTAAACATGTTTCCAAGGGACACTAGGCCTATAAGTACCAGATGTTAATAATTAGTGAGTATAATTCTGATCCAAATCTGTATGTACATTTTAATCACTACTACACTACAATAAAGTTTATAAATAAGCACTTAACGTTATTGGAATCCTAATTTTCCTCACCAAAATCACTTATGAAAAAAACATTTTGCACAGTAAACCATTCAAGTGTACTGTTCACTTCTGACAAAGTTTAATATAAAACGTTGAAGAACACTCACTGTTCTCTTTCATGTTGCAAAGATCGAGAGAAGTGTCACATTTTCAATTTGTAGCAACAGGAGCAACGCTTGAACAGGAGGAGGGGAGCTATTACATTGTGTATGTAACTGAAACCTGGCAAAGTAATAAAAACAAAGAAGAGTTTGAGAGGTTTCTATTGTTTGAGTAACTTGGCAACGTCCAACCCCTCACATGGTCCGATTAAAAATGTTAAAAGAGTGCTTCGTGGAACGCGTCCGGTTATTTTATGTTTGTTGGTAGATTTTTTATTCTGGAGATTCAACTGATATTTTTCAATGTTCATTTATTATTTATTCTCATCCTCACAGGTTATTTGGATAGAAAGTGGCATTGTGATTGGTCAAATTGGCACTTACGTTCGATTTTGTTAAATTGGTCTTAGAAAAATTACAAAAAAATACACGAACAAAACTACTGAAAATGTTTTGTAACATAAAGAAATTCTAATATTTGTCCATTTCATGGGAAAGATGTTCCTAACTGACAAAACAACATACCCTATTTATCGGAGCCTACCTTTAGCCGTAGTAATAGTATATTACGTTACTAGTCCTGAAAATAAGTGTTTACCGGACGAGTGTGGTCGTTCCCGTGCGAGACGAAGTCGAGTACGGGATTACCATACGAGTCCGGTACATACATTTTGGACGAGTAACGTACGATAGTTTACGCCATACTACTTAATCCGTACAAATCCTTATATATTTCCACCAACTAAAGGACTAAAAATCACTAGTCATGAGAGGTTATGTTTTTGTTTATAACCACTAATTGCCACGAAAATACAGTATAATCAGCTGATTGGTGTCCGGTAAAACTCATTGCAGAACAGTATTACGCAATGAAACCCCATTTGAATAAGCTGGCGGCAAACAGCTGTTTTCTGGACTAAATCCTTGCGTGGAAAGTTCATCAAAATAATGTAGTGTGGCGTAAAATATTATATCAACGACTTGAATAAAAAATGTCTCCAGGCAAGGCGTTATTTATCCATATACAGACTGTCCCAAAAGTCCCGGACCGGTTTAATATTTTCAAAACGACAACAGATAAATCAATAAGATTTGGTACTTCAACACCACACCTAAAAATCTACTTTTTTAAGGAAATATCAATTTTCTGTCACATCATGGGGACGTCCCGCAAGGAGTCAGAAGGAAATCTTAAATAGAAGCATATGTTGACATGTACATCAAATTAAAGGTATTTACTAGCAAAATATAATGCCGCAAATTTGAACTCAAACGGACAACCAAGTCAAGAATGACAGTGGTTCAAAGATTCATTTAATTTGCATTTGGGGGCACAGCCCTAGGAATCGGGAAAAAAATTGTTAACGTAAGCATAGGTCGATATGCACATCAAATTAAAGGTCTTCACTAGTAGATTACAATGCCGTAAATTCTAGCTCAAAAGAACGCCTGAGTAAAAAATGGCAGTCGTTCAAAGATTAAAAATGGCAGGTTCAAGAAATCTTTGAACGGCTGCCATTTTTTACTCAGGCATTCTTTTGAGCTTGAATTTACGGCATTGTAATCTTCTAGTAAAGGTCTTTAATTTGATATGCATGTCAACCTATGCTTCTATTTAAGATTTCCTTCTGACTCCTTGCGGGACGTCCCCATGATATGACAGAAAATTGATAGTCCCTTAAAAAAGTAGATTTTTAGGTGTGGTGTTGAAGTACCAAAATCTTATTGATTTATCTGTTGTCGTTTTGAATATATTAAACCGGTCCGGGACTTTTGGGACAGTCTGTATAACCAAATTAAAAACATTATGTGTATACAGGGTGATTCTAAACTATTGTTACGCTTTTGAAACTCTATAAATGAAAAACTATACAGCCTATCAATTCAATATTAATTCCCGCCCAGATAAAGGTATGAATCAACTCCAAATCGAATTCACACACTTTAACGTGGTTAGCCAACACCATCCATCAAAAATTTCATGGTGTGTAATTTCAACATTACAAATTACCCAACTGAAACAACCCCATAAGGAACCACTATTGTCTCCGGTGTGCCATAACTGATATATCAGACCAGGGTTCGACAACATGTATTGTATTTGTATTGCGGGGGGGCGTATCATGTATTGAGCAACGATCTGGCTGATTGAGAGCCACAATACACAATACACAATGGATTGACACCCGCAGCGGCCTCTCGCTGCACAATTGTACACAATGGCAAGAAAACTCGCTAAACGATTTTCGAGGGTTATTGTGCCCAACAATTGGGATCGTGCCCCCTCAGCACCCCTCCACTGTGATATGGAGAATGTTGTAGTGCCTTTAAAACATTTCAAAATGGAGAGTATGATGCAAAACTATGGATTGATCGAAAAAAAAATTATGAGTTTATTTCAACACCGATTGGTAAATTATCGGAAATACTCGAAGATCATGATCCAAATACTGATACTGTTAAATTGTATTGTACACATAAGTGTTAAAAAATAACCCTTTAAACATCACAAACGACACACAAAAATCGAAAATTATCTTCTTTTCCAATAACTACGTGGATGATGATTTCTGATAACTACTGAAGTAGAAAATTAGGTGAGTCAAGGAATACTATTTTTGTGGATTATACAGGGATCAATCTATTGTACCAAACAGCGGTAAAAGAAATAGGAGGTAAATCGTTTAGCTAAAAACGCCCAATTAAAAATTAAAAATTAATTTAAAAATCTCAATTAATGGTGGTTTCATGTCGATAAAACGGTTAAAAAAGTCGTTTGGATATAAACTATTACATACCAACACCAAGAGAGTCAAAACTGCAAGAGAGCTTCTTTTAGCGAATTTCCCTATAGGGAAGTACTGTAGCTATTACCGTAGGTGGCACGGTAAGACCTAGGCCCGAGACCGATTTACTTTTTCATTTTGATGTCCCCAGAGGCCAAAAACACTATTCGTTCAAATTTTTATCATCAAAATGAAAAAGTAAATCGGTCTCGGGCCTAGGTCTTACCGTGCCACCTACGGTAATAGCTACAGTACTTCCCTATAGGGAAATTCGCTAAAAGAAGCTCTCTTGCAGTTTTGACTCTCTTGGTGTTGGTATGTAATAGTTTATATCCAAACGACTTGTTTAACCGTTTTATCGACATGAAACCACCATTAATTGAGATTTTTAAATTAATTTTTAATTTTTAATTGGGCGTTTTTAGCTAAACGATTTACCTCCTATTTCTTTTACCGCTGTTTGGTACAATAGATTGATCCCTGTATAATACACAACATTAGTTTTGTTTACTCACCTAATTTTCTCCTATATATATATATATATATATATATATATATATAGATTTATATATATATATATATATACGTCCGTGAACGCGATAACTTGAGTAATTTTTGTCCGATTTTGATGAAATTTGGTTTAAAGGTGTAAAGCGGGATAAACTTGAATGAGTTCGTGAACCAGCACGATTGGACCATGGGAACGGGGTTTTACGGGGGGTTTTATGGGGTAAAAATGGGTTTTTCTCACTTTTGACCCTCAAAACACAAAATTTCCCAATTTCTCTTTAGACCTTTTTAAAGAGCTTAAAAAAACAAATAATTTAGTATATAAAAGTATTTTGTTCGATTATTAGTAACGGAGAAAATTTAAAAAATTGTAAATTCAAAATTACCATGTTATTCTTATGGAGAATATTGTCAAATGTTGTAGTTTGCTTGTTTATGAATATATTTTGATCAAACTTGGCAAATTTATTTATTTTGTACTAAGCTATCAATATTATACTCAAAAACACACTTAAGTTAGTTTCCTTGTAGCAGCAAACCTAGGTACTCGTTAAACCTAATGTTATTAAAATATATTTAACTGAAAATCAATTCAGACGAATGGAAATTCGCTTAGTCAGTAGGTTTGCTGCGGCGGGGGTATTTATTTCTAACTTGCGTTATTTGGCTTTTCTATCGCGTGTCTTCAATATTAACCTGTATATTAAAAAAAATAATTTAGTGCAATTAACTATAATATACTGCAAATAATTTTAAGCTGCAATATTGTTAAATGAGTTTAAATTTACTGATAAACCCTTAACAAGTAAAAGTCTTATCATTAGCTAAATTCCATTTGTATATTACCAACTATGCATTCTGCAGACACTAAGAAATAAATGAAGGTTAATAATAAAACAAAAATTTATTTAAGAACAACATTTATTTCAATGTATTTGGTTATACTTTGCTAAGTGTAACTTTAAAGCTATATTACATAAGTACACAGTACGTTTCGTATATTGGTCATATTTCTAGATAAACTTAAACCATTATGTACAAGTCATGACCATATAAAGCTACTATCCATGTATAAATCTATTTACATATTTGTATAATAATGTTGAATACGATGAATTTGAGTATTTTAGTACAAGCGGTCGAAAATGAGTGACGACAAAGTCAATGCATCCATATTTTATAATACTATACACAATATATTTACATTATCTGAACCATTTAAAATGAATAAAGTATGTATTAGAAACAAAACCACTGAAATTATTTAGATTTATAAGGGTAGAGAGCTATTTTAATTGAACATTTTAATAACCTTGCATTGTTTGCTATTTTTTATATTTGGCTTAAAGTGAGAATTTTGTTAAGGCTATCATAAAAACACATAGAAATAATAGTTAATCACTGCACATAAAATTTAAACTGATTTAAACATAAAAATAATACAAAAAACCTTTATTATAGGTTTTTGATGAACTTAAAAGAATTAAGATTATAATATACCATTAGCGTACCATTAGTAATTTTCATCGTTAACTTTTTAACTTTTTAAACAAAACTACCGGTAATTTGTTTTGTTCTTTTAATTTCAAGTTAATAAAATAAGTTAATACTGGATAGGCATTTGATATAGGTGCCCTATTTTAATCCCAGATATAGGTTTGCACATTTTTTTTACATTTTTCTATTTTCGTTCAAACACAAAGCAACTGGAAATTTCTCAATGAAAAATACTAATAAAAAGGCTAACATTCAAACACTAAACTTTCCAATTTTAAAATAAACTTCTCAGGTGTCTTCTTATGTCCAGCCAAACATTTGAACTATAATGATTTTTTTTTTAATTTATAATCGAAGTAACATTGTTTTCAATCACTGTAAATGGCTCATTGGACTGTGTTCTATTGTAACGTAGATTTTTAAAATAAAAAACCAGAATTTAAACTTAACTCTTAGATTATTCAGACAATGATTTTACCCAAGTCAAACTGAAAATGCATACTTACTGTTTACTATAGCATCTGTTGTATCAGAACAGTTATCAAAGTGTAAAAAATCAATAGAAAAACAAATGTTAACACTACCACAATCTATGAGTGGCTCATTTAAAGCTCTTTTTAATTAAATATTGGCTACAGATTTGACTTATCAGCAACAGCTGGTCTATACAATATGTCTACCGTATCCAAAATTCAGTGGTTGATTGTAACCACTGAGCTAGAGATACCACTAGAGGTAGCACTGATGACAAATTACGAGACGTTGGCCGCCATTTTTACTAAGAGATAAAATACATTGTACTCAGCACAGTTATTATTTGGACTTGGGAAATAGGGGATTGTACATACAAAAAACCATTATCTGATCCCCCTAGTTCTTACCAACATAACAAAATTGTAAAGCGTCTCCATTTTTAACAGTTTTTGAGTACTACCTCAGTTGTATTCCAGCTCAGTGATTGTAACACTATAGACATTTTTTAAACAAAAACACAATCCAAATATTTACACTCACACTCGCTGCTACTCCGAGTACGACGTCTTGTCCGAGCCGGTGTTAGATCCGGGGGACGACGCCGTAGTCTTGTCCGGGGTGTAGAGGTGGAGCGGCAGGGCGTACTCCGGGCGGATGACGGTAGGGAGGTAGCCCGTGCCGGAGTACGGGGCTGCGAGGAAGCGCCGAGCCTGGGGTCCGAAGTGTTGTCCTCGGAGGGAGGTGCAGGGAGGTCCTAGAGGGGAGAACGCCGACCTTGGCTCCTCGGATTCGGAACACATCTGTAAAAGAGGTGTGTTAGTGAAATCGGCGAAAAATTCAATTTTTGGGAAAACATTATAAATTCATAATACGCTTCATAGAAAAAAATCTATCAAATTAACGTAAGGTTTCCGCGACTGAAATGATAATTTAAACAAACAAAAATAGTTTTGAAATAATTGTTGTGGCCTTTATTGCCTTAGTTAGGCTATTGCGACAGTTTACAAAAAGTACAATAGCAGCAATAATATTAATACCTGAATTTTAGTATTATTAATTTTGTACATGCAAACTGTTATTGAGTTATTAAATAGTTTTGCACCTTATGCTAGTTTATAATGTACTATGAATTAAATAATTTTTATACTATTAAAAATCAAAACCAAATCAACAAAGACGGTCAAGAGGCCTGACGACTAAGTGATTTGTCGACCAACTGGTGGCCACCTTAAACAACCAAAAAAGACTTACCAAGTACATGTTTATTTATTTATTTTTTTTTTGTAAATCCTAATAATATTTAAAAATAAATTTTTATCCTGCACAACGTAATAAAACCCTATTGTAAAATTTTATAAAATATTAATAAAAATAAATTCTCCTTACTCTTGAAGGGGATGTTTGCAGATGAGGGTTCTGCTCAAGAAAAGAGTTGAAGAGTGGACTCTTTAATTGAAACTCTATGAGGTGCTGGAACAAAGAAATAATTCTACGTAAGAAATTTGGAATATTTCAAGTGTTAAAGTACTTAATAATCAAAATTTATAGAAGTTGCAAAAATCCCCTTTAAGACACTACTTAATTAGGGAGGTAAAATAAAATTATGAGTAGGAGTTAAGAGGAAAATAATGAAGGAAATGAACAATGAAAATTAGAGAGGAGCCCATCAGTGACCAGTAATCACTAAAAATTAAAACTTTGTAAGCAGTGAGTTATGTATAAACTAGTAACTAAAAGTGCTTTATACATTTATACATTATCATATCAGCAGCGAATTCAATACATGTTTAGCCACAGAAAAGGGTCCCATGCAGATGTAAACATCGTGGTATACTTATCGTTGCTTAGCAATGAAAAAATAGCATTGCTGTTTGTTGTTGACTAGCGATTAAAACATTTAATTATTACTATTGCTGAAAAACCACGGATATTAGAACAGAATCTGTATGGATCATAACCATTAGCAATGAAAAAATAGCATTGCTGTTTGTTGTTGACTAGCGATTAAAACATTTAATTATTACTATTGCTGAAAAACCACGGATATTAGAACAGAATCTGTATGGATCATAAACATGAACAAATTACGTCACTGGCCCAAAAATTAACATGTCTGTATTATTTGAATGGGACTGGCCAAAAATTTTCATTTACTGTAGCTACAAAGTTTGGGCCTGTGAAGTCGACTTGCTTGTTTATGTTTATTACCCATACCGTCCATGTTCTAATATCCATCTCATCTTAGTAACCTGGACAACACGTTTGAATATTTTAATAAGCCGTTTAGCTTTTTTTAATTAAAAATGGACCTTAAATTCAATATTTATAACCAGTGTGATGATGAATACCTCAAGCCCCTTTATAGCGATTTACATGTTCCCAAATTGTGTGTACCCGAACATTCTGCCCTTCATACCATAAATACTACATTATTAATTATAATATTATTTATTTAACAAATTACCATGAGTTCTATAGCCTGGAGCACATCTCCTTTGCATCTGTTGAGCGTCGCCTCCACGTCTTGTCGTCGTCTACCAGGGAACACCCGGAGTAGGACGTCCACGGGGGAGCGCTGGGAGGAGGCGAGAGGGCCGTAGCCCAGGGGGGCGTAGCCTCCGTACAGCGGGGTACTGGGAGGTGTCTCCGTCCGGGGCTTGGGTAGGGAGAGGTTCTCTGGTGCGGACTCGCCGTCGCTGCTAGAGTCCTGTAAATATAGTTTTAATTAAAGAAATGTAAAATTTTGATTAAATATTTAATTTTATTGCAATTCTTTTGTTATGAACTATTAATTGATTGACCAACTCATCGAATAATACAATACTCTATTCTTCCAAAAAGTCGTACTTTCACATTATTTAAATATTAGTCCTCCGAGCCGGATGTTGGCTGGAAACCCCTAAAAACACTTTATTTCAACTTCTAAAAAGTGTAACATAAGCTACATTAAAAAAAGCTTATTCCCTATGGGAAATTCGATAAAAAGTTTAAGCCTTAAAATTTATGAACAGTTGTCAAATTCATGACATTTTAAATTGAGATAGTGCAGTTTTAGTCCCTTTTATTTGTTTATCTCTGTAGGAATATAATACTCTATTCCCACAAAAGTAGTATTCCATAAACCACTTAAATTAAATTATGAATTAAATACTCTGATGCACTCTCATTCTAATTCTGATTGATTTAAAAGTGTGCGTTCGTTTTTTGGGTGTGTTGCTAGCCTAGTTGTTAGCGTCTCACTTCGGTGCGGGAGGGACGCGAGTTCAATTCCGCACAAAACTTTAATGGGTTTAGTCCGCTTTCCCTATCGTTTTAACTTGCCTAATAACTAAAATGTCACTGGCGAAGACATAAGCAAAAAATGGTTTTCTCTATTCCACATCACAACATACCTCAGGAGGGGGCGTAGACTGTGTGTGAGCAGGCGAGGAGAGCGGGTGAGCCAGGGGTGCTATACTACACTCTGGGGGCGCCAGTTGTGGGGGCGCCGATAGTGGTGGGGCCGACAGTGGTGGCGCCGTGTGTTGCGGAGGTGTTCGACTCCTGGAGCGACTCCTGTCAAGGTCCTCGGGCTCGGCGGAGTCTGAAGCGTCGTCGTCTACCACGGAGATGCGCGCCCTCTTGGCTCCTGGGGAATGAGGAGAGTTAGAAATTCAAAATTGCAATCATATAGGTAAAGAGAAATAGCAATAATGAAATTACGTGTTAGGAAATTGGGGAGGATTCATCTGGATGGATTCAAGAAGTTCAAGGTTTGCTTAAATGTGATACAAAGATTTCAGATTGCCATGAGAAGAGATTAACTGTTCTGTTGATGGTCTTTTCAGTAGTATCGGGTATACTGATAGCAGAACATACCGAAGGGATTATTAGTTTTAGGGATCAAGGAAATGCTAGTCTGCATCACTCTAACAAGTTCATAGCGGTACATGTAAGAGAAGAAAATAATTTTACCACTTCTAATAGAAGATTCCAAAAGAACTTAGCAACTTATAAATCTCTGCAATAGCAATCAGATCCATAATAAGATAGAACGTCATTTTGCATTACTTCATAAAATTCAGAATGTAAGGCAAGATAAAATAATACCGTATTCATTGGGTAGAATATTCTAAAGGCATTGGCACTTCTAATTGGATTAATAAAACGTTGTTTCCCAATGTTACACAAGTCGCATAGTGGTAAGAGAAGGGGAAATCATCATATACACTGACAGTAATAACATAATAATAACATATATAATGTATATAGAAGCTGATTTGAAAAGGAATAATCAGATACATATGGAAAAAGTAATGATCCTTGATCATTAGCTATTCCTTAGTTCTTCATGTTCTACCTCCAATTGTTTTGCTAACTTTCACAAGTAGAAGAAAATTAAAATAGAATGATTAGATGGTAAGTACTATAAAAACTTGTGGCCATAGGTTGTCGTTAAACAATTATAGAGTAATTACAGAAGACAGAAAAAACATTACAATCCAAAGAAAGGCAAGAGTAAAAAAATAGGTTTAATTGAACACTTCTAAAAGAAAACAACATTTTCTTTTTCACAAAAATGTTTTGGCGAGAAGAAAGAAGACAAAACGTGATAAAAGAATTGAGAGATTAACTAAATAAAACAGAGTGACTAGTAAATTAAACCAGCAACATTTATTCTACTCATGAACAAGAAATCCACTATTGCCTCTTTTAGAAACTTGTATTCGACGCCAAGACATTTTCACACGTCCTGTAATTTAAAACTACCTGACACTGTTTACACATAAACAACATTACCCCTCATTGGAAACCGTTCTAGTCCTAATCTGTATCATTGTAGACGAAGGACTATCAGCTGATCATTGTAGAAGATCTGGCAATCTTTGTCACAACAAGATAGTTCACACCTGGCGATTATCTTTAGTTTGCAGGTCTTTGAAAACGGAGAAGTATATATATAAAGAGACAGGTATGATATCGAATGTCTGATTTGACACACTAAACGTAGGGTATTGATCCGCGTTGGACTACTTTATCTACCGTTAACTTGGGTTATTTTTGTAATATCTTATAAATTGATGGATCCTTTCAGCAATCTTTTTAAAACAATCAATGATAAGTAAATTACGGGTTGTTTTAGTTTTCTTTCAAAAGACTCTAGGAGTGATAATTTGAATGAATTTGAGTGAAATTTAATATCAAAGAATATGATTGTAGGCGGAGGAAAGAGAATAGGCTATGAAACTTATATTTTTACTCTGTGAAAGATACACGAGTTTTCAACGCTCATAAAAAATCACTCTAAGGTGGCTGAATAAGTAGTAAAACCATGTATGAATAATCCATTATTGAACATTTTCTTTCGCTTCTCTGCTTTACAATTGGTTTACCGAGTTTGCAATAATCTTCGAAACTCTAAATAAAACTCAACTCAAATCAATACTGACCGGCGGCCACTCGACTACTTGTAGCCGTAGTCCGAAGAAACGGTTCCAAATAAAAGAATTATTGAGATGAAATATAATTCGGCTGAATGGTCGGCAATTAAAGCGCTCTTGACCAGAACCGCCATTAATTATACTGTATACTTCTCCGCGCTCGTTATGCTTTCAAAACCATTAAACAACGTTTTGTACAAGATTCAACTTCGAGTGGCTCTTCAGCATTTCAACTTTTAACTCTTCATCCTTGTTCTATTATACGCTTGTTTATTTATTGTTTTGTTTCGCTCCGCTTTCTCGAGTTAGTGAATGTTGGGCAGCGTTTTAAATTGTGAGCGTGTTTTATGTGGTTAAAAACGATGGATTTATTGAAGGGAAGTAAACTGTTGTTTTATTTCGTTGTGTATAATAAATAGCAAATAGCATGCGTTTGGGCCACTATCAATTTTTATATTACTCCCATAACAGTATCTCCGACATTTTTCGAGGGAGAATTAAGAAAAATATTTGCTTCAACGGCTACATCCCTATTCACAGTTGAAAGGTATTGCGGTATTAAGCATAAGATCTGGAATTATTAAAACTATTGTAAGTCCTATTTACTAGCAGCCACGAATATTTTTTATTTATAAAAGTATACCATGTGTGTGTATTTATAGTAATGGGATGCAGAGTTTTAAATTTGAAGATTGTTTTTTATGTTGTGTTGTTTATGTTTTTATGTCGTGGGTGTCCCACGAAGAAGTTTAAGCGTTTGATTTGATCTATTTCTTACCCATTTATGCTTCAAAAATATCATGGGAAATTTTCAGCTCAATAACCCTTGTAGAAACAAAATGGTGGCATATTGAATATTTTACCAATTTGCTTCCTAGAAAAATAACTTTCTTGAGTTATTATCTGACTTATTCACTAAGCTGCATATTTAACTATGTGTGACTTCTTTTTTTATGGGGTTACTTGAAGGAACGTTTACACACATAGCTTCATTAATGATATGAGAAACTAACGAAAAATTTTACGAAAATTGAACGGGAAATTGGAACTTCTCCGGATACCGCAGAATTTCTTTGTAAGAGCTTAAGATTAACTTGTGCTATGTTATCAGAGTGTCACTGTGGGTGGATCACAGTTTGAATAGCTTTGGACTCTACTTTTAGGTTTTTCATTAGGCTATGTTCTAGTTTCCTGATTAAAAACCCTTATTTTCCTAAAATGCGACAATATAAATAGTTTACAAAACCATAAACACAATTTTAAATGTGTTTAAAGTATAATTGTTCAATAATAAGAAACAATTTTGTTTGCAAAAGAGGCTCCCTAACCCCTGAAATTTCCCCAGAATATTTTTAAACCCTACTTTATAAATTCTTAAAGTTTCAAAATTGTCGGTGCATAAATGGACAAGTAACATAAAATCTAACTTTTAAACCTCTTCGTGGGGCACCCTGTACATACGGACGTTAAAACAATTGAGAACCACAGGCGACAGATTTTCACCTATTGAACTGTCTGTAGCTTACCATTTAAAACCCCTGTAGATCACGTAGAAAAGTACTAACACATAAATATTTGGCTGTATTAATGGATTAATAATAATTATGAGATATTTATGTTTTCTATACATTTACAATGTGTTTAGTTTGGTCATGGAGATAATCTAATCAATTTTTTTTCTGTGCTAAATAAAAATTGACCTTGACACTTTGTATTTGCCATTTTGTTTAATTAAACTTTACCTATTAGACAACCCAAATCCAATGTTTGGTACTGTGTATCCACCCTTACAAGCCCTACTTAATTTCTAAAACCTCCCCTTTGAATTGTACAAAGAGACAAACCGTTTAAGAAATCGATACTTTCCCTCCTTGTGATTTAGAAATCCAAAACTTAGACATTTGACTGACAGTGTCTTTCAAGATGAAACCTCTCTCTGTACCATTCGTACGGTGATAGCTATGAATGAAAGCGTTAGAGTCCTCTATAATTTCAACGAAGGGTATGTAATTAGGTTATGGTCTTGGGGTTGCGGGGACGTTTGATAGGGGAGGAGTCTCGGCCACAAAAAAGTGTATTGACTAACAGCGGTTAACCAAAGTGGTGGGTTTCTTTAACTCCAGCTGTCCAATAAACATATGTCCTAATGTAACACATAGGTAATTTCGTCATACTGCAGGAAAAACATCCAAAGCATGCGTTGCTGGTCTAAAGTAGTATTTTTACTTTCTAGGGAGTAAAAAGCGTTTTTAGCCACTAGGGAAGCTATGGTCCAGCTTAAACTTACACATAATACAAACATTTACAGCCACTAATTTAGAACATTACTGTGATTTCTTCTCGCTGTAGCAATATCATATATTGCTTGCTGATTTTATATTATTAATATGCATATACAGTATTACTATTTGAATTTCAAACCTAACCTAAAAACCTATAAGAACTGTTATTTTTCCAAAATCCATTTTCACAGCTAAAACAAATATAATTTACTATTTATTTCTTCTTTTATGACTGTAATTTTACGTCCTTGTCTTTGGCGTGACCGATTCTGTTCTGGGACTTATTTTTTTGCCAATTGTTAAACGGTTTCAACCAAATTTATTTATTTATAATCTATGCGTAATTAAATCAACCTAAACACTTTTAATCGTCATTAAAAGCCTCATTTAAGCATACGAAACATTAAAACATACCTAAACAAGCATCATAGTGGGGTCCCCATCTTAAGTAATTGATAATTGATCATTACAAATGTAAATTCGGCATCTTAAGTTTACTACGATACCTACTATTTACTATTATGAATGTCATCATGTCAACTCAAAATAATACAATTTAAACATTACCCTTTCAGACCCAGCACACTCATTTGTGTAGGTAAATTTTTAAGTCCTGACAACCTAAACACGATTGTGTAGGTTAGATGTTTATTTGTTTTTTTGAAGTTTATGGATCTTTCTGTTGCTCAGACCTGTACGCATCGATTGTGAAGGTTATGGAGATCAGCTGGGAATTTTTGTTTTGCAGTCTGCCATCATGTCAACACTGATTTTTTTGTTGCAATGTCACGGTAAGATAGGAGAAAGAGGCAACTGTTAAGGTTAATGACTGTTTTATTTATGTTTTTAAACGTATATAATGCTAATTATAGCTGAAACTGAAATGGTTAATATGGTATTATGAAGGTTTCGTCTTTAACACAAACCTAATCAATAATTTTAGTATTTGAAATCTAGGTTAAAACCCAACATTTATTCAAAATTTGCTCAGGACTTAAAGCGGTCGAGACGACTAAGATTCCCGGGTCTGAAAGGGTTGCAAACACGTATTTTTTAAAATATGAAGACAGGAAAGTTAAAAATACAATATTACAATGGATGATTTGAAAAACTACAACATTACAACTGTATTATAAATACAGTTGTTAACATATTCAATCAAATCTAACATTTTTTGCTAATTATTGTCACATAAAATCTGTAACTTTGATTAATATTACACTTGTAAAATTCAACCGGGTCTAAAGTTAAATCGTCCAACTAAATTTATTTTTGATTGTAACCACCAACTTATCAGTTTTTTTTTTTAATGGTCGTTCCTTGGTAAAATATCAACACAATCACAAGTAATTGAAGCCATCAATCGTTTTGATTATTGTAACATTATAGATAAATATATTTTCAAAAATAAAAATGAAATAAACGTTTTTAAATTGTATTACATTGTATTTATACTGTTTATTCAAGCTGTCTACATGAATGTGCCAATAAAATTAATTACGATTGGTGTACAACTAAACAATACATGACGTAGAATACGCAAAAGGTTTTTTTGCATTGAGTAAGATGACGAGATTTCTCATAAATAGAGCATTAATAAGATTTATTTAAAAAAATTCAAAGTGTTAACTTTCTTGTTGGGTTTTTCCAGATTGCATTATAGTTATGGACTGTTTTCTTACACCAATAAAAATTCCGAATGGTTTTGCAATGGATTTATGCTGAAATATGCATAAACATATTAGAAAAATGTTAAAGTTCTGTATTGACTCACACTGTCTAACTCTGCATATACTACATGTATGATTCACCCGATCAAACCACTTACAACCCTTAGAAGCAATTAACGAGATATTAGAAAGTGACCGCACAATTAGGAGCAGATAGAGCCCTAGGTTAAGGGGTGACTTGAAGGGTGTTAACTGTGGGGGAGAGGGGGGAGGGGGTTTAAGCGACTGTATCATTGCCACATTCCCTTCTTATTGCGGGATTCCACAGTAACGACGTAATACTGTTTCACCCTAGACCTACCCCCGTCCTGTGGCAAGGTCATAAACTGTCACTGCACGTTCAATTTGACCTCCGGTTTATTAGAGTTTGAAGTAGAAATTGTTTAACTAGAGTGTGAAAACATTTTTGTTTTTAATAATTTCAAACATTATTTTGTACATTTCATGTGCGGTAAAAACAAAAATTACAAAGAAAAAAAGTAAGTTAATATAGCCTATGTTTTTCCAAGTTGTCGCCAGTTTAAATCAAAATCGTCGTAGGAGATGCGAGACACCGAATGCGTTTTGTTGTAAAATTGCTGATTTTTGTCGAACAAAAGAATTTTTTACCAAGTCAAACTGATGGAACGACTTCTTATGAGCTATAGAAATTGTTATGACCCATCAACTCGGACAGAAACCAATAATAAGGTAGGAAATAGTCTTAGTAGTTAGTAGTTAAAATGTCTTCTTCAGTACCTAACCAATAGTATGGTAATGGTTTTACGTATAAAACGCATACTCTGCATTTTACTTTCACTATATTGTCGCTACGTCCTGTAATACAACTACTAACTAGGAGGTAACGAATTGTGGATATTTATAGGTATGCACTGTGGATGCGATACTGCCTGGTGTGGATTAACGTTTGCACTAGTGAGTGGTGAGGACTACGACTATCCGCAGTACTATCCTGATAATAAGACCAATTCGTCAATACCAAGGCAAAAATTGTGGATCGGATTCTACTTAAACTGTAGGTCCCTTAGTTTCCATTAGCTGTATGGGCTATTAAATAACAGCTGTGTCTAAGGAATGTCGGCCTTAGTCACTAACAAGACTACAAGATCGCGACACTCGTCCTACACTCATCTCCATCCATACTTGGCTTATACCTGTTTTGTATGGTCACCATTTCATTGAAAAGTATTAAAGTATTGAAAGTTATTGTAAAACTTGCTACAATTTGAACATAGGAATGAAATATGTTACGGTGAGTTACGTACATCGAAAGCCATTAAGTGTCGAAAGGGTTTCATGAAACTGGTTACAGTACAAACACGGCCGCCATTTTGTGCAGAACAGCTGTTCGTTCCCCTCCTGGAGACAGGATCACCATGTCCCAGTGACAGACCAAGACAGGATACGAGACCTTTGTGGCAGCCATGAATGATGGATGATGGATGATTCCGTTGTGAGGGTTGTAGTGGATAAGTCTACCAATGTTCATAGCTTTAATTCGGTGTTGTTGTTGTTGATGCGTGAGATGATAGCTTTGTTTCCGGCTAAGATCACGTGGTTATTTAGCAATAACAATTGTGGTTGCTGAACTAGGTACAACTGGAAGAAGCAAAGTAGAGAATTACGTTGGCTGCTATTTGTACTAAGGGATATTTCGGTTTAAAACTGGCATATCGTGTTGCAATGCAAGTTAACGACATAAAAAACATAATAGTATTAGGCCCTAGTAGTAAAATGTTTAAGCGCTGATTTCCGCTCAAAATTCCATGTTTCAGCGTACAAAATTTGATATTCCTGAAGACTACTTGAGCTACAGTTCTGATATTCTTTACATACAAGCCTTTTGCATATGAAAACCTAAAAAAGGTAGCTTATTTTGAATACATTCGGAAAAATAATGTAAAGTAATTAAAATAAACGTCTTATAACACTTAAAACATATATTTACGCTTATACTGTTACTCACAAGACGTTAACAGTATATCATTTCCATTTTTGTAACGTTATACTTTTCTTTAAATGTCAATTTTGAATATTTTCCATAAACACCGATAAAATCCACTTTTAGGGCATATGAAAACTTTGTTAATATGACATTTTTATTTTGTTTGTATATATTTCCTTAGTATAAAAGCCTGTTACAAAGTATAAGTAAGTTATAATAAAAATTTTATCGATCAGTTTAACGACTCCCCCAGTAGCATATAATTAGGTTTATAAGCTAATTATTTTGTTATTAACCTTAAGTAAATATTTTGCCAACAGCGAGGTTTTAATAAAAATAAAGTAAGTGGATTTTTAATGGTGGTGTGTGTATCATAACTATAATAAAACTATAAACTGGTATAACAAAATAACAGTATGGACAATATAATCAGTTAATAAGTAGGAATAAAGTCAATATACAGGGTGTTACCAAATTGTCTGGACATATTTTGTGGACTTGTTCCTTGGGCCAAGACAAACTTAAAATGCCATATAAGTATGGATCTAAATTATCTAGATTTATGTTTGACGGTCTGTTTGTGATTTTTAAGAATTATTTTATATCTTGGGCATTTTTAAAGATATAAATTTCAAAGTTAGTATAAATGTGTAGTTTAGAAGGTAAAAGGAGCTTAAATAATTTCGTTCCAATATACCAATCCGTTTCAATATAATGGCCATTTTAAGTCTTTAATACCAAATTTCATGAAAACCGTAAATATTAAGAAACCCTTTTTTTTTAATTAAAAAGATATAGGATTTAAATTGTAATCAAATTAGCCCTTGTTTGTTAAAACCGGATGACAAACAACCGAGTTATAGTTTTTTACTACATTCGGTTACGCAATTCAATAGGACTACCATACTGTTTATTAATTGTTATTTTACAGAGCAGTAAACAATCACAAACAGAAATCAAGGCATTTTAGACCCATACTTAGTGTATGACATTTTAAGTTTGTCTTAGCCCAATAACACACAAAATATGTCCCAGACAATTTGGAGACACCCTGTATGTTTTACAGGAAATTTCTTCACGACGAACTAAAAACACACTTTGACAAATATATTATGCTTTGATACTATTATATAAAATACAATAGAACCAATCAAGTATCATAAATGTTCAACACAATCGCCTTTTGTCATATAATTATTTACCCTGACAATATCCATACAATATTTCACGCTGAGCGCAGAGCGGAGTGTAAATTAATTAAATTCCAGATACTGAGAGTCAATAACAATATGACAACTGTATTATTGCTTCGGAAGTAACTTCAATTTCCCGTGCCAAGGGGGGACATTCTGAAGCAAATTTCCCTTTGTCCCCTCTCCCCCCGCTAATCCGATTTTGATTATCCGTTCTTGAACTCCCCGTATTATGCAACGAGTTTTAATGAATGTTGCACAAAAGTATTTCAATTTGAAATGTTCTCGTTCTTTTCTCATGGTAATTTGTAAGAAGTTAATTATATTGTGATAAGGTGGTAAAACTGTAATTTTGAAGTTTAAAAGAGGAAGTTGCAGATTGTAGTTTGGGAAGTAACTATGAGGGGTTGTTTTAGAAATAAATATTAGATTAAAGGATTTCTATGATATTTAGATATCACGGGAGGATTAATGTTATTAACAGAATTTGTATCGATCGGTTTGCAAACTTCTGAGCACTTGGTCAAATATTCACACTTTACCATGGTTTAATTACTTTACCGCATTTTTTTACAGCATTAGTAACGGACAAACGAGGTTAAAGGACTGGGAGAAAAGAAGTAAAATTGTGCTTCGCACATCAACTTATAAACTGTTTTACCAATTTAATGAGTCGTTGCATCACTATCAGTGACTATGAGCGGTTATAAACAAAACATTACCTCTCTTGGAAATTTATTGAGTGTTAGAAGTCATTATACTGTACTTATTTATTATTGTTATTATAAGTTATTATTATTTATTAAAAAAACTATTGTAGGTAAAAAGGTGTGCAGCTCGTGTAAATAGTCTTAATGCGATAGTTGCTCTGCTATAAAAATTATCTTGATACGACATTTGCTTTCGGAATTATTGACGATCCTTGGATTTGTAAACGAAGGAATAATTATTCGAAGGCAATTTTTCACAATAAATTTAGAGTTTTTTATTTCTGCTGCCAATTATTCTATATAGACAGGTACCTGCCACAAACCACCATGGAATTAGTAGTGCTAGATATATTTTTGTAAAAAAGAAAAAATATAAAGTTTGTTACTTTTCGTGCATCAATTGGGCTTCGCCAACAAGTTCTGCAAACGTAGCGAGGCCAAACTGTTGTATCATCTTAAAATAAATACGTTTGAAATTGAAACTAACAATTTCCTTATGCAGATTCTGCTTAAAATCGACAAAAGGTATGTAAACTACTTTTTAAGCCCTCCTTTAAAACCCCCAAATCTTTTGACAAAAAACAATCAGAAACTGTATAAACAACTCATGTCTAAATTCGTCACACGGAAATGTAAAATTCTGTCGTTGGTTTCGCAAGCAATATTTAAGTGTTGAAGTTTGCTTGTTGATTCTTTGATTAGCAAGATAGTGTCGCGGGTTTTCCACACCTTAGAATACTGAATGTGTTAGATGGATCTGCAAAGTTTACACTGACTGTAGCGTTGGACGAAAACTAGGAAATGCACGATATTGATAATGCAAACAAAACATTTGATAAAATTTACCGCTAAGCAATGAATGGATGTGTATGGATGGGTGAGGTTCATAGCTCCAGGCTTATAAGGACTTGGAAATAAGTTTACTTGGTTTTGTGAGAACTTGGTTTTGTTTAATGATCGCATTTTCATTGGGGTTTCGATGACTTGGAGTTGTGAGACGTTGTATTAAAAATATCTTGGAGTTATGATCACTTGGGCTTATATTTACTTGGGTTAATAAGCATTTGGAAATAAAATTACTTTGAGTTATGGGATGGTCCCGTATGGATCACTTAACAGGATACATGAAAGAAAAAATTTATCGTTTTGCACTGGAACGAGTAATAGACCTCTGAGCATCAGATAAATCGGATATAATTTTTTATCACTAAACTTTAATGACGTTTTTAATACACTTTTTAAGGTTTTTATGAACTTTAAGCACGGGATACTTCAAATTCAAATTGCTTTATTTGTATACTTACCACTCAACAAACTGCATTACAATGTCCATTGGTTGGATATTGCTAAAGAGTTTGCAACTTCAATCTGATAGCTATCCTTGAATAATTAGTAAGAATGGCCTATATTGAAACCCATCATGTAACTTTTGATAGTGAGCTAGGAAAAATCTTCCACCAAAATTAGATCATACGATATAATACAATGGTCATGTATAAAATATCTAGTGAACGGTAGATTGTCAAAAATACCTAAACGCTATTGACACTTCAACGAATAAATCAGACGTTGAATATACATTGTAGCTCAATTCTACAACGTTATCGTCAGCGGATTGTCATTAGTTAACACAAAATAGTCACGAGAAATGTATTTAATATACAGTAGATCTTTCTTTTAATTCACTCTATATTTGTGAACACCTCTTTTATCTAATTGTTTAAGGTAGTTGCGTTCTTCTCTTCTGATGTTATCATTATATTTGTTGGTTTTCTGTTATTATTTATGATTTCTCAGAATCAAGTGTCCCGTTGAATTTTAACTTACAATGTAAATTTTAATGTAGATTTCAAAAACTCCTATGTTATTCTATTCTTGCACCTGATAACAAAACAATAATGTTGTATATCACAAGGTACTTTACTGAAGAGTATCATAAAGTTTGATTTTCTTTTTATATATTGTTATTACTATAAATAATGTACTTCATATGATAAATTGATGGAATTAATTGCAATAAATAAATAAAGTCCTAAACTAAATTGATCAAAAACTATCACGACTTAAATGATTGTTTGTCAGTATACAAAGTTCGCCGGGTCAGCTAGTGGAGAATAAAAAACTATATTGTAGTTTGGTTGTTTATCGATATAATTTAATCAAATTTGGGAAATTTATTTATTTTACACAACAAATTCAATATTTTTTTATTTCAATAAAAACACACTTTCTAATTGGGAATAAATAAACTGTTGAATCTAAATTGGTAACTCGCCTATCCTGTAGGTCTGCAGTGGTGGGGGTATCAAAGTAATCATTATTATTGAGAAATGGACGTTATATAATGTTGAATTAAAAAACCCTGGGAGATATGTTAAATATGTCGCTTTAAAACATCTAAACAAATAAAATATACATCAGAACACTATTTGATATATTTCCACCAATATTCTATCAATATTCAAGACGGTAAACAAATGTACAAAATGTATACGCTGGGAATCGCACCACCTCGAATAATGCTAATCAGTAAGCTCAAGCTGTGTAAAAGTATGCAGGACTGTTTAGAAAACGAATTTAGAAATGATTAAATAAAATAATATAAAAGCTAATTAAAAAACTAAGTACATAGTATGTTACTTTAATGAAATCTTTTAAATTATAGTTATTATTGTAGTAAATAGTGATTACTTGGTTTTGTTTCTCAATTTAACATGGCCTTTACAATTTACAGAAGAAGTTTCATTTTGTGGGTTTATCGTCTTATATCATGTATTAGAATTACAAATAGGCCTAAATGAAGAACTTACACTAAATTAGTATCCTAATTTACGCAAGACAACTCCCACAAGATGTGTAATCCTTTTGTAAGAATTGCGTCTATTTGGATATGTACGTCGTCCAACTATCCATACGATCAACATTCTTTGCGTCAAACTGGGGGGGGGGGATCTTCTGGCTATTGGCAATCTTCATGATAATTTGTTCGCCTTAATTCATACCCGAATAGTGCCAATTCAATGGCGATGTGAGGGGTCGAAACTGATCCAGTTACTATTGTTTCGGTACTAAATTTGTCATTAATCTAATAAAAATATAGATTGGCACAAGCTATAGACAATATTAATCAATTTGTTTCCATTCATTAAACTTTACAACATGTCAAAGGTACGCAATCATAAAAATATTAAATTATACAATGATAGAATATTTTTTATTTATATAAGGGTGTAATTTGTATAGATTTTTTATAATGATACTTCCTGTGAATTGAATTTCTTGCAATCCTTTTCGATTATGTCACTTAAAATGCTGCTTATTATGAACTGCTTTACACCTTAGGACGTTAAAACTTTAACTACAAGTCTTAGGCTAGTACGCTACATCTTTTGGACTATGTGAATTTGACAACAACTCCATTTTAAATTGGAATCAGACCACTCAAATTTTAAAAGATGCATAAACAGACAGTTAGTTAATATCTCCTGTTACAGCATCCAAGAGTTCTTGGACCACAGAAACTGGACTGCTGTAAACCCTGGCGTTTAGATAGCGACAGCTGAGCTTTGTAAATTATTGTTGTCTAGCCATAGTTTGTAAATACCTTACTGTAAAAAGTTTTATAAGAATAAAGAAAACTTTATAATTTTAATTCTGTACGTTTGTACCATGACTTAGCTAATGCAATATGTATTGTCAATTTTAGCTCAATAAAATGATTTGATTTGCTTGCTACTGTACTTCTATTGAACTGTTGTATACTTCTTATGACACCACTTTAATTCTTATAATTCTTACTTCTTAAATAAGTGGGCTACTTCTTTTGGAATATGTTACTTCAGATGATACTTAGGACGCTATATCTTTTGAACTGTCAAGTTTCTTAGTATGCGGCTGTAAGATCTTTTCCTCTTAGTATGGTTTTAAACTTCGTTACTTCGGTTGCTACTTCTTTTGAACCTTTCTTTTGACCTCTACTTCTAGTTGCTTCTTTTGAACGGTACTTCGGTTTAGCTATTTACTTCTTTAAAACTATACTACTTGATACCACAAGTTTACCTGGACTATGAGGGCTCCCCGGGAACATGGTCTGGTGCATCATCTCCGGGGGCGCCGGCGGGCCCGGTGGCGCTGGCAGTGCTGGTGGCGCCGGGTACATCAGCCCCAGCTCCCTCGCTTCGCTCTCTTCCTGCGCCTGCTGCCTCCTCAGAGCCACCTGCGCCGCCATCACCCGTTGTCTCTCAGCTATCAGCGTACACTTGGCACACACACAGTCGCGCCATCTACAGTATCTCTTGTGGCCCTTGAGCGCAGAAACTACCCCGTGATTGCGACAGCGGGCGCACTTCGGCGTCCTTTGGTACCTTTCGGACGCGCGGAGAAAGAACGCCGGAGGAATCGCCCCCAACACCGGATGCAACGACATATCATGATGTATAGACATGTCCACGCCGCTATGCATGTCTACACTGGACGGTAGGTTCATGCCAACTGACAGACAAGTAGACCTACCCTCCCCCCACCCTGTTGGCCACGCCCCTCGCTCTCATTGGTCGACGAGGGCCCCGCCTCCGCAACAATAACTAATTTTATTCCCCCGGCTACATCCATACAAATACAATGGACGAAATTGTTTTACAATAGCGTTCAGCTTCTAGTTTTATCTTTCTTCCAGAGCTGTTTTCTGTTTTCTTGGTTGGATTTTAATTCCCGGAAATGTACGATGTATTTCTCTAGTAAGGCTGTTTTATTTTGTGTCTGTGTTTAGACTATTAGACTAGTAGTTTATTCTGATAATGGTGTCGAATATAGTGGCGTATCCAGGGGGGTTTTAAACGTTTGAACCCCCTCTTGACCTAATAAACGAGATTTTTTAATTAAAATTTATTTCTACTATTTATTTATTTATGCATATTAATGGTACACCATTTACAAAATAATAGACATGTTTTGGCACAAGAGCACTAGAACAGAAATAAATATAAAAAATACTGCTTTATATGTCATTAAATCTAAATAGGTAAAAACAAGAGTTTACAGGTCTAATTTTCAAACATTATAGACCACCCGAGAACCCCCAATTCCCTCATCCCCTAAACCCCCAGACCCACCAGTGTAAACCCCCCCCCCCATCCCTTAGGATCATCCTAGTTACGCATATGAATATATTTTGTATTTATCTACTCCAGAACAATAAACATAGCTTAGTGTCCATATAAATTAGAATAAAAATGTCAAAACTAACTATTGTTCCACCCATTCATCTCTTCAAGTACCACACTTAAAAATGTATTTGCTTTTAACGACTAACTGTTTATGATTTAAGTTATTAATTATTTTATTGTGTTGTTTCCGTAAAAGATGAGGTGTTTCTTAGGCTTTTACAGATTCTACACGATACTATATACTTGTTGAGGGTCTAGCTTCAATCGGAACGATTCATTAATTATAATTATGTAATAATTCATCATTATAACTGAAGTGTATAATTAATTTAACAACAGACTATGTTTTATAAATGTTTAAAAGGTTAGATACAGTATTATTTTTTTTTTTTTTTACAAAAAAGAGGCAATGTTTTTGGACTTTCACATATTTTAATTTTATACGGAATACAATTCCGAGTTTTTTCTTTGTTTGGGGTTTAATTTTCAAGCGAGCGTCATTTCAGTGACACTTTTTGACAATTCTTTTGTTTTGCATTACTTTTGTCTATGGTCTTTGGTTATCTTAACTGCATTTATTATGTACGGGAATTATATAATATACTGTATATTATTGTATACAGTACCGTACATGTTCATAATATATGATTTGTTTTTACGTATACATTTAATAGTTTACTCCTCCATAATGTACAGTATTTTATAAAATTAATTTACTCAACCATAATTCCAAAAGATCAGTAATTTTATAATTTACAAAGTTTATACAATTGCAGCTTTATCATTTGAGACGGTAAAAGTTTTCCAATCCCAACATAATGAATATTATTGAATTCTATAATTATTTGAATAGTTAATACGCTAAACTAATATTTAAAAGTCATCTATCTACATATCTGATTTATGTATGCAACATATTCCTATAAGAATTAAACGCAATGTAAATAATATCTAAAATAATTAATTATGATTCAGTTATTGAAAATGTCTGTCCAACGCATAAAAGCCAATCGGTTGGTCATTTAAATCAAAGGTAGCGCTAAACACGTCAGATTTAGTATTCGTTAATCCATCCTGCAGGAAAATCTTTTCATAGTAAATTGATTCATTTTATAAAAAATCACCACAAACGATAAGTTGGCCACCATTTCTGTAATATAGATAAATATGTGTATAATATAGATAGTAACACAAACTCAATATGAAAAAGTATTACAATATATCATAACAAATAAATGAATAAATAAAAATGAGTACTGTATCAATAGAATGAATAATGAATAGTCAATTTAATATAATGCAATATAAATCTAACAATTTAGTAAATACAAGACTTTTCTAGACAAATAATGAGAATAACAAAGTTTCTCCGAGTCAAATAGACAGTACTAAAACGAATTTAAATATTTATATCTATATATGGTTTATATCAATAGCCGATTCAAGTACACTGATGAAATGGTTTTGACACTCGTCTATTAAGAAAACAAAGAGGAGAAGTCTCTCAGTTGATGAGAACACTCTCTGAGTAGGAGATTTCACTCCATTTAATCTTACTGTATTAATAAAAATGCACAGGGCTCTTACTGGTCGACATGGGCGTTCATTAAATGATTATTTGATAACTGATTACAATTGTACAGTTATCCTATAAATTATTATTTCAAATGATCTAAGATAAATGGTTATAGTACTCGCCTTCAAATCTGAAGGTCACTGATTCGATTCCAAGCAATACCTACTCTGGACAAATTTTTTCATTAGGCTGTTATGTTAATACAATAATGATAATGCAAACTCATGAGTGTATGGATGGGTCCATAGCCTATTAAACGATTTTGCTACGTTAAGGGTAAAAATTTTCTTATTTGAATTAATTGAAGATAATTAACTGTCTGGGTACCTGAGTAGTGTTTGCCTTTAAATCCGAAGGTAGCAGGTCCGAATCAAACTGGTATCGATTCTGAATCTAGATGTCATTTGTCATTGAGCGATTGAGCTAACCAACAAAACATCGTTAGATGGTAACAAAGTTGTTATTTAAATCGTTCTTATGAAATAAAATTGAATCAGCAATCTTGATCTGATATATACTTTCTCCCGTTAGCTTGGCAACAACCCTTATCGTATAACTAGCAGTGGGAGTAACTATGATTTTTATGGGAGACAATCACAAAGTCTGCAATAACTTTTGAACCATAATATGTACAGCTATGTTGGTTTACGATTTTGTTTAAAGGAGTTAAAGGTTAAATTATTGACTTATTAAAGGACTATAATTTTTATCAAGATCCTTAAAGCAGTTTTTTTTTTTTATCTAATCGTGTTAAAGTTCGTTATAAGAAAATCGCTCATAAAAATCAAAATCAAAAACACATTAAGATACCACAGATAAGTACCCACATACTACAAATATTACAGCAAAACTTTATAATTGTAACATTAACAAATTATGCAACTGGTCCAAATCCTAACTAGTAAAATAACCATAATGTTTGGACTGTTCAATTTAAGTAATGGGTAATTAAATAATGTTTACTTTCGGGTCAGTAACATCATTATCCATACCACTGTTCTATATTTTGTGCCACATACTTAAACCTAATTAAAAAAATCTAATCAGATGTGGTCTGTAGCCGGGTACACACATAATGTTACAAATTATGCTAACACTTCGAAACCCACTTTTTGGGTTCAGGGGGGGGGCCAAAACAGACATATCTACTCAAAACTCAAACTTAAATTTTTTAAGAAAACCACAGTTTATCGGTAACCATACCATGTATAGGGAGGGGGAGAACGTAAAACGTAAGAAACCCTAACTGCGTTGGTAAACACAAAATACAAATATTTGTCACAAAAACTTACCACCTTCACACCCCTTTAGCCGGGGGACAAATTTGAACTCCCACGGCTTGCCACGGTAGCCAATGTTTTGACATTCGGGTCGTAGTTTTTTACGTTTGTGGGGGTGGTTACCCTGGTCGAGCCTCAGGGAAGATAACATCTTCACCTGTGCACTAGTCCCACGATGTCGTGGCTACAGTGTTGCCAACATTAGATGTTATCTTTACCCTCAGGTGGTCTTTGGATCCTACCGACCTTTGATTGATGCCGGCCAGATGTAAATAGTCAGAGACTACTCGGGTTGAAATAGTCAAGATTCTGATGATTTTTTTTCTCCATGTGACCTAGATATGTGTTTCTTGTTTGATTTCCCACGTAAGTTTTTCATAAACGAAATGACCCTTTATTATACAGCTAAGCTAAAGCTTATTATGATAGTAATTTTTTTAAAAGGTAACCTTAATCACGAGCTAACCTCCAAACAAGCAAATACAGACAAACTTGAGAAGTAAATAAAAACGTGTTATCTACGCCGATTTATATTCTGGGCGAATTTGTTGGTTGATATTTTTAATTAGTAGTCTTATATTTTTATTTTTATTGGTTTAGATATTTTTTAATATTGAATATTTAGTTGGGTGACACCATCCATGTGCAATAGCTTTTTTCCTGTTGAATGAAGCAAATATGACTATGACTATAATTTTTAAATTTTAAAAAATCGTCGAATTTCTTCAAAAATAAATAAGAAATTTAAAAAATCAGTTAATTTTTCCTGTACTCAAAAAAATGCTTTACCTATTCCAACCATTAATTTCCCTCCTTCAAAATTAATTTACGTGAAAAAACTTACCTTTCCTGTACATTAACAATTGTTATAATGTTCTGAACATTCGAATTTAAAATTTTTCTCTACTAACGCTCAAAATCGTTCGTAACTAGATAAAATAACTAAACATTACAAATAATCATGCCTTACATGATTTGATTATCAATTCCATTGCGAAACTATTCCAAAATATACCTTATTCCTTATTGTACCTACTAACTGATTTCGTAATTTATAACAATATTTCCTGAGATATTAAAAGCATTTTGCAGCATCTGCTCTCGTAGGTTAATCTTAATTATATCAACACGCTAACAGTGTAATTTCGTTTTCATAACCATGCCATTACTCGCCCAAGCAGTTGGAATTGAAACTTTTTCTATAAAAAAGATTTTAAGGACGATTTACTATCACAGACAATGGACCAATAATGGTTTATTGCCTATGGTGATATATTTACGCACGATAATCAGTATCAAATAACAATATAAAATACAAGTATTAGGCTTACATTAACTTTTGAATTTTCAATTTTCATTTCAATCTCCTGGTAAAAGCACAAACCCACAAACTATTGTTTTACAACATTCAACAAGCTACATAAAACGATCAAATCTTTACACCAAAAGAAAACAATCAAAAAACACATAACTAAAACTGACTGATTTCGAAACATGCTAAAAATATTCAGAATTGCGTTGGAAGGGGAATGGGGATAAAAAACACGATACATAAGGGCCATTCCGCACCCTTGGCTGTCACTTGCACAATGCTGCTATGGCAAATTTGAATGTAATCGGGAAAAATGAAATATTGAGATAAAAATAAAGAGAATAGAACTCATAAATTGGAAAGGGCAAAGATGTGGTCAGCGGTGGCCAGACCCTTTAAGCAGAGAATAAATAAAATGCTCCTTTCTGGGGGAAATGGAAATCGGACAGATATTTCACAAAGTTCGATACCGACTGACACATCTGTTTTACGGTTGCGATCGAGGCGATTCCGATATTTGATATCGATTATTGTGTTCAGCTTTTGCAAGATAGTGGCATTTTTTTTACCACACTATGCTGTTTTAGCCTTTTTACAAACGTTAATTGGAGGCTGAAAGCTACGTATTGCCGTCCATGCCAGCTGTCATCGTTATTTGGGGACCGAGCAGGTTTTTGCGGCTCTAGGACAGAAAATCAGCTGTTCGCTTATTTACTTAAAACATTGTTTTTTAAGCTGTATATGCATTGCAATAGACTTGTTTAATTATCACCGCTGCTTAGTAACTATTTATTATTATTTTACTGATTCATCTAAATATGTCTTTACATAAGTTGTAGTTGTGTTGAATGATAGTTTGCATTTATTGCATATATTTTCTCAAAGTTGTAGGCGTATAGTGTGGTGAAAATGGCGTTCGTACCACAGGACGAAATGGTTTTGCAGCTCTCGATCGTTTTAAGTTGTTGACTTCGTCTCTAACTTGAAAAACTGATAAAAAAACAGCTAATTTATCATTTGTTTGTAAAAGCGCTGATTTGTTTAAAGTTGGCAAAACAGCTGATTTTCCAAAAGTTTGCAAAACAGCTGATTTGTTATTAATTTATCATTTGATTGTAGTACGGTTAATTTTTCGAAAGTTTTCAAAACAGCTGATTTTAAAATTGTTAACATAACAGCTGATTATAAAATGGTTTACAAAACAGCTGATCTTACAAAAGTTTGCAAAACAGCTGATTTGTTATACTTTGCAAAACAGCTGATTTTAAAAAATTCGACAAAACAGCTGATTTATTAATTGTTTGCAAAACAGCTGATTTTTAAAAAGTTGGCGAAACAGCTGATTTTTAAAAATTTTGTAAGACAGCTGATTTTAAAATAGTTTGCAAATTAGCTGATTTTTTAAAAGTTTGCGAAACAGCTGATTTTTAATATTCTGTGCAAAACAGCTGATTTTTCAAAAGTCAGCAAAACTGCAAACTGCAAACAGCAAAACTGCTGACTTTCTTAAATTGACAAAACAGCTGATGTTACAAAAGTTTGTAAAACAGCTGATTTTTTTATACTTTGCAAAACAGCTGACTTTTCAAAATTCTACAAAACAGCAGATTTTTAAAAATTAGACAAAACAGCTGATTTATTTACTGTTTGCAAAACAGCAGATTTTTCTAAAGTTGACAAAACAGCTGATTTTAAAATTGTTTGCAAAACAGCAGATTTGTTATACTTTGCAAAACAGCGGATTTTTAAAGATTCGACAAAACAGCATATTTTTTAAAAGTTTGCAAAACAGCAGATTTTTAATACTTTGCAAAACAGCTGTTATTTCAAATGTTGATTATAAAATTGTTTGCAAAACAGCTGATTTTTTTAAGTTTACAAAACAGCTGATTTTAAAAAATTCGACAAAACAGCTGACTTGTTATACTTTACAAAACAGCTGATTTGTTTAACGGTTTGCAAAACAGCTGATTTGTTATACTTTGCAAAATAGCTGATTTTTCTAAATTCGACAAAACAGCTGATTTATCATTTGTTTGTAAAACAGCTGATTTTTAAAAACTTTATGCAAAACAGCTGATTTTAAAATTGTTTGCAAAACAGCTGATTTTTTGAAAGTTTGCAAAACAGCTGATTTTTCAAAAGTTTTCAAAACATCTGACTTGTTATACTTTGCAATATAGCACATTTTTCCAAATTCGACAAAACAGCTAATTTATCATTTGTTTGTAAAAGCGCTGATTTGTTTAAAGTTGGCAAAACAGCTGATTTTCCAAAAGTTTGCAAAACAGCTGATTTGTTATACTTTGCAAAACGATTTTCCAAAGTTGGCGAAACAGATGATTTTTTAAAATTTGGCAAAACAGCAGATTTTTTAGACTTTGCAAAACAGCTGTTATTTCAAATGTTGATTTTAAAATTGTTTGCAGAACAGCTGATTTTTAATACTGTAAAAACAGCTGATTTTTACAAATTCAACAAAACAGCTAATTTATCATTTGATTGTAGTACGGTTAATTTTTCGAAAGTTTTCAAAACAGCTGATTTTAAAATTGTTAACATAACAGCTGATTATAAAATGGTTTACAAAACAGCTGATCTTACAAAAGTTTGCAAAACAGCTGATTTGTTATACTTTGCAAAACAGCTGATTTTAAAAAATTCGACAAAACAGCTGATTTATTAATTGTTTGCAAAACAGCTGATTTTTCTAAAGTTGACAAAACAGCTGATTTTTCAAAAGTTTGCAAAACTGCTGATTTTTAATACTTTGCAAAACAGCTGATTTTTAATACTTTGCAAAACAGCTGTTATTTCAAATGTTAATTTTAAAATTGATTGCAAAACCGCTGATTTTTCAAAAACAGCTGATTTGTTATACTTTACAAAACAGCTGATTTTTCCGAATTCGACAAAACAGCTGATTTTTAAATTGTTTGCAAAACAGCAATTTTTTAAAAGTTTGCAAAACAGCTGATTTTTAATACTGTGCAAAACAGCTGATTTTTCCAAACTCTACAAAACCACTGATTTATCATCTGTTTGTAAAACAGCAGATTTTTCAAAAGTCAGCAAAACTGCGGACTTTCTTAAATTGACAAAACAGTTTTGTAAAACAGCTAATTTTTTTACTTTGCAAAACAGCTGATTTTAAAAGTTCGCAAATCAGCTGATTTGTTATACTTTGCAAAACAGCTGATTTTTCAAAAGTTGGCGAAACAGCTGATGTTTACAAGTTTTGCAAAACAGCTGATTTTAAAATTGTTACAAAACAGATGATTTGTTAAAAGTTTGCAAAACAGCTGATTTTTAATACTTTGCAAAACAGCTGTTATTTCAAATGTTGATTTTAAAATCGTTTGCAAAACAGCTGATTTTTCCAAATTCGACAAAACATATCATTTATCATTGTTTGTAAAACAGCAGATTTTTCAAAAGTCGGCAAAACAGCTGATTTTTTAAAGGCTTGCAAAACAACTGATTTTAAAATTGTTTGCAAAACAGCTGATTTTTAATACTTAGCAAAACACTGAATTGCCCAAATTCGGCAAAACAGCTGATTTATTATTTGTTTGTAAAATAGTAGATTTTTTAAAAGTTTTAAAAACAGCTGATTTTAAAAGTGTTTGCATAACAGCCGATTTTTCTAAAGTTGGCAAAACAGCTAATTTTTTAAAAGTTGACAAAACAGCTGATTTTAAAATTGTTTCCAAAATAGCTGATTCTACAAAACAGCTGATTTTGTATACTTTGCAAAACAGCAGATTTTTAATACTTCGCATAACAGCTGTTTTTTCTAAAGTTGACATAACAGCTGATTTTTTTAAAAGTTTGCAAAACAGCTGATTTTTCAATTATCTTTTTTTTATTTGTCTTGACCTAAGCAATAACGCTATGTCGCTATATACATGTGTCCAGAGAGTTACAGGAGACCCTGTATAACTAGAAATTGTTCACTAACCAATAACTGGATACAAAGTTGCTAGTTTTGTTCAAGTTGTTTTGTCACCCACTTCTATTGACTTTAGAAACACATTGACAAGTCAACATAATTTTGTATGGCTTCCCATTCTATGTCAACAGCTTTTGAAAGGAGATGGAAGTTATTGAAATTTCACTCGATGTCAAATATTGCAAAATTTGGGGATTCTTTTCAATTCTTTTCAAACTTTCTCTATTTTCAACAAAAGGATATTTTACTTTCACGAGTTGAACTTGTGGGTTCTATTGTCATTGTCCTCTGGTTATACAGTATATTGAGTGAGCAAATGTGAGAGGTTACTCTTCAGTGTGGTACTTCGAAGTACCACTTTCACTTCGACACTATGCATCTCACAAGTAAGTTGGTTTGCATTAACCATTTATCAATTAAGAATGAGGGAATCAACAAAATGTCGTAGTCTTTATATTATAGATAGAACTTTCAAGTCTATTTTATATTTTGATTAGTTAGTTCTTATTATTTGCTTAAAAACTAGGACTATAGTACTTAAAGTTGAAGCTTTTTTGGTTTTTAGCATAAAAACAATATTGAATAAACTTGTCAGCTCATAATCCATAAAATCTAAAAATATTAATATTCTTTTCTCATTAGTAGTTTTACATTAGTTAGTTTTGATAAGTTTTTAGTTCCATAAAAATAAAAATCTTTGTTTGTATGTAGGAAAATGCAATTTAAAATTTTTTTGCAAATTAATCATAAATTTGGCCTAAATACATAGTAAATATTATATCTTTACTCAATAAAGGGAAATTTAATTGAGGTTATATCTTTAAGTGAAGTATTCAATTTATCTAGAATGGTAAAATAATAATTTTATGACTAGTTGAGTTAATTGAATTCATCATGTAATTGGTAAAATCTAATCTATTAATCACTACATCCATGAGAAATCAAGTAAATGTTAAATATGTTACCTGTAGAGTGTGTTTTAAGTTCACTATGTATTTGTTCTGTTCTATAACAATTTAACATGATTTTAAACCAACATATTATCAATCATAAGTTGAAATTTACCCAAAATCAAGGACAAAAAACGTTTCTTGATTATAAATATCAATAATGTCTTTAGATTTTAAAATAAGTAACAATCTAGGTATCTTTAATTGTCATATTTTGACCAAGATTTACTAAGTTTGTGTACCATACCATTTTTAAAACTACATTGACATTTTTAGATCCTTGACCGCTCCTTGACATTTGTATGATTCAATCTGCTTCATTTTATTCAGATACGTCGGTGATACTAGCAGCTTTGCTGAGTGTTGTATGGGCAAAGGCAAAGGCACAGTACACAGAAAAGGAAGCTCCAGCTTTCCTTAAGAAAGTTAATGCAAATTTGAAACACCTAGAAAGTACTTCAAAATACAAGGAGTGGGATTACAAAACGACCCTGACAGACCAAGCAGCCAAGGATCTGGTTAGTATAGTAGAGATTATGTGAAATTATACAATGGAAGCTAGAAGAAATTAATTATTTGGCAGAGAATTAACTGCTTGTTCTTCATTGGCTCCACCATTCTCATGTAGAAACATGAGAAAATATTCTTCCAGGGAACCTTCTTCTATTTGAAGCTTCCTTCCTATGGATTAATATGCTTCATATCCTTTACTTATCTTATGTCCAGTCCAGCGCAACTCAAACATCTTTCTATGTCATAACCATCATGTATTTTGTGCTTGAACCAGATTCCTTAGGTTCCTGTCAAGATATATTTTAAATCCTCAAATTTTGTTGGCTTTGTAAACATTTTCTTCAGCAACATTGGTACTTTATGTCCAATGCTGCTACCTTTTTCTCTGCACTTTTGTCTATAAGTCGTATAGTTTGATTTGATTTTAATATTAGCGCCTATTAGTTACCTGGAAAACTTGAGTTTATTCACAGTTATGTTCCAGGCAACAGCAAAAGAAAACTACAACCTCTACTTAGCCAGCGTGTGGCCGGAAGCATCTAAGTTTCCCTGGAAGTCTTTCTCAGACCCTGTTTTGAAAAGACAGTTCTTCTATCTGTCACAACTGGATGAAGCAGCAATAAGTCCTGATGACAGAACCAAGGTATGTGGAACTATAATATTATGAAACATTGTACGCGGACTTTTATTGCCGTCACTGCCAAAATTGTTTGTAATATTAGCTTCTTTTTACTTTCTCCCCCTATACCATAGTATATGGAGAAAGTATTGTTTTCGTCAAAATTTTCGAGTTTGAGTTTTGAGTGGATATATTCGTTTTGGGTCCCCCTGGACCCAAAAAAGTGGTTTTCGAAGTGATGTCTGTGTGTGTGTGTGTGTGTGTGTGTGTCTGTGTGTGTGTCTGTGTGTGTGTCTGTGTGTCTGGATGTGTACAGAGCTAGGGACTACACCTGTGGTCCGATTTCAATGAAATTTGGTATGTAGGTTCTAATCCGTGGTATCTCCAGGCGTTTTTTTCATTTTTTTGAAATTTTGATTTTTTATGGGGATTTTCCCATAAAAACCCATAAAAAACTGGAAAAATCGGATTTTCTCAAAAATGGCCCGAACGATTTTGATAAAAATTTAGTATGTTGTAGCCCTTTAAAGTCTGAACAAAATGGTACAAATCCCATTTCTGTAAAAATTATGGTTCAAAAGTTATGGTAAATTATGTTATTTTCCCATAAAAACCCCATAAAATAACAAAAATAGGATTTTAGACAAAAATCCGGTTTTGATTTAACAGAGTATGTTATGATCCTTTCAATTTTGATAGTTTTCGTCATTTTTTAGAAAATGTTATTTTTAATGGGGATTTTCCCATAAAACCCCATAAAAAACTGGAAAAATAGGATTTTCTCAAAAATGGCCCGAACGATTTTGATAAAAATTTAGTATGTTATAGTCCTTTATATTCTGAACAAAATGGTACAAATCCCATTTCTGTAAAAATTACGGTTCAAATTTATGGTGGATTATGTTATTTTCCCATAAAAATCCCCATAAAATAACGGAAAATCGGATTTTCCCAAAATTGGCTAGAACAATTTTGATAAAAATTTAGTATGTTATAGTCCTTTAAATTCTGAAGAAAATTTTACAAATCCCATTTCCGTATATTTACACTTACCGCTTACACATGAGAAAGGTTGTTGACAATCTTATGGGAGAAAGTATGTGTCAGAATGCTGATACCGTTTATTTATTGTTGTGAAGATAGCCATCTGAAAACAGGCGATACAAGCAAGTTTAGTATCACACATGTAGTATGATATGTATCGCACATATCGTAACATGGAAATTACATTAGTACATATGCCATGTTATTGAGACAATCTTTTCCTCCAGAGAATCCTCTGAGAGATAGTGTCAGTATAATTACACTAGCAGTTATTTTGTTTAACTCTTTTTAGCTGTCTGATGTGATAAACAACATGTTGAATGTTTATGGGACAGCAAAAGTGAGAGAGTACAAATCGACCAATACGGAAGCAACTTTGAACTACAATGGTGAGTTGGACTACCATAACTCATATTTTAATTAGAGCTACATAATTTTTTTTTAGAAAATGTAGATCACGTGCTTTGAAAAAAAGTTTGAACATTTTTTATTTGAACTTTTGTTTAAAAGCTGCTTAATTGTACTCATAGAAGATTATGGTAGAACGGTTTCCACTCCTGGAGACATATTTTACGAATGTTCGATTTAGCTTTTAGACAGTCGGAAAATCTAATATTTCATCATGTTATATACTGATTGAGGTTTTAAACTATTTTAAAACTTTTTATTTTGCAGACGTGTCACCAAAGTTCCCTGAGGACTTCTTGGACGCTTGTGAAATGTCCTTCTACTGGGAAGGATGGCACAACACTGTCGGAAGAGCAGAAAAACCTTACTTCCAGCAGTACGTGGAACTGATCAATAAAGTTGCCCAAGCAAACAGTAAGTTTTTGATCATCTTACAATTTCATTTGTTAGGGGGCTCATACAATAACCATTTTATTGGTGTTGAATGAGTTACTAATAATGCACTTTTTTGTTAGTTACACTAAATTGTGACCAGCGGTGGGCAGGGCAGCCACAAAATTAGGGAGTTGATGAAGTACTTTTCTGGTTCATGTATTGTGGAAAGTCAGAGGTGTTTTGTACATAAAAGAACAGTCAAAACATGTTTAATGCTGCTATCAATTGTTTAACCGTATCAAAAAGCATCAATACAATGACGAAATAATCAACTGAATCTTACCCAGGCTCTAAAAGTCTTCTGATTTGAAGGAGGCTACCCATACAGTAAAATTGTTTTCTATCTCTTCCCAGCATGGTTTCAAAGCTACATACAGCCTTATTACCTTATCTACCTAAATCAAAACTTCCCCACCCGATTGTACATTTGAGATTCAATTACAGATTTTACCGACAACGCAGCTCGTTGGCAATCCAAATTCGAGACAGAAAACTTAGAACAAGTCTGTGCAGACTTGGCGACTCAGATCGACCCATTGGTGAAACAAGTTCATGCTTACGTTCGGAGGAAACTATGGGAAGCTCATGGCAAAGACTCCAGCATAATCGACTTAGAAGGACCAATACCTGCTAGTCTACTTGGTGAGTTCTGAAATTTTAATTATTTAGATGTTGAATAAGGTATTTCATAATCAATTTGCAATATCTTGACAAATAAATTCAAACTTAAAGATTTAAAGCACTAGGGCGTAGGGTAGGTTTTTATGAATTTTGTCAGAACAGCAGACTAATCTGTATGGAAAACAAGTCCACTCTGAAAAAAAGTCTTTACATACACCAAAATTAGAATACTGTATTTCACTAATTTCCCACAAAGCTTTCCTTGGCTGAATTTCGAGTGTCTCAGTGATGTATCCAAATTTTTGTGTATATTGTGTAAAGGTGTTATGTTTCTTGAGGCAGAACGGACTTCTTTATTTTGAGGTACGTCTAAAAAAAATCATATCTAATTTGGACTTAAAACTGAAACCCAACTCTTTAAGATTAAGCCCCAAAGTCCAATATATCAGCCATAACGATTTAAAAAAACCTGCACCTCCAGCCTACAAATATTTATGCTAGCATAACTGAACAGAAATATGTGAAACCTGACATATGGGCTGCAATATGAAAGTCGAGGAAATAATTACAACAGAGATGGTACACAGAAAACATTCAATGGTGTACTCATTTGGTAGTTAGCACTAGTAGTTGGTGTCTAGGGCTAAGTCCAACACTGTCACTTCTCCTAACCCTCCTACATTCCTTTCAACCCTCACCATCACATACTACGTACGGCTTTAACGTTGGAGGAAGACCCTGTGCCCTACGAGATTGGAACTTCCGAACAATGTTTACCGCTCTTCCATGCATTCTTGCATGCTCTTCCTTGCTCGTCAAAAGTATATTTCCTGCAGACCTGCACATCATACTAGAGCTGGAAACGTACGGTCGACCCATTAGCAAGTTTTCTCTGTACTTTCCTTCTCTGTGTAACTACTTTGCTTGAGCTATAGGTTTACCGGTTTACCAGTATTTTTACTGCAATATGTCTTATCAGTCTAGATACATTACTATTGATTTGAGAATTTGAATCCGGCCTTGACCAGGTCTTGTGTGCAAATCCTAGCAAAGTGATGTTTCTAGTCAATTGGGAAGAAATCCTTTACCTTTTCTGTTGCGTTTGAACCCCAAATCAAATTCTTAGTCTAAATAATTTTGCAGGATCTATCTGGGGGATGGATGGCATCAGCATCTATAGCATCACAGCTCCCTTCCCAGATGTTCCTTCTGTAGATGTATCACCCCAGCTGAAAGCACAGGTTAGACATTTTTGGCTCTTGTTTTGATAACCTAGCTTTGTCGTTTCACATGCGTCACATAATATCTCTTTCTATTAATAGCTATTTCTATTAATATTTGAAAAGTCAAAAATTTCTTTTAATGCCTTAAGTGGTTATTATTAGTTTATCAAGTAGGACATAAAATAGAAGTTATTACAAATTATTTATAGCCATTTCCCACACAAAATGTAAGATCACAGAAACATTAGAACCTGAGACAACTGAACTGAGCTAGAAATACAAGTGGAGACAGCACTTGGATGGAAACTCTGCTAGAAAATTAAGACTCGATAACATTTTGTAATGTTGGTAACTAAGGGGAATCAACCACCTCATTGGTTCATGGATTTATTACATTTCTCTATTCCCCTATAGTTCCAATGTTATGTATCCCTTCGTATAAATGGCGGCCACGGCCAACGTTTCGAAATTCTCTCATTCAGTGCTGACTCCAGTTACTAGCTCAGTGGACATCTGTAGCCTAATATCCAACCAGGTTTTAGCAAATTTGCCATAATTTTACTTTGCCCATATGCTTTTCAACTTCCTCTTGTGGTCTATTTGGAATTAAAAAATATGTTGCTATATTGTTTTTCTTCCTTATATTATTAATCTACTGCTAATAAACTACTATTTCTATACACAAAAAATATTTTAAAGACTAAATAATTTATACATTTCTCTTACTGGGTAAAGTTTTACACAAGTATTTTCAAAACAGAACTACACTGGTCTGAAGATGGCTAAGACAGCAGAAAAGTTCTTCTTGTCTCTGGGCTTGAGCAAGATGACAGAAAAGTTTTGGAAGGATTCAATCTTTGAGAGACCAGCTGGTGTTGACATTGATTGTGATGAGGAGTCATATGACTTCTACAATGGCAGAGATTACAGGTGAAGTATAATGTAACAATTGCACTTGCGCTTGAGTGAGAATGATTATGATATGCACATACCGGTAATTAGATACTTCATTACTTTAGATCTTATACTGCATTCACAAAATGTAGGCGTTTTTAGGGGAAGAAATCGATCCCCTCCACTTGATCCTACCTTTAAAACAATAGCTTAACAGCTGATGTGTGTCAAAAACATCAATCAGCTTCAACATATACATTATGTAAAAAAATAGCGGGGGAACTTCCCCTCAAACCGCGTAAGTTATTTGAATGGGCTATAACATATGGTTAGGGATAAAAATAAAATTGTATTAGTTTTTGACTAAATGATTTTAACACGAATGCAAGTCTATCCAAAAAGTAAAATTTAACTTTATGTTATTTGATTTTTGTACAAACTAATTTGACTTTCTCTTCCCAATCCACTAGATAACACAGGATGTATACATTCTTTTTAGATTTGATTTTGTAAATAATTATGCCTTTGAAAATGCCAAAGAATTAGTTGTATTGTAAGTGCATATAGGAGTCAAGGCTTCTTAAAATACTAAGTAGTTTATTTCACAAAATAATAATACACTCCCAGTTGTAAAATGTTTCTGTTGACGTTTCAGGATAAAATACTGCACTATTCCTACTCTGGAAGACTTAGGAGGAATTCACCACGAGATGGGAACGATTGAAAACTTCATGGCATGGAAGGACTTGCCTTATTTGCTCCAGAGATCGCCTAATGAAGGTAAAATTATAACCTCAATGATGAGACTTGACAAAAAATTAGTTGTAAGAACAGTTGGAAAAATCAGAAAGTTGCCGGTTTAATCCAAAGAAAAGGCATTAGCTTATAGCTTTTTATTATTTCGAAACCTGGCTCAGCCAACCTATATTATTGGGTTTTTTATTAAATAGTCCTAGCTAAAATACCAGCTGATCTTAGTCATTAACAAAACAATAGTTTCATTCACTCATCACACCTCTACTCGCATGTTCGCCTATAAATATGTATCCTGATGTATGTCCAATTAAATTTCATACTTGCAGGCTTGTTTGATAATTCTACTACTCTAAGTGTGAGTGGCTCTAGTAGAGTTGGTAGAGCAGAACTTGGTAGAGCACAGGGGTTCAGTCCCTGAGGTACCAGGTTCAAATCCTGCCAATAACAAACGGTTTTATCTGATAACGCTGACCTTCAAGGCCATGGCATTAGTAGTGGTAATAAGTATCTAAAGCTCTCACGTTTTCCAGGTTTCACAGACTCCCTGGGAGAATTGCTGAACCAGTATGTTACTTGCCCCACTCACTTGAAGTCCCTTGGTCTGTTAGACGCTAACTGGCAATCAGACAAAAAACAGGAGCTTAATTACCTTCAACAGCAAGCCTTGTACGACATCCTGTTCTTGCCTTACGCCTACAGTCTGGACTTGTGGCGTTGGAGAATATTCCAGGGAAAAATTACTCCGGAAAACTACAACTGTGAATACTGGAACATCAGGTTAGAGAAACCAAATGAAAAAATTATTTACTTGTTAAAAAATAAGTTAAATAATGCTCTAGATTTAACGTGACATGTTTAATTGTAAAATGGCAATAGTGAATTGTATACAGAGATAGGTAGTTAATTAAATTCCTTTCAAAGTTAAATGATATAAATATCAAGCCAGGATAACATTTCATACAATATTATGACAAAAGACTTATAGAAAGCTTGTTGTCTTCTGAATTTACTGTTGATATTCTCAGCTGAATTACAACTTTGATTAAATGTTTAGGTCTCAACTTCAAGGGGTTGCCCCACCTGTAGATCGTGGACAACAAGATTTTGACGCCGGCGCAAAACATCAAGTTGACAACGACGAGGAATACGTAAAGTAAGTATCATATAACTATTATTTAAGATGACAGTGTAATGTACTTCAAACCTACTTGATTATAGTCTTAAATATCCCAAGATTTATTGAGAACTTGCCAGTAGAAAATCAGAGTTAGCTTAAGTAATCATAAATTTGGTGTAGTGTGCATTTATCATAATTTTATCTTAACTATAATTAGTCATTGCGGCAGTATTGTGATCATCTCCCGCGATCGTGGCAAAGTCTTGAACATCTCCAGCGAATACGATAACATTGTCCTCACTTCCCGCTGCAAAATTTTTAACATCTCTCCCGATCATGAAGACATTACAATTTTTTTTGTGATCATGGAAAAAATGCCAACATCTACCCCGATCGCGAAAACGTCAGCATCGGCTCCCATGATCCCCGTAATCCTGTATATCTCCCGCAATCGCAAAGACATCATAATCGTCTCCCGTAACTTGTTGGACTGTAAAAATTTTTAAATGTTCCAGATACTTCTTGAATGTGATTCTTCAATACCAGCTGCACCGTGCACTCTGTATAGAGGCTGGCCAGTTCGATCCTAACAATCCCGACTCAAAACCGCTTTACTTGTGTGACATATCTGGCAACCAGGCAGCCGGGGAGAAACTTAAGTGAGTAACTGAGGTCTTATGATGTGAAATGTGTGTGAGTGATACACAAATAGCCATCTGAAACCTCATCCAAAGTTCATTTTTGTATTGGATTTTAGATGGTTACGTCGCTTAAACACCAGGTTGTGTATTTTAAGATTTAAGACAAAGCTGAGCGGAGGGATGAATGTATGATGAATAAAATGATAGCTTTGTTACTAACAAAGATCAGGACCGTTTGATAAAATCCCAATGATCAGGAAGAGCTGGGTCTAGTTTCAAACCATCAAAATGCTATACTGAATTTTCTCAGGTCGAACCGGCGGCTTACTGATTACCAGGCAAGCACTATATCCACAAAGCTACTATGAATTGAGCTTGGTTTGAAACCTGACCCGACTGTCTATGGTCTCTGGGCTTTAATAAATGGCCCAGAAACAGCTGGTCTTAGTCAGTAAGATCATCTCCCTTCATTCTACACTTACCCTGCTTTGGTGATCAGATTAAATAATGCGCTTGAGTCTACACACTCCAATCGTCAAAGAACTGTACTAAATAAACTCAAATTAAATGGAATCAACTTTTAATTATGAGATTACAAATACAGTTTTTGTTTTCTTTCTGTCCTAGGACGCTAGGCACGATCCCGGAATTGTTTTTCACATTACTTCAGGCTAGGGGTTACGGCGATATCACTTAGATAACATCCATTGGTGATTTGGCAGGGTTTGAACCGGAGTCCCGCGCTCTAACCACTAGACCAGCTTGCTTTCCCGCAAATACAGTGCAACATACACAAATATTAAAATCATATCGACACATCAAACCAGAGTATATTAGTCGAGCGTGTGGAAAAAATGCCCCCCCTCTTTATTTGGAGGTTTTTTTCTGTAGTTCAGCCTAAAGTCTTACAATATTGAACCTTATCATTTTACTTTGGAACTACAAAACAAATATAAGATTTACGATCCTATCTATTCAGAATTAAAAGCAATACACTCATTGACTTAATTGCTAGCTTCTCATCAAATGAAATGTTTCAATTCAATTCAATTTCATTCAGAAATAGAAACATTACATAGTTCCATCCAAAACTTCTGAAACAATTATTAAATGTTACATTGCTTTTGGATAACAATAGGATATCCTTTGTCCATCTTTGCTAAATAGTGTAGTAGTTTTTCTAATGGCCAGTGCAGTTTAAGGTATCCTTAATTTTGTTAACCCTCAAGATTGATTCTACAGACAAATGATGTCGCTGGGAGCCTCTAAAACTTGGCAGGATGCCTTGGAGATTATCACAGGACAAAGGAAAATAGATGCTACTGCACTACTACAATTCTTCCAACCCCTCTACGATTGGCTGAAGGCAGAAAATGAGAAAAACAATGAAAAAATTGGTTGGACCTCAGGGAAAGTCAGTAAGTATAAAATAGATGGTGCAGAATGGCTGGTAGTATAGGCTATAATATATGTTAGGGGAGAGGTATTTTCATATTAGAAATTCCGTTGGCAACTATTTAGAAAACACACATTTAATACGGTAAGGAAGTACAGTAGAACCTCTTTAATCCGAACCCCTGTAATCCGAACGTCCACTAATCCGAACTCCTCATTGCTGTTCTCTATACACAGTACAGCAGTTCTTTATTGTATACTGTATTTAATTTACAGTACTGTTTATTCACCATGTTTACTACTGTATTAAATAAACATTATATTTTACTTTATAAAACATTTTTTCACTTTTCCCAAATTAATGTTGATCAATTTTAGCCATGTTTTAGCTATTGTTATGTAAAAACAACAATATGTTCTGTAATCTGAACTATTCAATAGTCCGAACTACCCCTGGTCCCAATTAGTTCGGATTAAAGAGGTTCTACTGTAACACTGTAACATTAAAAAGAGTCTAGGTTTTAAACATTTTTTTGGGGTTGGCAGGCTTTTCTGAATGGGAAAGAGTCTATTGTGGCATAACAAACACAAAACTTAACACAAAGTACAAGAAAATCAGAATGTTTAACAGTCACTGAGGAAGATTAAGGATGGGAAGAGGGATGGGGGGAAATGTGTCTTCAGATTGAATGGTGGGCACTGTCGTTGTTCACAGTGTTGCTAATATACGGGGTGTCCGGTAAGTAGGTACAAAGGATTCAGGAATAGGTTTATTGGGTCAAAAAAACCCAAATCAATTTTTGCCGCGAAATGAGGCCAACCCTGACCGCAAGGCCTTTTTTGCCTGGCCTGTACAACTAAAAATCTATTTCTCAGCTATTTGTAATTAAATTTTTTTCAACTTAATGTCATTTAATAGGGAATTTGAAATTTAAAAAAAATTTCTTAGCATTTTTTTATACAATTAGCCGTTTTTTTTAGCAACTTAGGATTAAGCTATAAAGTTTAAAATAGCCGCCATTAAAAAAAAAATATTTTGTAATTATTTTTTTTTAATACATTATGAATTGACTCAATTGTGTACCAAGATTCCTAAAGATATCTTAAATAGTTTTTGAGAAATAAATTTAAAACAATAAAACCAAATGGTGGATATCTTGCTAAGGAAGGATTTTTGGAAACAAATTTATTTTTATGTTCGTTTTATTTTCACCCAGTAAAACTATTCCTGAATTCTTTGTACTACTTATGGGACACCCTGTATAAATCCTCGATTGAATATATTCTTAAAGTGACAGTTGAGTATTCAAATTTGTGTGTAGTATAAGGTTTGTGTTTCATACATACCAGAGAAGACGCCTGATATCCTCATAGCAATTGCATCAGTATCAATCAAATCTTTACGTACAGAAATGAGTATTAAAAAGCTAGTGAAAATTTTTCTGTTTCAGAATTCTGTGAAAAAGAAGTATCCCCTGGTACTGGTCCATGCAGATATTGATGTACTGAACGCATAAACATAACCTCATTATCTGTTTAAATTTTAAAAACTTCTTATCAAGTACCAACACATTTACTTTATTCATGTCCTGACTGTTAAGAAAATCATTCACAAAGGTTTCATAGACCTTTACTTCACAGCTATCATTTTGTAACTATTACTTTCCTTTTCTAGAAATCTAAGATAGTTTTTTTAAGGAAAAACACTTTGATTAGAAATACAGTATTATTTTTCTATAAAACGTATCTACCTCATTTTTCTTTGCAACATGGGAGGGCAAAAAATAAAGTTTATTGTGTGTTACCTGAAACGTGTTTGTGTGCTTGGAACAAAGGGAAATTAGGGGTATGAAAGTCCCTTTTCCTTTAAGTATTTTCCCTAAATGTTGTAAATCCCTCTGACATAATCTCTTCAACACAATCCAAAAATAAGTATTTATGGAGTCAATATAACTTTATTTCTAGTGACGTAGAAGCTTTGTGGAATTGGGTTAGTTGAAAAATGTTTTGATTGTGTCAAATGTATTTTATTCAATATTAAACTGAAAATAATACAATTACACAATAAAAATAAATAAATAAATTACATTCTATTACACAATATTCTTAGACTAGGTACTTGCGACTTTATTGATTAATTGATAGCCTGTATCTGTCGTTTATAACAACTTCACCAATAACTAGGGTTAAACCCCAAGCTTTACCAACACTAGTATTTATTTGAGTACACATGAAATAATTGTCCCATCAATTAATAAAAAAAAAAATTTAGCAAATGGCAAAAGTAATAAAGCTTTAGTGACAATGTTTTCATAAACTAAGCGAGCACAATTTACAAAAAAAATTCTCTTTGGTAATCGGCAATGGTTTTGCGAATGCATACTTGCATTTAATACATATTTGTATTTAAAATTTAAATCAAATTTTTAGGTAGTTTTAGAGGTCTAACTCTGCCACTTACAGCGAAAATTGCTTAGGTGCCGGCCTTTATTTCTTACGTCATCTCTTCTATGTTCATAAATTTAATTTCAAACTATTAGAATGGAACAAAATTTCAAACGTCACACAGCTTAACAAAACTGTGATTTGCACTGTTCAACAAAACTATTTTAAGCCAAAATAAATTAATCATTGGTTTTGACTTTGAAAAACAGTGGTAGCATTAGTAATCATAATTTTAATGTAGTGTAATTTATCACAATTTCATCATGACTATAATCTGGGATCCCAAGACTATTGTCAATGTCTTATGCGATCGCCATAAAATCAAGAGCATCATCTCCTGCATTCGTCACAAAATTACTGCGTGGCAACTGTTAAAACAAATCAAACATTATCAACTGGCCAACAATTTTCCATTTTGGCTAATTTGCTAAAAACCTATATAACCGACAACTGGATTTGAAAACCAACCCATCTCTATGAAAAACATACCTCATTAAAGTTATTACTGTGATAAAAACAAATTACTCTTCTATTTCAGCATACAACCATTAAACTTTTAGTTCAGGATAATTCACAGATTTGCAAATAGTCTTTTGTTATTATCGTAACTAAAAAAAAACTAAACTAAATATGACAATTTTACATGAATGACATGGACCTAAATTACATTAAAAAATGGTATATTCACAATGAAAATGCACATAAATACATTACAATTTGTACATGATCACATCTAAAAAAAAACTAGTTTAAAGTTCAACTTTTGACTTAGCGACATTAGGAAACTGTGATGCATAAACAAATTTTTTCTTTGGTAGTTCAGGCTGCTGTTTCCTGAAAGAACATCATTTTAATTATTTTATGTTTCTGTGTGCTGATTTAAGATCCCTAATAGCTATTTATGTAGAGTGTGTAACTAGTAGTGTATTTTGTAGATGCACTTAATGTCGCACTTAATGTTGCACTTAATGTTGTAGATGGCTGTAAAGAAATTTAATTAAAATCATTTGTACTCATAATGTAGAAAGAAACAATGGTACTAACATACTTCACTGAAAACTATATCTAGGCTAAACCTGTCCAAGCTTCTAGGCGGAACATTTTTTTACTCAAATTGTTATTTGATTCATTTTTTTGTTTTTACATCTTTCTAGTACCAGAAGAACCTTAACGATTTTCGATTGCATCACAATAACAAGATAACTACAGAAATATCAAACCTATCATAGAGCTCAAAAATAAAAATTGCTTATTCCCTATATGGGAAATAAAAATAAAAATATCAACACCTCAATTATACTTACGAAGATACGAGCATTTCAACTTTATCATTTCAGTAAATACTTTTCAAAATGCTGTGATTGAATTTTTAACAATTTTTTCCACGGCAGATATAACTACAATAACTCGCCTACAAACAGGAAGTTATATTATCACCATTTTTGCTACTAAATACCTGATACATAACCAATTGAAAATTAAAAAATATAACTTCCTTACCTTTCAAATTTCTCAGGAATCGTCAAATTAATAGAATTGTCAGTAGAGATGAATTCAACGGGTCGGAGAGCGCCGAAAAAGTCAGTAATCGGAACCGTGTGAGGATCTCTGGCAAATAGATCTTTCCTGACTCCAACCGTAGATATACACACTCGTTTGGGACAGACGGCCAGCTATATGGAGCAATCATTAAAATTAGTGATAAGCCTTGTAAAGTAATAATGAGCCTTGTAAGTTAGTGAGTCGGTGGCTCAGTCGGTAGCGTCGCGGACTTCGGGCCCAAGGCAGCGATGTCGTGGGTTCGGATCCTGGTCACTGCCGATAACATTTTATTAGTACAGTTCACCTTTGTACTGTACGGGCTCACTCCTTGCTTTGCTGTAAACGATCCACGCACGGGCGCTTTAGTCTATGTGGACGGGCAAATGCAAGGTTAAAAGAGGCCGCCAACCTCTTTTATTTAAAAAAAAAAATAAAAAAATAAATAAAATTGGATAAAATAGTACTAGCTAGTAAGTGTCTCATTGGACACAAACAGGTAGGAGAGGTTAAGGTTTGACCTCCAAAAAATGTCCAACTGTAGTGAATTCACCGTCCCTTATTTAAGTGTAGGCCTTATCAATAGTTGTTTTTGCATTTTTATTTAGTTGTAAGTTGTAAACAGTTGTTTAAGTTTTTTAGCATAATTCTTCTAATATTTGGTGAATGACGTGACCAAATCAAATACTCTTGGACTTTACTTGCGACCGAGATACAACAGCATTAGATAAATCATACCAATATTCTGGAATTTATAAGACACAAGAGATATTATTGTTTTTTCAATTGTTTCTGAATGAAGTTTAAGGTTTAATGTCCTCTTCTGCTATATAGTTATCTAAGCAAGAAAAGAATTTACAATTTTTTTAGCAAACGTTTTTGCTGACGTGGAATTGAGATCACTCTAAGAAAGTAATATAATATTACAGGTCTCATTACTTAAAGGATTTTGATTTGACACTTGATATGCTACTGGACATTGTCTATTGGGAATAGAATAATTATCTTTGTGCATGAAAAAGTACAAAATCGTTGAAGCAAAGGCTTATAATACTTCAAAATTTCAGTTTCACAATTATCTTATCCTATTCGTCAATCCAACACAAAATCAAAACAGAAAGGCAATGACTGTTAGTACCGTGAGGTTAAAAATCAATTTCTAATCTAACAAACTTTATCAGCAATCTGACACATATTTTCTCCCATTATCTTGTCAACAACCTTTATCATGGGTAAGCGGTGGGAGTAGCTATAATTAATATTTTATGGGAAAACTTTTGAACCATAATTTTTACAGCATTAGGGTTGTACCATTTTGTTTAAGGTAAACCGGCTGTAACCTAATAAAATGTTAAAAAAATTTTTTCTTATTTTATGTGTTTTATGGAAAAAACACCATTAAAAGTCAAAACTTCAAAAAATTAAAAAAAAAAACCCTGTAGAGACAGACCATGGATTAGTACCAACACACAAAATTTCATGAAAATCGGACCAGAGGTCTGTAGCACCGTACACATCCACACACACAAACATCACTACGAAAACCACTTTATGGGTTCAGGGTGACCCAAAATGGATATATCCACCCTAAACTTGAATTTGAAAATGTTGACGAAAACAATATAGGTACCGTACTTTCTCCATTTACATGCATGAGAAATAAATAAATATTTAACTTACAAACTCTCCCATAGTCTTGGCACTGTCAGGGTGGACCTTCTCTAGGAATGCGAGTGCATAGTAAGTGTATCGATCAATGATGTACACACCGATGGCTGGGTCCACGTGATGCTGAAACATCAAGCAAGGTTACTGGAACAATGCCACTTAGAAAATCATTTCTAAGCATACATAGCGGTAAAATAGGGGAAGTAAGTTTGTATACTAATCATATGGAGAGATTTCACAAACACTACAACTAAGTAAGAATATCAAATTTGCTTTCTATGTACACTCTTTAATAGACAACTTATGTTTGGTATCATGACATTGGCAGAAGGTGGCAGTAAGAATCATGACATTAGCAGAAGGTGGCAGTCACTATCATGACATTAGCAGAAAGTGTCAGTCAGAGTCATGACATCACCAGAAGGTGGCAGTCACTATCATGACATTAAGTCACTTTTATGTCCATTCTAGGCCAGTGAAAAAATATGGCATACCGACTATAGACCTTACGTGGTTTTTAACTCTAGTTACTAATTGAAGAACATCTTGCTGACTTTTCAACTCAAAGTGCATCACTGCAATTTATCAGACAGCGAGAAATAATCAAAAAATATAATTATTAACTTACCGAAAGGGAGTCTTCCCCGACCAAACTACTAGCTACTGCAAGAATGTTTGGTGAGTAGAACTTCTCATACATTGACGCCGCCTGACAGGTGTCAATCATGAAGAATATTTCATGATACCTGTAAAATAGAAAAGTGGACTTAACTCTTAATTTAATACTTTAATATCTAGGTACATATTTATGATTACGGTCCTGGTCCTAGTATATTTACTAATAAATTCGCATTACTTAAACTGCATTTATAAACTGGTTTTTAAAAACACAATTTTTTAAAGGTTTTTTCAGGGTGAAATGGGATTTTTTCCAAACGTTGCAGGGGAAGAAAGTGCTAAAAAATAGGCCAAAAAATACAAAATTAAATATTTTTTCAAAATTTGTTTGGAACCTTGAATTTGTGTAAATACCGATATTAGTAATGTAACAGCACAAATCAAAGAACAAAAGCAAAGCACGCAAATGCTTCTAAAAGCACAATTGATTAGCCTAAACACACAAAAGCTAGAACTTGTGAATCAACATCCAAGTCCAGGAATGAGCCTCAACATGCAAGGACATTATTTAATTTATATAATTCAAGTTTTTCAAAAAACAAAAAAAACTACTGAATATTCTACAAAAATGATAACAGACCTTCTTTTCTGCCACATCTGCTCCAGAGCGTCAGCCAGCTCTTGACTTGTGACTTCCTCGTTGTCCTGAAACTTGAGGAATCCATCGCCTCCGTGGCCCGTCAGGTAGACCAGGACGTTGCTGCCCTCGTCTGTCAGAAGCTGCTTGGATCTGGGCGTGTCAGGTGGTAGACGACCAGTCAGCAGACGCACAAAATTCTCTACTGTAACCTGCGGCATCATTTAGGTTAGGTTTTTAAGGGACGATTAAATACACATCTAATTGCATTATCTGTACCAAGTTTGACCTGAAGAGGAAAATAAACTTACAGATAATCAAGAGCTTACACTTTATCCCTTCTTCCTCAAATAGTCTTTTCTGTCACAACCCTGACTCGTTCTTGAAGTGGATTACAAAGTCAAAGCCTTGACTGGAAATTTGGTATGTAAGCCTAGACGATACATCAAACTCTGATGGCAAATCAAAATTTGTAATCACTAATCAGAGAAAATGTGTCAAATTGAACAAAAAAAATTTAAAAAAATTCTAAAATATTTAATCCCAGGGAGGAAAACACTTACCTCATAACCTCTGTAATCCACCTCTACATCATCTCCGTAAACGTTGATGTGTTGATTGGCGTTGTTGAACACAGTAGCTGGTCTGGGGTTTCGAGGATTACATGCCATGTCGTCTGCGACCATCAGAATTATTTGACTGCACAGAGGAAATCAGTTTAATTTTAAACCAAGCCTATAAGATAGAATGACAATAACGATCAGACAACAATAACATTCTAACTTAACGTTCTAGCACTTGATGCGGACTAAGTTATTCTTTACCACAAATAATATTTTGTCCTTTCCCCTATTGCTGTTTGAAAAAATAAAAACAAAACTTGTATAAGAAGGAATCTATTATACAAGTTTAAAATGTATGGAGAACTGGTCGAGTGGTAAACTTAGAGCACGGGACTACGGTCCCTGAGGTCCCGGGTTCAAATGCCGCCAAATCACCAATGAATTTTATGTAAGTGATAATGCCGCAACCCCTAGGACTAGCTTGTACAGTAGGCATAGTGTGAAAACAATCCCAGGCTCGTTGCTAGTGTCCTGGGACATTAAAAAAAACACACATTTAAAACACAACTAAAGTAGGTAGGCCTAGGCCCTAAGCCAAATAATTTTTTACAGAGTCACCATTTGATGCAATTAGGTATCACAGTAGCTAACGAGATTTAAAATTTAAAAGTCCTAAAATTTTGCCATTTGCAAACTCCACAATAATAAATGACTGTGATGATAATTTTAAATGTATAGATTTTGTTATAGGCCTACAGTCATTCGGAGCTACTGGACTGTAAGGTGGTAAAAGGGAATTTCAAAACAGAATGAATTAATGATATCTTGAGAGCGATTTGCCGTGTAAGGTCGGGAAATATAATGCAAAACAAAATTTTGGGTGTCAAATTTTGTTTGGATGATTTAAAACTGTATGCACCATTTCTAGATAAAACTTAATTGCGTTGTCTTCATAAAATTCCCTCTCACTTAACAATAAAATTTCCTAGGCCTTTAGGATTTTTAATTTTATGGTCACCATAAACAGACCGCACCTCACAACTAACTCAGCGGGATTTTCATTTGCAGCACACGTTTCAAACTACAGTATTGTGACACAACGGACAACAAAATTGGTCGTGTTAATAGCCTCGTGGTTAGAGCTTTGGACTTTGGTGCAGGAGGGACAGGTTCAATTCCCGGCACATCGACAAAACTTTTAATGGGTTTAGACCTCTTTGCCTTAAAAAGCGTTTGACTATAGGCCTAGGCCTACTTCTTAACAAAAATTCCACTGGCGTAACGAGCAAAAAAAATTACACTTCCGTTTTGACGGGTGGACTGTCATTGAGGAGGTGAACACGTCTTTATAAGAAATTGCGAGATTAGAGCTCCTCTATTGACGTCAAACAAAAACGTTCCTCACTTTCTGAATTTTGTTGTGATAAGAATTTATTTTCAAATCCCTAAACTTAATTTCAATGATACACATTCAAACAAGCTAAGTATTGGTAGTCTATAACTTAATTGGCCTATGGGAAGTTGTTATTACTGGTACCTACCTGTCAGGTATACCAAGTCTCTTAACACTTCTGTAAATGGACAAAACGTTAGCTACATGCCTGTAGTTAAACCAAAATCTGGAAGTGTCTACCAATACTGCCCAATTATTGGTATGAGCACTCTGAAAACAGAAATGCTTAAAGTTAGTGGAACGTTTATAAAAAGATCCTCGAGTACAAGTAGCCTATGATAACAAGGGTCATTTTCAAATACCATCGATACCCTTGTTACATGTACTTATGTTAAAACAGTAAGTTAACTATTAACCCTCCGAGTGTCACGTGTTTTGGCCTTAATGTCAGCCTATTTTTTGCTCATTTGCAAGGTTTTATTAAAACTGATCTGAGAAGCTTAAAAACAATGTTAATTATACTGTTCTATATACCATTTTGTTTGGAAAATCTTGGGCTTCAATATTATATATAAAACATAAGGAAGATTAAAAAAAAAAAAAATTTTTTAGGTAAAAAAATGTATAATTTCGAAAATTTTCAAAAAAAAATAAGTTTGCGCTCAATGAAATTGTATAAATTATAGGCCTATAAATATTTGAAAATAGCCACTTTGTTCTAAATTTTATGAGGATTACAAATCTATAATAATATAAGGAAGTAGATTTGCAAATAAAAAAGTTATGGGCAAAAAACAGATTTCAGTACATAGCGTTTAGCTAAGAATGCATAGCCCAACCATAGCTAGGAATCTGGCTGATAATTTACATCAATATCACTAGGCCTACCTACTTCTTCAGGATCATCAACCAGCACTTCAAAACCACTTAAATCTTCTTATAATGCACCACGTATATCACTACTTTTGATTTTTAACACTAAAACAATGATAAACGTAATAAAACACATCAGTCATCGGTCCGAGGGTAACCTAGCTGTTTACAAATACACGCACGTCAGCTCAGTCAGCTGTCTGCTACAATATTTTCGGAACTAAAATGAATAGTGCTTAGAGACAGACCTCTGGAGAAAGCTTAGAATATTACGGACAGAACGATACCTAACTCAATCCAGTACAGTCCGATTCAGTTAGTCATAGAGCCTTCGCCGTAAACAGTGTTCGCGAGTCGCTGCAGCGACGCACGACACTATACAAAGTGCGTTACGCGTCGCTGCAGCGACGCATGACACTCGGAGGGTTAAAAACTCCAATCACCCGAATCAATTGGAACGGTAGGCTACCCCTTTCGGATAATCAAAAATTTGGATAAACTTAGGCCTAGTCTGTACCGGTAAAGCCCAATTGTTATTGAGAATCGGGGTATGTTACAGAAAATAACTTGAGCTTCTACTAGATAGCCTATGGCATGTGTCAACAAATATAATAATGTCAAGAAGACCGCAGAAGATATGAATATTTTTCAGCAATCGCTAACAATGATGAAAAGGTTTCCGTGACCGCAAGGCATGATGATGCCTAGACACGTCTGGGAGACAGTTAGCATACTAACTTAACTGGGCTATGCTAATATCGATTGAAACTATCAAATTGAAAATATTGATTAATAATCAATATTTTTAAATATATCTATTATAAAATTTAACTATCATAACCTAACCTAACCAACCAAACTTGCTGATGGTGAAAAAATCGCATGAAAGTTTACTAATCGAATCGATAGTTTCAATCGATAGCATAGCCCAGTTAAGAAACTGTACCGTTAGTACCTAATGTTTTAGGCCTATATTGTTTACTAGAACAGAAAAGAGAGACAGAGAAACTGTTCCGTAGGTTTTTCTTACTTACCTTACACACAAAAATACTTAAAATGAAAATGAAACAATACGATAACAAACAATTGTGCATGTTTTATAATAATATGCCCTGTCTATTTTATAAGAAGTAGCAGGTATGTATGTTTGATTGATACACAAAACTTCAATTACTGTCAATTGACAATTGCAATTACAAGTATCTTAGTAAGAGTAAGTGTTTGTAGTTTGTATTGTGTTTTTGAGGTTAGGCTCGTCGGCTTGTGCTTGTAAACATTTTTTTTCACTGAGCGTGACGGTCCTACTTTTATTCATAGTCTTTACTTAAGCGATATAGCTTCTAAGTACTCTAAGGATAGGTGTTATCATTTTACCATTGAATAAATATATTACAAGATTTTACTGAATTAAACAAATTTTAGGCCACATAATCAATCAAAGTATTACCAATGGTACTGTACAATCAAAAAATTGTAATTCTCTTTGTTTGGATGGTGATGCATTTACGATCCAACAACATTTAAGTATCTTTATTTTTTTTTTAAATAAATTGATGTATTGTAAATTGATGTAATTTTTTAGTAGCAATAAATTCACTCATAAAACATTATACAACATACATACAAAACATATACTCATAGAACAAGCTCAGAGCAATACATTCAATCTATTACAGTCATTATTAATAATAAAATAATATGTTAGGATACAAATATTTAAAACCTAAGAGCCTGTACATATTCAATACATAAAACAGACAATTTTTTTTAGCTAGAAACCGAGAATCTCTACTAACTCAAAATGAATTAAAAAACACATTGATTATTGACATTCATTATTTATGGTTTTTTTTTTTATTTGGTATATATGTTAATTTGAAACTATTCAACAATTTTGAATTTTTTAAATTGCGTTATAATTATAAAATAGGTTAACATATAAAAGATTTATACCATAGTAATGTTTTGAATTTAACTTTTACCAACCAAAAAGAAGTCCCATGAACAAGTAGTCATAAAAAATTGCATTAATGCCAAATCAACATTTTATTAAAATAATCAATGGGACATTCATTTGTATAGTCAGAATGGAAGCTGTCTCAGTCAGCTGACATTCATTTCTCTATGTTTCTCATACATTCTTTCAACCTTCCTCACTTCCTCCATTGCTTTTGCTTTCACTGCACTCTTCTTCATCTTCCTTCACTGCGACTGCGAGAAAACTTTGCCCTTGAGGTTGTCTGCTGTGACCGTAGCTAGCAGTGCATTATTGAAATTGTAAGTTTTTAGTTATTTTAAGTAAAATGTTTCGAGCACCAGCAATGGCACTACACAGTGCTGTTAGAGGTGTTTTACGACAGAACCTTCCGAAGGCACCTCTAGGAGTTACCAGCCGATCAATGGCCCATCATTCTGAGTCGGATCAGGAGTTTGATGCCAGGTATGAAGCCTACTTAAACCGTTCAGACATCGATGGATGGGAGATTCGCAAAGCTATGAACGACCTGGCTGGTATGGATCTTGTCCCAGATCCTAAAATTGTCATTGCAGCGATGAAGGCGTGCAGAAGAGTTAATGATTACGCTTTGGCAGTCAGGTTCCTGGAAACCGTCGAGTTCAAGACAGCAGGTAGGAAGGATATTTGGGAGTATGTATTGAACCAAGTCAAACCAACACTTGATGAGCTGGGCATTGACACCAAAGAGAAGCTGGGCTACGACAAACCAGAACTGGCCCTCCAGAGCGTCTACGACATCCACTAAGAATACTTCCGCAGCATCCTCAAAACAATATAGAAAGGTACACCGTTTGTGAAATTTCCATCGCTACGACATTGTTGTATGTTCTAGAAGTTAAATAAAAAAGATATCAATTAATTTATGTAGTTTTCACTCCATAGCCTCTAATTTTTTCTATGTGGGCCTAAGTTATAGGTATTTAGACATAGCCTTCTTGGGACTAGGATACAGGCCTTTAGAAGTTAAATTCTAAATTTTAAACTGATTCCCTGTGTGGAGGTAGGGGTGTGTATCAGACAGTGGTAGCCAACCTGGGCCGCTTATTTAAATAGGCCCGGCCCAATGAAGAGAGAAGTTCTCCCACAAGTTAATATGGAGAGGGGCAAAATTATCTCTCGGGCCCATAGTGCATCACATGCAACCTGCGGGCCTGTAGCCAACATCCAACACACGCAGAATCCCCAACTTTTATGGTATCAATTATTTGTATGAAAACACGTTTCTTCTCTCTTGTATAGGCCTAGATATTTCAATCCAAACATTTGGCAAGTTCCATGTGTAAATAAGTTTCTGCCGGTCTAAATTTGTACCTGAATCAGCGAGTTTGTTAGTTCTAAGTTCCAGAGCAAAACGTCCTATTTTCTATAAGTTTTTTTCCAAAATACAATGGTGCTTTTCTTTTAACTTAAACCCTTTCAGTGCTATGCGACAATATATCGTTCATCTTTTTCCCGAAGTGCTATGGAAATACATTTGTTGTGAGTCTTTTTTCCCGTAACTGATATGGAAATAGCAAAACGACAATATATCGTGCTGACCTGACTTTCGATTGTGTTAGTCTAATTTAAAGGCTCATATCGGTTGTCTTGGTTATTCTTTCAAAAACAGGTAGGCCTATCCTTATGGGTTAATTTATTATACAGTTTGATTCCGTATATATCTGAAGCAGTGAGCTCAGTCAAAAAGTTAAGAAATAGTTTTCAATTTTGAGATTTTGCAACTTATATCCAGTGCCCAATATGGTTAGATCATTCTGGAAACCAGCATTTACGTCATAAGCCCACCACTCTTGAGGTTAGATATGGTAGGTCCTTGAGAACCACCAACTTACACTCAGAGTCATCCAACTCACCGTCCAGGACACAACTAGCTGGACATGACTCTCCCGCTGTTGCTATTAGCAGGTATGTGGTGATAGGCTGTTTGGAGATTTACATTGCCTGACCCTTGGTCCATTTAGTAGGCCTTTAAATTTGTACCCTTTAATAATGGGAATTTCTCTGTGATATTAGTATTCTAGTTTAAAGGAAGACATTAACATGTATTATTGTATTTGCTTATCCGCTCAATAAATGAACCCTATTAAGTTCACGCCAGATTATTTATTCTGGACACCCCACCCACTAGCAGATACAACACTTACGATTCCTCATACGAGGCCTAAAATATTGTCCTTAGCATTGTTGAGATAAAAATTTTTATTTTTACAAATTAAATTAAGCTGATGAACTACTGTTTTGGTACAACTCTTGATGAACACATGTTATACTAAGCATTTTATTTTTAACAATATCTCGTGAATTTGTTTGATATATCTATCCCGTAACCCCAACGTGATAATAAAAAGGCTTTATAAACTGATGTTCCTTATTAAGACTTTGCAACAAAACTATAGCCTACAATTGAGCATGTAGCCTAATCAAGATTTCAGGTCAGAGAGTCAAATTTAAAGAAATTAAGCCAAGATTACCAAGGTCCTAAATAGTGTAGGGTGCTTGTGTAGTGTGCATTAAACATCCTATCGAAACAGAGTAATAAGCCGCTGTTCGCTGTTGGATCAATGGAGGAACTATTTCTTTTCCTAAGTATCAAACCCACCTTTAATGAACAATGTTGGGTAAGAACATGAATTGGGAACATAGCAATTAATCAAACTCCGCTTACAAAATTTAGGCAGTTTTAGGGGAAGAAATCTATCTCCTCCACTTGATCTTACCTTTAAACTAAACTCAATAGCTGAGGTTTTCCCAACACGTCAAGTCAATAAGCGGTCACATTAAGAAAAAAATGCATAAGTTTTGTGAACGGAGTGAAATCTGTGTCCGAATTTAAAATGTAAATAACTTAAGTTGAAATTAACCAACATGTTGATATACATTTCCAATTTCTGGAAAGTACACAAACTTTTACAAGACAAATTCATAGGCTCATCAAAGAAACAAATAATGACAGAAAACAGAACATTACAGTATACAACAATCTGTGATTAGCCGAATAAACTTTGTGAAATAAAAAATCGGTTACAACTTACAACTGATTTATACAGATGATTTGTCTATATACATCATATACACTTTAAAGATATCCTGTAAAAACTCTGGGAACTCTTGGGCCTTCAAATACAGCTGTTCTTATACTTTTGGCAAGATCTTAATCGGTGCCAACATAGATAAAAACATACTCCACTAGCTCCTTCCCAGCAAAAAGGTTAACCAGGTTTTCAATAACACCATCAATTTTAGGTACCTTCAACAGGTACTTAACTTTATTATAAGATTACTAACAGACATTTGGAATATTATACAACGGCAAAACACAGTCACATGAAACAAAACAAAATAAAATATAATCGATTCTTTAATATTGCACTGCACATCGCAACTCGTCTAACTAACAAATAAAACATCCAACATAAATAGCAACAGTTACTAGGTGTTCCTACGGTATAAATATGTACAGCTTTCAAAAGGAACATTTAATTTACAATGCATATCTGTTACATAACTTGGTGAATTTCCCTGTTAAAGACTTTTCACAATGAACAAAAACAACATCCACTTTTGTTTAGTGATACACACTATTAAAAAAACCTTCATTTTTATAGTGTAAAATTTAAAGAGAATAAAATGTTTGTACAACATTCAAAACTGATGGATGGTGAAGTTGTTCAAAGTGAATGGTCAATAAGTTTGGTTTTAGCTTACCTACACAAAAAAACTCCCAAAAATGTTTCAAGATCTTGATTTAAATAAAACTGAACTGAAAAATATATTAATCTCAATAAATAACTATGTACAAAATATAACAAATTTGTACTATTTAATGTTACACTACAGTACTAAAAAATGCCCAATATTAAAGAAACATGCAAATTTGAACAAGGCAGTATCCATTTTAAACAGATAAAGTATTGATGTTTGGCAATGATGATTAAAAACCCTATTGATTTATTCTGTTAAAAATGAAGGGTCTGTCAGCATGCCTGTCATTTCTTCTGACTAAAACTACAGAACCATATTCTAATAAATAACTTAAATCAATAATGACAATAGGTATTTCTCCAGTAAGTTACCTTCATATTTTGAGAGCAACCCATTTTCAAGGCTTGGGTTAATCAACTAGTACAAAGATAAATTTAATTACAGGCTACTCAATGTCGAACAATGTTCTAGTAGAATTTTGGCTCAATTACCTGATTGTTCCCAAAACAGCAACTCAATGAGGACAAAGATGAAATTATGTTGGGCAGGTTTGTTATGACGGGTGTAAACAAATTCAACAGTGCATTTAAAAATAGCAAATTTGAATTGTAGGAATTACATGAGAAAAATAAATGTCCCTCCTATAAAATGTACAACTAAATAATAATAAAGAAAAAAATTTGAATATCTTTAATATTTAAGATATATAATTTAGTTCATCACACAAAAACATGCTAAATGTGAATAAGAAAAAAAATGCTAAAAACAAAATTGACAGAGAGAAAAAAATGGCAATAAATCATGCTGTAAGGTTTACATATAATGAATGTATACTATTATATGTAGTGAAACTGAAAATCATCACAAAAACAGCATCATAAAAACAATGCATAAAATCCATATCTGATATAAAAGTGATTTTAATACATAATGATATAACCTACTACTAAAGCTTTAACATCGATTCATAACCTATTCATATCAAAGTCTATGAATAATCAGTCAAAATTGGCGAGTCCTAATGACACTGTGATGGTATAAAACTTTACAGAATCTTTATCCGATTGTTAATCTTTACAAAAATAGTGTTGTGCATGTAACAAAACCATTGACTAGTATCGGTAGCAAAATAAATCTTCCGACATACAATATGTAACATATACATTTCCTGTATACCTATACTAATTCCACATTGGGACCATAAAGATGCTTTGAGATAAGCGATGCATTGATGAGGGCAAAGGGTAATTTTTGTTGAGAACCTTAAGTAGTCTGCGAACAAACTGAGGTAAGCTACTTGGACCAATTAAGTTTAGATTTTTGTTTTAGAAGTTTCCTGACAGTTATTTTCCAAAGATTACATCAGAGTATGTATAGTTACCACAGTACAAATGACTCGGAGATCAAAGTAGCATTTATCTTCCAAATAACTTCTTATGCTGATCAAGAAGTTATTAAATTTGTCACCTCGTCATTCGCTTATTGGGTCCTGTAATGATTGGAGTGTCCAATCGAAATTGATCAACACTTATAATCTTTTATATGTATTTATGTGAGTACACATCGCGCTACTCATCCTACACTCATATTTGGGTTAAAATACGCATATAGTGGCGTCCCCATTTTAAATAATTGATAATTAAACAGTATGTGTAAATATATTTATTACAAGTGTTATTTGACATATTTTCGTACCTTCAGGTAACTTCTACATCTAAAATAAATTATCACAATATTGGAAAATCCTTTGGAGACCTGCCTTTTACAGTCTACTAGTTAACGCCCTGTGAAAAAAATCAAATCACTCATCTCTTAAGCGAGTGCCTTTGAAACACCGTAATGAATAAACCCATGGACAGACACACAACCACTCGCGCAAACACACTTTTTGGTTTCGAGCCGTAGTCAATGAGGGTAACTGTGGTATGGCACTCCCGAGAGGAACTAATCACTGAACTGTACAAGTTGTCTAACTATGGCTGTAAGTGACTAAAGCGATAGGTATTTTTTTTTCTAGGACGCTAGGCACGAGTCCGGGATTGTTTTGCACATTACTTCAGGCTAGACCTAGGGGTTGCGGCACTATCACTTAGATAAAATCCATTGGTGATTTGGCAGGATTTGAACCCAGGACCGAAGTCTGGCGCTCTAACCACTACACCAGCTCGCTCCCCCAAAGCAAAAGGTATTGAGAATGTAATCCTCACTTGCTAGAGTGCCACAGTCGCTGAAACCAATCTTGTAGCGAGTATAAAATATAGACCCTAAAAACTGTTGTTTCAAAAATCACCCAACACAGAAAAACTTTAAAATCTACAGTAGACAAAATTTGAATCCCAAAAAAATTAAATTAATAGCTACGATTTATCAGATTTCATAAAGCAAACCTTCAGTAACTTTATACAGTCGGTTATCTGATAAAATAATATAATTAGTATATTGTTAAATCATCACTATAGAACAAAAACTGAAGTACTCTAAGCTGTGGTAGACCATCTCCAGACTTCTCCATCAGAAGCCAAGCGGTGAATGACAATCCCAGCTACTGAATATGAAACTTGATATGTAGACAACTTGTCTCCAATGCTGATTTTTAAGACGAATGTGGTATTAAATTGGCACCTGTAACAAACAATTCACTAAAAACTTTGAGTACAAGAGCTGTCCCTCACTCACTAAAGGCGTATTAAATGTTTGGAAAGAGAATGGAGCAAAATACTAGCTAGCTTTTAAAAGCCATTGCGAGTAAACTGAGAGTGTGATAGAATTAGAAATATGGAGCACGAAATATCTTGTGTTCAGTGTATCTTCTGTGTTTTCTATGGCCTAAATTCTCTTCTTCAAGGTAAGCTAGCTGCTATCCACCTTATTACAATTCAAAATACTGGCCTCGCCTTTCCTTGAACAATCTATTTTTCCCCTCGCTTTTGTTACTGAGACAGTTAATGCGTGAGCATGACATAAATGATGCGATAGCTTACAATAAGTCATAAAGTTGGCGCATTTGACAAACCCCATTAATTTAGATCCGCACTTTCTGTTATTATCTTAATTTTGTTTTTAAACCGGCGATAACTTTGGGGATGGAATGTCTAGTTGTATCAATAGGCAAATATACGGATCGGAGGATGTCTACTGACCTAAAACAGCTACTGGTCGCCAGTGATCGTAGGAGCCTCCTCAGGTTTGATGTTTCCCCCACTCTGAGCCAGAACTTTGCTAAGTGCTGCGGACTCCTTCAGTGACAAAACCTGTAGCATCTGTGGCTCTCCGCCTATATTGACTAGCTGCTGTGTGCCTCCAGTACCAGGCTCAACCTGTCATGTCACAAACATATGTAATGATGTCAAAATTTTACGACCTGGATTGTTTGTGGATACATTTATTTAAGTTAGAATTTTGCAAGCAACTTGATTTTAGATTAGACCTGAACCTAACCTAAAAGCTCAAAAGAGCTACAAGCTAAGTAAAAAAAAAACCTAGCTTGAGCTGAGACAATGATGTCGCTACAACCCCAGGAGACAGTTAAGATTTTGCTGCAATCGCAGATGACGATATTGATGTTTCCGTGACCACAAGATATAAACAGGATTTTTCCACAATCACGGGAAACATACATGATTTTCACATAACCAAAGAAACTGATGATGGTATTAGTGCAAAAACATTGGGACGCTGTGATACAAGCACATTATACAATTTAAATGATTACTAGTCAGAATTAATACTGCTAGTCTAAATATTAAATTGCATTTTCAAAAATAACGTTTGTGACAGTTAATTAACTATATGACATTCATCACATAAAAAACTAAAGAAAGCTTAAAGTGAGTTCAGCTCGATCAAAAATCTCAGGCTCCCACATACATAACATTTTTAATTTCAGTTAAACTTCTAATTATAAGGTACATAATCCACTGCAATGATAATAAGAATCAAAGAAAACTGCTTATATGTTTATCAGAAACATTGCTACATGGACCTTCTCCATGCATTGTGGACACTTATTTTGCACTCATATCCAGCTTAAAAGGGGCCGCCAAGTTGTGGTCACAAAAATAATGGAAGAACAGTATCCAATGTTGTAATCTGTTCTGGTAAATCCAATGCTGTGATCAGAGTCTCACCTTGGGCACATGCATGATGGGTGTGACGACCTGCATGGTGCCATCAGAGTTGGTCTGTATGTGTTGGAAGTTCGCTACTACAGTCTGGTACATGCCACCACCTCCACTCACAGGGACTGAGATCATACCCGACACTGACACTGGGTATCCTGCAAACAGTCAACCAGATGACATGTATTCACAGTCACATAGCAAAGGCAGAGTCAAAACCAACTAAACACTATCCACTGACGTTTCCGCCTTTATGTAAAAAGATTTTATGTAAAGTACCATCCTCAGGATTTGACTTGACTTCTACACAGATGATATATCCAAAGACTTATGTATTATCGAAGGTGATCCGTCAACTAAGCGGAAGTTAAGTTACTCTACATCGAGGCTGAATCGTCAGTAAATAGAAATGTTTTGCCAACTTTGAGATGGTTCCAAAGACTAAGAGTATAGATAAGATGTCGTATTAGCCTGTTAATTCTCTGTTCATTGAGCAGCAATTTTTAGTTGTAGCTAACTAATCATGAGAAAAACACTTTTTTTATCTCGTTATAAACTTCACTGGCAAAGCCGGTAAAGTTTTCTCAATTATTTGATGGGTCCTAACTATAGGTTATCCACGGGTATTCGTACCTATCTAATATAGCTGTAGATGAGGGATAATGTGCTAAATCAAATGCTATTTTTTATTCTATAATTTTATGCACCAGTTACTGAAATCGTGTCAGACTACTAAAACATATGTTGGTACTTACCGTGACCGTCTTCCCCGGTCAGTATCAGTTGGCCCTCCTGGTTGAGAGTTGCCTCCGTGACGTTGTTGAGCTCTACAGCCACACCCCCGTCCCCTGAAGCCACCTCTGCTAATGTGTGAACTGCATGGACCGTACCTGACTCCCCTCCTCCCGTGTGAATCTGGGACAATACAGTTACATGGTAAAGCATACAGCCTCTCAAAAAATGATGTGTTAAACCTTAATTTTTGTTTCAGTATATAATTAATAAAATATATACTGTAATTGCTTTGGAATACAAGTCTCTAGACTAATTTTTTCAGTTCAGCTATATATCAATTGATAAAAATTACCCCTTTAGAGTAGTAAAACGTTATTATTTGACTGCACATGCGACTGAGTGCACGCCTTCAAATCTAATGATTGCTGGTTCAATTCCAAGCAAGGACCAATTCTAGACCCAGATACCATTTGCTTATAGGGTTATCAATTATGGGTATGGGTTTCTATCTAGCAAAATGTTGCCGTTATGTAGTAAAACAACCAGGTTGTATACCCTTTCTTTGTACGAACATAAAAATTCCAATGGCGTTGATAGCACAAATATCAAATATAGTTTAATAACTCACAGTAGCAACTCCCTGAACGTGAGCCGTAGTTCCATCAGGCAGAGTTATGATGGGGTTGTTGGGGTCTACTTGTATGATGCTGACAGTTCCGTCAGGGTTGCTGATGGTCTGCAGGACGGTTGGCGAGTACTGTGTTGTCACCTACCAGCAAGGAAAATTAGATAAGTTACATTATACACGATTAGTTGATATACCGGTAATTATTAATATTTTAAAAGCAGTTACATAAATGTAACTATTTAGCAATATGAAGTAAAGGTAGGGGTCTACAAGTCTTCAATGTTTTTGGGTCAGGCCAAGACAAATGCTGCAAAGATGTCAAATCAAAATTGGCAATTTTGCCGTCATTGTGGGAAATGACAATGAATTCTCTACGATAGCATAAGATATACACAATTTTACCACCATTGCAAGAGTTGTTCACAATTTTATAGTGACAGCAGATGTTTAAGTTTTTGTGGGCGTTTGCAGATGGACGTTCACTATTCTGCTATGACCATCTCGACTGCAGGAACACAATTTTGTCGTGATGATAGGAGATGTTCACGATTTTTCAGTGACTGCAGAAGATGTGTACAATTTTGCTCCAATTGCAGGACGTTCATGGTTTTACCATCAGGAGATAGTTAAATATTTTGACAATTTCAAAAAGTAACCTGATTTTGGCCTGAGACCAAAAACAATGTTCAATGCTTTTAATAAGATCTGACTTGACCTATATACTTAGTAAAAAAGCCTAGCCTACAGACCCCTAAGTAGAGAACCAGTTTAGGAATAATTGTGTAACCTTTATTGTTGTTTTATTTTTCGAATTACAATGCTATCTGAAGAATGAGCACTAGGTAGTCTGCCATATCGTTTTACAAATAATCACCTCCCACTTTTGTTGCTCAGGGTACCATATCAAAAATAAAAATTTCTCCTCCAGTGAGGAGTATGGAATGATTATATTACTGAAAATCTACTAAATTGGCAATCATCACAGCACGATCATGCTTGCAAAACACCTACTGACACAACACATTTATGTTTCACATACCGTATCTTTATATCTTTATATATATTTATGTCTGCTTACTAATACTACTTTTGATAAAAAAGTAAAAAAGACAGCTGATCCATATACTAACTATCTAAAATGTCTTTTTCAGCATCTAAAGTCAATGGTTAAATAAAACCAACTAATCTACATAAATAAATAATAAACACCAGCGAACACAAATGAGGAGGGATGGGAAAGGACAAATCGTGCAAAAACATCACATGCTCCAATAGACAGGGGACTCGCTTATTAAAATAATTTTTGGATTTTTAATCACTTATTTTACCAACCTAATTACCTACAGGTATAAAAACTGATGTAGGCCTACACTAAAAGCAATTTTGAAGAAAGTAAAGAAATAATACCGTACGTAGCAAACATTTTTTTATTAGTTAAGAGTATTATATAAATAAAATGTTATGTAGAAAGTTCCTGAATGTTTTCTTTTATATCTAGGACAACAGCTGGTCCACATTGATTGCATGTCTTTTTCAATATTTAAAAGTTGTTGGCCGTTAATAAACTGCAACGACATTTACATACGTCCAGCGAGCTACAGGAGGGTAAGGAGGAGGGGACGACACAACACTCAGCCAAAGTGGGGGTGAACCTGTGTCGTCAGAGTGGTTGTAGGGGAGGGGGGAGGGGTGTCCGCCCTTTGTCTGACGCCCACCGAGCTTCCGTTTTTGTCCTCGTCATCAGTGAAGGCCGGCAGCAGGTCCTCCCGGCCGTGGTACTTGTAGCAGTTGATGACGATCTGGCGCAAGGCGTGAGTCCACGAGATCTGCAAATTACGGCACTGCATCTCAGATATACGAGCTGCTCATGGCAGTACACACAGACGGACATGCAGGTTACAACCATGCAAAACTAATGCAGTTCTTATCAATGGATTATTTGAAGTCGGGACCACACAAGTTTGCAGTTGGTGGCAGCCAATCACAAGACAAGGCTAGTGCAACGTTGCCACATTGGCTGTGACAACACTAATTAAAATATACTAAGCAATACTTTCAAATCAGCTGGTATTATTAGATTTAGCAACACAACATGGTTCTCATTGGTTCATTAAAAACCATATGATAAAGGCTCCTCCCTCAACTGCAAACTTACGTGGTCCCGACTGTAATATATATATTTAACTACTTGCCACTATTGACTAGATCTATTATTACTGTAGGATTTGAGCTTTAGTGATGTGTCCAAACTCAATCTCAAATCTCAAAACCACCAAAACACCAGAAAAGTTTCAGTTTTGATATTTGATTGTTAAGTTTCAAGATTCAAAACTAAGCGTTGATTCAATTAGGTATTGACTTCATATTCATCTTATGACAATGTCAGGAGTTTAATTTATTTCAGTGTTTGTTGTCTATAACCACTGGTCTCATGGTAAGTTTTACTTTTCATGTTGGTGTCCCCAAAAGTCATAAACAATATCCAATCGAATTTCATAAATGTATATAGATAGTGGCAACTGCAGGGATAAGATAATGCATACAGTTGTTTCAGACCAACAAATACCTGATTATCACTCCAGAACACTATTACTGAACAATCGCATCTGGCAACTTATGGGAACAAAAACTTGGTTGTGAAGATAATCGACAACTTACGAATTGTATCGTCAAAAAAAAAAAAAATCAATAGTTACATCTTACTCAATTAGTTTTGAACAACGGTGAACTTGGAAGCACAATTTTTGCAACAGGAGCTTTCACGCATGAACAAATTTGAATTTAGATATAAATTTACTTAAGTAGTACTGTAGGTCTCATGGTAAGTCCTGAACTTGAGAGCAATTTACTTTTTTGTTTTGATGTCCCCAGAGGCCAAAAACACCATCCGTTCAAGTTCATATATATGTATAGCTTATTCCCTATATGGGAAATTTGCTACAATTTAAATTCTGATTTAAATTTACCATGGTAGTACTGGAAAATCTAGAGTAATGTGGGAGACAACTTATACACATTTAATACAATTCAACTAAGCCACGTTTGTACAAAACCTACCTCAGGTGACTTGAAATTCATTGAGGCCTGTTAACCGGCTTGTCTACTAGCCTCGTATGAACGTGGCTTTATTTTCAAGTCACTCACAAGTTGTAAGGCCAGTAGATAGAAGGTGATCAACACTCAGTAGAACGCACAAATCAATGAGTTTTCAAAACTTTCTACGACGACTCCTTGTGCCATTCTGGATATTTGTCTGAGACTATTTACACACAAAAATCTACCTATGTGTATCTATATTTTAAGGGTACCAACGGGTAAAAATATTCAAATTATAAATCCCCACAGTAAAACTTCTTGCTAATGTCAATGACTTCTTTCTGGATTATGATTACCTTCTGTTTTTCCTCCTCCGGTCGAGCGTCCATCCGAACGTTTGCCCAAGGTAACTCTTTGGGCCACCAAGGCGGTCTCGTTGACTCTCTACCCCATCCTGGTTTTCCCCTTCCTGCAAAAACAAGGAGTTTCTGTAAAATCAAAATGAATAGGGGTGTGCGAACCAGCAAAAAATCTCTATTTAAAGCAAAAATTTGATTCAAAATATTTTCGATTTGAATCGATGCAACTCAATTTGAAAAATGTATGTGGATACTGATAGTCAATATAACAGTCAAAAACGTATATGGATACTGATAGTAAATGTGACAGTCAAACTCGTACATATGGATGTAGGCCTACTGATAGTCAATGTAACAGTCAAAAATAATATGGGTACTGATAGTCAATGTAACAGTTAATAGCTTATATGGATACTGATTACCCCATGAATCAAAGCGTTATTTTGATCACCACTGAATTGAATAAAATAGGAATTTTGATGCATCGCACACCCTTCAAAATGTAACAAGTTAAGAGTTTTGATGTAGCATTGGATAATGTAATGCTTGTTTTTTTTCTCTTTGTATACTGTTGGGAAGCGAAATCAAGTGTAATGGCACTTCCCATCCAACCAATCCATATGTTAGAGTTACATGGCAAAACATAAGCACTGTGTTTGATTAACCTTTTCCAGTGACAATTTGAAAACATTTTCAGGGTGTCTACCAGATTTCTCAAATGGAATTCCCGACTTTTTCCCGACTTTTCATTACCATTTTTATATAAATCCCGACCAAAAACTCGGTCCATTCTCCATGTTACTACACCTTTTTCCGTCTGGCGGTCACGGTACCTTCGTCAACATATGTTGTCACTTACGACCCAGCGAAATCACTGACGATCAAAACGTATCACATGCCAAGAAAATCCCGTATTAAATGTAGGGGTGTGTGAAGCAGCAAAACATTTAAACTCAAAGCAACGATTCAATTTAAAAAAAATGTTGATGTAACTCGATTCGAAGCAACATGGAATTTTTCTATTCATACTTCTCAGTGGAGTGAAATATCTGTTTTCAATCATACATTAGAAGAACCAGTATTTCTGGAAATATCAGTGAGCTTCTTGCCTATTTCAAAATTTTTACTTGCAGCATCATGTTGTTAAGTATGTTACCTATTTTATTTGATTCATTTTATAAATAAAGATATGTTTGGGTGTAAACAAATAAAAACCTTTGTAAGATTTAAATACTGAATCTTTCAATTGGTTTACATTGATAAAATAAGAGGATAGAATCAGAACTACAAGGTATACATAACTTCTTGTATGGTGAAGCAATGTCTCAGTGTATGCCATGTACTTGGATGGCAATAACCTGTATGGTCAAGCAATGTCTCAGTGTATGCCATGTACTTGGATGGCAATAACCTGTATGGTCAAGCAATGTCTCAGTGTATGCCATGTACTTGGATGGCAATAACCTGTATGGTCAAGCAATGTCTCAGTGTATGCCATGTACTTGGATGGCAATAACATGTATGGCTAAGCAATGTCTCAGTGTATGCCATGTACTTGGATGGCAATAACCTGTATGGCTAAGCAATGTCTCAGTGTATGCCATGTACTTGGATGGCAATAACCTGTATGGTCAAGCAATGTCTCAGTGTATGCCATGTACTTGGATGGCAATAACCTATATGACTAAGCAATGTCTCGGTGTATGCCATGTACTTGGATGGCAATAACCTGTATGGTCAAGCAATGTCTCAGTATATGCCATGAACTTGGATGGCAATAACCTGTATGGTCAAGCAATGTCTCAGTGTATGCCATGTACTTGGATGGCAATAACCTGTATGGCTAAGCAATGTCTCAGTGTATGCCATGTACTTGGATAGCAATAACCTGTTAGTCAAGCAATGTCTCAGTGTATGCCATGTACTTGGATGGCAATAACCTGTATGGCTAAGCAATGTCTCAGTGTATGCCATGTACTTGAATGGTAATAACTTGTATGGCTAAGCAATGTCTCAGTGTATGCCATGTACTTGGATGGTAATAACTTGTATGGCTAAGCAATGTCTCAGTGTATGCCATGTACTTGGATGGCAATAACCTGTATGGCTAAGCAATGTCTCAGTGTATGCCATGTACTTGGATGGTAATAACTTGTATGGCTAAGAAATGTCTCAGTGTATGCCATGTACTTGGATGGTAATAACTTGTATGGCTAAGCAATGTCTCAGTGTATGCCATGTACTTGGATGGTAATAACTTGTATGGCTAAGCAATGTCTCAGTGTATGCCATGTACTTGGATGGTAATAACTTGTATGGCTAAGCAATGTCTCAGTGTATGCCATGTACTTGGATGGTGATAACTTGTATGGCTAAGCAATGTCTCAGTGTATGCCATGTACTTGGATGGCAATAACCTGTATGGCTAAGCAATGTCTCATCTCAATGAATAGCTTATATAATTAATGTCAATCATTTGAATAATGTCAATAAGTTATATGGATACTGATAGTCAAAGTAACATTATCAATGTAACAGTCAACTACGTATATGGATACTGATTCAATGACGTATAGACACTGATTCAAAAAGCTATTTGGATAATGATTCAATAACGTATATGGATACTGATTCAATACCGTATATAGATACTGATTCCATAACGAATGGATGCTGATTCAAAAACGTATATTATGGACACTGAATGCCCATGATTCAAATCGTTATTTTGATCATCACTGAATCGAATTGGAATTCCGATGCATTTTCGTTTCATCCCCCACCCCTCAAATGTAATCCCGTCCCAATGATCAGGAATATAAGATCCAGAACATTTTTTTAAAGTTTTGGGACCCGTTCATCCCTAATTTTGAAAGGTTAGATTATTCCCGACTTTCGGCCGAAATTCATGACTTTTTCACGACTTTTCCCGACCTTTCAAAATCCCCGACTTTTTCCCGAATTTCCCGGAATTCCCGACTGGTAGACACCCTGATTTTAAGCAACTTACAAACACTATTTTCCCCTTGGGGTTTAAATTTCTTATAAACCACCTCTAATTTGTAACATATTTTCTTTGTAACTTATGGGAAACAGATCAACCAATAATGACCCAATTTCCTTAAACTCTCTAACCTTTACATCTTCAACTTTTTCATACAAAAAGTTATTATTCTGTAAAAAAAGTAAAATGGTGTGGTAGCATATAACGTTTTAGTGTACCTTATAATCTTTATGACTAATAGTTTCGAGATTTTACAAATTAAACTTTGCATACGTCCCTCTATTTTTTTGGAGCTTTGGAGGCTTCTTGGAAGTCTTTATCACTGTAGAAGTAAGTACAACATAATAACTTAATCATCAATAAGAGAAAGATAGTGTCCTAAATTGAGAATAGATCAAATTTAAGTGTAGAAAATAATCTAAGGATGAAATCACAACCTCAATGGAGTATGAGGAATATTTTTCTAACAAGGAAATAAAAATAAATAACTGTTTCCTGTGCACATCTAGATTATTTACTTATCTGTTACCATTTCCTTTCAAGTGGTTTGTGGTAAGAACGTTAAATAACATTTTAAATTTTAAGTGAAACATTTTCTGCCAGGTTATTTTATAATGCCTTTAAACAAATAAAAAATAAATATGTAGGTTAATCAGCCTAGTCAAGTACATTTTTTTAATGCAATTTAATGTTAAGATGTAGAGTGAAGTATAATATTTTAGAAGATAAAAGAAAGAAACGAGGAACTAAGTTTATAATATTTACTAGGTACACCTTTATCCTTAAACTGGCTACACAGGAACGTAATGTTTACCTGTTGAGTACTTGAGCATAAGAGGGATGAAGGCTCGTAACTGTGCTTGCGTCATTTTCTCCACAGGGGTGGGGATGCCGTCTATGATGAGAGGAGGCAGCTCGTACAACGTCGGGTCCTCTTGTGCCGGGGGAGGTGCTTGTTGAGCCAACGCTGACTCTAACTCTTCCATGATCACCGTCTTCAGGTTCTTCACCTGGTAGTGGGAGGGATATTATATGTCTGATTTAGATAGATTTTCAACGAGTAAATGATATCTTACTAACTGTAGTAATATAATTAAATACGTCATAGTACAAAATAATTGCATCAACAGTATTTCTTTTAGGACATTTTTCTATAGACCTAGTTGATCAAAACACTAAGACTCAGTTATAAAAAATAAATAACATTTCAATAAAGTGTAAACCACCAAAAAACTAACTTTACACAACTAATTTACTTGATGCAATATTAGGCAAATTTAATATTCTCATTTTACTTATGGGTTTGTATTGCAAACATTAAAATAAAACCAATGAGTTATGATGAACCTAGAAAATACGTGGAAATATCTTAGTTTTTCATAAAAAATAAGATTTTGACAGGTCTCATGGCTCAAGCAAAATTAACTAAAGCACCAAACTAGGCCTAAGTTTTGAAGCGGCTGAGAGGAAAGACTAGTTCGATTCTTGTTAGACCAGATCAAACCTGTTCCTCCTTCCCAGGACCACCCTAGGCCCCAGTGTTGGAGGCTGAGACGTTCCACAAGAGTTTGTTTTTGTCAGACCCGCTCAGACTGTCAAGTCTGAAGGAATTCCGCTTCCTATGTTGAAGCAGCCTTATTCAACCTGACCAGAATCATTTGGCATATTCCCCCGCCTTTTCTCCGCTTTAAGAGTTGTGTAAACACTTACCACATCCTCTAAGGGCTTGGCTCCGAAGCACTTGAAGCTGTTGTTAGGTTTTCCTGGCGTTGTTACCAAGACAATGGCTTGCTGGCCTACCCGGGTAGCGAACTCGTCTATAGTTTGCTGCAAACAGAAAGATATCATGTTAAATTACACTGTGATTTACTTGAGAATTGAAATACTAAAAGTAAGCATCTTGTCAAACCTGAAGACTGCCTTAATGTATTTCATGTATGAATGTGGTGATGTGGACAAAATGTTATTACAGTATCATATTTAAGGGAAAGTTTGTCTTTGTCTATTTGAACTACCTACCTAAAGAAAAGTAATAGTATTTAAAACATTGTTTTAAAAGATTAAAAGTAAAGTTAAGAAAAAGAAGTAAACTAGTTTAGTAAATAATGTTGATCTCATCTCCAGGTTGTAGAATGTCAGGTGTTTTAGGGTTTTTCTGTTCAAGATATACCTTTATAGGCCTAAATGGTTTTAAGTGTAAGTTTTAGTTAAAATTTACTCAACATGGCATGACATTATTAACTTTTGGTCTAAACAAACAAACAATGTCATTAACCTTGATTTAAGAAGTTGATTGTAGGATCCTGACTAATATAAGTTACCTCAACACTTATAACGAATTTATCAGTACCAGAAGCTCTATATAGCAATTTAACATGTGTGTGAAGTTGGCCTCAACAGATGAGCCCAAATTGTAAAAACAAATCCATGATTTATTGCTTAATTTGTGCTTTTCAAAGGTATAACAAATTTGTGCTCAACAATAAAAGGAAAAGAAAACTTTTTTTTTAATTGTTTACATAACAATATGTTACATAAAAATCCCTCTCACCCTTAGTTTCCGGAGCAACCGATTTTGTTGACGTTTTCGTATCGACGGGTTGGTTTCAAAAGAATGTGGACGTTTCCTTTTCTTAGCAGACACAATGGCCGCTGCTGCTGCCATGCCTATAGGCCCTGAAAAATATCACCTCTAAATATCTAAACATTTTTATCAAAATACTGAAGAATACTACAAAACATGCTCAGGCTTGGATGTTTACAAAAATGTAATATTTGTAAACAAGCGTAGGCCTATCACAAATTACAATAAATTAAAATCTCACAAAAACGTCAGTAGAAAATATTTTACACAGCTTTCGTCATAAGATCTTCAAAATATTTCAGAGTTTTTAATACTTGATTTAGTTTTAAGCAAGCCAGCATGAAAAAAAGTATTTTGTATCGTAAAAACAGCAGGTTTCAATGTAAAAAAAAACAACAAAAACATGTTCAAACAGTGAAGACAAACCACTCAAAATATCTCAGTGACAACCAACGACAAACGGCTAGCAGTGTAGCTACAGCGACGAATAAGCAACTTGCACAGGCTGTATGTATATATAACTTATGTATAGACAAGACTGGACACTATTGTGAGTAGATGTGGTGATAGTTAAACATTTGCAGCATCACAACTTGTATTTGTCCAAATACCGAGACACTAAGCAATAAAAATAATTATGACTATAAACTACCACTAAACTGTACAGATCAGCCTAAATTTGTTGCCAGGATCAAATTCTGTGGCCAAGTTTTGAGTTAAGAAGTAGCAGGAAAAGAATTATTGTTTAAGGATCGTTTTAAAGTTTTAAAAATTGAAAGAGCCCTATTCAAGATTTTGTTAATTGTTAAAAATTCTCAACAAACCAAATTAATTTGTTTAAATGACCTTCTGGCTAAACTTTACAATTTAGTTTTTAGTACCTACGACATTTTGATGAAAAAATTAATTACAGCAAAATTCTGAGAAGGAAGCTAAGTTTTAAGGTTGGAATCAACAAGCTCAGTTTGTGGACTGTGTATGAATTTGAATGGAAGTACGATGAACAAAATATAGTTGATTTCTACCTACAACGCTGAAAAACAAGGGAATATAGTTTGACACGGAGATTCTCGATTTATGTAAAGAATGATGAGATAAAAATCATGGACACGAAGGTTCTAGCAAAAAACATTACATAGATTTTTAATATCTCCATAAAACAGGAAAGTGCCTCTTGCTTATCAAGGGTACTTTAACCTCTCAGCAGATAAAAAAGTAGGCTGAACTGTACAGTGCCTTACAACTAGATGGTATGGACTGGCATGAAATTTGATGAGTAAGGTTTGGATATTTTGGAGTTAATTACTATGTGTTGTGACTATGTACGTGATGATGTTTCAAAACTCAAAATGCAATTCAAACACACAACTAAGAACAGACAAAAAACAAAATGAAACAAACAAAAATAAGCCGAACAGCAAACAACACAGAGCAAAACATGCCAGTACGTACCTGTGGGCCTGTTGGAAGTCTGGTGTGTTTCAAAGGTCAAGTTAAAGTGGTTCTTAAAAATTCCCAGGTTTAAAACCAAGAAAATCTATAGTTGGGCTGGGCATCGAAAATGTTTCTACAAATTTATCAGTACTTTTTAGGTATAGGCAATGATAATTGACCAATTAAACTTATCCTTAACTCTTAAGATTCGGAGCACGAACTGGATCTTAACAGGTTAGTTGTAGAATATTGGACAGGCTGGATGTTTGCAACTAGCAAACGAGTAAGCTTAGTTAAATCAACTGGCCTACCCAGTTCTATTGTTAGACCATACTGGGTAGGCCTAAGACAAAAGAATTGTTCAAATCTAATATAAAAGTGTTACTTTATGCTTTGAACAAGTACCTAAATCATCTTAAAATAATACTTTTAGTTTGTTACTACTGGTCCAATGGTTAAAATCTCAAAACTAAAATGACTGGTTCGATCCCCAACATATCCACAAATGTTTTTGGCGTTTACACCACTTTTCCTAAGCCGGGTTTATGACACTTGCATTAAAAATGCACTGGCATGACACAAACAAAAATTAATAGCTTATAGCTTATATCTTATCACGTGCCCACACCACTCTGTTCACATTTAAATGGCCTTTGAATCACACCCACCCAGGCAAAAAGGACTAGACTAGGAAAACAACAAAAAGCGAAACAAACCGTGACTGTGCTGTTTATGCCAACCTGCTGCCGCTAACTGGGCCGTCACGTCATCGTTCATCGCTGCCGTCATGAAGTCAGAGCTGTCGCCATAGGTGGAGCTAGTACCCGACATGCAGCCATCGTCGTCATCGTCCGACTGGACGGTGAGAGACAACGACTCCGGCGCACTTGTGTCCATCATCTTGAACCTAAAATAAACCAATAGCAACTCGTAATGAATAAGATATTTTTAAGGTAGATATCCCGATGCTGTTTATTTAAGTGGACCCTCCCCACTTTCTATGACATGAGAAGTCAGAAAAATTATTTATTATTTCAGTTAACTCGTAAGGAGAAAATTATTTTGAATTACAGAACAATAAAACAGCATTAGAGCATTAAGTTATCACAAACCGTAGCTAAATATTTGGAGTGGTAAAAAGTGTCTGTGTATCTCTTCTACCTCCAAGAAAAATGCCACAGGTGTAGAAAAATAAAAATAAGCTCTAACCCTTGGAGCTCGTTGGCCTCGTTCAACACGGTTAACTTCCTCAAGGCGACTTAACTTCTACAGGATCACGACATTACCTCTTAACTAAAGCCATTGATGATTGCCGAGATTTTAATATGGGATCTCAAGGAGTCGTTAAGCTCTACCCCTAGACCAGCTTGCTTTTCTCAGGAAGCATAGTGAACACTCGCGACTAGCAAAGAATACTGTAGAAATAAAAGCTCTTACCTGTTAATTATTCAACGAGGAAACAGGATTAAAAATTCTACTGATACTCACTTACCTTAATCTAAAGAAAAATCCAAATATTAAATATAATAACAAGAGTGAGATCTATGTTGCATTTCAGCAGAAGCTTCTGTCAATAATCCTCAGCTGCAGATCCCCATTCTGGATGGCAACTAAGATTCTTTTGCCGAAGGTAAAGTCTGAAAAGAAAATTGTTTTGTTAAGAAAATTGTTCTTGCAATTTTATAACTTAAGATGTTTGTGACCAACAACTTGTGTCAAATCATAATAGACCTAATGCTGACTAACATAGGTCTAATGATGTTTTAAATACCTAGGATACTCATTTAGGCATGGTTTTAATTTAAACTTTGAGCTGTAACAGTTTGTAATCCCACTACCAGTTAATAATTGAATCAATTAATGTTGTTGGTCGATCGGGACTACCCACCACTCTTTATGGTTTACATCTCATTTAACTTACAACAAACAAATTTTTATTTAAGTTATTGTATAAAACTTAGTAGTCGTATTCACCTAACATACGTTATGTAATAACCGTCTCAACCACACACAAGACTATTCTTAAAAAGTTAACTTCAATCAAGATAAGTTAGCCTTTTGCCCATCTTTTTGACTCAGGAACAAGTTTTGAACTCTATTAGAAAACACAATTTGCAGACAGTTGTAACTTAAATAAATTCCAGTGCCAATTAATTAACTTATAACTTAGGCTATTTAAAGTTATTTTAAAACTTTAAGGTTCTGTCTTTTTTCAACACTAAGTTTTTCAATGACACAGCATGAGTTAACACTCCAGAGGGTGCACGTCGGTGAAAAGACCGAAACGTATTATTTCGCTTATTACTGGAAGGGGAAAGTGGACCGGGACATCCCTCCTAGATACTCCTTCAGGGAAGGGTTGATCTATGAAATAGCATTAGTGAGAAGGGGTTAGTTTCAAACTACCCGTCAAAGTAACAAATACCCCGTCGCAGCAAACCTGCAGACTAAGCAAATTACCATTTGCCATTTACCTAGCAAAATTTAGGCTATACTAAAATATTCCCTAAAGATTTTCAGATTTATTTCCCATTTAAATAACATTAATTTTAGTGAGTACTTAGGTTTGCTGATATGGGGAACCTATTGAGGTGTGTTTCTTTATTGAAATGTTGAATCTAGGTTAGTGGGAAATAAACAAAATTGCCAAATTTGATTAAAATATATCCATAAACAAGAAAACTACAAAAGTTTATTTATCCTCCAAAAGAATAACATAACATGGGAATTTGAAATATTTTTTAAATTATCTCCGTAGCCGTTGGGCATGTACAACAACGCTTCAATATACAAAATCATTTCTTTTTTTAAGCTCTACAAAATGGTTTGGATAAATTAATGAAATTTTGTGTTTTTAGAGTCAAAAATGGAAAAAATCAATTTTTACCACATAAAACCCCCATAAACCCTTGTTCCTATGGTCCGATTATGCTGGTTCGCGAACTTGCTCCAATAAATGTAGGTTTACACGTTTGTACCAAATTTCATCAAAATCGGATTATTTTTGCTCAGAGTTATCGCGCTAACAGACACATTTAAATATGTAGGCCTATAGGTACCTAGCCTATAACTTTTTTTATAAAATCATTACAAAAATAATTAGGCTAATATTTTTAAAACTAAAATAAGAAAAAGGGGTAAGTTACTCATGATATTTTATATATTATTTATTAAATATATATAGGCCCTATATGAATTTTAACGGATGGTGTTTTTGGTCACGGGTGTAAGTAGCCTATATCGGTAAAAAAAATATATCGGTCCCGGGTCTATTGGTCGCGGGGGGTCTTACAATGAGACCTACAGTAATAGCTTAGGCCTATATCCTGTAAGTTATGAGAAATTGGCTTAAACAGTGTAACGTGATTTCCTTTAATTACCTCCTCCTTGACCGAGACCAGCAAAGCCGGATAGGTTGCGCCAATTTTCTTTTTTCTATTTACACTATATACATAAAAACGTCCATAGATTGAAGTATGAACTGTATTAAAAGTACTTTGGCGGTGGATGATTTTGCAGCAGGCTTATTGACTTAAGAGCTTTTGATTAAAATAGTCTTGTAGGCTGTAGTATGGTTTCTCCCTCAACAAGTTTTTCAGGGCTGTACGAAAGGCCATTTCCCCTTGGTTTTTGATTGACGTAGGCAGGTGGTTGTAAATCTTCAGGGCAAGCGTTGGGAAAGAGTTTTTGGTTTTAGACAGCCGGCAGAACGGTATGTCCAGGTCGGAGCGATGTCTTGTACCATGGCTATGAACAGTATTTCTTGTAGGGAATTTATGTAGGTTTGCCTTCACATGGTCGGCTGACAAAAAAATGTAATGACTGACAATAGTTAAAATACCGGTGCTGACAAACAGAGGTTTGCAATGGTCATTTCTTTTACTAGAAGTTAAAATACGTACTGCTTTCTTCTGCAATTTGAGAATTTCAAGACATGATGGTGCATGGCCCCAGAGAAGGAGACCATAGCTTAAAATACTATGGAACAGAGCATGGTACACTATAATCAAATAAGGTTTACTGACAAGCCTAGTCAACTTCCGAAGTAGATGGACCACCCTGGACAGTCTTTTTCCAACTGATTGGATGTGTTTATCCCAAGCAAGTTTTGGATCAATTGCAAAACCAAGAAGATTTACGTTTGGTACATCTTGTACGTGGTGACTGAGAGTACAAGTAAGTCTCTGCGTCTTGTCTTCATTCAGTTTTAATTTGTTGGACGCAAACCAGTGTTTCGCTTCTTCAAATTGGATGTCAGCTGTCTCAAGTGCAAGAGTAGGATTTGCACCAGACGAGAAAATGGTAGTGTCATCCGCAAATCTAAGGGCCATACCATTTAATTCGAGGTCATTTATGGCGACAAGGAACAGTACAGGCCCCATAATCGAGCCTTGGGGAACTCCATGGGCTACAGTCATGGCCTGGGATTTTGCACCACTCAAAGAGACCACTTGCCTTCTATTACCAAGATAGGATTTGAATGTGTGTAGGGCGACACCACCCACACCATAACGTTCGAGTTTGTCAATTAGGATTTTGTGGGAGATGCAATCGAATGCTTTGCTCAGGTCGCAAAGTGTCAATGCCAACTTGTCCGAAGATTCAAAAGCATCCTGCACTCTGGTTACAAGTTCGGCCATCGCAGTCACAGTAGATCTATTACGCCTGAATCCATGTTGAAGATCGGAAAAAAGGTTGTTTGATTCAAAAAAATTTACTAGTTGATTCTTGATGATGGTTTCTATTACTTTACTAAACACAGGAATTACAGAAATAGGCCTATAGCTGTTTAGGTTTGAAGGATCGCCCTTTTTATAGATGGGGACCGTTCGTGCAACTTTCAAAAGATCGGGAAAAAATCCAATGCTCAGACAGCCATTTATAATCATGGATAGAGGTTGAGCAATTACATCCACTATGGCCTTGAGGACAACAGTTGACATGCCATAGATATCCGGGCTACGTGAGGATTTAAACCCCGACACGATCTTTACTATCTCCAAAGGAGTTACTCTCTGCCATCGTACAAGGTTGACATTTGAACGTGGGACATTTTCAGCAGGATCGTCAGCCACTGATGGAATCTCCGAAACCAGTTTCTCAACGTTACCCAACAGAAATTTGTTGAAATCGTCTGGGCTAGCTTTACATAGGGCTGTATTTTGCTTTGAGAGGCTTCTATTACTATTAACTAACGACCAAGCCGCCTTACATGGATTTAGTGCACCTTCAATCTTACTTATATTATCGAGTTTCTTAGCATCATCGATCTTAACCTTATAGCCTACGTATTCTTTGTTTTGAAGTACAAGCGTCTAAGACATTCTTTAGTTTCCTGACATGTAGTCGACACATACCTATCTCTAATGGCTAAAACTAATGCCTTAAGTCTAGACAGCTCAGGAGTATACCACCAGCTTTTTGTTGGAATAATACAAATTGACAAACCACAGCTACCATAAGTTTTTAAAGTTCTACCTACCATTGAAAAGCAACATGTTAAATATCATTCCAACTGTCGACAATATAATAAAAAAATGAATATTCTGTGTCGAGACCCAGTTAACCCTCCCAGTGTTACTTGACGAAAATTCAACAAGCAGCACACTTTGTGTAGTGTTACTTGTCGATTTTTCGACATGCAGACATCGTTTACGGCGAAGGCTCTATGACTGACTGAATCGGATTGAACTGGATCGAGTTAGGTATCGTTCTTTCCGTAATATTCTAAGCTTTCTCCAGAGGTCTGTCTCTAAGCGCTATTCATTTTAGTTCCGAAAATATTGTAGCAGACAGCTGACGTGCGTGTATTTGTAAACAGCTAGGTTCCCCCGGACCGATGACTGATGTGTTTTATTACGTTTATCATTGTTTTAGTGTTAAAAATCAAAAGTAGTGATATACGTGGTGCATTATAAGAAGATTTAAGTGGTTTTGAAGTGCTGGTTGATGATCCTGAAGAAGTAGGTAGTGATATTGATGTAAATTATCAGCCAGATTCCTAGCTATGGTTAGGCTATGCATTCTTAGCTAAACGCTATGTACTGAAATCAGTTTTTTGCCCATAACTTATTTATTTGCAGATATATTTCCTTATATTATTATATAGTTGTAATCCTCATAAAATTTAGAACAAAGTGGCTATTTTCAAATATTTATAGGCCTATAATTTATACAATTTCATTGAGCGCGAACTTATTTTTTTTTTGAAAATTTTCGAAATTATATTTTTTTTACCTAAAAATTTTTTTTTTGAAAAAATGTTCCTTATGTTTTATATATAATATTGAAGCCCATGATTTTCCAAACAAAATGGTATATAGAACATTAGAATTAACATTGTTTTAAGCTTCTCAGATCCATTTTAATAAAACCTTGCAAATGCGCCAAAAATAGGTGGACATTAAGGCCTAAACTATGGACACTTGTAGAGGGTTAACGATGGCCTCTAACCGTATTATTTTCCTTACTAAGAATTGATACGACAAATGCCAATGTTAATTTATAAGTACATTGGAGAACAGACTGAGCTTAAGGCTAAGTAGATTTTTTTTATGTTAAAATTTTCTCAAAAAGACCAATGCACCCACAAGTTAGTGTCATTCTGATCGATGCGCCCCCTTGAGGATTAAGATATAAAATAAAGTTAGCGTAATTATATTGTAAATTTGATTTTAAGTTAGAGCCTAAATTAGATTTTCACCTAACTTATCAAAAAATCAATCGGACTCGACTTAACTTAGGCCTATCTGTGAGGTAGCTTACAAGTTAACAATGTTAGCTAGCCAAACTTAGCCTAGGCCTATACTATTAATTACAAACGCAAATGGCTGAGTTATGCGGTAAGAATAACTTAATGTAAGTTACTTTTTACTTTTGGGCCAAATGAGGAAAAATACAAACATTGCCTAATGTAGGTCCTAATAGGCTGTTTAGATATTATTTAAATTAAGTACCGGTACTTTGAATTAAATTTCTTTTGAATATTTACATTGGCCTCTTTATTTAGGCCTATAGAAGTTTAAGTTAAGTTAAGGCTATTTAAGACGACTGTACAAATATTGTATTATCTTTATTCATGTGAGGTAGGCCTAGCTTACTGTAGATCAATAAAGAATTGAAAAGGGATTATGGGTCTACCCTAATCGCCAACCATGATAGGTAGCCTAGCTAAAACTGTTACCCAAACCTATTATTTTCAGTTATTCTACAAGTAACTTAAATATTAAGCCTGATGCCCAAATTACGGGACAGCTAGAATTACATAATTGATTGGTAACAGACCCTAATTTTCAGGTCTTTATTTACCAACACGTCTGCTTTGTTTATTGATTGGTCGACCTTTTTACACTAAGCATACGTCATCCTGATGTTGCATCAGGCCTTCGCGATAATTATCGTATTCTCAGGGTTTAGGGGTTTTAGTCTTCGAACGTTTGAGATAGGCATGACAAATCTGTTATGTAATTTAAACGAGTAAACTTGTAAAGTGAATCGCGCGTCTGCCATTTAGGAATCTCGAGCAGGCCCAGTTAAATTTCAGAACTACGGCTGCGTACGCACCTGCGTGAAGAGAAGACCATTTTCAGCAGGAAATCATGTCTACGTTCCTTCTTACAGGCTACTAGGGCTAATACAACTACTTTGGGACACTAGGCTTGAACCAACATCACTGAGGATATCATAAGGTAAGCTTGACACTAGTTTGTATAAGTCCCTGATGTCATCCATGATTATCGATCGATAGCTCCCTTTAGTGCTAGGGAGTAAGTATTCTGTCTTTTTCGACGCCATGATTCTCGAGTCTGCGCACTAGCGTTTTAGCAGACGATGCTTTTATACGTGATAACCACTGTTTATTCATTACATGATCATTAGAAGCGGTAATTAAGTACTTAAATAATATTTATAGTAGTATTTACAGCGGATACAATACCTCAGTATGAATATTAGAGTCAGTTCTTCGGTGTTCTTTACTGTTCTCTTGATAAGTCACAAAAAAAGAAACGACTCATGATTGGTCAAAAACAGCGTTGTTCTGAGCTCTAGCGGATTTTTAAAGAAATACTAATCAGACCACACCTCACACCAATATCTTGTCTTCATTGGTTCAAGATAAAATATTAACCAATCAAATACTCTCTTACATCGGAAAGGATAGGAGGGAAAATTCAAACTCTTAACAAGGTAATCAGCAATCAGCACACATTATTCCATGATATCAATAAAATATAATCAGTATTATTTGTATTTTATCAACCTTTTTTTTTGCAATAAATCAAATTGTGTTTTTCAAACAACAAACTATATCAGCCGTTGAACAACAATCTAAAAAAAGTTCTTAAACAATTAATGGTTCAGCTTATAATTTAAATGACAGGGTTTATGGTAGGCCTACCACATTTAAAATGTTAATATGCTTACAATAAATAAAAAAAAAAATAAATAATTAGCCTACTTATAAAAAAAGTAAAAGTTTAAATAGGTACCTATAATTAGGAGGTAGGCCTAATAAGATTGTAATTAGGAGATAATTGTTTTTAGCTGTATTTTCTTTACTGTAAGGTTCATATCATACGAGCGCTATTGCCGCGGCCGCTGCAAAAATAAACAAAAATAGGCCGGTTTTTGTAGATGCCGTTGAGTTAGCGCCCGAAAAAGTTCATTCGGTTACGTAAGCTTTTTGCACATTTTCAAAGAGTATTATCAGAAGAATCCAGGAGGATGTGGCACCCTGTCCTGTGCTTTATTCATGTTCGTCGACAGAACAGTTTCATCTAATGTTTCAGGAACACAGGAAGTATGAAGAGATATTCTTTACTATAGAATGTCAGTTGATTCTTTTGAAGAACTCCTTAGTGCCGACTTCGGTTTTCCAGTTGGCTGCCAGTAGTCGGGTGGCAAATGCGTCCCGCTTAGGCCCGGTTCACACGAACGACATACCTAGCAGACTAGGCTTGGACTAGGTAAGCACGACTGGGTAGCGGACTACAGGATCACACCGGTTCACACGAGCGACATGTCTACGGACTAGGTGAAAATATCGATATCAAAACCACTCGGTTCCATCACTAGTGCACAATGAGAACAAAGGTAAGAATGCGAGCTGCAGCTCGACTACCCGATCGCTCGTGTGAACGCTCCCATAAGGCTACATGTACTGCTACCCAGTTCGACTGGGCGACTGGGTAGTTGCCACGACGGACTGGGAAGCGGGGCCCGACTAGGTTTTGGGACATCAAGCTTGAACACGACTAGCTAGTCGGCGTCCTAGGCTCGTGTGAACGGTTCCATTTGATCCTGTGGTCCGCTACCCAGTCGTGCTTACCTAGTGCTTACCTAGTCCAAGCCTAGTCTGCTAGGTTTGTCGTTCGTGTGAACCGGGCCTTACGCTAGTGCTCCGCATGACAAGGTCCCCGGTCACTAGCGCCGCGTCGCTAGCACGACCATCTGTATTGGCAGCTGAGTGTCCGGCTAACGGGTACTCGCCAACGTCATTAGCATCCGTATGTCTACCTCCAAAAGAACCCCTTTGCCGGGATGGAGCGGCATCAACGTGGCAGCAAAAGCGCTCCTACGATATTGGCCAATATCATAATGTTTCAGACGGATTATTGTAAAGAGGCAAAAAACTATTTTGAAAGTTTATCAAAATTATTAGCAGTAAGATAGCCAACAACTATTTTTTATGATAGATTAGGATATTTTGTAGCCTACCTGACAGAGGATAGCATTTCCTTCTGACCGTTAGACTAAAATATTCAAAATATCTCTTCTCTGACAAAATGCAACCAGCATAGACAAGAATAAATATATTTCTCTACATCTCATGTATTGTTACATTGTGGTTTTTTGTGGGAAATAATCTCATTATTCATTATTCATTATATAAATAAAAACAAAAAATAATTACTCCAAATATACGTTTGGCCAGTAGAGTAGGCAGGTTAGTTTCCTCTCATGTATTTCAAGTTACCAGAGGCAAGCAACCTGCTGCCAAGTGGCCTTTTGTAAACACGGCTTAAAAGATTATATTTTACATTTATTTTCATTACCATAGGCCTATTACCATCTGTTACTAAGTAAATTGCCAAGTGAAAATATCAAATTCTTTAATAACTTGTTTAAAAGTGAAACAGCTATGATTTTTTTTTATTGTCACCCCATCAGGATATTTTAGGCTGTTTTCATACATAAATTTAACGATTTTAATTTACCGACAGGACTAGGCAAACAGCTGACAATGAATGTTGTTTGCAATTCAGCACAGACAAGGGGATTCAACCTGAAGCACATTGCTAGATCTCAATCCTTTATTGAAGTAATGTCTCAAACTTGATACATTAAAGATTATTCAGTGTGGCAGATTGCGTGTAATAAATATATAAAGGCTACTTACAGTCTTAGCAATCCTGAGTTAATTGAGCACTAATTGAGCAGTCGGTCGTCAGTTTTTAGCGGTGCACGCGTTGTCTTGTGTTGCATTTATTTAACTTTGACGCAATGAAAATGAAGAAACCGCGTAAAAAATGTAAATATGTAGTTCAGTTTAGTGTATGATGATTGATGACTACGCACCCGACGATGGAGTTATCTCCGAAACGGCCGTAGTGCTCAATTAACTCAGGATTGCAGAGACTGTAAGTAGCCTTTATATCTATCTATACTATTATAAAAAAGAGGTGGTTGCTGTATGTGTGTATGTGTGTATGGGAAAAGTAAACTCGAAAAATACTGGTCGGATTGGGCTGAAATTTGGCATGATGATAGCTCACATTCCCGATTAACATATAGGCATATTCTTATTTCAAAAATCCTTTCGGGCTCCGCCCCAGTGGCTCTGGAGTTTCCCATGTTAACCTTATGAGAAATGGAATTATTGAATCTTAACAGCTGTTTCAATTAAACAAGTTGGTTCTGTTCTATGATGTTCAATAGCATTAAAGTTACAAGGATTACCAACAGGGTGCAGCACTATTATTTCTTTTACATTTATGACAACAGCTAATTTGCAACCAAAAGGTGAGTGAGCGTAGCGAACGAACTTCAACCTGGAGGCGAGTTAGCGTAGAAAACGAGCTAACCTGAAGGCAAGTGAGCGCAGCGAACGAGCTCCAACCTAAAGGTGAGTGAGCGTAGCGAACGAGCTCCAACCTAAAGGTGAGTGAGCGTAGCGAACAAACTTCAACCAGGACGTGATTGAGCCATGCGAACGAGATAATCTTGAAAATTAAGAACCTAAACGGGGCAAAGCCCGCGGGTTACAGCTAGTATTTTATATATTAAACCTTACTTTTGATAATAAGTACTGTTTGTAATGTATAGAAACACAAACGGGAAAGTAATATTCACTTTGAACCATCACTAAACATTGTTATATATTTTACATTTTTGTAACATCAACAAAATATCTTAAAAGTAGTTAGTGTATGTATCTTTGTACAACTATGTTCAATAGATCGTTCCTTTAAGAAAAAATGTAAAAAAATACTGTTTCCATATAAAAATCACATTTTTTAATTAAGTTTATTTGGAAATATTATAAAACGCTTTATTTGTATGAACAAAAATGTTAACCTTATAGTAACATTAAAATACAGCTGCAGTTTGCAAAGTTTTTGTATTAGTTTTGTTGAATTTTCACTTTATTTTGCCCACTAACTTGAGATGACTAATATTAATGAAATAAAAAATGGAATCCTTTTTTACGAAGAATTTAATGTAGGCTACATTTGAAAAGCAGATAGGCCTAAGTTTTTTTCTGTACATTTCAACTTTAAATTTTATACTCTACAACCTTTTTCTCCAGATTTAACCATTTAAAAGTCATTATATACATTCTCAAAAGAGTATTTCATGTACATTGTCAATGAGAGAAGTTGTGTTACTAATCAGAAAATTGTATCACTTGATAAATATTCATAAATTTATGTAATTTTTCAGTCGTCAAAAATACTAATAAAGGAATAATACTAAGTAGAATACAAATTGCATATCTACAAAATACATCCATATTTCTGAAACATATCAGTCATATAAGTTGTACATACAAAAAAATCTATTCTTCTTTCCTTTCAATCATGTCAAAAAATAACATTTAACATTGATAAAAAAGACAAATTAAAAAAATTGAACCATTTTTTTGTAGGTACATTACAATCAAAACGCTGCGTTGTCCTCATATAATATTTAACTGTTAAAAGTTGATTTCTTATACTCTATGTCGAATTCTCCCCTCCTCCATATCATCCTCCGAACTAGATTCAGCTGCATAGGAAGAGTCGTGTTTTCTCTTGTGTGGATGCCCTGTAAAATGTTAGAAATTAATTTTTTTAACGTTAAAATTAAAACGATAACTTTAAAAGCATTTGTCGATTCTTATTTTTTTTAAATAAGAACAAACTACTTACAATAATTTATTTTGTACAGCCGAAGCAAAAACTATTATTTTATGTTTGCAATGAGTTTTAGATTTTTGGATTTTCATTACATCCAACAATGCTTACTAAAAGCCTAATTAATACATTATTTGGTTTTGCCATATAGATAAAACATACGTGTTGGTTAGTTCATGGTTTCGCTAAAATGAGAAGCAAACTGTTAATGACTAGTTTGACATTTTGAACAGAAACAATTCCTACAACACTAAAATTGGCAAAAAGCTCACCTGTTGATTGTTTGTATTACTTTAAAAAAATCAAGAGTACTTTCCAAATATGTGTAATCTACTGTGTTTGATCAAATTGAATAGTCTTTTAATCCTTACTGACATTAATCCATACATTACATGGTGCGGTGTTTGAATATACAATATACTGCAGTGTTTTTAACCTCCCCAGCACCTCAGGCTTATAACATTTTATGATCCCGCACCCCAAACAGCTGTTTAATTATTTTCCTTCTGTTAAAAATGTTGTATAGGATTGGATTCATTTTGTCTTTTTATAACCTGTTTATTTGTTTTTTAGAAGGCTTTCAAACATCTACTGCCAATAGTTATGCAGTTGTGCGTTTGCTGAAATTTTTATAACAATTTTTCCATCCTCAACGTTTAGTGGTCATATGCCAAGCTAGGCAAAGCAGGACAGTGATTGTGATGATGTTAAAATCTTCAGTACCCATAGTCAATTGAGAGTACAAAAAGAACCACTTACTTTGGTAGCAGAATCGGCCGAACCAGCCCTGGTCGCAGACGCAAACGTTATCAGCTGTGCAGGTGCCGTGACCGCAAGCCTTGGGACATGAGGTGCCGGGTGCTATGTGCCGACCGATCTCACAGTGATCACCACGGAACCCCGGGGGACACCGGCACTTGTTGACCCCTCGGCATCTTCCCCCGTTGAGACAGGCGATGCTGCATTTAGCTGTAACATCGGTAGATTAGAATTAATTAAAAGTATTTGAAGTAGCCTGCTTTGAAAGGAAGTTATGGATGTTTGGTAAAACGCTGTGTTCATCACTAAGATGTTGTGTCTTAGCGTAAGTAATTTAAACTGAAAATGAATGTGTAAGTGTCAAACGGAGTGAGATAGCTATGGAGATCAGCTGTTAATTATCCGAAATTATCAAGCCTAACTATTAAGGATAGCCGGGTCCAGTTGTAAATTATAAAAAAAATACTGATTGTTGATGCTAGAGTCAAAAGTCACTACGGAGGATGATTTTGGTAAAAATTCAGGTGTTGGAAAGAATTAGAGATTTTTCATAGTGATTTAAAAATAGAGCACACACAAACAATTGTTTACAAATATTTTAAAATTATATTATTTGCACTCTTGCAGTAAATTGATTGAATAAGATGGATACAACAGGGTGTCTAGTTTATTTCCATTATAAAATTCAAGACTAATTCCAGACTTTTCAAGACTAATTCCAGATTTTTCAAGACTAGTTTCTTCAAAAACTAGTGGGTGTTGATACCAAAATGTATTGATTCTCGATTCTTGATACCGATACCAATTTTTATAGATTAACCAAATTTTCTAAATAATACTACACCAACCCCTGTCTTTGTCATAAAGTAGTATTATGATAATGTGGTGTTTTCAAGTAAAGAAATAATGCAGCAATAAAAAATTCTAACTAGCAAATTTGGTTTTTGTTATCATGAAATCTTTCGCGTACCGTACGTTTAGACATCATCATTGACTTCAGCGGTTACAGAAACGTGATCGTCGTCGTCCGCGAACAAAATCATTAACAATTCCCGCGGCTGTTTAGACATCACTGTCATCTCCCGCGGTCACGGAAACGTTATCGTCGACGTCCGCAATCACGGCAAAATCATGAACATTTCCCGCGGCCGTGGAGACATCATCGTTGTCTCCCGCGGTCACGGAAACGTCATCGTCATCTCCCGCGGTCACGGAAACGTCATCGTCGTCTCCCGCGGTCACGGAAACGTCATCGTCGTCTCCCGCGGTCACGGAAACGTCATCGTCGTCTCCTGCGGTCACGGAAACGCCATCGTCGTCTCCCGCGGTCACGGAAACGCCATCGTCATATCCCGCGATCGCGACAAGATCATGAACATTCCCCGCGGCCGAGCAGATATCATCGTCGTGTCCCGCGGTCACGGAACGCCATCGTCATCTCCCGCGGTCACGGAAACGTCATCGTCGTCGTCCGTGATCACGGAAACGTCATCGTCGTCGTCCACGATCGCGACAAAATCATGAACATTTCGCGCAGCCGAGCAGATATCATCGTCATCTCCCGCGATCGCGGCAAAATCATGAACATTTCCCGCGGCTGTTTAGACATCACCGTCATCTCCTACGGTCACAGAAACGTTATCGTCGTCGTCCGCGATCACGGAAACGTCATCGTCGTCGTCCGCGATCACGGAAACGTCATCGTCGTCGTCCGCGATCGCGACAAAATCATGAACATTTCGCGCAGCTGAGCAGATATCATCGTCGTCTCCCGCGGTCACGGAAACGTTATCGTCGTCTCCCGCGGTCACGGTAATGTCATCGTCGTCTACCGCTGTCACAGAAACGTCATCGTCGTCGTCCACTATCGCGGCAAAATCGTTAATATTTACCGAGGCCGTGTAGACATCATCATTGGCTTTCGCGGTTACGTAAACGCAAGACGACGATCGCGGCAAAATCATGAAAATTCCCGACTTTGAAATCAAATTTAAGACTAAATCCCGACTTTTCAAGACCATTTTGAAATTCAATACTAGAGTAAAAATTTAAAAACGTACGTTTTCAGGAAAAGCACTTTGCAAATTTGTTTCCCCTTTTTTCAAAACTTTTATTATTTTTTTTATTTCATTAACATTTGAAGTTTCATAAAATGTCCATGGTAACGCAATATCGTTGGTAGTTTTTTTTTTAAAGAGCATCTTTAGTGGAAAAACACAAAATCCTGTCACGACCATAACGGACGTTTAAATGAATATTAAAAATAGTTAATATTATTTTTATAACTATGTTTTCCTATAAACTAATTTACTTTTATGACCATTATACAATAAAAAGGTCACTGGGCTTTTGGTTTATTTGGTCTTTCTAGAAAAAAATAAAAAAAACTCAAAAAATAGAAAAAAAAGCCAATAAAATCTTTTTAAGTTTGTGTAACTCCGAAAAAACTTACCTGAGACCCGAAAAATCGTTATGTTTGTATAGAGGTGTGCTTCTTTTGTGTATAAAACATTGAAATATGACAATATTTTAATTTTTGAAATTTTTATGATAGAAATCATAAACGTGATGGTCAGGGACAAGCGGTACGGTCGTGAATTGTCTGGAATAATCTAAATCTTTCTAAACAATCCTTCAATTATACTGTTAGTTATAATAAAACTATGTGTTTCAATTGAACTAAACTGTTCAATTTACAATTATATTAAAGTTATTGTCACGACCAAACACACTATAATCCATAAGGCTGGATTGGTCGTGAAAAAACCCGCGATGGTCGTGAAACTTTGGTCGTGAAATTACGTGTTATTTGGCTCTGTTCTGGCGGTAGCCCTGCACCTCATGTTCGAGGATACAAAGTGGACTTCTAGGCTAATCTAGCAATTGAAATATCTTATAAACAAAAATTAACACCATGTCTACTTCATCGAATGACTACGTACGGTCATGGACACACCAAAATTACAAAAAACACAATCTTTCCTTTATTAATCTTGTAATTCCTCCTTTCAACTCGAAACGACCGGCACTACAATCCTGACGTACACCCCGAACTAGTCTCTAAAACCAACTGACTCCATCGACGCCAGGCTTGCCACTGTCGTGCTCCAAAGTTGAAAATTTTTCCCAAATGGTCGTGACGCCAAATCGAGGGACAGACTTATTTTGTCATGGTAGTCAGTTTGCAATGACAATAAAATTATAATATGCTCCTTTTTTGTAAGTTTAATAACCATTGATGACATAAAAATATGGCTTTATATATTTCGGCATGAATAATTAGTCTAAAAACAGCGTGAAAGTTGATAAATGTACCCTAGGGACACGTCATGGTCGTGAATTTCGAGACTTTAAAAATACGAAAAAAATACCTAGAACCTATTTAAAACCAAATAAATGTGTGTAACATGTTGCCCCCGTCCCAAAAAATATTAAAACACAGAATAATAAACTACAAATCCAGTATCTACGAAGTAAAAGGCCAGGGACATGAAAACGTACGTTTTTAAATTTTCACTCACTAATTCCCGACTTTCCCGATTTTCCCGACTACTAGACACCCTGATACAAGCAGGAAACATATTTTTAGTGAAATTAATTTGTACTAAATTAATTCAACAAAATTAAAGTGTATGAAGCCTCTTAATAATTTACCACACATTTTTTCATTCCAAAAGAAATAGGCCTGCCTAAGGCAAGATTACAAATTGTATATCGGATAGTGATGTAGTGCTTTGGTCGCACTCCCCTACACCCCTCTCAACATTAAAAAGGGATTGAAGATTAAAATTTAAATATAATTTAAGTTACTTACAGAACTCACAACGAAGACCGTAATATCCTTTTGGACAGTCACAGCTGTCTTTCTGCACACATTTCCCTCCGTTTTGACATTTCTCTGCACAAATACCTGGAAAAAAACAGAGTGGCGACTATAAACCATTATGTATACAGGTCAGAATGCAGCGAGCTTTACTACGAGTTGGAAGTTCGTCAGTGGTAGCTCGCCGGGGAGCTAAGCGAGCTACTAAGGAGCTTGAAACTATAATTAGGGTAGACCATGCTGGTGAGCTCGGAGCAGACAGGATCTATGCTGGGCAGATGGCAGTTCTTGGTAAGATTTGATTTAAAGATTTTAATAACAGAATACACACAATGTGGCGTATGAAATACCCATGCCTGATTTCAAATGCTTGGGAAGCTATTGAACTTGGGAAAAATTGATCAAATCTAATATAAAACTTTATTCAATCTCTTTATGTTGAAATGCGAAATGTATTTGAATACAAAATAATGATCTTGTTCTATGAAAGTTTTCTGTTACAAGTTTTCTCTTAAGTTGGTAATATTAGTGTAGTTATTTTTGTTGACTTGAGCGATTGTGATTCATGCATTTGTGAAACTTTGTATTGAAGTTTTATCCATTTTCAGGAAACACCTCTGTTGGGCCAAAGATCCAGGAGATGTGGGAGCAAGAAAAGTTCCACAAAGCGAAATTCGAAGAATTGATAAACAAATACAGGGTGCGACCGACGGCTTTGATTCCACTGTGGAATATCGCAGGATTTGCACTCGGAGCAGGTAAAATATCTTAACATTAGCGAGTGAAAATTTAAAAACGTACGTTTTCAGGAAAAGCACTTTGCAAATTTTTTTCCCCTTTTTTCAAAACTTTTATTTTTTTATTTTATTAACATTTGAAGTTTAATAAAATGTCCATGGTAACGCAATATCTTTGGTAGTTTTTTTTTTTTAAAGAGCATCTTTAGTGGAAAAACACAAAATCCTGTCACGACCATAACGGACGTTTAAATGAATATTAAAAATAGTTAATATTATTTTTATAACTATGTTTTGCTATAAACTAATTTACTTTTGTGAACATTATACAATAAAAAGGTCACTAAGCTTTTGGTATATTTGGTCTTTCTAGAAAAAAAGAAAAAAAAACTCAAAAAATTGAAAAAAAGCCAATAAAATCTTTTTAAGTTTGTATAACTCCGAAAAAACTTACCAGAGACCCGAAAAATCGTTATGTTTGTATAGAGGTGTGCTTCTTTTGTGTATACATTGAAATATGACGATATTTTCATTTTTGAATTTTTTATGATAGAAATCATAAACGTGATGGTCAGGGACAAGCGGTACGGTCGTGAATTGTCTGGAATAATCTAAATCTTTCTAAACAATCCTTCAATTATACTGTTAGATATAATAAAATTATGTGTTTCAATTGAACTAAACTGTTCAATTTACAATTATATTAAAGTTATTGTCACGACCAAACACACTATAATCCATAAGGCTGGATTGGTCGTGAAAAAAACCGCGATGGTCGTGAAACTTTGGTCGTGAAATTACGTGTTATTTGGCTCTGTTCTGGCGGTAGCCCTGCACCTCATGTTGAAGGATACAAAGTGGACTTCTAGGTTAATCTAGCAATTGAAATATCTTATAAACAAAAAATAACACCATGTCTACTTCATCGAATGACTACGTACGGTCATGGACACACCAAAATTACAAAAAACACAATCTTTCCTTTATTAATCTTGTAATTCCTCCTTTCAACTCGAAACGACCGGCACTACAATCCTGACGTACACCCCGAACTAGTCTCTAAAACCAACTGACTCCATCGACGCCTGGCTTGCCACTGTCGTGCTCCAAAGTTGAAAATTTTTCCCAAATGGTCGTGACGCCAAATCGAGGGACAGACTTATTTTGTCATGGTAGTCAGTTTGCAATGACAATAAAATTATAATATGCTCCTTTTTTGTAAGTTTAATAACCATTGATGACATAAAAATATGGCTTTATATATTTCGGCATGAATAATTAGTCTAAAAACAGCGTGAAAGTTGGAAAATGTACCCTAGGGACACGTCATGGTCGTGAATTTCGAGACTTTAAAAATACGAAAAAAATACCTAGAACCTATTTAAAACCAAATAAATGTGTGTAACATGTTGCCCCCGTCCCAAAAAATATTAAAACACATAATAATAAACTACAAATCCAGTATCTACGAAGTAAAAGGCCAGGGAGATGAAAACGTACGTTTTTAAATTTTCACTCTAGCATGTCTAAAAAAAATAAAAAATAAACCGTGTTCTCTATGTTCCTCTTTTTCCTGAGTTAAACCAGCGACTCTAACTTTATTATATGAATCACGAAGTGTTAGTTCATTGCTCTTTGTACATGGTAACTACATGTTTCAAGGCACCGCACTTCTCGGACCCAAAGCAGCCATGGCTTGTACAGTGGCTGTAGAGTCAGTGATCGTAGATCATTACAATGACCAGCTCAGAACTCTCATGGAAGATCCGAACACAGACAAAGAACTTCTAGAGACCATTCAGAAGTTCCGGGACGATGAGCTAGAGCACCACGATACAGGTAGCTTACATAATCACATCAATTAGTATTTATTCACAACTCAACATTATTTCACATATTCACTTTCATGGCTTTCACCCTCCCAGATATGCTCAAACAAAATTAAGGACATGTGATGAAATTTACGCCTCATACAGATATTATCATAGCAGTTTATAATTTTCATACATTCTGCTGATGTTTATTATTATCTATTATATTATTAAAGTGATACAATCAAATTTTATGTAAACGGTTAAGGCCATTTACCAAATAGAAATATAGGCATGTGGCATATCAAATTGAATCTTAGAGTGTGTAGATTTGTCGAAAAGTATTGATATGAATGAACTCCCAAAGGGCTCTGCCCCACAGGCTGATTTCCAAAGGGCTTTGCCTTACATGTTGTGTGTGTGAACGTGTTATTCGATTAATTTAGTGAACAACAGCTGACCAATGCAATTGCCAATATAGTTTGTTTGTTTACATTTTTGTTTACTTATTTTATTATTTACTTTTATGTTATTGAAAGAGGTGTGGTGAATGGACAGTGAAGCTATTTGTAGCTGTTTGATACAAGTGAGTGATTAAAGGTGTTCGAAACACGATGAATATGAGATTAACAAACCATGTATGTTGTTCGTTCCAAGAGGTTGTCACCGATCTTTAACAGGTCGCCATTTCATTGAAAAGTATTAAAGTAAAGTGTTAAAGTATTAAAGACGTCGTGAAAGAGAGCGGCGAGTTCATGTACAACTGTGCCCACCTCGGCCACCTTTAGGACGTAAGGTATGAAGGTTCCACTGTTTTAACATCCTTTCAGATGACAATTTCTCAAACTTGGGCCCTTTAAATGAAATATAAAGTCAAAGTTGATTAAATTAATTTAATAGTGGCTTCTGTACACCCGTGAATTTGCGGGTAGAATCTCTTGTCATAAATTAAGATGGGGATGTAACTGGGCACATTTAAACCAATAACAAAGCCATTTCGTTGTAGCCCAGTAAATGAAAATGAAATAAGTAAAATAATTTTATCTTTTAAAAATAAACTATCTTGTGGTCATGACAAGGTTCCACTAAAATTAATTAAATATGTCAGAAAATCTATTTTAAAACCTATTGTACACATAATTAACTGCTCTTTAATAACTGGGGTTTTTCCTGACAGTTTAAAAATTGCTAAAGTGATTCCAATTTTCAAGACAGGGGAAAAAACTGAGGTAAAAAATTATCGACCTGTGTCCTTGTTGACTTCCATATCTAAAATATATGAAAGAGTAATGTACAACCGTGTTGTGGATCATTTAGTAAATAATGATTTCTTTGATGATGAGCAACATGGTTTTCGAAAAGGCAAGTCCATAACTACTGCTTTAATGGATTTTACAGACACTATAATTGACGCAGTTGATAAAGGAAACAAAGTAGTTGGTATTTTTATGGACCTTACAAAAGCTTTCGACAGTATATCACACAAAATACTTTTAAATAAATTGCAAAATCTGGGTATAACAAATCGTTATATAGATTGGTTTGAATCATATCTCTCTAATAGAAGACAGTATGTTGAGATTGTGTCTGAAACAACTGGTAAAATCTTAAAACATAACTCAAAAATGATAAACATCAAACATGGAGTTCCACAAGGCTCTATTCTTGGGCCTTTGTTATTCTTGTGCTATGTGCAAGAAATGCCCTCTATATTAAAAAGCTTTAATGGTAGCAATAGCAAGTTAGTTCTGTATGCTGACGATTCAAATTTAATAACATCATCTAAATCTTATAATGATCTTGAAATTGTGTGTAATGAACAATTAAAATGTTTTCAATCCTATTTCTCAGAAAACAGTTTATTTTTAAATCATGGAAAAACAAATAAAATGTTCTTCTCAACAGTGCAAAATAAAGACAATCCGGAATTGTCCATATCAATAGAGCAAAGTCAAGTAGAGACAATAAAATTCACAAAATTCTTAGGTTTAATTGTGGATAACCATTTGAATTGGGGTCTTCATGTTCTTCATTTAGTAAAAAAGATTTCTTCAGGATTATACGCCTTAAAAAGAATGTCATTTTTATGTAATCTAGAAACACTAAAATGTATTTATTTTGCTCATATACACTCACATCTGTCATATGGTCTAGCAATCTATGGGGGCACTAGTGCACAAAACCTAGATAAAATACTTAAACTTCAAAAAAAGGCTTTGCGAATAATGTTAAACCTGGAACCTAAAACATCTGTAAGAAACCACTTTTCACAATTAGATATACTAACTGTCTATGACCAGTATATTTTAGAATGCATTATCTCTGCCAAAAATAACATTCATAAGTATGTGTTTCGCAAAGATATACACGTATATAACACAAGAAACAGAGATCAAATAGATATACCCCGGCATAACCTCACTTTTTTCTCAAAGAAAGCAACACAAATCGGATGTAAATTTCTTAATAAACTACCATCAAATCTGAAAACTAATATACACACAAAGGGATTTAGGAAATTAGTAAGAAAATATCTCCAAGATAAAACTTGTTATTCTATAGAAGACTTCTTTTTATAGCTCTATTAATCCATCCTATAATCAAGCTTATTTGCTACCAGCAAACTAGAGCTGGTTGTAGGTATATATTTACAAAAACGATTTCAATGATAAAGAAGAAAAAAATACAAATTGCAAGATCTAGTGACTGGTGAGCGAATTTAATAAATTTGTCTTTAGCCTTTTGTTATGTAGGACTAACTAACCAAAAGAGTAAAAAATGTTTTAACTACCTACATTCATAAATACACAGCATTAATAAAGGATTGTATTGCATAGATTTAGCAATGTATGTAAATAAAATAATGTTAAAATAAGAAACATAATGTACTTGTTAGTTCTTATTTCTGTGACTCTATTCATGTATGTATGTACAGTTTGAATAAAGATGATTTGATTTGATTTGAACCCAAATATGAGCGAAGGATGAGTGTAGAATGTGGTGAGATGATCTGTAGCTTTATTATACTAAGGCTGTTTCTTTGGTGATGATAATTTAGCCTAAAGATCAAGAACATTTATTCGAAGCGTTAAAAGCTACTGACTTTTCACCAGCTGTACTAGCCAATCTTGTGTGTGATTACTAGCTGTGTGTATCTTAGAAAGCGTAGTGATAGATTATCTGTACATTATTGTGCGTCTGTAACGTTTACTATTTTCAGTTATTGTTTCCCGGTCGGTGTCACCTTGTTTGTGTTCTAATATCGTCACGTTCTAGACTTCCCGATCTCGACTGAAGACTTAATTGAAACATCATTTCATAGCAAAGATGGAAGTCCAATCCTGGAAACCTTTTTAAACAACACGTGTCTTTGGTATATAGTTTGAGTGTTTAATTTTACTTTGTTGGTTTATAATATCTATCTAATAATCTCCTCTTGATCATCAGGGCTTGAACATGGAGCAGAACAAGCACCTTTCTACAAGCTTCTTAGCGACACCATCAAACTGGGCTGTAAGACGGCCATTTCTATTTCTAAAGTTATATAAAACTACAAAAGTATTAGCATGTTAAACTTCTTACTTATGCCATTTGTATCGTTTAAATTTTGTAAATAAAAGCACTTATTTTCTCACTTTAAGTTATTTATTTCATTATTACCTAAGGATTAAACACAGCTCATCATACATAGGTTTAGTTTTAATACTTATAAGAGTTCTTGGGTAACTCGTATTTTTTGTTATAAAATACAGTCACAAATACATTTAGTATTAAAAATATAAACTTTTTCAAATCTTGTATTCCAACCAGAACATGAAGATTAGGGGCATACCCACGAATACTAGAAAAATACCGGTATGGATCATAAACATAAACAAATGGCGTTTTTGGCCCGAAATTAAACAAAACCCCTATACTAACAGCATTAATTAACATATGGGTTTGTTTACTTTCAGGCCAAAAACGTAATTTGTTTATGATTATGATCCATACCGGTTCCAGTCTTTTCTAGTATTTGTGAACTGAACGTACATTAAGCAATCGGTCTATTGTACAAGTCCAGTAAAAAATGTACGACTCTTAGACAAAGAGAGCTGTCTTTCTAGATAAATTTGTTTATCGATTCTGAAAAGTTTTCAGATCTTCACATAACATTAATTAACTAGGTTTATTTTTTGTGATGTTTTGCACAATGATGTACCAAGGTTCAAATTAAGAAAATATTATCTTATCTTACCTCCCTCGCAGTGGCGTCCCTGATATCCTTCTGGACAACTGCAAACTCCTGGAGCCGTGCAGTTGCCGTTGTTCATACATTGAGGATAGCACAACGCTGCCTTGCAATAAGGACCTACATAACCTGAAAAAAGTTGTACTGTTACTTCTTGTTTTAAATATATTTTGAGCACCAATATTTACACTAAGAAAGATTAAGGAGGGAATTCCCCATTCAAATTTATGTTTCAAGTGTTATAAGACGTTTCTTTTATTTACTTTCCGTAAGGCGGTTTGTGGGGACGTTCCCACAACACTTTTTACCGCTTAATGTTTATTGGCAGCTGATTAATGTTTTGACAACTCTCAGCTGTTGAGCTATGTTTTAATGGTGCAATCATGAGGTGGAGGGGAAAGATTTCTTCCTCTAAAACCACCTAAATTTTGAGAACTGAGCATAAGTTTTTTTTTCTTCATAAAATCATTGAACAGTTGCTGTAGTTTAAAATAACTTGTCCATTCAGTATGACTTGGGTAAACAGATGGTGTATAAGAAAAAGAAAGAGAACTTTATCTTACAGCACCACCCTGTTGATGGCTTAATAGATCAAAATTTCTTTTATTGAGAAACTAGCAGCAACTTTAAATTTAGGATGGATGCTAACTTTTAGATGGTGAACCAATAGTTAAACTTTGATTCACATTGTTAACCAACCAAATATATTACTGTAACTTCTATATTTCACGAATAGTAGATTTACCTTCTTGACACTGACAAATCTTATCCTTGTTGCACCATCCTCCATTGGCACACTTCTTGTCACATTCTGGGTCCGGACCTGACGACATTGATGTATTTTAGTCACTCATCCATTGGTATTGTAGTTAAATCCCTTCACAAAATTTAGACAGTTTAAGGGGAAGGTTTCCAGGGTTTCCCCACCACGTTCTTTAGCTTAATCTATTATCAACTGATCAGCTGTCGGCTGTTGTTTCAAAGTTAGGGTTAGGTGGACGGAATCGCTTCCCCTCAAACCGACTAAATTTTGTGAACGGACAATAGTTACCAACCATGTAAATAAGAATGTCTAGATGACCTTTGTAAATTCATTAAAATATAATAAATAACTAAACAATTTGCTGAGAAAAAAATCATGTTGTCAACAAACCAAATCTAGCTCTTTGATCCAAGATAGTGCTTCTTCAAACGGATGTAAAGTGAAGCCCCTCTAGGAACGAAAGGAATTCTTTTATGGTTAACTCATTAAATACTTGCAGATTTGTATTAAAGTAGTTAGCTCATGCAGATACATCTTCGAAATCAAGCAAAAATATAAACTATTACTACCACAATAAAGGTATTAATTTTGTTAATCCATAATAACCCAACTACCCTCTCTATAAAAATGGAGATCCAAAAAATATAACAAATTATCGATCATTATCTTTACTGTCATCATCTTCTAAATTATATGAAAAAGTTGTTTATAACCAATTAGTAACTTATCTAGAAGAAAACCATTTGCATGATGATGAACAACATGGATTCAGACCAGGTAGATCTGTTATAACTGCAGCAGTAGATTTTATCGATTCAATAATAAACTCAGTGGATAAAGGGGATAAAACAGTGGGCATATTTTTGGACCTGACTAAGGCCTTTGACAGTGTCTCACACCAGCTTCTTTTGGGGAAGATCCGAGATTTGGGTGCCGACAGCAGGTCATTGAAGTGGTTTCGATCCTATTTAACTCAGAGATCTCAGTATGTTGAAATGAAGCAATTAAAAAATAACGTTTTTTCAACCTCCTGCTCAAAGTTATCTATTATTCAACATGGGGTCCCACAGGGTTCGATTTTAGGACCTGTTTTATTTCTTTGTTACATCAAAGGAATGCCGGGGTCATTTCAAAACAATATATTTAATAAAATAAGTTTGTATGCAGACGATGCAAGTTTAAAAGCAAACAGTACATCTGTTTCTGGTTTGGAATGTAACTCTTTGAATTGCCTAAAATCAATAGATGCTTTCTTAAACTATCATCAATTACTTTTAAATTCCAGTAAAACCAACTTTATGGTATTTTCAACAGGTAAACAAAAAAATCCAATTGATCCAGTGATTAATTTTAAAAATTCTAATCTTAATCAAGTTACTACAACTAAATTTTTGGGCTTAGTAGTTGATGAAAATCTTTCATGGAACTCCCATGTTGACCATGTTGTCAGCAAAATCACATCTGGAATTTATGCAATTTATAGAATGTCTAAATTTTGTTCAACAGATATTTTGAAAAAGCTTTATTTTGCTTTCATTGAATCCGCAATATCATTTGGCATAAGTGTTTATGGTGGAACATCAAAGAAAAATTTGGACAGAATTTTAATTTTGCAGAAAAGAGCAATAAGACTAATGTTGAATTTAAACTGGGATGTTTCCGTACGTGATCATTTCTTAGCCATGGGTATAATGACTGTGTACGGCATTTATATTTTCCATACCGTTCTTTTAACAAAAAATCTTTTGTCTGAAAGTATGTTACCTAAACTAGGGGATAATCACGAATATGGCACCCGACATAGAAACAAAATTGCTGTTGGTGCCCATAGATTGGAATTTTATAACAAAAAACCGTCATGTGCTGGAAGAAAATTTTTGGAAGGGCTTCCAGAGGGGTTGAGGAAAATTGATGATAGTAAAAAATTTAAATCCCAGCTTAAAATATACTTAACACAAAAAGTACTGTATAATTTTGATGAACTGTACAGCTGATATTATGTTGTAAGTTTAAGTAGTTTTAAGAATTTTGACGCCATTCAATGTACATACTTGTAAGATTTATGAATAAAGTTATTTTCAATTCAATTCAATTCAATACCTCGTTCAGCACATTCTTTTCTAAGTCGAAGCCGTAACGGAGTTCCTGGTAAAGGTTTGCCTTTTCTGCTCTCAATCAACAACCCAATTCCAAAAGCTGCAATTCCGGAACTGTTTCCATTGCATGGTAGAAGAACACTGAAAACTAAAGAGGACGTTATAGATTGGTTAGTGCAAACCCAATAGTTAGCAATGCATTGTTCTATATGAAACGTTAATGGGATATTTAATACAAAGATCTTTTACTTCGCCGCAAATTAGTGTTTAGTTAATAAAATGCAGCTAAATGTAATCAAAACCAAATCAGGGGGACCAAAAACAGTTATTTCCACCTAAAACTCTCTCGAAAATGTTGACAAAAACAATACTTTCCCCATAACTAGTATAGGCGGGGGAAAGTAAAAAGGTATTGTTCAAAGGTTTCTGAATTTCCACAAATCAGGTGCAGACAGGGTTAACATTTTAGTTAAACTTATGAGTATTGAAATATATTATTGTGATAGCTTTATATAAAAGGCTGAGTACAAATTTTGGCAGATAGTTGTTATATTTGTTGCACAAAAATTACCTTTAGGTCTGCGAGGCACTCTTCCCTTGGTTTTAATAGATATGACAGGAGGTTCCAGAATATCTTCATTGAATGATTGCAGTCGGTCGAAGTTGTAGTAGTATTTCTTTGTCCCAGATTTCCAAGTAAAGTTGACATAGCCAACCTTTTGAAAAACATTAATGATAAATTATAATATTTTAATCTCAGTTTAAGTTGAACTTTAAATAAGCTCATACGTTGGCAATCCTGCTTTTTTTGCTACATTAGTCTATACTGATCAGCATATGCATCGTTGCATATTGCTGTCTGCAGGTTTTAGTGTTACGTTTTAGAAATTTTGTGACTGAGACTTAACGTGTGAATTTGTGTTTTGGCAAGCTCAAAGATTAGGTATTGTATAAAAATCCTTATAAAGTGTGTCATTCATTTTATGGAAAGAAAGGTATACAATGTTTATGTTTCCATAGGTGAGATTACAGATTACAGTACCTAAATCAAGTGCAGACTTATAAAACATAATTATAGATGAATAATTATGTGCGTTAACTACTGTAATAAACCTTTAAAAAAAAATTGGGATACGTTTTAGGGAAAACCATATCTAGATTCTATTAAAAAATTAACAATAACACTAAACCATGTAGAGAACATCCAACAATGCTTATCTGCTGAAAGATAATTAAGTAAGGTATAATATAAGATTGTTTTGTCCCTAAACAGTAACTCTATTTATTTGTAATGTGTTGCATTTAAAAAAAAAAAAAAAAAAAAAACTGTGTAGGCTATTGCAACTGTGACTACCGGGTACTAAAAATTGTAAACTAGAATAACTATAGACAAGAGGTTGTCTTCGGCTTTAATGTTCCCCACTTCTATGAGTTTTAAGCTAATAGTTAGGTACATACAAAATTTGTTGCAACTATTTTGTGAAAAAAAAATTTGGTTAAGACTAGCAATGTTAACTGAGGTTGATTGGCATTTGAGCATCTTAGCTACATCACATCTTAATACTGCCCAAATTTGGCCGGACTACAAGTCAATTAACAAGCCTTTCCTTATTATTTATATTTAAAATATTCAACTTAGTTATTGACTATAAGTTTTGTGTTAAAATAAAATTAAGTGTTACAAAATTGATTAAATTTTTCACAAAATTGCGTCATCACTTATAACCTCATTCAATTACAGGATTTTCCTAAATTATAGAATAATTTTTGAAAAAGATTTAAAAGTGAAAACTATAAGTTAGGGTTTTAGAAATGTAAATAAATCAAACATTATTAAATCACAGTGGTTAAATTATTTTATTTTATGGTTTTTTTGTTAACAAAACTTATTTTATTTTGTCTAGAAACTTACCTCTGATGGTATGATTGGTAAGTATTTTTCAAAGTTCGGGTCCAAAATATATGGCAATACATTTCCATCCACGATAGCATATATTTCCATTGCAAATCCTGAAATCAAAGTGCAATATATTAATTAAGTAAACAAGTTTTCTATAATTAGGTTTAGCTTTGAATCAAAGCAGTTAATTTATTCATAGTAAATCAATACACACACAAACACAGAAACATGTTTTCATTGTAACATTACTAACATTTTACTTTTTAATGTCCGGTAAAGTATAGGGTTTTTTCACATGGGTTAATAGATAGAGGCTTATTCATTTATTGACAAAAATATTGAATAAATTAGTGTATAAACATTCTTTTTACCAGGACTAATAAAATTTTACAAAATATTAATTTTTTTGTTTATAAATGAGTATACTAAAACCTCACACTATAAATAAATTTACAGATCAAAACAAATATTTTTTTTAATTTTTGTATTGAAAACTTAAAATGTAACAAATCCAAAAACATTTTTTTTAATTTTCATGTTACCTATTAATTTAGTTTTTGTCAAAGTAATTTTTTATATTGCTGGGATAAAACTTACATTATAATCCACAGAACAATGGTTTAAAATTAACAATAACATTGTAGGTGTTGAGGGGACCCGAGCACAATTTGTGCATCTTAGTATAGAGCTCAAAACTTAATTAGCTAGACAAAGCATAATGCAATTTAACCTGTTACCTTTTAAAGATTTTGTGTTTGTTTAAGACAGGTTTTTTCAAGTTAACACGGTTAACAATAAAATTAGCCTAGGCTATCTATATCTGTATATTAATAGGCAAGCATGTTTCCTTAAAACCTTTTTACTTAGCTCGAGTGCATCACAGGGAAAATCTACGCACACTGTTAAAAAGATATTTTCCTGCAGATGTGCAGAATCCCTTTATAAATTAAAATAGGTTAAAAAATAAGCACAAACAAATGAATTTGAAATTTTAAAAACAAATTAACATGGGCCTCATAGGTTGTCATGCTGGTGACGAAATAACAACGAAATATTAAGAGAAAATCAAAACAAGTTGAAGGAATTCCATTGACATGTTTTTTTACGTGGGATGAAAATATAAGATATTTTTTGGTCGAGATTTCAACCACTCATGGACGGCCTCTAGTTAAAATCAATTTCCATTAACTTCATCTCTTCCTTACCATGACTGTGATTGAGCATTAAACTGAGGGATCAACTGTTATAAAATTAAAATTCACATTAAAATATTTTTAATGAAAGAGGGATAGCATCGCCGATTCTTTAAAAGTGAACTCTAGAAATAAATTAAACGTAAGAGGGGTGTGAAGCCCTAAAGGAAATTAACTTAGTTACAATTTGTCACTCCGGTAGATCATAAGCTTTAAAAGGGCACCTAAACCGTAAAAATTGGTTTAGTGGGACAGCTGTAAAGGGGATACAGAGAAAACCTCACAGAATTAAATTTACAGATAGGCCTAATTATTCCATAACTTAACACCAAAATTTTTTTCAGTAGATTTATTTGTTGTTTTTCAAACTGATGTAGGCTATTTAAAAGGTGAAAATAATACCTATGGCTTTTTATAACGAGTTTTTATTATATATAAAATGAATGAAAATTAGCACATTTAAAAGAAAGTTGGCTTGTTTTAAACATAAGCTTTGACGTAAAACAGTTTCAAAGTTTATAAATTTGATATAAAAAATCGTACAATAAAACTAATCTCATAGGCTATAGCCTACAATAAATGTAGTAAATAAGTGACGTTTTAAATAGTAATATGTAGCCTAAATATATCATATATAAAATATTATTTTTTTATAAACTATTGTCTACAATTTTTGTCATAGCTATCAGCTATCAGCTATTGTCTACAAGAACAGCATTATTGAAAACTGTGCTTATCTAAACTTTAGCTAGTTTAAATATGCTCAATGATATTATCACGATTTGAGAAATTATCAAAACAAAACCCCAACCAAGGCTAATATTGCATCTGAAGCCATGTTTACAGATAAAAATGTGATGAAAATGAATCATCAGTTGATAAAATATCGATTGCATATTTCCTGATGATAGCCCAGTTTGTCATGTCTCATAAATACTTAATCGAGTTAAAACTCAAAACTAAATAAAAATGTAAAGATAAACATGTATAAATATTTTTTCATGTTGGCTAATTCAAGCGTTCCATCCAACTCTTGTTTACTTGGTAAACCAACGAGATGAAGAACTTCGGAAATGGAAAATACATTGTCAATTTCGATTACATTCATCACTCGACGTTAACAACCATTTAAGTTAAAACATTATAAAATGATGTTGACAAAAATCTGCATTATATGCCTACTACTCCTTATTCCCTCAAAACATGATTAGCCGGTCATTATTTGTTTATTTGGACTAACTTCAAACTTCAAAGGAATAGTTAGTTACCATCACAAATTCATTCCATACTTGGTAAGCATTAAAAAACAAATTACAAATAAATATTAATTTATTTACAATTCACAGCACACCATGAAAACCACATAGAATACCAATAAATACAACACTATAAATACTAAGAATAACGTCTTTCCAATCCGACATGCCACGATTACCCACTTAATGATGCCCATTGCCCATAACTCTTTGGAAAACTCAAAGACGTCAAAAACATGGAACATAACTCGTCCATGTAAACAATAATCATCCTGTTACACCTTCACAGCTGTTCAACAATGCATACAGCTGGTCCATTGTTGCCAACTTACCGCTGAACATCTTCACCTGCTGTTCGTCAATCCAGAGGGAAAGATCTCCCCCGTTCCCGTGGTTATTCCTGGAAGAGAGAGACATAGTCCAGGCGACACTGGCGATCAACAGAAAGTACACACGACAACACATAGCTACTTGAATTAACTGAAGTGAACTGAGCTGTGAGAACTGAACTGACTAGACTACTGACTGACTCGTCCACTATACTCTCATCTCTCACCTCTTTACCCCCCCCCCCCACCCCCTGGGAACAGGTGTGCCGATGGTCAGACAAAATATCGTCTGCCCCAAACAGGTTTGCTAACAACTCTTCGGACACGCCTTCAACACCTAGTTAGGTTAGAAGGCCTATTATTAGGCCCACTGTATATCTTCGACCTTTTGTTTGGCAGTTGTACAAAAACTCGAGCCTTTCGCACTTCACTTGATTTGTTTGTTTGGATTGTGAAGACGGAGCTGGACTTCCTTGTTTATAATATAATGATAGAATGACTCGAAAACACTAGGTTTAAAATACATGTATGCTGTGGATTGTGCCACATCACAGCAACCAATTGTATTCAAAAATTTTGTATTTTAAACCTAGTACATCTTGGTAATCTGGAGGCTGTTGAAGTTGAGATGGGTCTTGAAAAAAGAAATCATTATTATCTCTAATTATATAAAAACATGTTATCTAACTAAGCTTACACACTAAATTGATTTATCCCTACAGTACTGAATCATCGATTCATGTTTTCATATTTGTATTGTTAGGTGGACTTAAACAAAGAAATTGTTTTGATTTGATTTGAAACTTGATATTGATTTGAATTTATTTCAATTATTTTGTACACAATTCAAACGTTTGGTTATTTCACGTGTCCGTTATCATACCATTGTAATTGTTTGTAACTACAAGTTTACGGAGAATTTGTAACAGCTTGACAAATCGCCAGATAATTCATATCACACGTACATGTCATGGACATTATTTTCTTATTTTTAAACATTCTCGATGCTTTATGATGCTATAGATATTAAATATGAATAATTAATTTTCCTTAACCAAAATTATTACAGTAGTAAAATCACAATTTGGTGAGTTGACTTTTCGGTTAATTATTACAACAATCGTCAATAAAAGTGGAAAATGCGATTTAATCCGTCGTTAAAATTGCAAGCTTTACTTGCTAGTTCGTAGTTTTACGTTTAAGAAAATAAGCTTTTACTAGACTCTAGAGTTTAAAAGAAGTGTTTTTAACAGACATATGTACAACAATCCTAGTTTTGTTGAAAACATGCTCAACAAGGTTATCTAATATATAAAATTCTCGTGTCACAGTGTTTGTCTGCAAACTCCTCCGGAACGACTTCACCGATCGTTATGAAATTTGGTGTGTAAATTCTGTAGGTATGCGAATCGGACGTAAACTATTTCCCGTTTCGAAATTCTTTAAAGGGCTCCGCCCCAGTGGCTCTGGAGTTTCCCATGTTAACCTTATGAGAAATGGATAATGAATCTTAACAGCTGTTTCAATTAAACAAGTTGGTTCTGTTCTATGATGTTCAACAGCATTAAAGTTACAAGGATTACCAACAGGGTGCAGCACTATTATTTCTTATTTCTTTTACATTTATGACAACAGCTAATTTGCAACCAAAAAGTGAGTGAGCGTAGCGAACGAACTTCAACCTGGAGGCGAGTTAGCGTAGCGAACGAGCTAACCTGAAGGCAAGTGAGCGCAGCGAACGAGCTCCAACCTAAAGGTGAGTGAGCATAGCGAACGAACTTCAACCTGGAGGCGAGTTAGCGTAGCGAACGAGCTAACCTGAAGGCAAGTGAGCGCAGCGAACGAGCTCCAACCTAAAGGTGAGTGAGCGTAGCGAACGAGCTCCAACCCAAAGGTGAGTGAGCGTAGCGAACAAACTTTAACCTGGAGGCGAGTTAGCGTAGCGAACGAGCTAACCTGAAGGCAAGTGAGCGCAGCGAACGAGCTCCAACCTAAAGGTGAGTGAGCGTAGCGAACGAGCTCCAACCCAAAGGTGAGTGAGCGTAGCGGACGAACTTCAACCTGGAGGCGAGTTAGCGTAGCGAACGAGCTAACCTGAAGGCAAGTGAGCGCAGCGAACGAGCTCCAACCTAAAGGTGAGTGAGCGTAGCGAACGAGCTCCAACCCAAAGGTGAGTGAGCGTAGCGAACGAACTTCAACCAGGACGTGATTGAGCGATGCGAACGAGATCATCTTGAAAATTAAACGTAACGGTACTTTCTTTCCATCGGTCTGTCTTAGGGGAAACCTATAACTTAGGCGATACGAAGTTCGCCGGGTCAGCTAGTCTATCTATAATATTAAAACGAAACAGTGTTTTTTTTATTTCACGATTCTGAATCAACCACTCGACGGATTTACATGATTTTTGTGTTGAAAGAAAGATAATTTTGAGAACTAGGGAATGTCGAAGCCATAATTGTAGTTTTGGGTCCCAGTTTTTGTATAAATTAAGTTTTAATTTTTAAAAAGTCTAGCAGCCGACGCTTAGATTCTAAACTAGCTTTCGGCATAAAATAATTTGCTTAATATAACAGCTGTACACATTCAGCTTTTGTGTCACAAATTCAGCATTTGGATAAAAATGTAAAGACATACTTAGCGTTGACTTATTTATACTATGTGTAATGCTAATCATTGATACGTTCAATTCATCTGTAAGAGGATGACAGGATTAATTAAATATACATAGTAAAATACTAGGATGTTCAAAATATTTTTTAAAGCAATCTTTGTAATCTTGATTTGTTTTAGAGCAATATAATTTGTTTTAACTAACAGCTGGTTAAATATAAACTATGGAACTATGAGGTTATTTTATTTACTCTTATTTTTTCATTGATTATAGGAAATAAGTCAGATTAGTAGAGATAATTAGACCACAGTTTAAAATAGTTTGGACCAAAATTAATTAAACCACAGTACAAATTGAGGCTCTGTACACGAGCCTAATAAAAAAGGATAAATGCAAATTATTTTACTGCTCCACTTTTAAAGGAAAGAATAGAAAAATAACAATGTTTACATGTTTTATGAAATCGTGTTGAGTTGTGGTTACGTTTGGGGGTGCCTATATCAGCGCCCCCAAACGTGAAAATATCACTTTTATTTTAACTATGAATATATTGTAGTTTAAATTAACTAATATGGGAAATTACGATGTACATTTATTCAATGAGGGTGGGTAATTATCAAGGATAGAACTGATAACGGTATGGATAATAAACATTGACAATTACGTCATTAGCTTTACTAGCGTGTTTACTTTTTATATTCCTGCTACATGTGACCAGTTCTTTTTTTCAAATTAATGTTATTTGAACCAAACAGCTGTTTCAAAACAAATTGTTATTGTTTTTACTTTTCTTTGTTTAGACTTATTTATTTAGTAATTAATGCAGTGAAATTGATACAAAGGATAGGTGTGACGATTAGTTTGATGTTAGGACACCAAAGTTAAATTATGTGTACTGTGAATTTTATTGGATATTATCGTTTAAAATTTAGGTTGTTTCTATTCAGACCTACTGGAAATTGTGTATAGTAAGTTAGTTGTATTGTGGCATTGTGGTGATAATAATTATGGAAGAGGCAGGTATGCTATAGAAGGTAGTATCGTTGACTAGGTCTATACACTTCTCAATTGACTATTACCTTTGACTATTGGATACAGAAGTTGTATAAGATAAAGGTGCTAAGATAAGATAAGATTAATAGTCAAAGCTATTACTCAAAGCTATTACCTATAGGGAAGTAGCTATTACCGTAGGTCTCATGGTAAGACTTAGGCCCGGGACCGATTTACTTTTTCATTTTGATGTCCCCAGAGGCCAAAAACACCATGCGTTCAAATTTTTATATATGTATATATATATATAGGCCTATATAGGTATATATATATATAGATTTATATATATATATATGTGTCCGTGAACACGATAACTTGAGTAATTTTTATCCGATTTTGATGAAATTTGGTTTGAAGGTGTAAGGCGGGATAAACTTGAATGAGTTCGCGATCCAGCATGATCGGACCATGGGAACAGGGTTTTATGGGGGGTTTTATGGGGTAAAAATTGGTTTTTCTCACTTTTGACCCTCAAAACACAAAATTTCCCAATTTTTACCTAAACCTTCTTAAAGGGCCTTAAAAAACAAACAATTCAGTATATCAAAGTGTTTTTGTACGGTTATTGGTTACGGAGAAAACTAAAAAAATTGTAAATTTAAAATTCCCATGTTATTCTTATGGAGAATATTGTAAAATGTTGTAGTTTGCTTGTTTATGGATATCTTTTGATCAAACTTGGCAAATATATTCATTTTCTACTAAGCAATAATTATTTTACTTAAAACACACACTTTATTAGTTTCCTTGTAGCAGCAAACCTAGGTACTCGTTAAACCTAATGTTATTTAAATAGATCGATTGAAAATCAATTCAGCCAAATGGAAATTCGCTTAGACGGCAGGTTTGCTGCGGCGGGGGTATTTCACATTAAAACTGCAAGAAACTTTGTCTTTTTTAAACTAGCTGATCTGAATTGTACACGGTTTTAACTGACTACTGAATTCCCGTACGTAGGACGGGCTAACACCTCGTCAGTGATTAAAACAAAACTGTTGTTTTACAAAAAGTGTTAAACAGACACCTATTTTAATTTAAAACATACTTTACTGCCTTTCATGTAGCAGTAAACCTACAATACTCTACAATACTCGTAAAACCTTATGAATTCAATAGGGAATAAATCTGACAACTTTATGGAAACTTTAGTGAAAAGCCAACTAGGCAAATGGAAATTTGCCTAGTCAGCAGTTTTGCTGCGGCAGGGTTGTTTTATTCATACTTGGTGTAATCGCTGATCACATTGGAAGCGTTTGCCACGGACTATGGAGTAAATGCTATGGGCCTGGAGGAATATAACTGTCGCCAAGTAGTCTGCGACCGGCGCGCAAAAACTTGTCCAACTTGTTTTTCCCTTGAAGATATACGAGATGATCATTTATACTTGAGTGGAGATCAACTGGAGATCAAATAAATCGGCCAAGAATTGAATTGTGTAATTGGCAAAACAACTTTTAACCCTCAAAACATAACATTTACTAATTTATCTTTATATTGAAGAACTTTAAAAAATCAGCATATTTATATGGTTATTGTTAAGGAGAAAGTTATAAAAGATTGTAAATTTAAAATTGCCATGTTATTCTTATGGAGAATGAGTTAAACTGTTATAGTTTGCTTGTTTATGGATATACTAGCAGAGTACCCGTCCTTTTGTACACGGGGTTGAGGTATAGGTATAAAATGCTTTATTGTAGTTATAGGCCTTAGGCCCTACTTGGCTTTGCAGTTTGCGTGTGCAATGGGAGAGGACGCGGTTTAAGAAAATTTGGTTCTTTAAATTAACGGCATGCTGTAGTATAACACATCTACTGTACCACAGCCATAATGTCCTGCCACTGTACCTAAACAATAGAAAAAAGTAAAATATCAATCATTCGCAAAATATCTAAAATTATTTATTAACAACTATTTATTAACATTAACAACTGTAAACGACCATACTTTGACACTTCTGCACTTCTCATAGTGTATCACAGCTTTTTGGTTGTGTTATATAATTCGATGCTTTTTGTTGCTGCTTAGTTCAAACAATGAATACAGTACTCTTGTTTTCGTTGGTTCAAATTAGTGTCATAATTGCAAAAAACTGTTTGGTGCTGTACCCAATTATGGTAAACCTATAACCTTTTAATTCTATTGAATATCAGAACTAACTTGTTTAGTAAAAACAGCTTACAATTTTTTTTTATTAATTTTAAGTAAGAATACTCATAAGGTTTTCATGAGATAAAAATATGTCTATATGTTAATCGGGAGTTAGCTACCATGATGCCAAATTTTAGCCCAATCCGACCCATGGTGGAAGGAAAAAAATGTTTTTTCCTTCCACCATGAATCCGACCAGTAGTTAATGCGTGATCGAACTTCAAACAAACAAACAAACATAACCTTTCACGTTTGTAATATTAATATAGGCCTACTATTATATTATTTTAAACATACAGTACTTGGCAATTTATTTGATTTTATACTAAGTTATTTACATTTAATAAAAACACCCTTTATTACCCTCCTTAGTAGCAGCAAACCTAAGCACAGTGCCTGTTAAACCTATAATAATGTGATTGAAATAGATTTAAGTAAAAATCAAACCAGGCAAAGGAAATTCGCTTAGTCTGCAAGTTTTTGTACATTTTATGAAATTACATTAAAAAAGTTATCCTTATTTATGGAACTAAGAGCTAATTATCGTGGTAATACATTATTTATACTAAGTCCCCTTAGGCCCCGTTTATGCACCAAGAGCGGGAGCGGGGCGATAGCGGGCCCGCTCCCGCTGTAAAAATTTTGTCAAAATTGTGCAAGCGATAGCAATAGCGGTTGGTCAACGGAGAATGGAAGGGGGACACAGTCTTGCCAACTCAAACTCTGCCAAATAATTAACACAACTATTTGTCCTAAGTGCACGTGCACGTGGGTCAGGTTGGCAACCCTGGCTGCAGCCGCTCCGCTCCCGCCGTGCATAAACAGTCCAATTTGACTCAATGTAGCTGAAAATCGCACTATTTAAGCAACCGCTGAGATTTCTAACTACACAGTGGGCAAATTAGAAACCGCAGCGGGAGGTCAACCGCTACCGCTATCGCTCTTCGTGCATAAACAGCCCCATTTAACCCAATGGTGTTAGAAATCGCTCCCGCTGTCACTACCGCTACCGCTCTTGGTGTATAAACGGGGCCTTACGTTCAAAACTTCAAACCAGAAAAGTTATAATCGCGGTGATGGTTGAACTAGTAAATTAATTGACCAGAGTGGGTGCTGGTCTAGTCACAGAGTGCGGGACTTAAAATTAGTCTCCGAGGTCGTGGGAACAATTAATATGTAATAGTGAATCTCCATGTGATAATGCAGCAACCTCTAGAGCCTATACGTAGTCCCGGGCTTGAGCGTATATAAAATATCAAATCAAATTTAAAATTGAAATAAATTTTAAATTTTGCTACAGTTTTATGGTAGTACATTTGTAAGAAAAGTAAATTTTTGTATGAGTTATTATAATAATTGGCCTATCAAACAGGTGCTATCTAAGAGAAAGATCAACCTTTACAGTAACAAGACCAGGGTTTGGACCGTTAAAAAAACTTTACAAATTAATAAACAACACAACTTTACAAACTGGTTAATAACAAAGCCATGAATCCTTTATGGTATCCTTAGGCTTCTACAGAAAATAAAATAAAAGGAAAATTATAACTCGATGAATCAGTTGAGAATGTGGACTCTGTTATGGTCAATCAGCAGGCGCCGAGTCGTAGTACAAACAAAAGGAAGGTGCAAAAATTTATAAACCCAAGAAAAGTGTCGTAACCAAACCATGAGACAAACTGGGAAACAAACAAAGTGTCAGTTACATACTTAACCACAAAGGTGAACAAACTGGTGTACATATGAACATACAGTACTCCCTTCAATCTCAATAAAAAAAACGAAACAAAAAATCAAGTAAAATATCAGATCACGCAGCTGCATGGTAACCTACACCATGCTTAGCCGGTCACTTTTGGCCAAATAGAAAAAAAGGCAGGAGCAGAAGACGAATTGAAAAAAAAAAAATTTTAAGTTTGTTGGTTCGGTTTTGGTTTTAGGTTAGGAGGATAGGAGGATAACTAACGTAGCATAGGACTTGACTTTTTTCATTCAAATTGAAATAGCTGTACCCAAGAATAATCGTGATCTAATCGAAGATCTGGTGATTATTATTGTCTTGCTATGAAGAGCAGATTTGCAGCTACTCGGCTCTTCCCCGCAAGTGGAGGTTTTGATGCCGGAAATGTTAGAAAAGTTATTCGATTCGTGAGAATGGGTTGCACAAATCGTCCATTTTACCACATAGTTGTGGCTGCTGTAAGTTTTTAATAAATAGGCCTAAGTTAATCTTATACAAACCAACATTTTGAAACATTGCCTTTTTAATCCTATTTGGAAGTTTAAGAGTACCCTAACTTACCTAGGGACTAAGTTTAGGCCTAGGTTAGGTCAAATTACTTTTAACAACACTAGGCTCAAGTTACCTTCAGCGGTAAGTAATTAAAGTAAACAGACCAAACCTAATGCTCACCAGCTGATGCTAAGTTACTTATTACTTAAGTTATCTTGCAATGTTAAAGCAACTTTCAAATTTGCACTTAGTGTGTTGCTACAAGGCCACACTATAAAAACAGGCCGTAATGCTCGTCTAGCATGACGTCACGATAGAAGACGGCAATGACGTATTTTTGCCGTTTGGTTGCTAGCCTAGAGGGAAGTGGGTTTGATCCCCGGCATAAGTTAGGCCTATCATCCAAAAAAATTTGAAAGATTTTGACTGCTTTTGAAGTTGGAAAGCAATTAAGCTATTACATAAGTTAATTAGGCATGCACCTACTTAAGTTAGGCTTATTCCGGCTGCACTTTAGTTTACGTCATATAGGACACTTACCGGTAACTTATTTGAATGCATATAACTTATCGATTAACTTACTTCATTCGATATATCAAGTTTGGTTAGTTAGGTTAATCTAACCTAAAACTAAAGTGCAGCCTTTGTGAAACTTTGAGGTTTGACTCCATTGTATTGCTAAGGTTAGAGGTGTGGTCTGTACGGTAATATATTTTTTGATTGCCATTAAGGCTATAACTTAACTCTAATACCGAAACCCCGGTCTGACAGGCCCACGGGAATTTTCAAAAACGCATGCTGGCAATACTGTTTACTTGAGAGATTCCATTCCCCCAATACCTTCCCCCCTTTTCCTCCCCCTACCTATTGATATAGGTATTGTTTGTTCATTTTGCATGGGTGTCGTGACCTTAACAGGTTGTCTGTTCATAATATGCCCGTCCCGTCTCAGAAGCCCATCGTTTGTGTATTTTAAAGCGGGGTCTCACAGGCCGAGGGTTTCAGTTTGTGTGTGTCTAAGCGGGGTCCATTATTTTTCAAATGGGGTCTCACAGACCGGGGGGTTTGATGTCTTCATCTTTGACCAGCGTTGCTGGATTGATTGCGTCAATGGTTTGTTTGGCTAGACGAGGTCGCTAAAGTTGTCCTCAAAGAACTCTTTCAATGAATAATATGCTCTACCAATGAGCCAGGACTTAATTTTGGTCTTGAAACTATTGTCATTCAGGCATTTAACTCCAGATGGTAGCCTATTGAACATCTTGTGGGCCAGGTGGGGGAAACAGTCCTTTTTTTGTGAGTCTGCAGTACGGGAGGTTTAATCTGATGCCATGTCGAAGATTCAGGTCATGCATCTCTACTCTTGTACAAAAGGTGTTTATGTTTACGTTGACGTGAAGTAGGCTTACGAAAATATAATTGCTGTACACAGTGAGGATTCCCAGTTGCCGAAAAATTGGCCTACAGTGGTCTAGATAGTCGGCCGTTTAACCGTTTAACGTCAGCCTAGGTAGGGTTTCGGTATTAGTGTTATTAGGCTAAGTTATATAGGCCTATTTTTGTCTGTAAATAAACTTTATTCATTTTGAATGACTTAATTAACTTAAACCAAACACTTATAAGCTTATCCGGCTAACCCTCCTTAATAATTAATAATTATAGAAATTAATTATTAAGCTCTTCTTTCAAGGGTGTGAAGTGTACAGATACAATGTATGTAGTTAGCTAAGTTATGTGAACGTTCTGTCTAGAAATAGTGCAAATAGTTTCTAAATAGCCGGAGTAAAGTTGACTGCCAAAATTTTGTTTTTGCATGACAATGCCTTACACTTGGATCTGCTTTCAATCATTCAAGGAGAATTTAGCCTCAACCACCCACCCTAGAGTCCATACCTAACACAAGTAGAAGTGAGGACTCCAAGTGGATTTTATTTGTTCTGTGCACCAATTTAAAGACGTGGTTTAGCAGGGCAGCCCTTTGCAGCATATGTATAATTTATATGATGTAGGAATTTCAAGGAATCACCGTTTTGATAAATGCCTCAATTTGTTTGGTGGCTGTGTATAAAAGTAGTATTTTAGTTGCCCTTTTAAATGCATAGGCCTACAGAAAAACTAAATAGGCCTATGGTTTCTTGTAAACAATTTTATTTTATTCCAAAACATTCCTTACTTCCTGATCATCCCTCATGATTTAACATAACAATATCTTTTTCAGAGAAAAAGAGAGCAGCACGATCAGTGTATTGAACAGGTTGGATCTTATGACCCTTTACCAAATGAAAAGAACGAAAAACTCGTTGCAATCAATTTTGAGAGGGTGAGTTACTGGATCGGACAAGGTGTTGGTGTTTCAAGGCCTGTTAGCGAGTTATTTGGTAAGATTTATTTTCTTTATCATTTAAACATATGAGTTAGCCTACAATAAGCATAGTAAGGTTATCCATTGACTGATGAGGGTCCCAAGGTTTTAAGTCACCGGGTAATCACGATTGCTATGTTCTCTAAAGCTAAGTTTAAGAGGATGTTATTTACCATAGCTATTTTTAAGCATGAAGCTTTCTACGTCTAGTCATAAAATAAAGCTTGATAAAAGTACCCTGGACAACATTTTACCAATGAATACACAAACTATAAAGAAGAACAGGTCCTATGGACAATATTCTAACAGTATTTTCAAATTTGGCGCGCAAAATATCTGTAGTTATGCACTGAACCACCACTCAGCGCTGTAGTCAAGTTTAGCACGCGGTGAAGTGGTAAACAGAGAGCGACATACACCGTTTTCGTCCCCTGTGGGCCAGGCCACGAGAGAAAGAGAGAGGGGGCGAAAACAGTGTATGTCGCTCTCTCTCGCACTTCACCGCGTGCTAAACTTGACTAAAGGGCTGAGTGGTGGTTCAGTGCAGAACTACAGATATTTCGGGCGCCAAATTTGAAAATACTGTTAGAATATTGTCCATAGGACCTGTTCTTCTTTATAGTTTGTGTATTCATTGATTTTACCATATGACCTAGTAGCCAAAATTTCAGTACGCCAATAATTGAGACATATTCTACCGAATATTAATATTTGACCTGAAATATAAATTACTGTAGACAACTTATGATATTGAGATTGGATCATCTTTAGGTTAAGTGAAGATTACTTACTTATAATACAATACATTAGGTTAGGCTATTGGGGGAGAAAAATATCGACGATTGATTTTGGATGTCCCAACTACATAGGTACACCACTTTTTCTTGCTAAACTCTAACCCATAAATTACCTTCCTAATATACTTAGAGTGTGATAATTTTATATTTTCTCTTTAGTTTTTCATATTAAGATACAAAAGTAGATAGTGGATTGAGACATTAAAAGTTAAAATAGTTTACTGTAAGTCGCTATTTTATGAAGGTTATTGCTTTACTATAGTTATTAATTGACTGCAGCTAAGTCATGCTCAAATAAATCTTTTATTAAGTAGAAAATCATTCCAGGCATTGCTGGATTGTTCCCGATTCATCCCAGAACTTACATGACGGCTTGGAGAAACAGAAAAGCTGCAGTAGAAAAAGATGCTGCAGAGAAAGCTGCTGCGGCAAAACCAGAAGAATCACCAGCTGCTGAACAGCCGACTGCTGCGTAGTCTTAATAGCATTTAACCATTGTTTTTCAGATCTTCATATTGAAGACCTGTTTGTAGTTTGTGTTTGTTTGTAATAAATTTGTTAAGAACAAAATGTTGTTTTATTAGTAGTACAATAATAATTGCTTTATATGATCATAAAGGTATAGTTTGTGAGGATCATTAAAGGGATTGTGTAATTCCTAAATAGGAGAGTTCATCATAACAACACAAGAACCTCATACCATCACAAAAAAAAAGAAGAAAAAAAATGATTTAAGTTTGCATAAGTATTTTTCCTAATTATTGTGAACCGTGTAAATCTTTTGTGTTAGTTGTAGGAAATTGAGTTAATTTCTATTCAATCCCAACAACGACCACTGAATATATTGTTATTTGTTTGTCGTGTATTACAGTGTGCAGTGTGTTTGAGTATTAATACAACTTCCAATTCATTGTCTAATAGAAAATGGCTTTAGTCATCTCATTTATACACAAATAATATTTCTGTCATAGAATGGTGTGTTTTTGTTATTTAAATTTAGTCATTAATTAAAAGATTTTAAACTGCTAAAAACTAACCAGAGATGAAAAACACCAATTTCTACAATATTGTATAACATTTTTTTCATCAGTTGTAAAGGTTTTCAGTTTTCAAAGACCTCTGAAGCTCTGGCACAGTCAATGGACTAAGACTTGTGTGTCTCCGCAGATTAGTTCCTCCAACCTCTGGGATGAAAAAGTATTACTGTATCATCTATTCTGATCAAATATTTTAGTTTCAAAAGGTGGATAATAGATATTAACTGACAGACATCGCCTATGTGGAGACCTATCCGATTGTTGAAATATTATATATATTTCTTATAGGAGTAAAACATAGTTTAAGACTTCGTCACAAACACCATCTAAGTTGTTAAGTAAAGGATGGTTGAGTGGGTATAAAAAAATTGAAAAGTAATAACATTATTAATATAAAATATGGTTTATGGTATTTATTTCACATTTTTGTCAACAAATAATGGAAAAATACACCCTCTTTTGGTAAAACTTTTAAAAATATACTTTAACACATAACAACAAAAATCTATCTTTTGAATCCATCTTAATGGATCAATAGTTTTAAAAATCTATACATTCTCAGTACTAAGATTAGTAAACTAAAGCTATTCTAAAGCTGAACATGTCTTTTGCAACACTTATGGGTTTTTAAAATGGAATTGTTTTTTAAATTTCACGGGCAGACATTCAATTACCGTAAACAGCGACGTTCACGGCTCAAAATATGTCTTCCTCAATCTGGAAGAAAACACATTAGATTAAACTCGTGACAAAACAGTGTATTTAAGGCAAATATTTGAGCTGAATGATGTTTTAGCCTTGTAACTTAACATCCGCTGGTTCTATAGCCAGGATTAAGAAGCGCAAGAACATTAGTATAATCAAACCGTTAATGTAATGGACATTTTACATGTATTGACATTGCAAGTATATTAGTAATTCATTTGTAAACATTCAACTCAAGTTCAAACTAGGCCCTATCATTTAAAATTGTGCCTTGTTAGTGATGGCAAGATTTTGAAGCTGCAACTAAATTTAGAATCAAGCCTAATTTTTACTGTGAAATTTTGAGTTCTTGGGAGATTCTAGAAAGTTGGAATAGGCTTATACAAGTATTTTTTTTTTAATTAATATTTAACAACTATGAAAAGTAGAAATGTAATTAAATAATGCAATGGTATGGGATTTTTTAAACTTAAAAGTTTATCACTGTTGTTGCTGGTGGGCAGGCTATGCCAGGTAAGGGTGTGCAAGGAGAGGAACCGACATCACTGCCCCGTTAATATTGTCTGATGATCATATTATACAAGTGAGAAATGTATACTTTCAAAAAATCACAGCAGCACTCAAAGATTCTGGTGAAGACACTAGCAGATTCAAAAAATGTTCTTATTGGCTCAGAGAGTATTCACACGGCTTGGCTTTGGAAGTGGATTTATTTACTCTTCAAAAATTAATTCCTCTGATAATTTGTTAGGTGGTCGTATTTGATAAAAATGTACGCTAAGAGTGCACGATTGAAAATCACTATTTGGCCACTATCTTGAGAGACTACAGTGAAGACCACGAAACATTTTCACGATTTTGCCGTGAACGTAGGAGACGTTCATTATTCCTCTGCAATCGGGGAAGGTGTTCACCATTTCATCTCAGCTGCAATTTTGTTAATTTTGTTGTATTCACAATTTCATTGCAATTAAAGAAGGCCTAGTATTTCACTGATTTAAGTATAAGAATTTTTATTTTTTTAAATCAATACTTTTTTAAAGTACCAAAGTTAGACTTGACCTAAATTTTGTCTGGTAAGAAGGTCAGGGCACGCTGACAAACTTAGCCTTATTGCAAAAAAAAAAAACTATATATAGGTTTTTAAATTTCTGATAAGTTTTCAAATCACATCTACATTAAAAAAGTGTTCCTGAAATTTTTTCATAAAAAAATTAGACCAAAATTATTATTTTTCTAACATAGGTCTTTTGAACTATCATATACATCCTACCAGTTTATAAAGCTCAGTTGAAAAACTTTAAAGATATAAATTTGTATTTATAAAAAAGGTGGATATCTTGGTGAATAAGCATTTTCGGACATCCCTTCACATGAACTTTTTTCTTTGTTTTGGCATGAGGATCCATATCCCAAAGCCCTGAAACGTTTTTATGGACACCCCCTGCATATAATATTTTAGTGCAAAAATAAAAAAAATTGAAACAATCAAAAAAAAAATTAGTAAAAATCTGAAAAATATTATTCAAAACGCACAAAAATACAATAAGCTACATGACAAGAGAAGCTGTAGATTTTATTAATATTTTAAGTTTGGAAGTTAAACATTGGCATTGAAGTTAGATTTCAATTCAAACATACTGGCCATTTGTTTACCTTCAATTTTATTTGATGGTGAAGAGTGATAACAATTTAACAATCCACAGTATTTGAATACGACTCCTATCAACCTCTCACATATTAAAAGTAACCTATAAAAGACAACAACTGAAAGTAAGACTTTTACCTAAAAGCAAAAGGTATAATATGAACTTAATTCTGGTCATAATCAAGTGTAAATAAAAAAAAATTACGGTTTTGAGTTCTGATAACCCTTGATGCACAGCTTGCCAATGGAAACACTCTCTAGAGAAAATTAAGATTGAGTTTTTTATAAGACCTTGAATGCCTGCTCTAAGTGACTTGATCTTTACCTGGAAATATTTCCAATGTCAAAAAAGTTTACAGTAGATCCTACGATTATCCTATATTATAAAGTTCTCTCGCAGTCACAAAAACATCGTCAACGGTTTTTGCAATGGCTGCAAAATCTTTCACACCTTCTGTGGTTTAGCAGAAATCATCATCATCTCTTGCATTCATGGAAACGTCAACATAGAAACATCGTCTTCCGTGACTGCGGCAAAATGAAAAATCTATCCCGCAGTCAAGTAGCCATGATTACTGTCTCCCGCAGTAATGGACACTTGACATATTTCTGTGATCCCGGCCAAATCTAGAACATCTTTCTCAGTCTTGAAGACATCATCATCGTCCACGCGGTGAATGATTTTTTTGAAATTGAAAAATATTTGCAGATGTATCCTGCAATTGCAATAGTAAAAGATTGGCTTGACTTGGCCTAGTTTCTTTAAAATATCACAAATTTTGGTAAAAATCCAATTTTTTAATCTTGCGAATGTGTTACGGGCCCAATTAATTCCGATACTTGGAGTTGCAGCTGTGTCTAAGGAATGTCGGCTGTTACTCACAAGACTACAAGATCGCGCCACTCACCCCCATTCATACTTGGCTTAAAATACCTACTATGTATGGTCGCCATTTCATAAAAAAAGTATTAAAGTACATTACTGAGACTTTGGGCTACATCAGGAGGAAATAAAAGACATTCGAGGATAGCAGCAAACTAAGGTTAATTGCTGCATAAAACTAAACTACTTGTATGGCGTGAGTAGGTGAAACTAATATTGAAGGTTTACATTCCATCATTTAGTTGTCGTTGGGTTTGAACAATTTATTCATTTCTATCAGAGCTTGGTAATCTGATGTACATGTGAAAATGGACTAGGTACAACGGCTAAGGCATAGCACCTCCGATAAAGATTTGAGACGGGAATTGTTTAGTCGCTTTATATGCTTTACACTATATGTTTTAGACTTTCCATATATTTCATTTATATCTGTAGTTTTGCATAGAAAAACAATGAAAAATAACAGTTTTGAATGCCTGATGGCAGTTAATCCCAGATAATAACAGATAGTACATTAAATAACAGATGATACATAAAAAATGAATAGCATTTACAATGTATTACTATTGTGCATGTTATATGAAAAAAATCAAGTGATAAATTTGAAACTTAAATGATTTCAAGTAAGTGGGAAGAAGACGCTAAGGTAGCTGCTGAGCCAATAAAGCGTACAACAGAGACGACTGATAATAAAACTATTTCGCCTCGACTAAGCACAAAGGGTTCATTATTCCAGAATGAGTCTTAATTTTCTAATACATTAAAATGATTGCTGAACTGACATTTTAAAAGTGTCTATAAATACATGGTATAGTTTAATATGTCTGTAAGTATGGACAGTGCAACCTCTCTTAACAGCCCCCTCACCAGGCTTTGCACAGATATACTAAATATTAGAACAGTAGGCCTAGACTATGTAAACATGAGCAATACTCTGTAGACATAAATGTAACTCAATGCCGTATTTAGAAACTTGATTTTAGAATATTTTCTAATAATGTTCACAAGCAACAATGAAAAAATATTTTTTTTGTGACGGATCTGTAGTGTTTTACTTGACTGTACAAAGGTAATCTGTCTCTTCTATACTACAGTACTGCAATTTACTTTTCAAAATAGAGAAGCTATGTTAGGAAAAAAAACACAAAGTTGAATTTTAACTTTTACATACATGCATTTTTGCATTAAAACTATTTACATGATTTTATGTACAAATGCCATAAAAAATACTTGAAAACATCTAGTTTATAAAAAAATAGCACTGCATGGACACGATTCTATTCTATTACACTACTTCATTAAGATAGGACTAAAATCTTTTAAGTGATAGAAAAGTTCCTTAAAGCCAACCGGATTAACTATTCACAGCGGATAAACCGACCTCTTTTTTTGTCCGAGGAGGCAACTAAAATCACCGGTTGATCATGTGTCAGTTAAGAGAGGGTCTACTGTACCATGTAGCTATACCATTGGTCGATCATATAAACCCATCAATACCATGGGTATTGGTCGATTGCTAGAGTGACGAGTGTAGTGGAGCCTGACAATGTGGTTACAACTCCAGTAACAATCCAGCCAACCTCCGTCAAAATGGTGTTCACTGCACAGCGGCTCACCATCCCTCAGATTGGAACACCATCTGAAAACATGATAGCTAGAGTTGGAAACACGGTAGAATAGAGTTGGAAACATGGTAGCTTGGAGCTGGAAACATGGTTGATTAGAGTTGGAAACACAGTAGATTTAGAGTTAATGGTATGGTTGTTTGGAGCTGGAGACACGGTAGATAAGAGTTGGTAGTATGGTAGCTTGGAGCTGAAAACATGATAGATTAGAACTGATAACATTGTAGTTTTGTGTGTGGAAACATCGTAGATTAGAGATAGGAACATGGTAGTTTGGAGCTGGAAACATGGTAGATCACAGCTGGTAGCACCTTTTTTTGGGAGTTGGAAACAAGGTAAATTAGAGTTGGAAACATAGTAGATTAGAGTTAGTAGCATGGTAGCTTGGAGCTGAAAACATGGTAGATTAGAACTGATAACATTGTAGTTTTGTATGTGGAAACATCGTAGATTAGAGATAGGAACATGGTAGCTTGGAGCTGGAAAAATAATAGATTAGACCTGGAACAATGTTAGCAGCTGGAAACATGGTAGATTTTAGCTAGAAACAGGTAGCTTGGAGTTGGAAACATAATAGATTAGTTCTGAATTTTTTTTAATTGGAAACATGTTATATTACAGCTAGAATAATGGTAGCTTGGATCTGGAAACATGGTAAATTACAGCTGAAACCCAAATAAAGTTATACTTTTGACTATGTATGGAACTAAATCATAGCAATTTTTAATTCAAAATAAATTTAGTATACCGGTAAGTATTTAACAACTGACAGTGTGCTGATTTTAACTACTAGCTTCTGTACAATAAGCAAGCTTTTTAACCAAAATGATTGGACAACTTTCCATTAACCAAGCATTTTCTATGAGGGCTATCTGTAAATTAAGGTTTCAGATGTGCTTCCAATTCCAACACAGTCAAAAGAACTAGTTTAATTCAAACTAGAGAAACAATCATGCCAAATCACTAATGATAAGACAAAAAAACTTAAGTTGATTTGGGAAGAATTGAAAGAAAGCTGGATATGTTCCAATACAATAAAAAATTACAGATTTTCTGTAACACTTATTACAAAAAGCCAAAATGAACATTATATGTTAAACACAAACCTGGGATGTGGTTCACGGAACTCCAGATGTATCCTGTACACATGTTTACAAGCCAGCTTCCAGTAATTGCCCTGGTACATGGTCAAGATGATAAACTCCTCCTCGTAGTTCACTTCTTGGTCAAAGTCAATCACACACACTTCCTTCAACACATCGTTGTCGTAGATGCTCAAAATCACCTTGCAAACGCATCGATACTTGCGAGTGCTCGTTAAAAAGTCTATTTCACTGAAAGGGCTCTTTTTCCCTCGGCAGGCTATGGACTTGAGGGTGATCGCGTAATCGCTGATATCCAACCGGCAGCCTGATCCTTTTTCGTCGCCAACATACATTTTGTGTCCCAGGTCAAAGTACGAGCCCCACGAGGGGACGTTAAATGGACGATCACTCATTCTCCGGGGTAATCTGCTCATGCAAAAATCTGTGTCATTCTCCGTCGCTTCAGACATGTCATTCGTCGTGATTAATCTTACGATTTTCAAAGTCTCTGAATCGGTCAGTATGTTTTTCGGTGCTACTTCGCTAAACACTTGTGCGTTGGTCATTGTACACAGCCTTATGTATTTCAGTGGTTCTTTAAGAATCTGTCGGAGAACTTGGCCCTCACTGGTTTGACCTGAAAAGTAGAAGATGTGATGAAAAAAATACAATTGGCAATTGGTAATCTGACACTTGATAGGTAGTGTGACCCTACAATAAGTGAATCATCAGCTAATTTTTAGAACTAGAAATTGATTCTTGTCGTGACAGCTTCACGTTCTTCCAGTCCGGTTCTACAGTTCTTAAAATGGTTAGTGTGAGGAAGCAGAACAGTACCGTGCTTTGCTTGATTGAACAGTGATTTTTTAATATGTAAACTTATTTATTACAAGTTGTGTAATCGTGTAGGTAATCAATAAACATTGATTTTTACCATGTCTAAACTGATAAATGAACTCTAATAGTCACAGAGTACATTACAGACAGGGCATGATTCCCCTGTACATGTTGGAATAGTGAGAGTCGGCATGAACTTGGGTAATTAAAGAGATTTTAAGTGTTTGGATAAAGGCACAATAATTATTGTGTGTAAGGTATAAGAAAATGGGGTCCTGGTATAATTGATATACAAGATAAAGCATAACCTAACCAATAAAAAAAACCTCATTGATTTACACAAACAGCCTAGTAAAACTTACCTCTGTGTTAAATTTTAGCATTCACTCAAAACAAACAGTCCTATGTAGATACAGTAGACCCCGGTTAGCCAAAATAAAAGGAGGAGAGCTGTTTTTCAGTTAACCCGTCATATGCTAAAAATAGCCTATGTATTACCACGGTGAGAAGGAAAAGTGAATTTAAAACAATGTCTATATAATACAGTGTTATATTTCAGCTACAAAAATTATCCAATGAAAATACGTTAAACTGAACAACTGAAGATAAATACTTATATTTTAGCACTGTATTATTTTATGAAACCATTTAGGTTTTAACCCAAATTTGGTTAACGGGGGGGGTTCTACTGTATTTAGGTCTACACAGAAATACAAATAAAAAAAAATATTTCATAATTTAAACATTTTTAAATACTTTAGTGCTTTTATACCTTGATGTTCTGCCCACTTGACAGAAGCTTTCCACACTTCCACTTCCCTACAGTTGAGAATGGGTTGTTTCAGAATGAACACCAAACAGTCTGAGTTGAGCTCCAGAAACTGTTGACAGTTGAAGATTTCCGTTGTCCGCGTTTGCACAACCTACAAGGAGGAAACTTCTTAACATCAATCTGTGATAATTTTTAAAGGTGTGTGCGTATGATATTTGTTCGAGCCGAGCACGAGACTCTACCAATGGAAGGAGTCCAGACATGTCATCTGAGTTTACCTGTGGCCATAGTAGTCGAATATTTATTTTTTATTTCTTGTCTAAATTTTTGACATTTTTATGTCCCTGTTTAATGTTTCAACAACATCAATATGAGTGGAGATTAATATTCTTGACAGGGATCTGAAAAAACGATCGTCATTTGAGAGGAGACCCTAGGAACTATTTGTGCCTAAAAGTGATTTGTGCCTTACACAAAAAATAAATTTTTTTGATCAGAGATGGGTTGAGTCTTGTTTGGACAACAGTTCCATCAGCAGTCCTAGCAGATTTAACAACTCAATCAATACACCTTAATGTTACTAAACAATTTGTGTGCCAACATTATTTACTCACTGTTTTCACAATGTTCTCGAGGCAGTCAATACCCGTAGTGCAGAGTGTGAGGCAGTATAGCGCGGGAAACACCTCATCAACCGTTCTAGGAATCAGCTGGTTAATCGCCTTCTTGCGCAAGGGCTCTATCAGGTATTTATCAGCAGCGAAGAAAAGCTTCATCGCCATGTCTCGGGACAAGTCTAAAGGTTCGTCCAACGAGTTGTACACATACCTGAAAGCAGTCATTTGTTATCCAGGAAATTTATTTGAGATAAAAAAATATTACAGTAGTTTATATGTTATCGGTTGATATCTATTTAATTGTGTGACGGTTTACGACTGATGAAGGCTAATTACCTTATCCCAACAGTACCTTGAGTATTTTATCAACATAAAATGTTTTGCTACAACTACAGTATCATCAGGGGGTAGGGGGTACAATACAAAAACAAATTGTATGTACATTAGTTAAAACGAGCAACCCCTCCGACTCAGATCCCCTCCCTCCCTCCACCAACCAACATTCTATCAAAACATCTAAATATTTTATGAAGTATCAATTATCAATTCATTGAGATGGGGACGCCACCTATGTGCGTATTTTAACCCATATGAGTGAAGGATGAGTGTAGAATGGTGTGAGATGATCTGTGTAGCTTTGTTACTGACTAATATCAGCTGTTTCATCAGGATAACATTTTTAAAGCCCAATGTCAGGAACAGCTAGGTCCAGTTTTGAACGATCAAAAAGCTCCTGACTTTTCCAAGGATCGGACCAGGGACCTTTTGATTGTTAGGCATGCACTTTAAGAGGCATCCTCACCCCTGAAAAACACGTACAAACATACGTTGTCTTTTCCCCCATTTCGGACGCCAATTTTTAAGTTAGAACTTTGGTATATGTCTTAACTTGTTCACAAAGAGTATCTGCTTTCATGTATAACCTGAAAATAAGAGTTTTTTACATAGATTTTTGTTAATACAATGTGAAAATAGGTCAATTTTTCCAAAGTTTGGTAACGATTTCGACCGTAATAAAGTTTAAATGTTGTAATTTGCTTTTAATAGAAAAAAAATTCAGCCCTTTCTGTAAACAATGGTAAACATTTCATGTAAAATGGGTGAAAAACAGCGTCCAAAACAGGAGAATAGGAACGCATGTTTTGTAGCCTGAGCGTCACTTGAATCTACTGGTAAACTCGCTACTAGCCATCCTATAAAACTTGATCTGCTTCTCTGACCTACGCAAGGTCGCTCTGCTCACTGTGGTAGTAGAACTTACTGTCGAAGTCCAATCTATTATTATCATCATTACCATAACACTTACATATATAGAGTCTATTTACTGTGTCATTACGGAAGATAGTAACTACAATCTTAACATGAAAATGAGTGGTTCATATTAATTTTACCATTTCATTCTCTATTCTCTATTGTCCCTTGAAAATATTGTTAAAATGGAAAATCGAAATAAAACAAATGTAGGAAGGTACTGAGAAAAATTAAATAAAACTGTTGTCTGTATATTCGTTATAATTTTATTTTATTTTTGTGTTTGACATGATTGTTTGAAATAACGCTGAAACCAAGACCAACCTTGAAAAAACCATGAAATTTGAATGTCTATCTGTCTGTTACGTTTTTTATTATTCTAGTTGCGTTACAACTCAAAATTGTCTAAGATAAATCAGCATATCTTAGTCAAATTAAAGTAGTAATGGATAACAATTTAAATAATAGGGTTAATTATATTATATTATTTGTTAACAAGTTCCTCTAAACTTACTTAGAGAAGCACGAGTACACGGCTAGTGCAATAAAAAAAAATGAAAATTTGAGAATTACTATGGTGTTTACGTAAATGGTGTTTATTTAGCCCCAAGGGGTTATTTTTAAGTGAATTTTCCAAATAGGGAAGCTATTGTCTTAGGTCTTGTGGTAAGACCTCGACCCGGGACCGATTTACTTTATTGAGGTCCCCAGAGGGCTCCTATTTCAGTGAAAATCCAATCAGGAAAATGGAAATTCACTTAGTCTGCAGGTTTACTGAGGCGGGGTAGGCCTATTTATGTTTAAAAACCTTGTTCAACAAGATATGTCCTTTATTTCAGCGTATGCCTAAGGTCCAGTGTTCAATGGATATCGTAATCGTGGACATGCGAGGGTCGTGATGATGATGTGAGGTTACATGGATCATATAGAGTGTTGAGTGTTTTGCGTACATTTTTGTCAAATTCTGGGAACAGCGTGGATAGGCCTACGCCCTACAGTGAGTCATCACTGCCGCTGCAGTCATTGGCTGTCGGCTACACACCTGCACGTCACCTGATCTAGTGATCTAGCCCCAACGATATAAACAACTCAGTATTTTTTACTCAGTATTTTTAACTCAGTAGTTTTTACATCGTTGTCTAGCCCTAGTAGTCCTGCGGTCCTGCTACCGGCTTTGATTACTGCATCGTGCGATCGTACTGCTAACATTCGCCAGTAAACAGTTTACGTCGTTTTGTATTTTTTCTGTCTACTTGGGTTTCTTCTGCATTATGGGAAGAGTCTCGAAAAAAGGCAACTTATTTTTGAGTGCTAAACGCAAGAAAAGATGTTTCAACGTTGGCCTGATGAAATGGCGCCTTGAAAGGAAATTACGATACGCCTTGAAAGCTCCAACGATAGCTGCCTGGAATTTTTTTCCAGGCAGCTATCGTTGGAGCTCACTCAAAGAAGGTGATTTTTCTTGGAGTACGCAATAAGTACTGTACTATCTGCGCCAGTGCAACTGAGAAAGGATTACCTGCATCGCCGCATCCATGCTACAAAAACTGGACAGGTTCTTCACCCAGCATGGAAGCTGACATTATTTTCGAAGGTTTTTGTAGGAGTATTGAAATGTATGGGGCCATTTACGGGACCGTCCTAGCTGATGGCGATTCAAACGTCTACAATAAACTAATCGAATGTAGGTCATACAAACATTACACAGTCTCTAAGATTGAATGTACAAATCACCTACTTCAAAATTATTGCTCAAAACTAAGAGACATAGTACTGGACAAAAGGCGCCGGTCCAATAACTCTAAGAAACGTAGGGAGCGTTTCATAAAGTCCAAATTTCACAAAGTCCAACGGTTAAAATATTAAATAAACAGAGCGTTTCACAAGGTCCAAATTTCATAAAGTCCAAAACTACAGCATTCAAATAATCACCGTTTCACAATGTCCAAATTTCACAAAGTCCAATGTTAAAAAATCAAATAAACAGAGCGTTTCACAAGGTCCAAATTTCATAAAGTCCAAAACTATAAAATTCAAATAACCACTGTTTCATAATGTCCTAATTTCACAAAGTCCAACGTTAAAATATCAAATAAACAGAGCGTTTCACAAGGTCCATATTTCACAAGGTCCAACGGTACAGTCTAGGCCAGAAGTCTCTACAGTGGTTGCCACGGTCAGATAGTAGGCACCGTCCACCGGCGCTCAACTACTGATTACTGATTACTCCCTGTTGCAGCAAACCTAAGTACGGTACTTGTTAAACTAATGCTATTTAAATATGGAATAAATGTGATAATTTTAAGGAGATATTCTAGTGTAAATCAAATAAGGGAAATGGAAAATCGATTAGTCTGCAGGTTTGCTGCGGAGGGGGTGAATACCACTACTTTACACTCTTTACAACGTATCTACGGACCCACAATGATGTTTTGTGACGCGTGGCAACAACACTAGGTAGTGTAGTGCCTACATACCGAACCACGGCAACCTCTGCAGCGACTTCTGGCCGAGACTGTACCGTTGGACATTGTGAAACGCTATGTTTATTTGATATTTTAACATTGGACTTTGTGAAATTTGGACATTGTGAAACGGCGATTGTTTGAATGTCATAGTTTTGGACCTTATGAAATTTGGACCTTGTGAAACGCTCTGTTCATTTGATATTTTAACGTTGGACCTTGTGAAATTTGGACCTTGTGAAACGCTATGTTTATTAATATTTTAACCATTGGACTTTGTGAAATTTGGACCTTATGAACCTCACCCGAAACGTACTTAGAAGCAAGGTCTTCAAACTTAGGTCAGCTGTAACAAAGGCAGCTGACTACAGACAGAAGGAAAACCATAGAGAAAAGACTTTGCGTCTACAAAATGACATAAGAAATTCGCCAAGCCACGTGTTCGGAGAACATCTTAAGTGCGAGGAAATCGGCTACTTTGGATGTAAAGGGAGGAAGGATGGAGAGATAAATTACATCCCTGAGATGAAGACGAGTGGCATCTACCACAAGGTGATGAGGCACGTGAGCTATCTGTGCGACAATGCCAAAAGCTTGATTATAAAGCAAAACAACAACCCTGCTGAGCATTTCAACTCGAAAGTTGCTAAGTTTGTTGGTGGCAAACGAATAAACTTTGCCAAGAAAAGGTCATACCAGGCGAGATGTTCTGCTGCAGTTGTATCCCACAACTCACAACTCGCACTTTACAAACTACATAAAAATCTAGTTAAAAAGAGTCCTGGGAAGGTTTTAAAGACCCAATAACTTAGGTGGGTACAAAAGGTTCTGAGAGAAAGACGAAGGAGGGAAAAGGTAAGGAGGTCTAAATTGAAATCTAGCAACATCTCTAAAAAGAAACAGGAATGAACTTATCTTGATTGAAAGAAATACCGTTCTACAGTCGGACAGTGGCCTATGGAAAGAAGAAAGGCGCAAGTTGCTCACCGCATCTAACTTCGGTACGGTCTGTAAACGTCGACCAACAACGGGCTGTGGAAACCTCGTAAAGACACTACTGTATAGTGATGTTGATTGTTCAGCGACAAGATATGGAAAAGAAAATGAACTTAATGCCATAACGAAAATTGAAGAAGTATTGGGAGTAATTGTTGAAAAGTGCGGATTGTTCATCGACGAAAACATCCAATACTTAGGCGCCAGTCCTGACGGTCTAATTGGGAATGATAGCATTGTTGAGGTTAAATGTCCAGAGTCATGCAAAAACCTAACCCCAGAAGAATCAATAAGATCGAAAAAGTTCCCTTTCCTAAGTTTCAATGAGAACAAAATAGAAATAAACAGGAAACACAAGTTCTTTTATCAGATCCAGGGACAACTTCACATATCAAAACGACAAAAATGTTACTTCGCCCTGTGGACACCTCATGGAATCAAAATTGAAGAAATCATGAAGGATGACGATTTTTGGCAAAACCAGATGGAAGAGAAATTGAAAAGGTTTTATGTGGATTGTATATTACCAGAATTAGTATATCCCTGTCACCCCAGGTCCATGGAAATAAGAAACCCAGTATACAAGCTGCCATGAAAGAACAGAAGCCAGAAGACCAGAAAGATAAATTACAGTCAACAACTTAGGGACGTACTGAATAAACGTGCTAAAAATTACTTTTAACATTGAATTTTGAAAATAATTTAGTGATTAATTTAGTTTTGAAACCTTCATTACTGTGATTTGGACAGATATTGTATAGTTTATTCATTACGATTTGTTTTTTATATTAATGTATTGACTATTGGTTGTTGTATGTTTAATTTTGTAACTATAATTAGGTAATCGTTAATCTGTAAATATACATCATGGTATTCATACAGGCTTACCGCAAAATGCGTTAGGATTCAACATTGAAATATGTGAAATGCTTTTGTACTGATTTTTTCTTATAATATATTTCAATACCTGTACATAAATTAATTTACTTGCCATTTTGAATTTTTATATTATTGTTATTTGCTGTATTGTAATTTTCTACCTAGATAAAGGTATTATTATAATTATTGTCATGACAAAGAGAGTTTTTGTATTACATACATATAGCATCTAAAACATTGAAATATTGTTTGTTACCATCATTGTGTGTGTTGTAACTCTGCAAAAAATTAACAGAAATATCTTCAGTAACGAAATGGTGGCTATATTGTTAACTCCTTAAAATATCCTGGTGTGGTACTGTACTGTTTTGTTCCATTGGAATACATTTGTTTACTATTTTCTTTTATTTTAGAAGAATAAAAGAACAGAGAATATAAACTTTTATTACATGGAATCATATCAATGAAATTAGTAATGCATTTAAAAATAATTTATCACTACCATTTATAATATACAAACTCTCTTCATGTTTCTTGAACATGTACAGTAGAGTATTCCAAGACCGACGCTAGGCAGGGCAGGGCGATGGTACTGCGCGAACTCGTGGCAGTGCGCGTGCGGTGACGGCTAAAATAACGATGTTTTTAGAACGGCATGAATACTGACCCCGCACTGTTCCCCGCTCACCCTCATCTACCACCCAAGTCATCCCCCCCAAATCGCAAACAGAGCAAAGGTGATGATGCCTCTTAACAACTCAGCTAAAACTGTAAATATCTGTATGAAATAGAGTCATATTGCTTGTACCTAAATCACTACTGTAAAAAATCTATTAGGCCTAAACAAATAATTATATCACGAATAAAACTAGCATTATCGACTTCAAAACAACGCATGAGTCAGTGCCTTGCCTGCTATCTGCTGTCATTTATTGAAAAAAGATGAAATCGAGGTTTTGAAATAACAATTATATTTATGCCTAAAAGAAAAATATAAATAGATTGGACATAATACTAATCCAACATATCTTAAGTTCCAAAAAAAAGTATTAATGTTATGAAAAAGGAAGGTGCAAGCAAGCCGTTTTTAGATCTTCAAGATTAAACTATGTATACAAAATCTTTACTCACGATAAAAAGAGGCTGTCAAACACTCAAAAAATGCAAACTTAAACTTGTGAATGAAATTCAATGTATTTTTTCTTCAGAAGTAGGGCTACTACCATTTATTACAAAATCCAGAGAAAACAAGGTTTGGTAAACAAACACATCTTACAATGAGTAACGTGTCACAGATCTACATTTTCTTACTTCAGCAAAAGTTTGAAGGCATCAGGGTGAACGTCTGGTAGGTTGATAATTTTCCTCGTGTCTTCACGGAGATCACTTTCTTGAAGCATGTTGCGGAACACAGGACTGTGCGCTAGAAGCATAGCTTTCACAGCACCCAGAGTCTCCTAATAAAAGATTCTTCAGTTAGAAATCTGGCGAGTGTCTTGCAAGGATTGATTGCGTGGTAAATTTGTACAGTAAAAAAGTCATTAAGTCATGTTATAACTTAGTAGAATACGTTAACTAGTCCAATCACTACTCATAACCTCTAACAGAGGTTATGTAATTGTTTATAACCATTCAGATAATCAGCTGGTGTCAGGTGAAACTCGTTACCATGTACAGTAGAACGTAATGAAACCACATTTGACTAAAACAGCTGTTTTCAAGACTAAATCCTTGTGTGGAATGTTCGCAACAGGTTAGTGAGGCAAGAAAAATCTTAAACCAACAATAAACACAAAACACAATCGTATAGGCCTAACCTTAATCTTATTAGCCGGACCAAATACATGTATGGCATTACGGTAAGGCTTTAACGACTTAAATTACTTGCAGTCTTTGAAGTCTGTAGGTATCTATCTTCAAATGTAGACCTAAGTTAAACATGTACTGTACATTCATCACCATATTTATTTATAGCCTAATTCTTGATCGTTTTACTTGTTTCTGTTACATTAGCTGCCTTGCAACTACCAATAAAAGCCCATACATATTGTAAAGAGCCTAGATTTACTAACTTTTTTGATATATTTAGGCTAGATTTTTACAACACAGTGTATTTTAGACTACTATCCATTATGATAATACAAATAAGCTTACAACAGGTATGTCTTCAGCGTTTCCCACTCTGAAGTGACAGTCATGAAGTGTTTCTCGGCTGAACAAGTAATCAGCCGCTCCCATTGGCAGAGGGTCAACATCCACATGTTGCACAGTACTCGATGTGGACGGTCCAGCTGTTGAAGTAAAAAATAAGTTAAACAGAAAGCATTCAGTCTTAATCAAAATTCATGTTTCTAGCCCCTGGACTAATTTATTAAGTCAATAATAGGTTTTTACCTACCTCTGTCAAATAGTCTTATGATAAAGATTGCTTCATTTAGTAGCTGGGGCCTAGCAATCTTTATCATTGGACTATTTGACGGAGGTACGTAAAAACCTGTATTGTCTTAATTCAGTCTTAAGCCTACAAACCAAGTGTTATATTGTTAAAGTGATGAAGATGTTAACCTAGGTAGAACTTAAGTTACAATATGAACATCAACTTAATCTACGTTTACAACATCGCTTTAGCATAGGTTACCAGGTCTTCATGCTTATTTCTTAAGTAGGCCTAACTTAACTTAAGCTACGTTAAAGGTTAAAGGTAGACGCTCAGTCCTCTACTTGGAGCAGTGATAGATGGAAAGTCTTCTTCAAGTACAGTACGAAGTGGCTGGGTCCGTTGGTGGTGGAATTGAGCTTCTGTGTAGTGCTGGGTGTTTGGTGGCTGTGTTAAAGGGCCACATCTAAGTGTTTGTGTTTTTTTTTTAGTGGGGGCATGGTCTCCTCACTTTTCATAGTTTTCTTTCAATATAATGCAGTGTGTTTGTTATCTTTTGGTAGCTGCGTTAAAGGGCTACACCAGTGTCTGTGAGGGCATGGTCTCCTCACTTTTCCTCCAAACACACTTCTCCTACTTATTATTGGTGCCATCTGTTCTGCTACTGTATTCTTAATAATGTAATATTATGCTGTAAATAATTATGTTATCTTTGAGTATCCTCTTTATTATCTGTTGCTATTGTATTGAATAATTATCAATGTTTTTTTGTAGTCCTTGCCATTAAACTTGTAAATTACCTGTAAATACTTGTAAATAATGATTGATTCACAACCAAAAGTTACAAGTGCTGATACAGTCATGTTATTGTTATGTAATTTCCAATTTTCTATTATATTTGTTGCTACTGCATTGAATATTATATTGTTATGGTTGTTTTGCTATGCATTTTAGAATTGTAAATTGTTATTCTTGTTATTGTTATTGTTTATTATTGTTATTGTTATTGTATTATCATCTTGATGTAGACAAATTTGTAAAATTGGTTTAACCGTGGGAAATAAATGAAAAGGTTAATTTCTTATTGTTATTGTTTTTTTAATATTTTTTCTTAAGTTAGGTACTTAGCCTAATGCTAGTGACATTTCACAAGGAGGTCATGAGAGAATGGCTGCACTTTACTTAACGTCCTACACTCATTCGAATGAAAATATCGATCAAGCTATATCGTTTGGTTAGTTAGGTTAACCTCAGGGCCAGTTCTAGGAATTTTTCAGAGTTAAGCGAACACCCGAATCAGCGCCACTTAGCAACTTAGCGCCATGAACAACTTAACCGTATTTGTGAATTTTTTCCCAATGATTTTGGGAAGCACTTTTTTATAAGTTTAGGTTAGAAGAATACTTGCAATAAAATACTGTTTATTATTCGCAGAAATTTAACATTTTTACACTTTTACTCATCATATAAACTTTAGCAAAACCAAGGCCACGCTAAAAAAACAGACCGTAATGCTCGTCAAGCATGACGTCACGATAGAAGATGGCAATGACGTAATGTTTGCAGTTTGTGATCAGCTGATTGTTTTAATTTGGAAAATAAATAAATAAATACCTACGTCATTGCCGTCTTCTATCGTGACTTCTTTGGGCTGACTGGACTCGCCACCAGATGATTAAAAAAAAAATCTACTTATTGATTTGGCTTGTTTTTTATCTTACTCTTCCAAGTTCGCTTAACTTACGCTTTCTATAAGTGCTAACCATTTTGTTTTGTAGTGTTAAGAATTTTTGTTTAGTTTTAGTCCTGACTTGAGTCAATTTGTAAAACAGTATTGTTACTGAAATTCGCTCATGAATAAAGACCATATTTATTTATTTATTATTTATGTGTTGTGACAAGTGGCGCTGCGCGCTTGCTTATCTCGACTAGTGAGTGAGTCGTGAAATGAAACCCACAGGCGCCGCGCTGTACGCTGCCAACTCCGACTGCCGAGCGTCAGCTCACTACAGATCGAAACTGCAAATGGCATCGAGTCCTTGAGTTGTAGTGCTGTACAAATATACGCATTTTTCAAGTGCTGTTGGTACAAACAGAATAAATGCCTTTACTGTGGTGCTTTGAATAGGCCTACTTGAACTCTGAGAAAAAATAAGCAAAATTACGTTAATTACATTAAAAAAAATTGTTCCGTTGGCGCCACTTTTTCGTGGCGCCATATGCGGCAGCGTAGTTCGTGTATGGGTTAAACCGGCCCTGGTTAACCTAACCTAACTAACCAAACGATATATCATTCAAACGATATATGAATGAGTGTAGGACGTAAAGTAAAGTGCAGCCTAGAGAATAGCCTAAATTTTTTATGGATGTGCCGGGAATTGAACCCGTTCCTCCCGCACCCAAGTCAGAGACGCTAACCACGTAGTTATTATTACCTAACAGCCTATCAACTGTTTTTTTTTCTCTTGTCAGGCTATCATTTTAGTTCTATTTATGTTATCATTTTAAGCCTAGGCTAGCAAAAAATGTTTAACTTAGGCCTGTTTGATATTTGATGGTAGTCATTTGAGATAAGTATTATCAATAGGTCCTGTCTCTGATAATAGAGATGTCCAATGATATGTAAAATATGATAAATAAAAATAAAATAAAATTACATAGGCCTATGCTTACCTTCTTCCTGGGCATCCAGATTGGGCTCCATTGGAGTGCTCTTTTCCACTTCTTATTTGTTATTACTCTTTCTCTACCTAATTATTTTACTTCCTACTCAACATAAAACTATGTCATGAGAATAATATTTACATTATTGTTATAAGAAATCTGCTTGATGTTCTATTTTATATACATAGTAGGGATCAAGAGAAAATTGTTTTGACAGATAGAACTAGTTAGATAGGTTTGTTGTAGTTTTGTTTTTTGTTTTACAGTTTTGTTGTAGCTGTAGCCGAATTTCCCACACACAATGCCAACTGCAACTGCGCAGATAAAAGAGACTTTACATTTAGCCATTGATTATAGTTCACAAACACCCCGTGACCAAGTGTATGGCACTATAAAAATTTAGACAATTCAGAACTGTTAAGTTAATCCATGTTTAATCTATGGTTAATCATTGTCCCGTTAGGTTAACAACGTTTTACAAACCTTCTGAAGCATCGACAGCTTAAATTAGTGAATGAAACTGTGTGCGTTGCTTTGACTCTATGGGACGGCATTGTACATCCTGTTGATTGTCAGGGGTGTTAAGAAGCATGATTCGTTTGCACTCGAATTCACATGACACATGTGCCCTCCTTGCCTCTATTTGTTGCCGAAGGGACAGAAGGGCGCGGAGGGGAATATTCGATCCCCGAAGGAGGCGTAGTTGTCGCCACTGATGACTCCGCAGATCGGCCGGAATCTGTCAATTGGCTGGGGTTGACTGGCGGCGGGGGCGGTGACCTGTGGGACTTTGTAAGGCTTGCCGAAAACTCCAAACACCTGATCCAGCCAGATGGGCGAGGACTTGACGTAGCTAACCAACAGCAGATAGTATACACTGGTCACTAGTAGCCTGGGCATGTCACTCAGGTTGGTCTGTGTAAAAATATCTTATGTGCTTTTATCGTCAGCGCACACCAGAGAAAAGCGTGAGTTACGGTCGTGACAGATGGATTTACTGGCAGAAGAGTGGCTGGAGATGGTGTTCTTGTTCTTATAGTTTATCAGCTAAAGACTAAAAGTATGAGGTGGAAATGGTCCTCATCAGCTCCTGCCAAGCAACAATGCAATCATATTATATGAACCATATTAATTATGCATAATTTAAATCAAATATAGCATATGTAAGCCTCTCCCGAAAAAAGTGAAATTTCACAATATGAAATATAATGTGTTCTAACATGATTCTAAAATTAGGTCCCTGCTAAACAAAGCTTTTGCACAGAAACTGATACAAGTCAATGCTGATACTTTAAAAAGTATCAACAATGTTGAAAAAGTTGAATAACATGAAAATATGTACAGTATTATTGTCTTTTATACCTCCTCTGTCTAAAGAGGGAAATCATCATAATTATAATTTATTTTTTATCGAATTTCCATAAGTGTGTCACAATAATTCGAGTAGTTGATTGTCCAATTTTGATGAAATTCGGCATGAATTTGTTGAGCTATTATAAACTTGTGATCCTGCAAAATCAGACCATATGGGAATGGGATGTTTTGGGGGTTTGAAGTTTTTTAAATGAAAATACCTCAGGGTTTTTATATGTTCATCTTTTAAATGGAAATGTCCAATTTTCATTCCAGCCCTTTCGTAGATTTTAGTTAATGTTGTTTTTTTATATTTGATCAAATTTGTTGTACGATTCAAAGTTGCTGGAGAAAATCCAAAACTGAAAGTTAAAGATTTGAATCTCGCATGCTATTCTTTGGAGACAATTAAAACGGTTGTAGTTTACTAGTTTATGGATATATTTTGATCAAAATTGACAAACTATTTTATTTCATTCTGTATTTGATCAAAAAACACTTTTTCCCCTCCCCGTAGCAGCAAACCTAAGTACACTCATTAAAATCTACTCATTTAAATAATAGACACTATAAATCTGAAAAGTTATAAAGGAAATATTTAGTAAAAACCTAATCAGGCAAATGGAAATTCCCTCAGCTTCAGGTTTGCTCCGACAGTGTTATTCATAAAATTACTGTATTTTGTAAAAGGTTCTCGGAACGCATTAAAATGTTTGACAAAACAATACTATAAACCAATTGCAAAAACCAAATATACGCACCACTATAACTTCATCAAATATTTTGGCCACATTAAGAATACTTAAGAAAATAAATTACTTGGCATTTATGTATCTGTGTATAGCTTTATAACCAAATGGTTCAACATTCAAAGTTGTTTAAAGGGAAAATACAAGAAAAAAACATACTTAAGAATCCCACTTTCATGCATTGTTCTTCAATCACTAACACTATAAGCAAGACACACAGTTTAAACAACGATAGATTGACAAAACTAAAGCTTAGAGAAGGGAATGCAAGTTTGTTAAAGACTAACAAAAAGATGACACGGAATAGCTTGTTGTCGGTGTCTGTTGGAGACTGAATAATGGAACAGATAAGCAGTTGGTTATTTAGTACCTAGAACTAATCGTGACCTCAGCGCTCAGCTAAGGCGTAAGTAATTAACTAGGTCTCTTTCTGTGCCTTCAATGCCTTATGGAAACATCTTGTTAATTAGGTATTGTCAGTTTAAACAGTCAATGACGCTACGTTCCATGTACTGTAGTACTTAGGTTGCTGTATATATCTTAATAAAAAGAAACAAATGAAATAAGAGACACAATATACAATATGGACCAAGCTTGGGGTTGTTAAAGAGCCCTTAATAGCTGAAGGAATAAGCTATCTAAAATTACCTAAAGCTGATTTTAGCTTGCAGAGGAGTATGGGAGCATTAATTGTCTAAATGTCATTGACAATTTTTTATACTTTACATTCCAGGTATATAGCTGTTAAATTCATTTACATAGCGTATGATTCATTTACATAGCTGTTGTATTCAATCTGATAAATAGGTTTACATAGGTACCTTATAATCCGTCAAATTTACAACACAGTTAGTTGTTAACGTTGACACTGATGCTCCATCTTATATTTCCATCCCTCATCAAAAGTCATCAAAATCAGAAGATGGCAAAAAAATAAACACACAAAAGTTTGCAAACGTAATAACATGCATAATTAACTCCTCTTGTAATAAGTGTTGGTGGAATTTTTGGGAATGAATACCAAATGTTGTTAAAGATTATACAATAAAATCTTATTTATGTACAATCGTTCAATCATAAAACTTTGGATGAATCTTTATGCAGGTTTTTATACCCATAGAATCCAAATGTTTAGTTTAAAAAAGAGTTGCAGTGACTATTAAGATAAAAATGAACAATTAGTATTATACTGTATACCTAGGCATATATGTTAAATTTTGTACTCATTAAATATTTTTACTACATGCGTTTATATTTTGTTATTGTTCATTAGAGATTTATTTTTGTTGTTTTGGGTCAGCTATTGTGTTGTTTTAGATTTACTCCTGGTATGTATGTTAATTTTTTGCACTCTTTTTAAATAGGTACTCTTTACTATTTAAGTTTAACTGCTCTGCTATTGCTCTTCAGATTTTTTTTCTCTTTTGTTTTTGTAACTTTCAGATTTTATATGTCATTGCCGTTTTACTGTTACCAATGCTTTTCCTTTTCACATTGTTTGTTTTATGAAAGTGAACTGTTTTTTTTTAGTTTCATTGAATTGTTCAGTCTTATTTCGGCTCTTTGCAGGTATTTTGGATGGTTTTGTTTTTCTCTTTTTTGTTGCCTTTATTGGCACTTCTTTTAAAATTGGCGATCATATACTATGTTGTATTCATAGTTTTAAATCGTGAAATTAATTATTGATAATTAAGTTGTGGTGTTTTTTATATTATACCTGCTTCTGTAGCTTGCAATGTTATTGTCATTTGTAAAATGTATGTACTAAATGTAATCTTTTTGTAAACTGGTTTATGCTCTGTGTATAAATGAATTGAATCGGCTTAATACGCGATATAACTGACTTTTTCTCGACAGCCATTCAATAGTTACCATAACTTAACTTCTAGCAGGTGATAAACTTTCACTTACAACAAAAAGGGAAAACACACACCACATTTTAAATACTTTGTATTTTATTGGTATCCTATAATGTTATCTAGTTCACATCACAGCTTTTTCTTAAAACACTTTTATAAAGAATGAAAACTTGTCTTGCTCATTTTGACAAGGAGATTTATACAAATATATTACAGTGTCCATGGGACCAGGTAATGGGATGATACAACAAAACTCCTACTCATTCCTAATTTGATTGCTATAAAATTTAAATTCAATTTAATGTTCTATAAAAAACTACAATATTGTTTGTTTAAGAGCTAAACTGAAATAATCAAGCTAACGATGACTAATTCATCTTGTGATCATTAAATAATCCTCTCAAAGTTATTGTTAAGAATACCAGATAATACTTTTAATTAGCAGCAGATTAATTAATAAATAATAATAGAGTGAATTAAATCTACAAAACTGTGTTAATTGTTAAATTAAACAAACAACTCATCCCTATACATCTTAAGACACTTCCTTTGGTATTTGTTGATTTAGTAAGAGTGTAATAAAATGTATGTGTAGTTCAATTAATAATCAAGTTAAACATTATTAATAACCAAGCATAAACATTTTAAATGAGAATAATCTGTATTTTAACTTTTTAGTACATAACTATGATCCCAGATTGAAGTTGTTACATGAAACAAAACAGACATCTTACAATTAAGTGATAAAAAAAATAAATCATTGAAAAAGAGTTATTCCTAATAAAATGGCTGTAACATACTGACCGGCGATAGAGAAGCGAAAGGTTTTAAAATCCAGACCAATTACTTGACATCCCAGTCATCAGAAAGGCTTAAAAGACTTTTTTAAGAAGTTTGACGGGCAATCATAAAGAAATAAAAAAAAATTGCTTGAAACATCCACAAACATAATGAAAAACTAGTTTTAACTTTGTCAACAAATGAGAGCTTATGAAACTTAGATTAAAATTGTTCGGTCTTACAAATATTTCTCCACTTTGTCCAAAAAGCCAACCTTAGACAAAATCATGTCATTTTTATTTCCAGTGAACGTATATTGACAGAAAATACTAAAAAGTGTATAGGTAATTCAAGTTTTTCATATTTTGAAATAAAATCTTGTTCTTTGGTAAAAAAAGGTGAAAAGTTATTTAAAAAATTTCACGTTTTCTACAAAGTGTTAAAAAAATCTACAAAAAATTTCTGGTACTTTATGGAATCGCTGATTTGGGGTGGAAAAAAATCTAGAATTCTGTTTATGTTGAAGGTTTAAGAGATCGATGGGGTCATTTTGAAACCATTAAATTTTGAGTTAGTAATTTATGTTATTCAGATTAAATCAATAATATTTTTACTAGACTTATCTTTTTCTGAAAATTGAATACTAGTGCTAGGATTTCAAGGAGGGATACTGAAAGGTTTGGTTCTGAGCCTTCTCGTAAAATAAAAATTTTACAAGGTCAAACACAAATCCAGTCAACTTTATAGGCTATGTTAGAAAATGTATAATTTACACTCAATAACCCTTATAATATTTCATTTATTAAGTTTTGGATGGGGAAGGAGTACTATTAGGATGCTTTGCCCTACTGGCATGATGGTTGCCAATTTCTTTTTGTCATAGGACTATTTAGGATTAATAATTTTAGTTGGCACATCTATTGACCCACCATTATGCCTCACTGAATGATTTTAAAATCCCTGGGCTGTAGCACTTTATGAGCGTTTACAAGTACCCAAAATAAAAAAAAAACTAAATTAACAGTGATGCAAGTGATAGTAACTATAATTAGGATTGATAAATATTCCTACCAATATTAAATAAGGTAAAAAAAAAAAATGGTAAAAATAAATAACATCTTTAACCATTATTGTTAAAAGAATAAATGTTTGAACCATGTGTGTCCATTAAGATCATAACACGTAATATGCTTCGAATTTTCTTGAACATTTGTAGAGCGTTTTATTAGTCCAATGAATGTGTGAATAAAAGTATTTGTAAATTATGTTGTTGCAAATTCAGTAATGCTAAAAAGCAGAAGAAGGTTGGCAATAAAATCACTGTAATTCAGTTTTTTTGAGCAGGGTTCTACATAATAAAAAAAAAAAACATCCTATTATGTTGAAACTTAATCAGTCTTTACCAACATCTTTAGAAAGTGTTTTTACGAGTATAAAAGTTACTTACTTAGTAAGATTCAGATTTTCCCTGTTATGACTTATGACAACATAAATAAAAAATACATTTAGTGTGCTATACTTCTATAAAAATGAACACTTTAAATCCTAAAAATAAAACCTTAAAAATCAACTAAAGAATTAATATACAGCTTAACACATATAAGTACATATATTAATAGCTAGATTTACAGCATTTACATAATTCAAACTAACATAATTACATAACTCTATATCTGGTCATTTGACTTCTCTACTTCAAAGACCAGCGAATACTGAAGTAAGGTAAAATGTACAAACTCAATGCTATTTACACAATTACAATCTTGTGGTGGGATGCGGGTACATAAAATTTATAAAAATACAAGAGAGTAAAAGAAAGTAACAAGCGTAAATCTAGAAAACATCAAATGAAAAACGGAACATCGACAGTGATTGTGATGATAGTGGAATGGCAAGACTGATTCGTAGATCGTTCACAGTTTGCGCAAGAGCAGATTATTTAACAGTCTGTCAATCTGGTGCTCTTGCTGACGATTGTTAACAGTTTGTCAAGTTGGGCAGTCTGCTCCGTGTCTCACAGTTTGTGCTGTTGGCAAGCCTGACAGCAAGAGCTTCGGTAGTACTTGTACTTGCACAGTCTTGCTTGAACCACAAGATGGCAGTTGCGGAACCTGTCTTTGCAGTCTCCGTCCTCTGTAAAAACATTAATAGATTCTGATTCCTACTTGATTTGTATTGTTTGAAGACCCTGTATACGATTATTTATTCAATCTGTGTTTATATCTTGTGTTATTTAATAGTTATTTAATCATGAATCTTAATCTTTAGCGTCTATTTAATATTATTAATCTAGGACATTACTCATACAACATTAGACATCTGCGATCTAAAACCCTTGACTATTGTTACGACTTGACATTCCATCCCTATGTTAATGTTGTCACCAATCTATTTTTAATAAAAAGGGTTCGTAGTTGATGCTGATTTAGATAACTAATTTCTCAACACACAAACTTGTTTGCCAAATAAAACTGATGGAACAACTTATTGTGAACCATAGCAACTGTTTGACCCATTTACTATGTCAGCAACAAAAAAAAGGTAAAACATAATTTTAGAAGCTAGTGCATTCCGTGACTGGCTCACACACCAATTTTTATTTCCTAATGAAAAATTGGCGACCACTGGTCCTTAGATGGGATGTCTATTTCAGTATCCGATAGTCAATGATAACATCAAATTGATGACATTTTTATGAACAAAAATATTGCCCACCTGGTTTTGTCACATTTTGAATCTGAGGCTGGTCTCTCAGGCTCTCATTCGTCTGAACACTGCTGTCTTTTTTCTCACTCTCTGAAAATACAATAAATGAGAGTTACACACACACCAATTCAAAATTATAAAGTGACAACTTGTAAACCACTACTTTTCTGTAATCATAAAAAAATAAATATAATTGGAAAAAAAGGGTCGCCGGATGACTGCCCCCCGGAAAACTACCCCCCAAGCAGGTTCCTACGTCATATTGAGGCCAGAGACCGGGGGGGGGGGGCAGTTTTCCAGTCACGGACACTCAAATTTAGTTGTCAAACAGTTCTAATCTAACCTAACCTAACCAACCAAACTTGCTGTAACATTTCGAAAATCTGTTTTATATTCACCACATGCCTTTTCTATTATCCAACGGAATTATTCGAATTAAAATTAAAATTAAATAGCATGATTTGTCTACGGGGGGTAGTATTCCAGTCGCGGACACGGCTTCCATATTGGTTAGTTAGCAGATTTTGTGACGTCACGTTTCACCTGGGGGGGGTAGTTTTTTGGGGGATAGTATTCCGCATCCCCGAAAAAAAGATAGAGAGAATTTTATGTTTCATTAAATAACTTCTTGACCAGCCTCGTATGTGTTATTAAATTAATAAATATATTTAAACTTAATATTGTTTACTCACAAGAAGGTAAATTCATATAAAAGACTGTAAGTGGTGATCGATTTTGGTTGGACACTCCAATCATCATCAGACCCAATAGGCGAGTGGCATTCTTCTTGTCATTCTAAAAAGGTTTAAATACCTGCTATTAGGCAATCCATTCAATTGTAGTAACAACTAGTTTCGGATTGTATATTATTGATCCATCATCAGGTAGTAAAAGGACTTCCTTTCTTCATAATGAAGAGCATCACATTTAACACAAACATAAATAAACATTTACAAGACAAGAACACGGAAAAAAAAATTATGGTAGGTAACTGATCAGTCGTAACAGAAAGGAACATGCTTTGTACCACCTGATGATGGATCAATATATGATCCGAAACTAGTTGCGACTGCAATTGAATGGATTTCCTAATAGCAGGTATTTAAACCTTTTTACTATTATTTGGCAATCTGGAGGCTAACATTACAATTCTTGCCATTAGCTTATTGGGTCTAATGATGATTTTGGAGTTGTTGGAGTGTCCAATTGAAATAAATTACCTCTTACCATCTTTTAAATGTATTTACCATCATGTGGGTTAACAGTTAAGTGTAAATATATTTATTAAAAGTGTTAGTTGACATATTTTGATATATTTGTACTTTCAGAGGATTCATTACATGATAGCAATCAGCAATACAAACCTAGGTTCTTACTTCAACCTGAATATGGATGTGGGGTGAGTCTAGAATAGAGTTAAGTGAGATAATCTGTGTAGAATATTCTGTGAAAATAACTAAGACCAGCTGTTCCTTAGTCAGGACCATGTAAAAGCCCAATGAGTATGGACAGTTAGTTGGGCCCAGTTTTTATTCTCTGCTAAGTTTTTCAGGATCAAATTGGCAACCACTGATTTTAAGGCATTATGATCAGCTACCCCACTGTCTGGTATCATTCTTACATACATTATCCATTAACACACAATTAATATTTTAATTATCAACACTCATTACAAACGCTGATTATTCATCAGACAATGACTCACCTATGTTAGGGCACTTGTGTGAGTTGCAAGAGCGTCGTGATGGTGGCTTGGAAGTCTCACTGCATCCCATCCCCACTTGTTGGGACTCGTCCAAACACCTGACGTCCCGACGCTGCACGCCTGTGTCACAAGATCTCGAGCACTGCAAAAGGTAACAAGTTAGGCCTCCTAACAAGGTAAAAGCACTTGGATCAGGAATACATTAGGGAACACAACTAACTTACCTCAGAAAAGAATTCCAGGCAGTTGAGAGCACCCAAATGTTCACAACAATTATTTTGATATTTTGCAACTACAAGGGGGTTTCTAAAAAAAAGTACAGTAGTATATGCTCCTTAAGCTATGGTTTCCAAGATCACGCCGGGCGGGCAGTGTGAGTGGACAAGTGTGATTACGTAATCAAGTTTAAACTGAAGCCATGTTTTTATATGTTTTTCCAAGCGCGAGAGATCACGCTGGACATGAGTTTTCCCGCCATCTGTCCGGCGGCGTGAGTCCTGAGCATGGCATGCTGAAAATGACCCAAGTCATTTCTGGCGTGTACGCCAAGCGGACAAGTGTAGGACTCTGTGAGGATTCTTGTAAAAATGTAAAAATCACACTTAGTTTATTTCGGTGTGATTGTAATAAAAGTAAAATGTATTTAACAAAACTGTAACTATCATCCTATATTGATTTTATTCTTTTCCGTGATATTGTAATAGAATCCAATTGCTTTGAACAAATGGTTTGTTTTTCATTTTAACCAAAACTATTTTTATGTGTCTTTTTGTTTCTAGAACCAGATGGTTGAGCTATGTTTGGTAGTTTTTACTTATTTTAAGGACTATAAAGTTGTTTTAATAACTCCGATGTTATTTCAAACAGTTTTGACGATATAGTATACATTTAGTTTGTTTGTAAATGTCTCATTTATATGCAATTTTTTGTCATTGTTGACTCTAGCTCATTTCCCAGGCGAAATAACCGCGAATGTCCGCTTTCTTGCAAACCACTCTCACGCCGAGCTTCATCGGACATCCGCCGGACAAAAATTAGCGCCAACGGACATCACACCGGACAGATCACGCTGGCCTGATCTTGGAAACCCTAGCTTTAGGGGTAATGAACTGACTGGCACTCTTTTTTTATAAGTTTATTAAGCACCTTAACAAACTACTAGAAATACATTTTGATCAACGAGTTTTATTTCTGGGCGTTGTATTTCTGGGTGTTGTAGCTATGGGGGGATTATAATCATTATTGGATTTTGTTAGTGATATTAAAGGAAAGTAGCCAAGAAAGACTGCATCCTCCCTAAAAAGAAAAAGTTGAGGACATATTTAAGTGCCTGGTCTCAAATGTTCTTTGATTAGCTGAACTTTATCCCTTTAAAGGAATTTCCAATCAACTACTGGGCTTTCCTTTAGACTATACAATTATCAAAAACCGTCTGACAAAACCCAAATGTTTGACCAAACAGTATGTTTGTATGGTTTACCTGAGACCATTCTCCCATGTACCACTCGGCACCGCAAGGTTGCAGTTTGCACTGCTGCTCGGCCGCTGGTTTGTCGCTCGCTCTACAATTGTCATCAGCTGTTGGGAACATCTGTCCTCCTCCCTGCGGCTTGGATACACAGATGATGCTTCGAGTCTGCTTCCCCCAGCCACAGCTGGCAGTACACTGTGAAGGAAAACAGTACAGACCTCCAATAGGTATACACTCTCTTCAATTTAATAGGTACTAATGTTGTTGGTCTAGTGGTTGGCATCTCAAACTTTGGTGCAAGAGGGACAAGGTACGAGTCTCAACATATCAACAAAGTTTGAGGATTAAGATTGCTTTATTTTAAAAGCGTTAGTGATTCTTCGTCTCAAAATACCTCTGACATAGAAAAAGTGTCAAAAATGATAACCTTGATCACATAAAATACATACTTGTCACACCACCCCAAAGACAATTCTCCTGAACTTTGCCCCATTTATAAAATTAAGACATGGATACTTGTCATTTAATATTTTTTTTAAATAGCCACATAACTTAAAAACAAATGTTGAAATTATTAAGCGCAACATTTAGCAAGCCAGCACAACAGCAGCAAGAACCGGATTTTTGCTATCTGTACCAGAGGTATATTATTGAGAGAAACTTTAAGGCTTTATTTTAAGGGAAAGTTTCATTTTTAATGTAAGTTGTTGAAGACTTCTTAGTGTTGTATGTATCCTCAAATATATACTTTTTTATTTGCTACTAGTGTCCCTGTTGCTCGAATTCGAGCAATTGCTAAGTAAATATTTGTAGCAAACTGTTATAATACTATATTAGCAAACTTATTGACGGTTTAGGATTAACCTATGCTCTTCTTCTCACTTTTGATTTCTGACAACAGCTGGAGTTTCATAACAATTTTTGTTTCCAATGTTAATCTTATGGAGAAATACGAAACTTTAAAGGGCTCCAGGGCCTCACTCTCTCATTATTTCCCTAAAAAGAAAGTTTCCTGCACAACTTCACGCTACGCTCTTTCCAATGACACCAAAAACATGACAATCGGTTCAGTAGTTTCGGAGGAGTAATTGTCACAAAAATCCTGCTTGCGTATTAAATAAGTATAGATTTTTGGAAAATTAACTGTGCACATACATTATGAACTACATAATTAGACCAAAAACACTTTGCACTATTTAAGGTGACAGTTAAATGGAGAAGAGTAGTTTTTCAGCATTCTGGGATTTTCACTTTGGTTTTTTAACATCAGATGCATCCACATTCCAATGCGTCAGTGGTGTGCCTTTGCAACATTAAGATTTTAATTCAGAATAAGTTTCTGCTAGCAAACATATTTTTTGTCTTCTATAACCTCACCATAAATCTCTCCAACTTTTATATCAGAAGACAAAAGCTTACTAACCGGGCTCCAAGGGCCTGTGAACCAGAGGGCTCCACATTGCTTGTCGCTGGAACACGATCTTTGGTTGTCAGGCCGCAGACTAACATCACACAGATTCTCCATCTTGGGCCCCGCAGAACAGACGATTCTGCGCTTCTGTACACCAGTGCCACAACTCTCTGAGCACTGCAAGATAAAATATTGTTAAAATTATCATGGTGGATACTATTCAATGTGTGACCTAGTTGTGTCCTGAGAAATGCCATACATTTTCAAAGCTTTGAAATAGAACCCTACTGTCATTGATCATTGGGTTTTGAATAATGATCCTAAATTATTTTTGTACATCTATAAGCTTTGACTATATAGATCAACCTAGATTTCATTCCCATGTTTAAGTTTTATTGCTAGTTTTAGAGCAAACATGAACGTTGTTGTATTAAACAAACTAAAGTACTGGTGTAAATAACTGACAGAATACAACTTCTTCTTAACCACACTGAACTAAAAGGATAACTAATACACTTGATCAACTTTTTGCCAAATATAGTACTATACTACGTTCACAAACTTTAGGCGGTTGTAGGGGAAGCAATTTCAACCCTTCCCCTACCTTTGAAACAGCTAGACAACAGACAGAAGTATATAACCTGATGAACATATGATTTTAGACAGCATCAACCCAGTGAGTCTGTCCTCTGTTAGATTTGCATCAGCTGATCCATATCCAAAAATCCATATGCAATTTTTTCAGACAAAGTTATCAGTTCCCACCCCTTTTACCCCCCAAAAAACTGACGTATAAAAATAAAGCATCGAAAAGATTTAAATAACATGAATGGTGTGAAGACCAACCTCCTGGGTCCAGTCAGTGTACAGCCACACATGCGAGTGTCTGTGTGTCTGACATGGAGGGAGTGTACACGATGTCTCAGTAGCTGGTCGCTCGTTGACGTTACAATCTCCCGACGGACACAGAACGCTTCTTGTCTGAACACCTTGACCACACTTGGCAGAACACTAAAACAATTAATTATTATTCAAAACCTTTGAGACAGAGAGGCATGGATTTCAGCTGTGTATGAATGAAGTGAGATGATCTGTGACCTATCTAGATCTGTTACTGATCAGCTGTTTCATTAGCTAAGTTCATGCGTTAAGGCTTGATGATCAAGGTCAGCTGGGCACAGTTTTGAACCATCAAAAAACTACTGACTTTTGAGTTTTTTTGACATACCAGGGTGTGTTTTTTAATGAGAAGATTAGTAAGGAGTTGAATGGATGGGATGGTAGTTTTGTAAGAAATAATCAAGGACAGCTGAATTCAGTTTTTTTTTTTTTTAAACCATCATGATGAATTTTATGTGAGCTGTAGTGATAATGATTACTGTTATTTTACATAGGTCAGATTTAAAGAACCACATTATCTTTTTTTCAGTGCCCTAAATTTGTTGCAAAGCACAATTAAATCAACTTTGTCAATCGCTTCAAAAACCACATATCTGGGTGGAGGATCAACAAACCGGAAAGATCAAATGTCGCACAACACCTGTTACAAAATGGCCATTCAATAGGAAAAATGGAGGATAGTCTATGCATTTTAAAGAATTGTAAAAAGGGATATGTAATGAATGCTTGGGAAGAATTATATTTATAAGGAAAAATGGAAAAATATAAATAAGCTAATTAATGAACAAGTACATTTAGACTCCAGTTGTACCTATGGATATGTATTGGCCGGTACTTCCGGCAGCCAATAGGAATGTAGGAATGTATAAGAATGAGGTGATAAATATAAGTTTCATATTCTTTTACATATATGTAGGGATGGCATTCAAGATTCTTGTCATTCACCTCTGATGATTGAAGTGTCCAATCAAAATCTATCAACTCTTACCATTGTTTATGTATATTTACCATCTTGTGAGTAACAGTATAAGCGTAAATGTTTTAAGTGTTATAAGATGTTTCTTTTATTTACTTTCTGTCAGTAAATCAACTAGAGTAGACAATAGACAATAGACAATAGACAAATAATCTTTATTTACACATTCATTAAGAATAGTAGTAGCGTCAATTTACAATTTTTTCTAAATGTTTGGTTGAGGTGTTGTTTAGTCAAAGACCTGTTGACGGTATTCTTCTAAGGAATAGAAAGGTCGATTAATGAGCCATTGATGCAAAGCTGGTTTGAGGTCATCTTCTGACTTGCTTCTTAGATCTGGAGGTAGCCTGTTGTAGATTTTCATTCCTGCGTATGAAGGTTTCTTTTCAAACTGTGTCGTGCGATGTTGTGGAAGGTTGTACTGCATGGTGTTTCTCAGGTTGTGTTGGTGCATTTCGCCACGCCTTGTAGGGTTATTTCTTACTGCAAATAACACAACTTCCTGGATGTAGAGTGCTACAAGGGTAAGTACTTTGAGTGACCTGAATGCTTCCCTGCAGCTGTCGAGTCTGTGGAGTCCTGCAGTTATTCTGACTGCCTTTTTTTGTTTTCTGAGAACTCTTTGCATGTTAGTGGCAGAGGTTCCACCCCATGCTACAAGTCCATATCTCATATGCGACTCGAAAAGTGCAAAGTATGCTACTTTTGTTGTCATGTCATCTGTTGCATTTTTTATATGTTTAAGAGCATAGATGGTTGAACTTAATTTTTTACATATATTGTCCACATGAGGGGTCCAGGTTAAATTCTTGTCGAGTGTGATGCCCAAAAACTTAGCTTCATCTTCCACTTCTACATCTGGGAGTCGTGGCACTTCTTGAGATTTACGGCCAAAAGCTATTTGAGTTGTTTTAGATGTGTTTACTGCGAGATCATTGTTATAGCAGTATTGGTAGGCCATACTGAGTGACACATAGGATTTTACTTCTAGATTTTCAGCTAGTGGTTCATTAAACACTAAGGTTGTGTCATCAGCATACATAAGAGTAAGGCAGGCGTCTCCTATTTGTTGCGGCAAATCGTTGGTAAAAAGAATAAACAGTACCGGACCCATAACTGAACCTTGGGGGACTCCTCGATTTATTGGTTGAAAATTTGATCTTGTTTTTCTTATTAGGCTGTTATCTCTGTGCCTTAGTTCTACAAACTGACTCCTGTCTGTAAGGTAGCTTTGAAACCATTCTCTTACTATCCCTGATACCCCCAGGGAATCCAGCTTTTTAATGATTAGCTGGTGGTCAAGGCAGTCAAATGCCTTACTGAAATCAAGAAAGATTCCTGTTGTTAGATTTCCTTCATCTAGGCTGTCAATCAGGGACTCAACCATCTGAATTATTGCTGTTGTTGTGGATTTCCCTTTTGTAAATCCATGTTGAAGGTTGTTTAGTAGGTTGTGATTTGTGCAGTGGTCTAAAAGTCTTTTTAAAACAACTTTTTCGTATATTTTGGAGAAGGTGGAAACGAGGGAAATTGGTCTGTAGTTGCTTGCTTCTAATGTGCTACCTTTTTTAAATTTCGGGTATACTTTAGTTATTTTAAGTAGTGAAGGAAAGATGCCTTGTTTTAGGGACTTATTTATCAAATCAGCCAATGGTAGTGCTAGTTCATTGCAGCAATGCTTAAGTATTTTTGACGAGATTTCATCAATTCCAGACGAGTTTTTTGCTTTAAGTTTGTTTATAATCATTTTAACTTCCTTCTCGTCTGTGCTTTGAAAGGAGGAAAACAGTGGACCTGTTTGAGTTACGTCAGGAGTTTGAGCTGTGGTCTTTAGGTGTTTTTGTTTCTCTACTGTTTTTTCTCCTACTTGTGTAAAAAATGTATTCAAATGCTCTGCAACATGGGTCACATTACTTATGAGTTGGCCATCTACTTGAAGGGTTATTTCATTTAGGGATGTTTCCTTTTTGGACCACACTGTGTTTATTGTTTCCCAGATAGCTTTAGATTTATTTTCAGCTTTCATCAACTGGTCAGAGTTAACCTTTTTCCGCATCGTTTTCAAGTACAGGTCATAGTTCTTTTTATTTTCAATAGAAACCCTTCTGTCATCTGGATTTCCCGTCACCTCAAACTTTCTTAGAGCTTTAAGAAATTCGGCTTTAAGTCTCACTGCTTCTGGGTCCATGGAGAATTTTAGTTTATGTTTTCTTTGTATTTTTATCTTCTTTTGGGGGCAGGCTGCATCCATAGCTACTCCCACTATGTTACTAAAAGTTTTAAAAGCTTCTTCGGCATTGTTTATTGAGGTAACACTAAGCCAGTTTTCTTGACTGAGAAGATACTTGAGGTCTTGCAGGTTTTTATTTTTTAGGCAGCGTCCAATTTGGGCAGGATAACTTGAGTTGATGTGTGATTTGAAGTTTACAGTACAGAGTTGAGCAGTATGATCCGAAAGTCCTGCATTGATGATTTCTGGAGTGAGTTGGTTTGTGTCCATATTTGTACATATCCAGTCAATGGAGGTTTGTGTTAGATTTGTTATTCTCGTAGGTGGAAGCTGTAGTCTCTGGATGTTGTGCATAGCAAGAGTTTCATTTAAGATAATGTGTTTCCTGTTTGGGTTACACAAATCAACGTTAATATCTCCCATGATGATAAGAGGGGAATTTTCAATTTTTGTTTCCTCAATTAGTTCTGTAAAGGTGTTTAATGATTCCTCAAGGTCTCCGTTTGGGGGTCTGTAGGTTCCCAGTACAAACAGATTTGAGTTCTTGAATTTTATTTTTATAAGAGCTGCTTCAAATAACAGTTCTTTACAGTACTTGGAAACATCTATGGCTACTGTGCTGCTCTCAAGGCTTTCTTTTACAAGAATGCAAACACCTCCTTTTCTGTGTTCTATTCTACTATAGTGAGCCTTGAGGCAGAATCCAGTAGCTATGACGGTGCTACTTATTGTCTCAGGTTTCAGTCCATGTTCTGTCAGAATTACTATGTCAGGTTTGGTTTCTTCTAAAAGGTGCTGTAGTCTATTTATTTTATTTGAGACTTCCTGTGTATTTTGGTGCAGCAGGATGAGTTTGGAGTTTACATCCTGACTCGATTGTCTAAAAAACAGTCAGGTTGTGTTTCTCTTGTCTCTGCTGATTTTTGCAGTTTTCTTAAAGTAAAATCAGGCTGCGTTGGAATAATCTGAGAAGGTGAGGAAAAAACAAAGTTATTATCCTGTAGCGATGCAGCCTCCCTTTTTACTAAATATCCATAATGCTTCTTCATATGTTCTGAATAAAATCCTATATTTTTTACAAAGAAATCATTGTAATCCTCGTCTTTGCTCTTTGGCTTAGCATTTAGGGGTGGAAGTTTATTTTTATTTTTAGTCTCTTTCAGGCTTTTTTGAGCTTTTACTGTTTGTGACACTTATGACAGTTTTTGTGGCGGGGTTTGGCTGGTTCCCCCTGTTGATACTTGTTCCGTTGAGGTCTCAGATGACAGTTTTTTCGTAGGAGTTTGTCTGACTCTCCCTGAGTGAAATATTTGAAACTAGGTCAAATGTACAATTTGTAAAACTGCAGTTGGCAACCTTTGGGGGTTTTCTTCATCATTCTGCTACAGTATTTCTTTTCAAATAAAATGCTAAAAATACTTGGGGTACTCTCAATTAATGTGGGTTTTTCCTGTCAGGTGACAACTGGTTTCAATTCGGAAGGGCAAATTGCAGGCAGAATACCTAGCACAACTCTAGTGGCAAAAGTATTTTTGAAAAATATTGCTGATTAGCTTGAAAGAAATCAACCACTTTTTAAATCTCGCTTGATAGTAGGGCCTAACACAGGTTTTCAATAACTTTTAGAAAATTTCCAATATAATTATAGAGTAAGCCTTGGGTGTGTACGTAATAAAAAAAAAATATATATATTGATATTGACTTTAAGATCTTATACACTGCTCAACAAACTCCTAAACCTATTCAAGGATACATTTGTTTGCAAGATAAAGTACTGAATTGTTAAATTTTGGTCATTACATTTTTGTTGTAGCCCCTTCAGAGCTTACTCGTCCTTTAATAAAGCTATATTTTTCAAAAATTTGCCTTTTTCTTACCCACACATATGGGTTTTTGGCTTTCCCTTAAAGCGTTATTTGAGTACGTACAACGCCTCTTCTGTAAAACTCTTGGTATCGAAATGAAAATTAATTTGCATTACCTGACTCCAAGCCCCGACGGTCCACTGCCCCGCAGTAGCGACTGGTGTCCCCACCCCACACGACGGTCTCTGACAAGGACGGGTCCGTGTGAGGAGAGGGGATGGAGGGGTTAGACATGCACCCTCCGCCACTGTCATGGTCAGGGTGGGGGTGATCTGCTGTCTACATAGGATCTCTCTGGACTGCACTCCTTCGCCACACGTGACTGAGCACTCGCTCCATTCTCCGCCTACCCACCTGCAGTCAACCAGAGTTGTAGGTTATTGATAAGTTTTAGGACATTTTTGTTATGTCCTGGTACATTGTTATATAAATAGACGAAATCACTTCAAACCCACTTAAAATCCAAGTGAGTTAGTATCCAGACCCAGATGCCATTTGTCATTGGGCTATGAATTAATAATGCTATCTTAAAATAAACAACGTTAGATAGTAACAAGACTAGGGTTTATTGGACAGTTCCCTTTCAAAGTGTAAAAAATGCCACTGGCATAAAAACTCACACAAATAAACTTGGTATATGGAAAAAAGACGTTAGAGAATGATCGATTAAGAATATGTACAGAAGATGGAAAGGAGAAGGACAATTTATTACAAAAAGGAAAAGGTGTTGTATATGGAAGAGTTAGGTTGTTCAAGACATTAGACATTATGTCTGATTGAAACACAGAGTGAAACTAATGGAAGAGAGCTTTCCAAAAAAAGGACAAGTCGGAAGAGGAAAGATTAGGAAGGTTCTTGGAAGGACTTTGGAGTTTTAGCACATCTTTGGACGTGCCTCAAAAGGAACGATATAATTGGCTCTAAGAGTAACTCAAGCATTCCACATGATCTACAAGCTAATGAGATTAACGAATATTTTGTAAACATGGGAGCTGAGACCGATATTGATAAACATCTTTGGGAATATTTTATGGATAATAAACGAGATGGCATTATAAATACCTTCAATTTTCAAAATGTCAGTGAAAAAGAGGTTATGGATGTAATGAATGAGATCAAATCTAAAGCAGTGGGTAGCGATGAAATTTCAATTGAAATGATTAAAACTGTCAGTCCGTATGCGATAAAATCAATTACCCATCTGATAAATCTATCACTAGACAAGGGACAATTTCCTAAGTCCTGGAAAATTAGTATTATCCGACCATTACCCAAACTTACAGCCCCAAGAAAAGTCGAAGACCTAAGGCCAATCTCAATATTACCAGCTATGTCAAAGATATTAGAGAAGATAGCTATTCGCCAAATAGTCAGCTACATAAACACACAAAATATATTACCCAAACTTCAGTCTGGATTTAGACCTAACCATAGCACGTGTACAGCCCTGACGAACTTATTTAGTGATATGATTGACGCCAAAGACAAGGGTAAATATAGTTCTCTAGTTATGCTGGACTATTCAAAGGCATTTGATTCAATGAACCATGAGATGCTATTGGCCAAAATGAAATATTATGGCTTTGACGAAAATATTTTGAAATGGATAAGGTCATACTTAGACTCCAGGCTGCAAGTGACGCAATTAGAGAGTGAAACATCATCCCCGCTTGTCAAAACCCAAGGAATTCCCCAAGGCAGCTGTCTTGGGCCTGTTCTGTTCAATTTGTACACGGCAGACCTTCCTAGCTGTGTGCAACATTGTACAGTTCATTTGTATGCCGATGACTCACAGCTGCACTTGTCTTATGAGCCATCCCAGATTAGAGCTTCACTCGATCTCATTAACTCTGATCTGAGAAAAATCCTTTTGTGGTCAGAAGCAAATGGGTTGAAACTCAATACTGGCAAGTGTACTGTGATGCATACGGCGCCACAAGACTTGGTGCAGTCCCTCAGCGAGAGAGGAGTGAGTGTTGTGCTCAACGGGGAGTCTTTGACTTTGTGTGACAAGTCAAAGACTCTTGGCGTTGTGCTTGATAGCAGCCTCACCTTCTCTGACCATGTCACACATGCTTCGCAGCGTGCGTTAGGAAGGCTGAGAGGGCTGTACAGGTTTAGAAGTCTGCTGCCAGAATCTGCGAAGCTGCGCCTCATGCAGTCACTAGTCCTGTCGGTGTTTACATATTGTCTCCCTGCTAATGGAAACAGCATCTCTGGAGTAGACATGACCCGAATGCAGAAACTGCAAAATTCAGCTATTCGCTTCATATTTTGCCTCAAAAAATTTGAACATATCTCTCCCTATAGAGCTGTAGCGGGGATGACAACAGTAGACACTGTTTGCAGGATCATGACGTGCTGCATGGTGCACAAGGCTCTTGTCTTACAGGAGCCACAGTACCTTCTTGAGAGGCTCTCTTTCCGGGAGGAGGTCTCTCAGCGCAGTACCCGCCATGGTGGTCTCCAGCTTCACTTTCCAAGAGTGAGGCTTGAGTTTGGGAGACGAAGCTTCTCGTACTTCGGTCCAAAACTGTACAACGACCTCCCCTCTGGCCTCAAAAAATATTCTTTATCATCATTTAGAGTTAAGATCAAAGAATTGTGCACTAATGGTTAATTATTGTTACTCATATTGTCTTGTTTCTGTTTTGTTATGCTCTATTTATTTGTTGTTAGCTTTATATTGTTATTGACGAAAGTTGTTCTGAGAAGCAGTATTTGTACTGAGAAACGCTTGATAAATAAAGGCATTTTTATTTATTTATCTTTGAACATTCAAAGATCATAAAATAACCATTTTGATCAGCATAATTTTGTTGTTGGAAGAGGACATGTTGGACTTGGATGTACTGAAGAGACCCAAAGGAGATGTGAAAAAGGTGTTGGATAAGGAAGGGAGGTTCTGTATATTATACTTATGTCTGTTTAAAACACAGGGAAGCTACTGGAAGGGAGCATTTAACCCTAGCAGTGGCCAACGGTCGCCTGGTGACGGTATGACGTTGATGCTTAGAATGGCCAATGTCGTCTGGTGACGGTATGGGCCAAAATTTTTTTAACGGTAAAAAAACACTTACAATCAACTCAGATGAGAATAATATATATACCATTCGAAAGATCACATTCTGAACTTTCATTTGATTACATAAACAAACCCTGTAGCAGGTATATAACAACGTCACGACGATTAGAAATCAAATGAAATTTTGGCGCGGTACGACTTTTGCAGCCGACACTTGGGAACTGGCAAAACACGTCTTGTTTGGCATTACCCTGCTCGGGTAATTTTCGTCTTGGGATTTTGCGGGTGGTACCACTGGATAGCCATTGATTTTATCTTCATTGTGGTAGTGATATTTATAACTAAATATTGATTGCACAATCGGTACGATTTTATGAAAACAGCTGTTTTCGAAATTTCTAACAAATGGCCAACAGTCGTCTGGTGACAGTATGGAAAATACGAATTATATACAGTGAAAGTTATTATTACTAGTCATATAGTATATCATTTTGAAGAGGAAGAAATTTAGATTCAGAGAGTGGCAGCCCTGCACTCAGGGTTATTTCTGTATGCTCGCATGTAGACGACAAGTGAGTCATTACTGCTACAGTCTGTCAGCTGCCTTGTATTGCCATTGTTTGTTTGTGTTGTTGCCGGTAATAGTTTTATCCGCGATTTATTACTAAATATGTTATTAGTTCGTAGTGTTAGTGTTAGTGAAGTGTTGTGTGTGTGTATAACAGTAATCTTCATGCATAAATATTACTGAATTGTGTGAAATAGTGTTCATAAAAGGTTGTATTTTGTTAGCATCATGTCCTAAAATGACGATTCTGACATTCAGAGATTGTTGTACCTATATAATGATATACCCAAGGTGTTATACATTTTTATAAAGGTAAATGAATACACTACAACATGTTTATAATGGTTTGGGGGTAAAAAATTTTGTAAAAAAGTTATAGCCTATACTAAATAGGCCTACTACTGTATTTTGTTAGCATCATGTTCAAAAATGACGATTCTGACATTCAGAGGTGCTATATATGCTATATAATGATTTACCCAAGGTGTTATACATTTTTATAAAGGTAAATGAATACACTACAACATGTTTATATTGGTTTGGGTGTAAAAAATTTGGTAAAAAAATTATATAGGCTACTAAATACTGTACACTCCATTTTCTCGAAATGCGCAAAAAATTCAAAACGTTTTCAAATTGATACATAATCATAGGTGAAAATAACTTTTTACCATCATACTTATGACTTTTTTGGATTCCTTACTTCATTAGCTTTACAAATATGTAGGCTACATATCATCAGCCTACATAATGTTTCACAACACAAGCAAACACTGTAGGCTATAGTTTACACTTATTTGCGGTTTTGCGGTTATTGTATTATTATGTCCCTATTACGTACCTACCAAAAAATATTTCTAACATGTTATACATTTTTATGTAGGTAATTGAATACACTACAAGATTATTATGTTGGTTTGAAGTAAACAAATTTGGTACAAAAGTTGTATACTAAGTACTGTGAATTTTTTTCTCGAGAAATCGCTAAAATATAAAAACATTATTTTATATACGTATGTTTATAGGTAACAAATTATTTTTACCATAAACTTTATGACTTTTTTGGATTCCTTACTTCATTAGCTTTACAAATATGTAGGCTACATATCATCAGCCTACATAATGTTTCACAACACAAGCAAACACTGTAGGCTATAGTTTACACTTATTTGCGGTTTTGCGGTTATTGTATTATTATGTCCCTATTACGTACCTACAAAAAAAAAAATATTTCTAACATGTTATACATTTTTATGTAGGTATTTGAATACACTACAAGATTATTATGTTGGTTTGAAGTAAACAAATTTGGTCCAAAGTTGTATACTAAGTACTGTGAATTTTTTTCTCGAGAAATCACTAAAATATAAAAACATTATTTTATATACGTATGTTTATAGGTAAAAAATTATTTTTACCATAAACTTTATGACTTTTTTTTATTCCTTACTTCATTAGCTTTACAAACATGTATATATCATTATTAGTATAGACATATATTATAGAACTTCTTACAACATAAACTAACACTGCACGGCTTTCAATTTTTTCGATTCTCCGTTTGTCATTATATTTCGCCCCAAAAACTTATAAAAAAAAATATTTTCATAACATGTTATATATTTCTATGTAGGGAATTAGATTGTCTACAAAATGTATATAATAAATTTCCCATAAAAAAATCTGTAGAAAAAAAATGCAGAGGCCGCTTTTGAAATTTCAAAAAAAAATTCAATTTTTTTTTATTTTTTTCACTTTACCGATAAAATACACTGTCTAAATCATTATGATATTACTATTTCTAGATTCTCCTGTTCTTTCCGAACAAAATGAATATGAGGTTGGCTAGGTTTACTTGTACGGTTGAATTTTTACGAATTTTCAAAAAATGGTCTGCAAAATCGCCAAAATGGGTTGGCCATTCCCCACTTCTAACATTGGCCACTGCTAGGGTTAAAGTCAGATGAAGAAGATTTAGTATGAACCTAGATAAGGTGTTTGGTGCATCTTGGAACATTTCACACATTTAAAAAAGAGAAAACTGGAAAAGTACACCAAGTTTAGATAAGGAAGGATTAAGACAATTTTTTTTTAGACTTAAAAGCCTAAGGAAAAATGTAAAGCCAGTGGAAAACGGACATCACAGGTAGAACATGTAAACAGAAGCCTTTTGGTATCCGGATTTTGATACATATTAAAACTCTATTTAGAGTGATTTAGTTGAGTGGTTAAAATTATTTAATACACACGATTAAAACTATTTAACATAACATATCCTTTATCAATGTTATCAAAGTAATTATGAATACATTAAAATTAATTTAGTAATTATGAAAGTAATTTTTTTTATTAATCTATACTCACTCTGCTACACATGGTTTTAAGTTGCACCGCATCACTTGTGCAGATGGTTTCACCAGACTGGCGCATCTTTTATCCGGGACCTTCAGCTGATTGTGTTCCCGGATGCAGACAACCACAGCAGTCTGAACTCCTGAGGGAATAATTTTGGTTTGAATATGATCATTTTGATCACTAATTAAACTACTGTACTTACAAGCCTAAGAATGATAACAGAAAAGTTTAGTTTTAAATTATCTAAAAGCTTAAGGATTTGGATTGAACCAATTAAGTTATTGTAGTTATGGACTATATTTAAACCTGTAGGATTCAATAGAAAATAAAAATTCACGTAAATGTTTTAAGAAAAATCCATCTGATGATAAGGGGCATTCTTGCTAGGTACTTTGGTATTATCCGGAGGCCACCCTTATACAGCCCGCTGCGGCGGTTATGATAGGTTGGGTTATCATAAATATGTTTGTAGGACTTTTCTCGTTTCATTATGAATCAAACAACACCAGATGAGTCATACTTTAATTTCGCTCGACAAATCAAATCCCCTCCAAGTAGGCCAGGGTGAGGTTGTTGACCGTAGCGTGCGCATCACCTGTCACCGCCTATGGCAGCTAGAGGCAGCGACACATACAACTCAATCCTCGCCGACATCACTGCCTTCTGGGAGCCATAACTCAAAGGCCGTTAATTGTAATCATATCACATTCGGACAGTAAGTCAATTACCAGTATGTTATTTCCATTTTATGATAACCCAAACTAACATAACCGTCGCAGCGTGCTGTATAAGGGTGCCCTTCGGATAATACCAATGTACCTCTTGCTTAAATGGATTTGCAAAATCAGCCAAATCTTAACTCTTTTTTTTACGGTAGGCCCTACCTGTGTGCTTATTTTTCATTTACCTAATAGGTAATATAAGACACATTGCTCCACAAAACTAAAGTATGTTAACTTTAGGTACCTCTAGTTAACTCTAATAAAACCCTGAAAATTATGTGTACCTGACTTTGACTTGATTGTTTTCAATTTGAAGTATATGGCAGAAGATAGTTCTGCCACACACTTAAGTAATATTCAGAGAAAAATAGGAGTTTCTTTCCTCACACAGGCCTATAGGCTACACCAATGTGGGGAATTACAATTTAATGGTTTTCCTAAACGTGTATTATAAGTCTGAACAAATGTAAGTAAAATTTAAATTTTATTTTAGGATACTTTAGTCAGTTTGTCCTCCAAATCCTCCAAATGGTACTTCTTGTCTGATTGCTGATGTATTGTTGGTTAGGTTACACTAAATATAAAACTCATAAAACATTTTTTGGAAAAACAAAAAAAAAACTTAAGGCAGAAAAGTGAAACTCTAATAGGTATCTAAAACCTAAGTATAGATATCTATTGAAGCTATCTATCTAACCTCCGCCACAAGATTTAGAGCATTCTGAGAACCCAGTTATCTTCCAAGCGAATTTTCGTTTCTTTCCTTTCGGTTTCGGTTTGGGAGCCTCATCCCCAGAATAACCTTGAAGTTCTGAACCAAGGACATTGTTTCCATATGGAAATAGTTTCCCATTGAACCTGAAACAATAATATATTTATTAGACAAACTTTTGGTTATTATTGTGTTTTTGACTATTTTACTTCATTTCCATTGCTAACCCTTTTGCCGCTAACATTTTTTCATCCGTATAATCGAGAAACGACGAGGCCATTTCGTACTTAAACGCAATGCTTAAAAGTTATATAAAATGGCTATATAACTTTTTTATTTTAGCGAATTTCCTTATAGGGAAGTAGCTATTACCGTACCGTAAGTGGCATGGTAAGACCTAGGCCCGGGACCTATTTACTTTTTCATTTTGATGTCCAAAAGAGGTCAAAAACACCATTCGTTCCAATTTTTATATATTCGTATATATATATATATACCATATATTTACATGGTATGGATAGGGTATATGTGTCCGTGAACACGATAACTTGGTTAATATGTAAAGATTTGGATGAAATTTGGTTTGAAGGTGTAAGGCGGGATAAACATGAATGAGGTCGCGAACCAGCATGATCGGACCATGGGAACGGGGGTTTTATGGGGTGAAAATTGGTTTTTCTAATTTTTGACCCTCTAAACACAAAATTTCCCAATTTCTCCCTAGACCTTTTTAAAGAGCTTAAAAAACAAATAATTTAGTATATTGAAGTGTTTTTTTTACAATTATTGGTTACGGAGAAAATTCAAATAAGCTTAATTGTTATTTTAAAATTCCTATGTCATTCTTATGGAGAATATTGTAAAATGTTGTAGTTTGCTAAGGATATATTTTGATCAAACTTGTAGGTTATTAAAACCTAAATTTATTTATTTTATACCAAGTTATTAATATTTTAATAAAAAAACATACTTTTTTACCCTCCCTGTAGCAGCAAGCCTATGTACTCATAAAATGATAAAACCTAATGTTAATCAAATAGATTTAATTGAAAATCAATTCAGGCAACTGGAAATTCGCTTAATTGGCAGGTTTGCTGCAGAGGGGGTATTTTTTTTTGAAATATTTTGATCAGTTACTAACATATTTTTCTAAAATTGTAATAAAATTGCATTTATAAAAATATTTAACATTCATGAAGGTTTAAGAATTGATTTTTTAATCTTACCAAATGTAACCAAAAAAATAAATACGGTACCGGTAAATAAAAACTTTGAATGAAACCAAGATTCAATAACCCTAGCCTGTATGAATAAAAAATATTTTATCAATATTTGTGTTATTTTTCATTACTACACACATCTGTTAGTAAGCATGCAAAATATGAAATTCCTACCTTGAAAAATAAGCTCCTTTTTAGGTTTTGAAATAAATTGTCTTCAGAGCGTTTAGATGTCTTCACGTCATTCGAATGCACTATATAAAGTCTAATGCCGAATCATCCACAAAAAAAGGAAAGAATCCAAAAGTTTTTCATTGTGCCAAAAAACAAAGATAAACACATATTATTAACAACATAAAACTAAAAGTTATGTACCGGTACACACTTATCCTAAAAAAGTAAAATGGTCAACATTGTCTAGCACCTATGTTGGCCGAAACACACGCCGTGTACACCTTTCTGGCATCTAATGCATACGGTTCGGGATTTTTTTCTCTTTCCACCTGCTGCAGTACTGATAGGGCTACACACACAGCAGTTTCTCTCTTTTTTATCTGGTAAGGTTTCCATTCCAAACTGGTCATTTTGCCGCTGATTGTCTACTCCTGCCATCCGCAAATTTAATCCTCCCGCTAACTGATACTTATGGTCAAGCCAATCTTTTGACAAACTGTCAATTATGGACAATGTAAACTGAAACCTATTCATGTCTTTTCCACTATTGTTTCCTTTATATATAAGGTACAAGTTCAAAATCATTCTTGAAAAAATGTGAAATACCACCTTTTTCCAATACTTAACAGTCTGTCGCTCATCGAGGTAGGCATATATCATCTGGTCTGAATGGTCAATAGGCCTACCGGTACCTCCCATGAATGAGTTGTACAAAACTATTACCTCCGGGTTTTCTTTTACAATTACCTCATTATTTCTTATTTTCCGTATCTCTACTGATTTTGCAACACACTTAGTTGACAGAAGAAGCACCGGGCTCTTTTGGGAGGATTTTTCCCGATACGCAACCATTAATTTGTGGTCTTTACGGTTGTAAACTTTTTGGCCTACTTCAAATTTTTGCTTCAGTGCATTAGGTATACCTTTACTGTTTTCCCTTAAAGTGCCTGTTAGGTAAGTCATCTTTTTATACAGATAATCAGCCAAAGGTATGGACATAAAGAAGCTATCTACAAATAGAGAAAATCCTTTGTTCAAGTATGGACCCAACTGCAAAAGTTTTACCACAACTTTAAAGGCAAGCCCATGCTCTTGTTTTCCATCATCACTTTTTCCTTTGTAACAGAAAGACCCTAGGCAATACTTGCTCACACTGTCGCAAAGCATCCAGATCTTAATACCCGACCGATGGTGGTGCTTGTTTGGGAGGTATTGGGTCAATTTGGAACGACTTATAGTGCCGATGAGGCTTTCGTCAATTGACAACTCCCTGTGAGGAGTATAATATCTCCTGAAGACATTATTTGCATGCTTCAAGAGGGGCTCAAATTTTGCGCAAGGGTCATAATTCTCCTCCCCAGGCCTAGGTAGATTTTGATTGTCGACTAGATGAAAAAATTGAAGTAGTGCTTCAAAACGGTTCCTACTAAACATTTTTCTGAAGTAGGGCGTTGACAAAGTCTCATTAGTGGACCAATATGATTCCATAGTTGGTTTGCGAACAAGACCCATGTTCAATATTGTAGCTATGAAGCCTTTCATTTCAATTACCGTAACTGGTGTCCATGACCTCGCTCTTGAATTGGGGGACAGATTTGCATATGATCGGAGGTAATTTCTGGCATAAAGATTTGTCATTTCTACAAAACTATTTAGCAGATTCAATGAAAAAAATAAATAAAAATAATCAATAGGCCTGGCAGTACCATCAGGGCAGTGTTTTGGGCCAGGAATTTCATCATACATGAATGAATGAGGGAAAGAATTAGATCCTTCCTCAACAGTGTCCCAGATTATGGGCTCCTTAGAAGCAGGTCTCTCTTGAGCCACATTACGCCTAAGTTCATTTACCAAGTCATATAGGTCTATAGCTCCATTATCTATTGGTGCTGGAGGAACAACAGGAGAAGTACTTTTTTTAGGCATATCTCGAGGTCGCTTAGGGCCAGAACTAGGCTTAGGCCTGGATAAGAACTGACTACATGTTGGAAAGTTTAGGTGAATTTTTACCTCGGAAGTGACTACATCTGTAGAAGGTACATAATTCGGGTCTTCATCTGTGTCATCCCTAAATAAATCAGGGAGAGAATCATCTGTTTCATCCAAATCATAATCAGAACACGATTCCGGTGGTTCTGGAGACGACGAATCAATTTCGTTTATGAAATCATCACTCAAATCACCATCGTCTAATTGCACACCACCCTCTGTCAAGCTATGACATTTCGTGTCTTCACTCACTGGCGACTTATTTCGACCACGTTTACTCATATTTACTAACTAAAAACACATCAGAACAACTAACTTAAGTCTTTACTTTAGAAACAACTTTCTATGTCTACAAACACGAAACACACGTGACACGATCACTGTAGTGTTGACAAACATCACTCAGACGACGCTATCTCAGGAAATCCCGTCCACGACGAGAAAAAAACACATACAAAGGCAGCCAAAGCCCTTGCTACATGAAGCCCAGACGATGCCGATTCGATTTGTGTGTCATACTCATTCGATTTAAGAGGAACGATTTCATGACGTTCGAACACTTTCCAGTTCCATTCCTTTGCTATTTTAGTGGCTCTGGTTAGTGGTGTTGGAATTCGGATGCTGTTTTTTTGTTTGGTTAAATTAATACTGGAGTATGGCAAAAAAATGAGTGCAGCAAAAGTAAGAAAATGCAGCAATAAGCTACTTTGTGTGCTATTATCAGCGCAAGGAAACCCTCTTTGTCAGTAAAATGTGTGACAAATATTTTTATTTACAACTAATATTGACTTACTGAAGCAAAAAATCCCATCCATGGTCCAGCTTTTACAATTTTTATATTTAAAAAGAGTGCTATTGAATGGCACCATCCTCAGAGTGCAAGTAGTTTGTTTTAAAATACAAAGTTTAATTTTAAACGCAATTTTTTTAAATGAAGTTCGTAACCTGTGCTACGACTAGAAAGGAATTGAGCTAATGTTAAAATAGGGACAATCTGAATTGACGCTTTTAACTATTTAAATAAGTAAATATGAAATATTTAATAATAACTTTATATTTACTGACATATACTCCATCTCAGTACATTTTAAATGCTCAGAAAAAGATTTGTTTTTATTTAACTTATAAAAAATAAATTATAACAGAGATCAAGCTTCATAGGCTATGCAAAATCACATAGGTATTTTAAGGCTAAGATACCAGAGTGAATATTTAGAAACGTTCGTTTTAATGTCCCTGGCCTTTTACTTCGTATATACTGTATTTGTAGTATATAATTATGTGTTTTAATATTTTTTGGGACGGGGGCAACATGTTACAAACATATATTTGGTTTTAAGTAGGTTCTAGGTATTTTTTAAGTCTCGAAATTCACGACCATCACGTGTCCCTAGGGTACATTTTTCAATTCTTTTGTTTTTGATATTTTTAAAAATACCAACTATACCAAAAGCTTAGTGAGCTGCTTATTGCAAAATGGCCCTAAAACTAAATCTATTTACAGCAAAACATATTTATAAAAATACCATTAACTATTTTTAATATTCATTTTTACGTTCGTTATGGTCGTGACAGAACTTTGTGTTTTTCCGTCAAAGACGCTGTATTAATAAAAAACCACCAAAGATATTGCGTTACCATAGACATTTTATGAAACTTCAAATGGAAATGATATAGAAAAAATAAAAAAAAAAACGTTCCGAAAAAGAGAAAAACATATTATAAAGTCCTTTTCTTGAAAACGTACGTTTTTAAATTTTCACTCACCATAAAACATTTAGTATGGATGGAGCTTGTGACCATAACAGTGGAGCCGAAGAGGTTATCTAATCTAGCTTACAAATATACGTTATTTTATTTGAAAATTCATTGTATATATTTCACCGTACCATCTCAATAACTGTATTAATAAATTACTCCATGTAAAGTCAATAAAATAATAACAATAATTTATCAATAGTATCAATATTATACATTTTAAACAAACAACCAATTTTGGCGATTTGACACTTTGACAGTTGCAGAAGCAGACGACAATTACGTCACTGAGGTCACAGACAGTGCCGACGATCTGAAGTAGCCTAATGTTGGAAAACTGGGATATGGGAAACGTGCCATATCAATATGACGTCAAGGAGCGTCCTGTGAGCCTTGTAAGAACTAGACCCAGTAAACAAACATTTAGCAGACGTCCGATATATCGGACCGTGGCGGCTAAAACGGTTTAACAAACGTCATTGATGATTTTATGAAGAACCTATGTATATTGGTAAGCAGCACATTTTTTCCACGACCTTGGTAAGCGACCCCACATTGGGATATTTTTGACTACACCACTGACTGGCACTGGCAGCGACCAATAGCCCATTGTTTTATATGTACTCTGGCTTCTATATCCTTTAAATCTGTCTCAAAACAAAATAATACAAACATATGTGAAAGGGAAAGCCAGAACTACCTAACCTATAGGAAAACACAGCATGAGATGACACTATAAAATGATGAAGGACCTGAGAAAGTTCTTGTGATGTTTTGGAAAGTATCATTACACAATTGAATTTGTATAGCCACAGAAAAGTAAAGTAAAAAAAAAAAAAACTTAAAAGTACACTTTAACGTCTAGCATTGCAGGTGCAAGATGCCACTGTGGCGTCTTGGCTAATGTATAAATTGTTGTAATGTATAGGGAAATGTCCAACACCACCCCCCCCCCTCGCCCATGTACTACAAGGCTCATGGTTTTTCCGCAGTATATTTCCAGCACAACATACCAGAGCTGAAAGGCACAGTTGTGCCATAAGCATTTTTCCTCTGTACATTACTTCTCTGTAGTAAATGTTTGGTATTAAAATAAAAATATAACAGCTTGAAATTCTAATTGCTGAATGCACTTTGACATTACAGTATGCTTATTAATCATTCTAAATTGCATTGCTTTACAACAATAATTTTGGATAGAATATTTTCTAATTACAAAATTCAGCACAGTATGTTTGCAAACATTCGAAACTAAGCATGCAGTTACAATGATTGCCATATGGACAGTAAGGCCTAGACGTTTCATAGGTCTACTTTTAATTTCGTCTAGGTATTCATTTTATAAGAAAGAACTTAAAGATTGTCATTAATAGGTATTTTTGAATGTTTATTTGTAGGCTAAAAACTTCAAGTTTGACATATATAGCGTTAGACAATATTGTGACTCACCTGGTTTCAACATTTTTATCGTTTACTTTTTCTTTCGGAGGTGATGGGGCATCTGTAACATAAATTAAAGTTGTTAACGATTAAATGTTACAATAAACTGTAACAATATTTCAAAATAGATGTGCCTTTTATGCCACTACACAAGCTAGCTTTAAATAATTACACCACAACCAAATTGTTGAACAAGCTACCAGATTACCATCAACACTCAACAGATTTTAAAGGAAATATTGCAGAATTCTACAAAACCTTGTTTTCATAAAATCAAGGATTATAAGGCCAATACTTTTGCCCTTGCAGAAGTTCTATGTATAATATTCTCAGATATGTTTCATCACAGAGTGTGGTATCTTTAGGAAGTGAGACATTTTCTTCTATTTATGGTATATACTGTACTTAATACGTTAATAATTTTTCAATGAAATGGCGACCGTACAAAGTAGGTATTTTAAGCCAAGTATGAATGGAGATGAGTGTAGGATGAGTGGCGCGATCTTGTAGTCTTGTTAGTGACTAAGGCCAACTTATTATAGTTTGTGTAGAGCTATACACTTGCAGTGTATTTACACCTATTACATGAGTTTATTATGCAATTTATACGATGATCTACCTGCTTGTCTGAGCAGTGTTGCCATAGGAGAGTCCCTGGACTTATAGACACCAATGGCGTTGTCTTGGGGTGTCACTGGCAGTTGGTACTGGTACCTGATCCCAGGGTTGGGTTGCTGGTATATTACCTGGAAAAAATATTTTTTGAGTTGTACAAATTAGGAATACCTTAAACTTTCATAAACACTTATGATAATAAGAATGTGGAATTTATTTCCATTAGGTTAGGACAAGAATCTTTTTAGGGACATAATTTATCTGTTGAGTGATTTACAAATATAGGTATACAACCTCTGAATTTTTGGCAAATACGAAACATTGCAGTTAATTATAAACAAAAATTAGAAAACATTATTTACTAATGTTTCTAGATCCTGATTGATTTAGGAAATCAACACCTTAAACACATGACACCTGAATACTAATCTCGTGACATTCTTCAATATCTTGTCTAAGACATGCATGGCATATTTCATTGTTCTTCCGAAGATTGTACACTCTTGGACTGTTTCTGTTGTAGGTTATTCCCAGCAGACAGAGTTAATGTTTTCATATGGCATTAAAGGCATTACCTCTACTTCTTCACACAATATATCAAGGAACTCCAACAACAACTTACCATGAGATCCAGAGGCTCTGCTAAGGGCCCAGGCGATGTTATGGACTCTGATATATCTTCGTCTTCTCTGTGGTACGTAAACTGGGTCCCCAGAGCATCAAACTGCCCAGACCAGTTTATTGCCCAGTTGCCATTCAGGATAAAGGTCCCGTCAACCTTTCGAAGAGCTGGAAAAATTCAATAATGAAGTTTTCATAAAAAAGTCTTTGAAGGAGAAGTTGGACGACATTTTGAAAAGCAAAGATTGATCACTGTAGAAGTCAGAACAACTTTACTTTGTGATGTTTCAACACAGCACAATTTCCTTACATCAGTGCTGTTATACAAAATTATGCAAAAAATGATGCCTGGAGAATTATTAACTTTTAAGTTCTTTGGTCGATTAATAATGCCAGTGGGTGCTTAGACAACTTGACTACTGTATATAGGGAAATAGCCTACAAACTGAGAGCTCGTCTTTAAACTCTTAAACGCTACTTCCAGGAACTCTTTGATACAGCAGAGTTATGAAATCGATTTAAGCTATTGAATAATATATAGCTCAACACTGGTAATCCTTAATCATGAATGAACATTTATTATTTAAACGAATTTGTTTATTTACCTTTTGTAATAAAGAAGTACAGTAGGAGTTAAAACAAAAACAGCAATTGTTCAAGGTTTCATAAAATCAAGAAAACAACTAAAAATAGAAAGAAAGAAAAGAAAGTTCCTTATGCATGAACATTAGAATGCCATTACAATAAAATAAGTAAAAAGAACAGTTTTTGAAGCTTAAACAAACCAAAAAACCACGATGATGTTACAAGATGTATTGACTGTGTAAGGGTAAAATACAAAAGGGTTCTTCCAAAGACATTAGGAAAGTAAAAAGTATTATAAAGAACAATAAGTTGAATAAAGGTTTAAATTTGTTGGTATTTAATTTCGTAGTCCTAAACAGTGGAGTATCGGCGTTGAAGAAATCAAAAATATATAGGCATACAAACAGGATTTTCGTTAACACAACCAAACTATAACTGCAGAGAGACTCTGTTTATATAAAAAAAAGCTCATAAGCTGGTATGTTGCTATCCCTACCTCATTACAGAAGGCTAATGTGCATTTCAGGATTGGCACTTACCCGACCTATGTAACACATTGTATAATGCACATGAAAACACATGGATTGTATTATTGGTTTTTTCGTCTGTAAAATCTGTAGTTGTTGTACAATTATTTTACAATGGAAACTCGCCTGAAACCATAGTTGAAATCATTTCTCGTCACAAAAGAAAATGATTTCCCTTTAATATACTCATCTAAATACTCGTTAAGCTTGAGAAAAAAAAACATTGATTATCATTCACAATTAAGTCCCAATAACACTACATGTAGACAACAATGCTAAAATGCAAATCAGATTATCAGTAATTAAAGTAAAGGAAACGGGGCTGCCAAATTATAAGATTGTCCATAAACAGTAAATCTCTGTAATTTAAAAATACACCAAATATACAAATAAACATTAGAATATTTAAAACGTTGACTTCCAAAGTAGTAAATCTTACCTAGATAGTTTCTGCTGCGTTTCAATTCGGTAATGGTGAGGTTGCAAGCTGCCTGAGGTATTTGGGTGATGAGGTTGTACCCCACAGGCAACTGAGGTTGTGTGAAAAGTCCAGATATGACCCGACAGGTGCTGTTGTTGCCCCCACACACTCCACATGAGTCGTATCTTTGGTCGGAGCCAACCACACCGTCGCATCCAACGTGCTGGAACAAGAGAGTATTGTGAGAAAATGTATGCAAAAGGGAAAAAGTTCGTACATAAAAGAGTCAAGGATCGGGTGAGGACATTTCGGGACACTTTTGGGGAAAGATACCCTTAGTTTTTTGGGATGGGATTACATCTAATTTGGAATTTTCCCTGGAAATATTTGTTTCAGGGCGGTTTCGTCGCTTTGCGAGAAATATGGCGCTGGTGTGACGGGATGACGACAATGATGTCAGTGATCGCGGGAGACATCACCCACCATATCGATGAAATCGTGAACATCTCCCACGATAGAGGACATCATGATCGATTGCCGCAATAGCAGAAATTTTTGGCATCTCCCGCAACCGTGGCAACATCGTGAACATCTGCAGTGGTTACAGAGACATCATCATCGTTTCCTGCGATCGCAACATCTTCATGATGTAAAAACATTCTGCTATTTTAGCCATCGAAGTATATAACACAAAAAGTTGTGTTATATACTCCGATGATTTTAGCATACAATTATGATGTCCTCCGTGATCGTATAATGTTGGATAATGGATTATAATAGAAATAGTGAAATCATAAAAATACACCGCAAGCTAATCACAAACAGGTATTTATACAATATAAAATTCATGATTAGGCTACTAAAGATAGCTATCATGCATTTTTTAATTAGTGTTAGCCTAAAGTAGAAAAATAGTACAGAACTGGTTTCCTGCTGGTCACAAAATCAGACCCTAAAACAATACGTAGTAAAAAATGCAGTGATAGCCGGCTTAAGTACCTGTAGTTAGGTAGTGTGTTTTTATAGTAAGATGTGGCATTAAATTAAATTGTTCGGTTGGATTGCTATTTATTATTTTTGGAAAACACCTTTTAATAATATATTTTTATTTATAATCGGTTTTTATAGAGTAGTGCCAAAAAGACTGCAAATTCATTTAGTTTCTCATAATTTCCATCTGCAAGAATATTTACTCAAGCTTTACTAAAGTACACCCATTTGGCTTGGTTTGGAAAATTCCGTCTCATTCCCACCCCGAAAAAAATCCCGAACTAAGAAGTTCAATCTTGTCCATTCCAAGTAGCAACCAAACATATTTTCCAGTTACCTAACTACTTCAGATGTAGTAAATTACTTTACATATTTGACCCGATAATCCACTTCAACTCTTAGATACTCAAGTCGTATTGGGGTCGATTAGTATAAAACGTCAAAAGGAACAAACACATCAATGGAAATGTCACACGGATTCGAAGTAACAGATGTTTATTCCCGGTTATTTATTCATCTCATCTTGGAGAACACTCTCTTTTTATTATTTGTCTCGAAATATCGCGCTTCGCGACAGACAAACATGTTTCATCGTGTATCGCTTAAACAAAGTTAAATCTTTTTTACGCCACACTACACTATTTTGACGAACTTCCCACGCAAGGATTTAGTCCAGAAAACAGCTGTTTGCCGTCAGCTTATTCAAATGGGGTTTCATTGCGTACTACTGTACTGTAATGAGTTTTACCGGACACCAATCAGCTGATTATACTGTATTTAGGTGGCAATGAGTGGTTATAAACAAAAACATAACCTCTCATGACTAGTGATTTTTAGTCCTTTAGTTGGTGGAAATATATAAGGATTTGTACAGATTTAGTAGTATGGCGTAAACTATCGTACGTAACTCGTCCAAAATGTGCGTACCGGACTCGTATGGTAATCCCGTACTCGACTTCGTCTCGCACGGGAACGACCACACTCGTCCGGTAAACACTTATTTTCAGGACTAGTAACGTAATATACTATATCATCGGATTGATAACTTATTCTTGTATCTGCATAAAATACATATACGTTTTTTTTAATACATAGATGTTTTTTTACCGTCTTGTGAGTAACAATATAAGCGTATATAAATATTTTAATTGTTATAAGAAGTTTTTTTTTATTTTCCGTAATTTTATAACACGTAGACTAACAATACTGATCATGGAGTTATTTAAGCAACAATGAAGAACAAATTATTCTTTTGGTCTATTGTTGGTGATAACGAGCTCAATTTATTCATTTCTCAGTGGTGAACACTTTGTTAATAATTCGTAATAATTTAATCTAGCATTGGTAAAATGGTTTACTTTGATGAATTATTTGCAAATAGTCAATTTAAAAAAGCAGTTCTATTGAAAGTAGTAATTAGTACTAATTGAAATATTTATAGAAAGAGTAGAATACCTAAATTACATTTTAAGACATGGTGAACTATTTCTTACTGATGAAATGGCCAGAGAAATAACTCGAAATCACGCAACACAATTAAAGAAAAGTACAAATAATGAAAAAAGTTAGGTAAATTGCAACTACTGCGTTGTTGGAATCCAGTATTTAACCTGTAGTTGAAGCATGCATATCATTCCTGAAAAAGCTTTTAACTGCACGAAAAAGGAATGTTAAATTTTGACTGAAAATTGTGATTTAAGCAAAATATATTATTGATGCACTTTAAGAGGGTGTGAATAATGCATTAATAATTTAGGGAATTAAATAAAGTTACATAAACACAACGCCTGAACCTTTTGTTAATGCCGTACAAATTGAATCACGTAAAAAAGTTCGTTAAAAGTAAACACAGTATTAGTCTTTTTTAACTTTAATATTTAAAGATAAATGTATACTTAGATAATTGAAAAAATTGCGATTAGATTCGGTATTTAAAATGAGACTTAGAAATATTTAAAATATAGCAAATCCATCACTGTAAAAAGTATTGAAACCTGAAAAAGACTTGCTATAAAAACGGGTTTATTTTCATCAAGTTTATAATAACAGTTAAAAGAGACAAAAAATCAATATATTCTTGAATACGTAAATAAAATGAGTAAGAGCAAGATTTCGATTTAAGTAAGACTCTACAACATACTTATGGAAGATACAATAGAATTTGTTGCTATATAAAAACCACCATCATTCAAACAGGGAGGGTTTGAATATGCTTATCTGTTAATAGGTTGTATTTTTCATCTGCAGGGAAATAAGAACCTAAGGTTTTATCTTGTTTAGATAAATATTTGAGCAGTTTTTGCAGGATGGCGTCCTCATATAAAATAAAACTACACAATCAAGTTGTTTGAAAACGTTGAAATGGCTACATTTTTATAAAACACATACGAAAATATTAAACAAATGATAAAAACTTGTGATTTTAATCAAACATAAATACAAATCTTTCACTTAAAATCACTCTTTCAAGCAGTAACTCTTACTTAAAAAGGACAAACAGATGTTAATAAAACAACTCTTAACTAAAAACAACGAAATAACTTCACTCTTTATTTAACGTACTTTACTGATTTTAACTAAGAACCTCTCTTAGTTTTAATGGGCTCAGAAGCGAAGAAAAGTTACGTTATTTATGTTAACAGTTTTACAACTAATCTTGTTAGAACGTCAAAAACTTCTTGAGAAGTTGAATTGTTGTGTTTGATCTTTGAAAGTTGACTTTCCACATCTTAACCAATTTAAGCTTCTCGAAACCACAAGAGTAGAATGAATGTGATATGCACGAAATAATAACGTTTTAGAGAGTAGGTGAGCCACTTTAAAATCCAATTTTATACATAACATTATAGTTAACTTGCTAATAATAATAAAACACTTTGAACTAATTTATTTGATACTTGAATGTTTCTTTTTCTATCGATGTAAATGTTTATTTAGTAGTGTAAAATGACAATGAGTATAAATTATTCTAAAATACATTACTGAGTAGTTATGTAACAGTTGGTAAAATTTTTACTTTATGCCTAAATATTGTTCCTATATACCATTGGATCATTTTTTGAATCGATCTATGATTCAAGACTTTATTGAAGATTTTATTAGTGCAGTTAAGCTTTGTCAACAAGTTAGAAGATTCTGATATACACATGGGCATAACTAGGATGATCCTAAGGGGAGGGTTACACTAGGGGTCTAGGGGTCAATCCCCCAGGGTAGGTGAGTCCGGGGGTCAAATCTCAGAAAACTTTTAAAAATTATACCTGTAAACTCTCATTTTAAAGACATTTAGAGGCATATAAAATTGTATAAAAGATTCAATGGTCAAAACATCACGTTTAAAGGTCAAGTGAGGGGGGGGGGTTCAAACCCCTAACTCTTCCTTGAATACGCCACTGGATATACATTATGCATAAGGATATAGGTGAAAATTTAGTCTGAAATTACTACTGAATCTGTACGTCCTTATTCAATAGGTACTATAACATACATTAATGTATCATTAATGCAAACCTTCAGATTCCATCACATGTATCAACTTAATGGAGTTTTGTTAAGTTGTACAAACATAAATTCCTCATAGTACAATTTAAGTTAGTTCAAAAGATTTTTCACCTCTTGCCACTGTATTTCATTCACTGCGCGTTTGTAAGCTTATCCTGTCGCAACAGCTTAGTTTTTATCTTCCCCAACCAGTAGCATAGAGGTATTGTAGGTTTATCCTTTCCGTAAACATTTTTACCACAGTACCTGTACAATAAATAAACACTTTTTTGTTCCCTGTTTGGATCTCTGTTCAAAGTTTTAATTGCAAATACGCTTGGCTTATTTCAATCGAGTTCAGTGCGTAAAAAAATCATGAAATTTAAAATCTCATAAAAATGAATTGGAAAAGGTGAATTCGATTTGGATCAAATTTAACTTGAAAGTGCCGTTTGGAAATAAATAAAAAAATTTGGGAGAAGCACTTTAGTGCTGGTATCGAAACTACCTTTTTCCTACCATTCTTCTCTGCTCTATATTGTAAGCTTTAAAATGACACCTCATTCAACAATGTCTATTAATTAGGACATGAGGAAAAAGGAAATTACCGAGAAAACCCTTATTGAAGTGTCTGTGTGTAGACATTTTTCGAGTTAACAATACTACGGTGGTACTTTTAATTACAAATAATATGAATTGTTTCAAGTCTAATATGGTACTAACAGTCTACTAAAGCAGTTAAAGACCTTTTTCTTCACCCTGGAACCACACAATAATTGCAAAGCACAGAAAACATCAACCATCAAAACAGAAAACATCATCCATGCTTCCATAGATTAAACGGTATTCTGGGAAACGAGATGTGTAATAAAAAACATAACCACACGATAACAAAGGAACAATATATAACAATGTACGTGTGTTCAAAGGAATAGATGAATAAATTTATACCAAACGACCCTTGACCCTTGGCATTATCTCGAAGCTGTGGTGACAATAGCAGTTTCGGTCTTGCACCATACATCCCTCAAAGGAGGCGATTTCTATTGTGGGACCTTTCTATGGGGCCTTTCTATTGTGAGTTATTCATCCCTTCTAATTTACTGTGTATAGCATCTAATTCATGCGTTGACAGTCAAGTATACGACTTTGATGCATCTGAAAACTGAGGTTCTATCATTGCTAATTTTAAAACAGTAACCTATAATATATTAATGGTTATCGTGAGGTAATATCTTACACAAACAACCTTGGGAAATTTAAATTTAATTAAAACGGACCAGTTTTAGTCTGTATTTAGAGCATTGATCAAACAAAATACATAAATAACCAAGCCTAACACCCTTAGTACAGTTAGAAATCAGTTTTGACAATATCATGTTCCAAGTATCATAATTCAAGAACCGATTGTAGGAATGGCTTAGAAACAATAATAAAGATCACAGAAAACAAATTGTTAAAACAAATGTATAGTTCATTGGGTTTTAAAAACTTTGTCGCAACGTGTTTTAAAGGTTGTATATTTAGTACTTAAGCGTGTAATCTATTTATTAAAGCTTTTAAATGATTTTCGATATGCTGATTAAAAGGCAAAAGTGTTTAAAACAATGACAGTTTTATGTAAATTCATTCTGTGCTAACTCTGATCGTATTAATCTTTAAGTGTATACCACATAAACACCTATCGTGTAGGTGAATATCATTAAAAACATAATTATACACATTAAAAAGTGTCTAATGTATAATACGATTTTAGACCAATAAAAAACTATTTTAAAATAATAAATTGCGTTCATATATTTTTTAATATTTATGTTCTACGTAAAGAATTAGATTTGCATAGTGTGTATGAAAAATAATACACGAGAAATATTATATCAATCTGTATATAGTAATATTTAAGTATTTGCTTGTACAAAATACAGTTTACATTATCGATACAGGACATAAAAATACATACTTTTGCGAGTTCAAAACTATACACAATGCCTTTGGTCGTATTTTCCAGTGTTTTGAAAGTTTATGTCTCACCAGCCACAACGATCCGCTCAAAATGTGGTCGTTTTGAAGGTTTCCTGTTTTCATTGTGCTGCCCTTTATATTTCTCTAAGAGCTATTCAATGAATTCCCATCCTTTGCAAAAACAGTTTATTTTAGAAAGCGTTAGTTGTAGATTCATAAATTTGAAAATACCTTTTATTTTTGCTGTAATAAAATAACATTGGCTTATTATATTATGCAATTTCTTCTGCAACTTTTTAAAAGTACGCAATTTCGTTATGATTAAAAATTGAGGTTCTATAATTAACATTAGATACTTGTCAAATGTAAAAAGACTTAAAATCCGTTCACTATATTTTACTGATTCATGGTTATGACGTAGAAAGGTACACTTTATGTTATGTCTACAAAAAACTTGCAAAGTGTAACAGAGAATAAATTATTCCATTCAAAAAGAAACTATTGAAAAAATTTGTAACAATATAAACAAAAAAAAATATATAATAATGAAACATAACATCTGATTAAAATTTAATCGAGAGAGTTGTATACAACGAGTATGTTATTGAAAGTTTTATGTAGACAGTTCTAAACTTACCCAATACTTGTTTTACACCGATACAAAATAACTTTCTACTTTTAATTTATTATATGTATTTATGGCAATTTCACTTAATAATAAAAAAAAAAACTTAAGATATTAAAGTTTGGACTAATTTTAAAGGAATAAACTTAAAAAGGAATACAATACTTTAATCATGGGGGTTTTCCCATAACCCACCAAAAAATAAATATTATTGTAATACAAATTAAAATTTAATATTTTACGAAGTATTATTTGTAGTTTTAAATATTAAAGAGATAGACGAAGACAAAGTATAAACTGTTGAAAATATTGAATTTATCAGATTAAGTTGTAAATCTACCACCAGGACCAGATGCTATATTAGAATTAAATGCGGGCGAGTACCCCTGACTTCACTTTGGGTTTGAGATTAGCGGTGGACATATTGCATTACAGGACCTAAACTGTTTACGCAACCTACACTGTTTATACTCTACGGTTAGTGGTTCTATTTAAACTTGATATAATAAACACTTTCTTATTGAAATTTGCCTTTCATACTACAGTGTGTACCGTAAGTGTAAAAGATTTAGGAATTAGTTAAATTAATTATAAAAGCGAACATAAAAAAATAATTTTTACGCCTCGTTAGTGAGGTATTCACAACTTTTCGTGTGTTTTAAATTTGTATATTATCAACTATATAAGCAATCTTTATGGAATTATGTATAACATTTTAGGAAATGATTAGCAATTAAAAATATGCTTTTTTCAAAATGGTGGCAATTTTAACTACTATAGCTGATTTTAAGGAAAATATAAAACTTGAATTAAGCTTTTGAGGCTAGCTATCAAACCAATTATGAGTAACTAACACCGATTATTTCCTCACAAACATTCTCAGCTACCTTACAAGAACTCTTTCGTCCCTACAGTATTAAAACAAATATATATTTAGGCTACAATTGAAAAATATATTTGATCCAAGTCCAAGCAAATTTAACGAAACAAATAGTAAACAAAATCACAATAAACTAAACGGTATACGAAATCCTGCAAATTCCATTTTCTTTCTTTCCAGCTTTTTCCAAATGACTACTCAACTCATAATGTTTTTTCACTTCAGGTTTTAAGTATTACCATTGACTACACAGAGTAGACTTCACATCCAATGTAGAAATTTGAAGCAAAAAAACGTTGTGCTATCTGTTGAGATGGTCTACTAACTAATGACGATATTCTGTGTCAAGTGGTAAACCAATCAGCTGTTGGCATGGATTTTAATTCACATTTAACCCAATGGATTAGTACCATCTGGCATAGAGAAAGAGAATTAAATGTAGACCGTCAGCTGTGCTGCGGTTAACATAGGTTGTGGCACACACCGCTGGAAGCGCCATGTAGTTACGGCCTACACGCTACGTAACAACACGGCGCTCCCAGCGGTGTGTGCCAGAACCTATGGTAACCATGGTAACCACTGTACGGCTGACAGTCTATATTTAATTCTTTTTGTCTATGATTCTGGTAAGATTGTTCTGAACTTTATATATTTTCTTGGCTTCAGATTTTTACATTTAATGGGAAGTCTACTCTGATAGTCAATGGTATTATATAAATCGTTAGAGATAAGGTAGAACTATTAAGTTTATTGAGCTGAGAGGAGCGAGCTGTAAATCTAAGACCAAGGATCCTGAGTCATTCACGTTTCACACTTGGCTGGTCATTCTTGCTCCACTGATCTTTGTATCGATGGGCTGCCTTTGATCGACTCCAGCTTATCTCGCTAGGGGCGTTTATAATATTAACTAGTGGATTCACCCGTGCTGCTCAGCTAAAGATTTGGATGTACAATAAAATATTCCCACCACAGCAAGCCTGTAGATTACGCAAATTTCCATTTGCCTGAATGGAGTTTCACTTAAATATTTCCTTAAACATGTCTGATTGATTTACTATTTAGATAACATTAGGTTTAACTAGTACTTAGGTTTGCTGCTACAGGGAAGGCAATAGAGTGCGTTTTTTAATGTTAAAAGTTTAGACTGAAAAAAACTACATTTTCTAAATTTGATCATAATATGTTCATAGACTAACTACAACAGTTAACTTATTTTCTATAAGAATAAGATGGGAATTTTAAAATTTCAGTTTTAAGAATTTCTCCTTTACTATTAGGCGTACAATAACGTTTCAGTACCGTATACAATTAGTTTTTAAGCTCAACAAGGTACTTTAGAAAGAAATTAGAAAACTATGTTTTGGGGGAAAATGGGACAACCACCTGAAACCTGATTGATTTGAACTCTATTAAAATGCATAGCTTGGGCACGACCCTCTCGTTTTTTCTTCAATTTTGATTAATTGTACCATTTATAAAAACTCAAATGAGGTGTTCAAATGGGGTGTTTGAATTTGTACGCAAATGAGCTGGAACAGTTATAAACAAATGCTATCTACGCGTTTACATGGAAATAAATACAACGATTCCCTATTACATAAACATGGTAAGTTTGAAAGCCATGCCATGACATATTTAAGTCAGATAATAAGACAGAAATCTTATCTTTAAAACATATAGAACAAATCTTTAAAGTTTTGTGGCAATCGAATGGACGGTTTGGAAAGGCAACGAACATGTAAACATGCAACCTTTTACATACTTTCGTATGTATGGAAGTTGTTATTTTTATTATTATTTGGTAGGGGTATATTAAAAAAAAATGGGTCGATATTTGATTAAAATAGTCAGTATCTTTGTTTCGAGTAACTTTATGAAAATCTCAGACGCTCTTTAACGAACGATAAGGATCAAAATTGGTTATGGAACACTTTAAAAAATGTTATATTTTCAAAATTGAAATCATCAAATTTATTCATAAATAAATAAGGCTGTTTCTGAAGTTAAAATATTTGCTTTTTATGTAACTAAATAATAGAATCTAGAGTGCAGAACGTCGGAGTGAAATAAATATCAGAGTGGGAAGAGACAACCAGAGATTTCATATGTCAGAAGAACCTCTAAACTACTAAGTGGGTTGAGAGCTCGGCGTGGATGTCATATCATTTGTTGAATAAAATATACAATAGCGCTGGTTTTGACTTATCCTTTTATAAGTTTATAACTTTTAAAATGAAACTCATATTTTGTTATTCCAACGCAATTTATTCTCTCACATCAGTACATTTATATCGTCTAAAGACAGAGTACATACATTTGTATCCAAACGGATTAAACATTTGTATACCCACCTTAATATGAGGAAAAAATCGTGCAAAATATTATTGGATAGAGCACGGGACCCATCTTGAAGTCTTAGGTTCAAATCCCACCAAACCCTAAAGCACCAAGTCTGTTATAATATCCTGTGTAGTTCAGAGCCTTAATACTGTAGACCCACTTGTTTATGAAGCTTTGTATGATTTCTAAGTTGTATTTGAAATGTAAATGCAGATAATAAATATTAAAGATGTTTATAAATAAACTACCAATCCATTTGAAGTCTTCTTTGAAAAACATCGTACAAAGAATTCTGTGAAGCGAACTAATCCAATTATTGTCAAGAAAAGTATACAAAAGTTGTTCATCCAACTAAGTTCAAAGATGTTTTTCCTAGAATACGACTGACTGTAAAGCATTATTAGGTTCATGCACAGTGCGTTTAGATGAAAACTTCAGTCTCTAATGTATTATTCATACTGTTAACATAAACGTAATCCAACATTTTCCATCGAGTTGCAAAAGAGTGATAAAATATTGTTGATGGGGAAATTCCTCCTCGTTAACTTAAGGGATATTTTCTTTAGTTTTATTAGATATACGTGGAATCGTGGCATCAGAGACCAATCAATGGGACAAAATATTAATTGCTGAACTAATACTGGCTTATTGTTAAAATATCAGCGTTATTGCAAAGATATACTTAAAAATTGTATTTTACGCTAAAATGGCCAGGGAGCAGGTATAAACGCTGCGAACATGATAGTTGCCGAGCGGGGTCCCATGAGAGTACCGTAACACTGGTCCCGTGCGAGTCGAATAAGACACTTTTCATCACAATCCATTAACAAATAAATATAAAGGATAAAACCCAGCCCATAATATAATCACTATACCATCTAATATACACCATTTGAACAAAAATGTCAGTTTTATGTTTTGAATTAAGGTCTTAAACATTTCTAGAATGTATTGTAAAAGTACAGCGGTCGTAATTTTATGAAAGCTTCATTGAAATCATATAGAAGAAACTCACATGATTTTCAAAAAAAGAATCATGATAGCGATCTGTAGATTTATAGCTTTACGTGCAGCTCCAGCTGTTTCTACCCAGTTTTTTTTTTAAATAACATACTTTTTTGTCTACAAAGAGACAAAAAACTAACGGTTTTGCAGTACTGTGCAGTGTTTTGGAAAATATAGAAACAAACTCTTAGTGAATAATAGGCCTATAAATTAAAGTTTTTCATGATCCCCATGATTTTGAAGACAGGCATATAAATAAAAAAAAATTGTTCAGTGTTTAAGAAACATGTTTGATCTTTAGTTGGAGTAAAAGCATTGTTGTGACCTTTAAAACTACTAAATATGGCTAGACAACGTTTTATAATAACATAAATAAACCGTAATGGATGTTGTACACATGCCAAACTGTAATGATGTATATGCTGTGCAAGTTATAACTAATTACTTATGCCAAACCCGAAAACAATGCCATACGTCTAGTTAATTCCAGTTTGAGATGTTCAGGATAATATTGATGCATTAGTTTAGTGTCAGTATCTGTTATTTGAAGAAGTATTGAAACTTAAATTATAATATTGGAAATTGTTTGGGTTTGGCTTTACAGTAAAACTTATTTGAATAAGTTTACAACAATTAAAGTAAAAAATGATTACAGAATCGTATAAAATGTTTTGAGAATGTGAAATTGAACTGATAATACCACAAAAAGTTAATCTTCTTTGCGTAACCATTGTAAGGTGATTTATATAAATAAAAAAAAATTATACAAAAACATCTGTTTTTTTTTTGCTCCTGAAACTCGTAAAAATATCGGTATATTAAAACATAAGTGATTTATAAAATACGTAATTTATCAAACACCAATCATCTGTTTATAACAATATATTCATTTTTACTCTTAAGAAATTCAAACTGGTTACTTTTACAAGTAGGATGTATCCATACATATACATATCATTTGTCAATATACATATAGTCATTACATATATTTTCCGTCTTGTGAGTAACAGTATAACAAACTTTAAAATTAAAAGGATTCCCAATAAAGAGTTTGTTTTCAATACTTCCACTCGGCTTCCGTTTAACTTCTTTGAGATCGGTGTTGATAATCGCTCTCAAAACTTTATTTGTGAAGTTAATTAGTTTTAGTAGTTATCATAACGATGAATAAAACTCACTTATAAAGTATATAAAGATTTTTTCTTGATAAGCGTACTAGAAAAGTACAAACTATAAAGTAGGTTAACAATATATATTTTAGATGTTAATGTGGGCTTCCAACTGTTAAGTAGCTTACGCAATATGCTTTCAACATTGTAAATCTGTTTGATGTACTTATTAACACGAATGTGGTTATACGCTACATTCTGATATATTATGGAGCGCACTTATGTTCTCGTTATTTGATTATTTGCAACGTTTCATTAATACCCAATTATGCTTCATAAAGGGCTATCGTTCTAGGAAGGGCAGATACAGTACTACTAAACAGACTATGACATAAATGATTAAAACAATTAGTTGTTAATATTACAACGCTATTCTCCTCATCCTAGACACAAGTTTTAGATTTATAGTTGGATGCGCTGATGGTTTTAAGGGTAGCTCTGGAACTACAGTTTAAGATAAAATTAATTTGTGATTGTCGGGATTTGAACTCAAGCATCTAGGCTAGAGGTCTTGTCCTTTGACCACATCAGCCACACCCTGATATAAAGTCAATTTGTTTTACTAATATCATAGATAAAAGGAGTCTAATATTCTCTCATATCTGTTACAGGCGCAGGTCCTAATGCTACTGCAAAAATTAAAGACAACAGTATAACTTATGTATGATGCTAAAACTGTGTGTTAGAAAGTATAAGAAAGTTTACTGCATCCATTAGTCACCAAATGGGGTCCAACCTTACAGTGAATAACCAATAACAATTATTTCCGCAAAATAGCGTTATAGGGTTAAGGAAACGTAGGTTGGAAATTATAACTAGGTCGTTTAACCTGCGGTCGGCAAAAGACTATTGAAAGTCCATTTATTGGTAAAGCCAAGCCTTAGAAAGGAGTTTCTTTGAAATTTGTGCAACATGTTTGTTGAAAATTGGTAAACTTTAATTTGGTTTACCATAAGCGCGTTTTTTCCTTTAGGCCTACGTATGTTTGAACCTAAAACAAAATAGTAGACGCAGAATACAAGAAGTATTTCATTTAGTGATTTTATATCTATTATATCAATTTTTTCAAAAAGTAAGTTTCAGAGGTAATTTTGGGTAATTAAAAATGAAATTAGTAGGCCTATTGAAAACGTTTACCAAACTGTTGATGATAGATAAATTATTAAATTTCAAGGCATTTACAAGAAATTGTCTTACAAATGTTTAGAAGCAATTCTTCAAAATATATCTGAACACACAAGACTCTATGAATACTTCGCAGATACGTTAAAAAACGCAGCACATTAACGTTTAATAAATACAACTAAGAAATGACTTTTGCATTGTAATAGAAGCCAACCATGTAATATCATAGACAAATTATAGCCAAAAAGTTGAATTACAATTTACTACTGGAGATTAAAATGTAAAATCCGGCTTGAAGGAAATAAATAGGCACGGTACATTATATACAGGACGGAAATTTAATTATAAACTAATAAACTAACTATGGATTCGTATGCATCAACATGAAATTTACATTATGTAGTAAATTAAATTTGCTTACTGTAATAATTAAATGATATACGTACTTTTAATTAGCTTTATCTACTCACAATACTGGAGCAGAAGTATTTCTTACCTGAAACAAGAAATTATATTTAATTACAACAATTAGTAACAAGATCGCTGCTTGAAGGCATAGACTTTTATTTAAATCCCTCTACGAATATATTTTTGCCATGTGATCCAGTGATTCATATTTCACTTTGATCTTTAGCTTAGTATGTAAAAAAACGATACAAGTAATTTTCCTTTCCATAAGGAAAAATTATTATAGGTGAACATTTTCTCTATATCGTACAAAGGCTAGTTAGTTTGCAGCCGACCAAAAACAGTTAGAAAAACAGCTAAAGTATTTTATACATAGATTATAGAATTCAATGCAGTAAAATGAATTAACTGTGAACAATTGTATAGTTGAATATTCAGTAGTTCCCTTACCAATAATTATTGTAACCACAAGAGAGATCCACGTTGACAATGTGTCAAGTACAGTAGATAGCGTTGACCGCTGAATCAAACAGTTCACATTGCCACAGTGGAAAGGGAAATTAGCTGTTTAATGCAGAACTGGGAAATAATTAGGCCATCCTATTATAGAAGATACAAAATAGTTTGACAGTGAAGTTGTTTACAAAATAAAGAACTGAATGGAATAAGATAGCAATTATACATTAAATTGTGGTATGCTTTAAGCCTATACCAACGCTACGCATGAGTAATCTTTGCCTGTATGTATCCTTCAGGTGCACTCCCCTCACTTCAAGCATTCAAGGTTGTTGATAATTTTATCATCTGAAAACTACACGATTCAATATTAAGATATAGACATAGATGATGTACGTTTGTTCATTATTGTTGTTTTAACGTTTAAATATATTGCATTACTATGTATAAGAGGGGTTTTTTAGTGAGTAGTCTGATGAATTCAGGAGTCTCACACTGCAGGCTCACCTGCAGGCGTAAAAGCATTTTCCCACCTCTAAAAAATAAATAAATAAATACAAAGATAAGTTTGAGAGCCAAGAATACTTCCATAATATGTGAGTGTACATTTAGAAATGAAAGAGCTCAACTTTATTATATAAGGGAAACTGTATAATAAAAACTTATCTTGTGACAAAAAAAGAAAAAAAGTTCTCGTTTTAAACTTTGGATTTTGTCCTATTCGTTATTCCCTACAGCTGTCAAACCAGGGACAACTGGTTTTCAGTAACATGTCAACTGAATTTATTAATTTCAGTTCTGAAGAATCTTTTGACAGATCATGCAAACTTCGTTAAAAAACAAAAACACCTTGACAAAATACGGTAAATTTTAATACTTATAAAATAAAATGCTACCTTTTGACAAATAAAGAACCACAACGATTTTCCACGTATGATTTTACAAAATAAAAATACTCTTTGAAATCTAAATTCCACATAGAAGAGTTTAAAGTTTAAAATATGACAAAGAGGGGTTGAAAAAGTTTACAATTTCAACAATAGAAGCCCTGTCACACAGCCAACCTGCTGAATCACACAACAATAACACATTTCTTCATAAATGTTAATTAATGTCCACACATTTGACAGATGTTTATAAAAATAACATGTAGATGTCACGGTTTTTCTGTCATACATACTGTATAAACGAATGTGTTTATTTTGATGAACCATCTCAATTATATGGTGTGTTAGCATTGCAATTTCTTTTAAATATTAAACATTTGGTTACAAAAACTGTTATTTTTTACGTTTTTTAAGGGTGGCACGGTTAAAAACCTCATTCTCAAACTGTCTAATAGTGAGCTTTTGTCAGATATTAGGTTCAATTAACTGTTTAAAGCACATTTTATTGATAATTTGTTAGTTATGGTTTTTATAATATAAAATTGAGATGAAGTAGATTAAGAAAGGGGTATGAAAACACTTCCCTATAGCAAAATATAGCATTTTAGTATATATTTTAGTCTTGATATAAGCACCGTTATTAATGGTGTTGGTAATTTGTGTTATTTAATTACCTTAAGATTTGGCATGCTTTACTAGGAATATTATTAATCATGTATGCTTGTTTTTATTAGTAACAAATAATAGTGTTTTCCGTAAATTGTTTCCTAACAATACCTTTTGACGTGGCATAATTAAATCCCCCCCATTAAGAAAAATGTATTAGATTTGATTGAATTTCCCTTTAAGGTAATTTTATTGGCACTAAAATCAAATTTGTACGAACGGTTCCTCAAAAGATGCTGCTTAAATTACAAAGTATTGAACTATAAATGTTTTAAAATATTAAAACTTATTTTTAAATTCATAGCTAATAGTTAAGATATTTGGTTCATAATTTGTTTCGTTGTGTATAAATAAATTGGCTGAATGAAAAAGTGTGTCTAAATCACAGGTATCTAAGAGCATTAAAAAAGCACAGTATTTAATCGTATATATAACTATAAAAATATTAACTAGTAAATTAACTAACAAATAAACTATTTTAATTAAAAACCTTGAAAGTGTGAAAGATTTGTTTCCAGCATCATTATCACGAAGCTATTTGGCATTACGCCATCTTACTTTTGTGAACTAAAGTTTGTTATAAAGTAGATCTCAAAACTGTCTCGCCCTGAAAAAATGTTTTTTTATTGTTTAATCTTAGCTAATTGAAATTGTATTATTGATAAGAAAATCATTTATTTAGTTGATCATATGATTATTTTCTACATTTACTAATTATTATCTTTATTTAACTTTATTATATGTGTTTATTAACTAACTAATGACTAAATAGTGTTATTGCTGTAATAAATAACCAGTGTCCCACACATATAAACACGTCTCTAGACACGATCTTAAATACAGTACGTTTGTAGTTCAGTAGTATTTGTGGTTCGGATTGTGTGTTGGATATGACAGAAACCTACCACAAATAATCTTCTTGTGGTTCTATATTTTTTGTTGGCCATGATCTAAGCTCAGTATTTACTGTGAAGGTATTGTGACACCAAATCACATTGTACTGTTCCAAATGTTAGTGCCACAACATCGAAAAATGTATTCAGTGTTCTATAAACTTGTTTTGATGAAACAAAAAATATTGTTTTTGTATACAAATAACCTAATAGAATCCCTAACGAGATAAAGGTATTCTACCTGCAATGTTTGGAAGTAGTTGCTTTAAATTTTGGGCAAAAGATAATAGCTTTGAGCTATGCAAATCACAGTTTTTATAAGCATTAATGATCCCTCATAGAATAGGTTCCAAGAAATGAATACAATATTGTTTTCTACTGATGGTTTATTATTTAACGATACAATATCAAACACTTTTTTGCATTCTATTGTTAAAACTCCACGAAGGGACTTGTCCAAAACGTGATCTTTACATAGGAATCGACACCTAAAGACAATTATGGCGAAACTGAAAAAAGTTATGAATTTAAAATACACTGTAAATAAATCAAATTAATTTTATTTTTATTTTTCAAATTTTCAAAATCTTGCTAAAATATACCAAGTCCTTTTCCTTATTACTTTAATATGATTGAGGAGCCTCGAAGAATAAGATCTGTTGTGGAATCTTTCTTTTGAAAAGTTTACTTTAGGCAGAAACCCACCTCTTTCTATCGAACATTTAAATATATCCTATTATGAAAGTTTATCATAAGCCCCTTGACCTGGGAAAAGATCGAATTTCGTACTTGACATGAATGAAAAATTGCTATAAAAGACTACAATAGTTGAAACATAATCCAAATAGACAAATACACATTAGGCAAAGCGGTTTTAGAATATAATTTTTATAGTTGTTTTTGAATTTTACCATTTGCTTTTACGTAAATATACACAGTCTTTTTGGTATTATAAATTGTCCGATGAACAATTGAAATAAAATTATTCGAATATAAATATTGTGTACAACAAAAGTTTTTTTAAAAGGCAAATCAACAACTTGAATATTTTCGTGATGAGTATACACATGAATCATGATCATTTCACATCCTAACTGCATTATTTTTTCACACAAAAATTAAATTCAAACCTTTTTTGTAACTCCACATCTGTACATCTAAATTAATCATATTAAAATAATTAAAAGACTATAACAACCCAACAGACGCACAGGCAGAGTTTTTTCTATGTTTGCAGATTTTACCTTATTACACATCATTGAGCTGGTTACAAATTTATAAAGTTAATTTATATCTTTCGTTTTGTAAGGTTTTTGTCATTCAACATTACTATAGGTTCAACATTTTTATCGTTACTGTAAAATCTGCAAACATTTGTACTATGTAGCAATGTTTGTGGAATAAATCATTCTTTCATTCACAACTTTACATTTAATTTTACAACTGTAGCGTTTAACAGGCATAATAGGTAAAGAGAGCAGCTGCATATCATCAAAACCCATATTGTAATGGCCTCTGTTGTGGTTTATAATAACGTTGGTTGACAGGATATACATCTGTTGATTGTGACTTCAGAACCTAAATGAAACTATAATGAAATACGACTTTATCAAACATAAGGATATAAATGTTATAGGAGTAGTGTAACATTTAAAAATCTCATTTCAATAACTCAACTCTTAAAGCTAAGATTGGCAAGTTATCTTTGTCTATATAAATAATATGGTACATTAGGATATGGTATCATATCAGTGCTGCCACGCTGAGAAAGGCAATAAATATTTTTCTTTTTCATAAATAAAAATTGTCACTTTATTTATAAAAAGGGTTTTTTTTGTTTGATGTTTTATTGACCTAGTAAGCACATTACTAACTGGCCCCTATGGATCATATCAAATTCCAGCAAAATGCAAGGTTTAAATGAAAAACCTGTAACAGACTTGTAAAAAAATGGCTTATGTTATTTTATTCTTAAATATTATGAAACCCTCAGTACCTTACAATATTTTTAAGGTTTTAATAAGAAAAGACCTTACACATTTATATAGATGTTTTATTGAATTAAGAAAGTAAGCAATTTTTTCATTAATACACATTTTTTAACGCTTTAAGTTTTATGTTTTTATTAGAATATTTTCAATTCTACATAGAAAATTTTGATTTAATGTTCACTCAATTTTGTTGTTACAATTGTGACAGCTGACTAATGACCAACCGCTGCGAACTTAATAGGTCCGTATCAGGCAATGAATATGAATATTATGGCATATAATAATTTTATTTACTTAAAAAAAAAAATTTGTATGTTCTATATTACACTGAAAGTTATGGTTGGCGAGCTTACAAAATTATTTTAAATGTCAGTAAAAAGAATTACAATAAAGTATGTCGCCATCACGAGATAACACGTGATGGGGGTTTTGGGCCACTTGAAGCCATCATGAGTATACTCGAGGTCACCAATGGGTTTTTCAGTGGTGGTAAAATTATGTCGAGGGATCATTAAATAGAATTTTCACTATAATCACTAAAAACCAGTTAAGTTACGTTTGAGGTTCTTTTTCTCTTGATGATTAGATTTAAGATAAGTATCCTAACTTCGCGAAACGTGTTTTTTTCTATTAGTGATTAAATATTTCTACAATTAACTTCTTATGTTTGTTTTATAATTGTCAAAACAAAATTATTTGAAGAAGAGTAAGATATTGGAGTACTGCTCTTTAATAGTTTCTAATAGTTTTCTAATAGTTTTCGTTTCTAATAGTTTTAAGTTTAAATGTATTAATGTTGCTGATTTGTCTAAAATTGTGTCTTCCTTGTCTTGTAAACTAGTAAAGATCATTTTGGTTTCTCTAATAACCTTGTCAAAGAAACTGCAACCTATTTTATGGATATTCTTGTCACCATGGTTAATCAGTGCTTGTATGAAGGGACTTTCCCAAGTGTGTTGAAAATCAGTAAGGTACATCCTATTTATAAAAACAAAGGTGCCAAGCAAGAAGTAAATAGCTACCGTCCCATTGCTATAGTACCTGTATTTTCAAAAATAATTGAACTTGTTGTAAGTAAACAGCTTATTGATCATTTTAACACGCACAACATGCTAAGCACAAGGCAGTATGGCTACAGAAAGGGTGTTTCGACAATTACAGCCTTGACAGATCTGGTTGAGGAAATTTTGGACTCTTTTTAGTCGAGAGAGCTTGCTGGGGCCGCATTTTGCGACCTCAGCAAGGCTTTCGACAGAGTCAACCACAATTACTTGTTAGATAAGCTAAGTTTTTATAATGTTAGAGGCAGGGAGTTGTCATTTTTTTAAAGTTATTTAGAGAATAGAAGTCAATATGTTTTTGCCAATGGTAAATGTTCAAAGATGTTAAATGTTACACAGGGCGTGCCGCAGGGCTCCGTATTGGGGCCCTTCTCTTTTTAGTATTAATTAATGATTTAGAAGTTAATGTGTCATCTGAAATTTTCATGTACGCAGACGACACTACATTGATCGCTAGAAACAAAATCAAAGAATTGGCTGAAGTTGACATCCAGGAAAATTTAAATAAGGTTAGTGGCTGGTTGGATGCCAACAATTTAATTTTGAATAGAGAAAAAACCACCACTATGTTTTTTGGCCTGAGGGATCTTACCAAGGAGGAGGGGGGCATTTCAGCCAAGTTCCTTGGTGTCCGGCTGGATCCTACTCTTTCTTGGTTGGATCACTCATCGGAATTATGCATGAGATTGGCTTGTGACATTTTTGCTCTAAGAAGACTCTGTGGTGTCGTCTCGCAAAATGTAGTTAGAACAGCTTACTTTGGTTTATTTCATGCTAAGATTACTTATGGTTTGATTGTCTGGGGCAGTGCCTCAGCATCAAAAGATGTTTTTATCCTACAAAAACGTGCCGTTCGAATCATTGCAGGAGTTCATTATAAAACTCACTGTAAACCATGGTTTGTTCATTTAAAAATTTTAACTCTTTATTCTGCCTTTATTCTGCAAAACTTGCTGTTCATTAAAGATCAACCAGATTTGGTGCATAATAATGACATGCACTCTTACAACACTAGAATAAGACATGACTTACAATTGCCTTATGTTAGATTAAGTAAATCAATGAAAAAGCCATCTGTACTAGCCATAAGGTTATTTAATAAGCTACCCCTTGCTATTAGGGACATGGACATTATTAAATTTAAAACTGTTGTAATCAGGTTCTTACTTGCAAATGCATTCTATTCAATTGATGAATATTTGACAAACAAATTGACTTGCAATGATTTTGTGTAAGATGGATGAGCCCTTTGTTCAATTTATTATTGTATAGATTATATATTGTAACCTGACATATCCAATGTATTCAAAAGAATATCTAATGGAAATAAAGATCTTATCTTATCTTATCTTATCTTAATATATTTTACAATTACTAGTAATTTTACTATCTCAATTAAATTATAAAAATAATCGAAAGAAATTAAAAATTTAAAGTAAATGAATTGTGAAACTCTTTAGATACCCCTGAAGAAAATTGGAATATTATCTTAAAAGGGATTTCTTGTACTCTTAAATAAACGATCTTAAACATTTCGGATGAAAATGGGCACATTATCTTCGTACTTCAGTTAACACAGTAAATAAAGTCAGTATTATTTTGTAAATAATGATATTTCAGTTAATGTTAAATAGCTAACTGTTGCCTTGACAAAATATATTAACAAGTTATAACAATTTAAGAATAATATTGAGAATAAGTATATTGGTGGCCTATAAAATTTATAAGCCATATTTAAATTATATGATAACTAACCCAAGGTAAAGCATGATTAAATTTCGACTGTAGAGTTAAAAGGTCCTTTTAAAATATGAAGATATATTTTTGATTTACTGCTGTAAACTAGCTATTTAATACTGTAATCTTGAATTGGGTTCACTTTAATTATGCTATAATTCAAACATTGAGAAGAGTGTCTGTAAATCGATAAAATCAATTCACTAATATATATTAATTAAAATATACCATATGATAATGTCTTGTTATTGAAGTAAAGACTCAAAATTAGGGTGCAGAAATAAAATGTTGGTCTCTCATAGGTTGGAGAAATGAATTTGCATTTAAGATTTCCCTTCAGCTATATTTTGTTTGTTTGTCACATCCTCTACTCATGGGGTTTATTTGTAATGAACTATAAACATAAGAACATCTTAAATTTAGAAGATTCAGTTTACCTTTCAAATTTAAATAATCTACTCGGGGATAGTTGGAATATTAACATGATTAATTTAAATAGTACATAGTAGTAAACATAGTACATAATATTTACATAGTTACATAGTATTCACATACTAGTTACATGTTTAATTTTCTAAAACGGTTTACGCCTGCTATAAGATGAAAATTAATGTTATTTGTAAATATTTTGAGAATTATGCATGAATTCAAGCTATTGTGGATGTTGGAATATTATATTACATGTTCAATATTGTAAAATGTTTTACACCTGCTATTATATGAAAATTAATCTTATTTAAAAAATATTTTAAGAATTATACATAAATAGCTTGTTGCAAGGGATATTGCTGTTACAGATTAAGTATTTAAAATATTGTTATAGTATGAGCACACAACGTGTTTACAAACACACAAGTTTTAATATCATAACTCATCAAATATACCATCATAAACCCCAAGGCATGCAAACTATTTGACGACAACTCTTACAAAACAAACATATGATTCAAGGGGTTCAAAAACTTAAAATAGGTACTGTAGACACTATTTTACTCTGACAACTATCCCAACCAATGGTTTAATGCGTTGGAAGTTAAACAATATCACAACGCAGTATTGAGTATTCAGAACTACTTAGAGAGTGACACAAGCAGACCTCTTTGCAGCCCATTCTTACATTAAGAAACTTTCAAAATTACTTTAAAAATGTTAAGCAATGTCTTTGTATAAAATCCTTTTGACATTAGAAAAGAAAACTTGGCAATGTTTTCATTGTCCTACCTTCACGTCCTGGGCCTGGACCGGTGGCAATGAGTTCTAGAGGGTCGCGGCATTATCACATGGTTAAAGTCCATCTGTGATTGGTGAGATTTGAACCAGGGGCCTCGGGACTGAAGTCCCGCGCTCTACCACTGTACCAGCTCGCTACCCAAAGTAAGCGAGTGATGTAATAGATTTTTTAAATAAAGTATTTTGAGCAAAGCCAGTGTGAAATAACTTTCTTAGAGTCTCTTGATAGGCCAAATGATTATGGAGGGACTAATTGAAATCGACCATAATTGTAATATATACTGTTACCTATGCTTATATTTAACATTTTCTTCTTACTCCTTGTGGGCCTGAAGTGGTAGCGGTGCATTGAAGTTGTAGTAAAATAGTGTTTTATGTCCAGTAACAGTTTACCAACTTGTACAGCTCCATCTGTAACGGTTAAAAAATATTAAGCCGTCCCGGGACTTTTCGCCACCCCTGTATATTGGAAAGTATTAAAAGGTATTTGTATTACATGCATAGCCGTATGGCTGGGATATAAAAACGCAAATGTAGCACAATTTTCCAATTTCAGTAAAATATTTCCCTACCGGAGATAGGTTGAAGATTTAAACTGTATTTTTAGAACCACGATTAATAAATATATCCGAATAATTTGAATCCTTTGAATAAAATCTTTAAACTAAATAAACAAGTTTAATAAATAAATACCTCCATTACAAAATGTATAATAGACCCATCATTAAAGTGGTAAATACATTTCCATTCGTCCGTCATTGAATTGCCAGGTTCAAGGGTTGAAATGATTGAAAACTCGTTTTGTTTCGTACCAACATTCATCGCTAACAAGATAGATGTTTTGAGTTTAATTATTTGCAGTCGATAAAACCTTCAAATTCCAATTCGGAAGTTTTCTGATTTATTAATGAAACATTTTCACAATAAGTCTTTGTCATGAAATGCAATGAAACTGGCTCTTTATAGTTGGTGTCAATTGTACGTAAAAAATTGAATGGGATGAGTCTACAGTTAAAAGATTTAGTCCCACGCACGTTTATTTTACCTATAATATTCAGTTAAACTCAAATATTACAAAAATGTTAGTTTTACTTACTATACACTTATCTCTATAGACACCACTATTCACTGTAGCTTTTAATGATATCAATTTGGTTTTTTTGCATTCTACTTAATCTTTTTGTTGAATATCTTTTTATTTTAGCTTCAAATATTATTTTAGCTATACCTAGTAATATTTCAGTCACCAAGACGTTTTGTGTTTAAAAACCTCCCATATTGTAAATTTTATTTTCTTTAAACAATTTATGGAAATAAAAAATTGCAAATAATATGCATGGTTGTTGGGGTAATTGGTGTGTTTTTAAATGTAACCTTAATTCCAGGTTCACTGTTTAGGGACAAAAAAGCTCATTTTATGTTGGGATTTTTGCTTCCGATATTCGAAAAAGTGCACCTAAGGTGTGTTTATTTTATTTTTATTTTTAACTATCATATAACGCCAAGTGTTTCAATTTCCTAACTATTGGTTTATAAAATAAGAAATAAATAGTATATATATAATTAAACAAACAAAATAATAAAAAAGACCTACATGAAATTACTTAAAAACATACACATTCAATAGAAAACTACTACGGTGCGGCATTGTTGCTTCGAAATCACTTAGAAATGTTGCAGTGACAAAAACAGACCTCTTTACAACCCTTTCTTACATTACGAGTAAATAAAAGATTTATCAAAACAAAATACCGTCTCATTCAAATTCCGCATTGAATAAGGGGGTAAAGTTTTTATAGCAATAAACTATCAACATCTTTACATTATCAAAACATAAATAGTGTTCTCCTATGGTATAATGTATCCTGAAATATTATGTTCCTACTAGTGGAATGACGTTGCAAAATTATTCTAATATACTTAATTTGTGTTTTGAAAATTTGTAAAAAAATGAATACAGAATTGAATTCATTAAGGGAATTTAGTATTTAAACCTTCATAAACTAGCATTTTGATATGTTAAATTGAAAAGGTCTAGTTTACCTTATGAAGATTGACGAAATTTTAATAAAATAAAATAATAATGAAGAAATTGTGCAGTTAAAATGCACACTATAATATGTTTTAGCTAGCAAGGAATTTTCACTCACTTGACGTTTACGCTTGAGAAGCTAGAAGTTAATAGAAGCACAATAATGTTTTGAGAAATGTTTCGTTTTGTAACATGTGTACAACATTAAACATAGACAACATGTTAGGCACATTCATGTAGAACGTGTGGTTACCATAGAAACTGACTTTCTGGGTCAACGCCATTAAACGTCTGTCTCTTGTAAATAATAACTTAATATTATTGAAATACATAATATATATAGATCCACATATACGCAAAACTATTTATATGTACATCCTAGGCATAAAAATACACGATGATGTCCCCTTTAAACTACTGTATTTTACATAATTAAAAAATTATTGATGTGCACACAATGATATCATATCATTCCAGTTTTAACCTTAATAGCGAAAAAAATATTTTATTGAGATTCATTACTCTTCAAAAGCTTCAAAATATCCCGGACATTTCTTCAATATTAATTATCTCATCCAAATATATACATTTACATTTTTTTATCTATAAGTTTGAATACGATACATTCTCATTACATTCAATTGTTTCAATTGTTAATTGGTTACAAGAATATTTGATTGTCGGTAAAATACAGGGCCAATTTTGAAAGTTGTCCAGTATTGATTTTAGGACAAACCATTGGTTCAATGATGAAATTAACATTTCCCCTACTAAAAATTCAAAGAAATAACAAGAAAATATTTTAAATAATTTTTGAACACAGAATTTTCAAATAACCAAGAGTAATATGATACAAACTACATTATCCGTCGAACCTATATAAGACTAATTGCATGGGGTAGTGGAAAGATTCTTATTATCAAGGTATTCTTAATAAAGATGTTCGTTTTATCGAGTATTAATTCTGCCTTTATTCGTATTATAGAGGTTTCTCCTCGTGCCAAACAATGACTGAGGAAAGAAGAGGGATGGGTGGGGATTTTAAAATTCTAAAATACAAGCATGTCATATTATTTTAAAGTGCTATTCAATACATATATCGTAATGGAATCCAAATTTGATGATTTTTTTCAAAATGGCGACTCTTCTTGTTGACAATTTAACACTTATATGAATATCCTGTATATCTTGAAAATATAGATATTGTCTACCCTAATTGAAATTTTACATTTCGTATAAGCTTGTATAAAAATAAATATCTGTTTTTGGAAATGGTTACATAGCCAATGTTTAACCACATTCAAATTGTAAACAAGAGACAAACAGGATAATGACACCTAATTTAAATAGCCCAGGCTATTTCACTGATTGAGATAGGTAAATCACTCTTTTTGATACAGAACTACAATCTAAAACTTAAATTTTAAATTAATTGTAATTTATTAATATTATCCACCTTTCTACTATATTTCACATAGCATTTAAAACGTAAAAGAGTATTTCATTAGTTCCATTTTGTATTGGAAACAAGTTTTTAACTCTCATTAAAGAGCACGATTTGCACACGAGTCTTCGTACAAATTAATTAAAATAATGGAAAAATAGACATTCAGAGATAAATTAATAACATAGAAATGCTATTTACTACTACTTTTACGCGAAACATCACTGATTTAATTTTCAAAAAGATATGTTAAAAAAAAACAAAAAACAAAAAAACAAATGAACTATGAAATAATTGCAACCGGAAAAATGGAGGAGGGATGAACAAGCGTGAACTTTTACAGTACCGGTGACACGCTACCAACCTCAAAGTATATTATTTAACTACTTTCCATCAACAATTTTAATTAATGTCCACACTCTTTGGTGCTGTAAATGACACGAGTTGCCGCTGTTGTTTCCCTCACACATTTCACGTTGGTATATTTAGATGTAGCTTGTTTTGTGAAAATTAAAATACATTTCTCATGATTTTATTGTGTACACAAACAGGAGAATAAAACATGAAAAACTTTAATTTAGTTCAGTTGCGGCTATGGAAACTATATAGGTACAGTAGTATATTGATAGCAAACATTTAGGATGAAAGTATTTTTTAAATAACTTCTTGATCAGCATCGTACGTGTTATTAAACTAACTGAAATTACAAAAATACGTAAAATAAAACTCGTAATAATACATTTACAATTATACTGTTTACTCACACAACGGTAAATTCGTATACAAGATGGTGATTGGTGATCGATTTCTATTGGACACTCCAATCATCATCAGACCCAATAGGCGAATGACAAGAATCTCGTATATAATGGACGCCATTGCGATTCTTGTCATTCACCTATTGGGTCTCATTTGGATCTGACCAATGCAAATTTTGTATTTGTTATTTTGGTTCATTAAATGAGTTATGATGATGATTGGTTGTCCAATCGAAATTGAACAGCCGTCCATGTTTTCACTCTTGATCATTTGTTACTGTTAAGCATGCACAACAATGTATTTAACTGTATTGGTTGTAACCGTTAAATGAATAAATGAATCGAAATCGATCACCAATCACCATCTTTAAAAAAAAATATTGTCTTTTGAGTAAACAGTGTAGATGTAAATATATTATTACAAGTATTATTTGACGTATTTTTGTAATTTTACGTTTCTTTTAACCTTCTATATTTGTTTATGCAACTGAATTGCTTTTTTAGGCTGACACTGCTATGATAACAGTCTAGAGTAAACAAACAAGGAAAACTCAATCTACAATGTCGCCAGCATACACTGTACACATAACCTAGTTTTTTTTGAATGGTGGTTTACTTTAACTACGATTAGAATAAGGACCATATTTTATTGTAAACAAACTGATTTAGGTTAAAAAAAAAACACTCGAAACCCCAAATTAAAATTAAATTATATAAAAACTTGTTTAAAAATTAACTTTAACTATATTTAAATTTCTAAAAGATTTGGTGTTTTAAAACTGTGATCAACAACAGTTATTCTAAAAAAGTGATTTTGTTTGTACTTTTTGTAGTACTATCTGTGGGTAAAATAACAATATAACTAATTAAAAAAATTTGATATTAACGCCCTTTCTATAAACTTAGCTTAACCTTTACCCGGACAATTTTTGCTACTCGTGAATACAAATATCTGTTGAGGTTAGTAAATATTTATGACAAATGGAGGTTTTTGAAATAACATCAATGCATTATGGAAACAACTTTATTCGGTTTTAAAAACTTATTCTTCAAATTATAACCAATTATTGAATGCAAGTAAACGGTTGAAAGCCTAACCAAATAAATACAATCTTACCTAACTTAACTCTCACAATAGCACTTCTATTATGTTAGTAATTCAGTTTATATATCACAATGATAGTAGTATTTGGTTTGGTTATAATATTCTACTCCAAAGAGATCCGTTACATCAAAGCACAGACCTGTGTGTGTAATGGCCTCTTGTGGTCCACAATAAAGCTGGTTGGTAGAATTTATGACTCTTGCTGTGTATTATAATACATAGTCGAATCATCAGACCAAAAGTACACAACTGTACAGGATTGATAATAAATGCGTTACAATAGATCGTTTTCACTATGAATTTGACGGGAAAATCTGTTTGACGTCATTGATCACTGGTTTACTTTGTACTTGCAAGCTATGTTGACACTACCCATTCAATGTATTTAAGTAGAAGATTTTTTATCAAACTTTCATAGATTTAAAATTAACTATTTATTCATAGTTTTAAGGAAGAATCAAAAATGTCTGACACCAAAGTCACATATCAGGCCAATATAACCATCAAACCATTTTATAATAGATTGAAAATGGCGGTACCTTTTTACTGTTTTGTTTGAAGTTACTAAAAGAATTTATCAAATATTTAAGTTTTTTATCAAGATAGTTCATCGTAGCAGTAAAGTATAAGTTGATCTTAAAATTTTTTGAGGTTTTTTAACAAATAATATAAAAAAATGATAATTTTTTAAATTTTAAACTAGATAACCTGGTTTTTACCCCATTTTCGAAAACGTAAGGTATGGTTGGTGAACTTTTATACTAATCTTAATAAGAGATTACTCAACAAAATATTAAACTTTAAAATTCGAAGAGAACATAGAAAGCTATATAAAGGAGATTAAACTTTGTAATTCCTATTTTCTAGTATACTCAAACAATAAAAGTAATCTTAATGTAATATAATAGCAATTCATAACTTAAAATTTCTCCACTTTAGCGTTCTTAAAAATTTTAAATTTAAAAATTCAATTTCAAAAGTAAACACTTAAAAAGACAACAATCAAAGATAACAGTTAAGAGAGAATTCGCAATATGACAGCGAGACATTGTGGCATCAGAACCACTTAGAGATATTATGGTGACAAAAGCAGACCTCTTCGCAGCCCATTCTCAAATTACAGACATTAAAATAACAAAAACCATCTTTTTATTCTTATCTGATATTTAATTACTTTTATGTAAATAAATAAGAACAAAATTTGCAAATGCTAAGTTGGAAAAAGTTTTTTTCCGAAGACAAATATTCTGTATACAGGGTGGCTGAAAAGTAACTTGCACCCCCACTTAACTTTTCAACCATTTGAGATATTTGAAATCGGTTCGCGGCAACCTTCTTAGATATTAGGCGCTACAATAATTATAAGAAAATAGAAATCAGACCAATAATAACAAAATGGCAGCTAAAAATGATTGAGACAATGGTTATTTAAAGTAATTTTGAGCTGCCATTTTGTTATTAATGGTCCGATTTCTATTTTCTTTATGTTAATTGTTATGTTTTGACAAGACCTAAAAAATGACACCAAACTTGACTATAGTTGTTATTTGAAAATTTTGAGCTACCCCCTACCCCCGCTACCCCTAATAGCAAAATTTTCAAAACTGACCATAATTATTGTATCCCTTCATTTCAAAGAAGTTGCCGCAAACCGATTTCAAATATCAAAAATAGTTAAAAAGTTAAAGAGGGTGCAAGTGATTTTTTTTGCCACCCTCATGGTTATTTGGATTTGAAACGTTTTAGGGCACCATTTTGTTATTAGGGAGCTGATTTTTTTTTATGTCAATGTTCATGTTTCGTCAAGACTTGTAAAATGTTACCAAACTCGACTATCCTTGTCATTTGAACATTTTGAGCTACACCCTACCCCCGCTACCCCTAAGGGCAAAATTTTCAAAATTGACCATAATTATTGTAGCCCCTAATATCTAAGAAGGTTGCCGCAAACCGATTTCAAATATCTCAAATGGTTGAAAAGTTAAGTGGGGGTGCAAGTTACTTTTCAGCCACCCTGTATATTGTATAATTAACTAAATTTAACCAATTTTATATTTTATGGGAGACAAATATTACAGCTTAACTGTAATGTACCATCGAGGTTTGTGATTTGAAATTAAACTATCAATGAACTACACGTTACTGTTTTGCAAAGAGGAACAAAAAAAATAATAAAGAGAAGGAAGTTAAATAAAGGCATTACCTAAGTAATGTGAATTGAAATAATATTACTCTGTTGTTATTATAGAAGTCAATCCTCAAAAAATACAATTGATTTTTAAGTAAAAAAATCTTTGTTGAAGCGATAAGACGATTATGTTTTATGCTTGATATCCATTAGTTAACAACAAATTGATTACCATTCCCTAAGTTACTTCGTTTAACTTTCCAAAGCATACATTTTTAAAATACCGATTTACTCGAGAAACACTTGTATGTTTACAAATTCAAAGCCAATTCCCAATATTAAATCTTTATGAACCCTATTTAATATAAACTAAGGAGTCGGACAGCTTGGAATCGTTTGTAAGTAATGAGTAACTACGTAACACATTATTTCAGCTCGGTTCCACATTCACAGGTTTGATTCAGGGTAATTCAAGGTATTTTTATATTTATTATTGAAGTTCCAGGAAATCCCATATTGAAGGGAAACAAGTTTACCCGCCTTTCGTTTTCTGGCTGAGGTTGTATCTGTGACGAAAAACGTATATTAATGTTTATAGTCCAGGAGCAAACTGCACATATCCAGCTTCCGTGGGATTTTTTGTGAAGCAAATGTGTAACTATGTGGAATCTCTTTATTATATGTCACATAATGGTGTAGTACCGGGTGTTTACCCTCAAATTGCGGGGTTTGATTTTTATGACGTCGTAAATCCAAGATGGCCGCAATGTGTGACATCTATTCATTAAATTAATAATAACTCTTTTCAGAGTAAAATAATCGAATTTTAATTTACACCATTGAATTCAGCTCAAAAAATCAAACAATTTGGTGTTTTGAATCATTGCTCTATGACCATTGGTTACCGAGATATTGAAGGCGGAAAACACAGAACATTGTCCCCATGTTATCCTTATGGGGAAAAAATAAAATTGTATATCTAGCTTATTACTCAGCATATCTTAATAATAATTGGTATGTGGCTTCATTTAGTAGAGATCTACTTTATTATGGCCTAAAATCCCCCATTTTTACATTTCCGTGGCAGCAAACCTACATACTAACTTCCAATGTTATTCTTATGGACAATTTTTTGCATGCTTGTTCATGAACATACTTTGAGAAATGATGATGTGTGGCTCCATTTTAATTATTTATTGAAGCATTTGTAATTCGTTGAGTATACAGGTCTACTGCTACGGGTAGGTCTGCTATAAACAAATTATAGGTATTAGAAAATAAAATAAATTAGACTATAGTTGTGAGGCATATGTAATTTTGTAGGATTTTGAATTAAGCAATTGTATGATTGTTGGCGATTGATAGGTAATGACATGTAGAACCGTGTACTACTGAGTATTTTGTCTGAAAGTGTGGCCAAGCTGGTGTTTTCGGTCGCCATCTTGGATCCGCCATATTGGATGTTAATAACTTTTTTATACAATGCTAGTGTTGTGACACATCATTATGAACTAAATTTTCACGCTGATTTCAATGAATGCTGAATTTGTTATAGTCTTAAAGTATTCAGTGATGTAAGGGCTTTTATTTAAGCTATCGATCATTAAAATCGGACGAGTTAGAGTTGAGCTATGAACCACAACACAATATTAAATTTAACTTTTTCCAAATCAGTTTTATTAAAAGATTTATATCTCGGTTTGTTAATACGGCAAAAGGTTCATTCTAGTCTTAAATTACTCAGTAAATGTCTGGTTTAAAATGTTATTAATCACTAAATGAAACCTGACTGATTGAAAATGAGTCATGGGCCTTTATTTAACATTAATAATTATTTTTATTTAGAAATTTTTCTTTGGTTAAAGCAATTAAAGACATAAAGGGCTGGTCATCAGGGTTACAACTTTGTTTGGTGTAAGTACAAAGTAAATTATGTGTGATGAGGGATATAAGACTAAAAGGTTCCACGGCTAAAAACTGTAACACTGATGACTAGCCCTGTATGTCTTTAACCAAAGAAAGTTTTGGACATAAAAATAATTTAATGTTAAATGATGGTTCATGACTCATTTTAAAATAACTTAGTCAGATTTCATTTAGTGATTAATAAAATGTAAAATCAAACATTAACCAAGTAATTTGAGACCAGGAAGAACTTAATTACGTACTAATAATCCGAGATATACATATTTTAATAACAACAGAACTTTTTTTCTTTTTTTGCTGAACTCCTGCATCAATCTTTGCATATTTCCAAACTTTCTATTTATTGCATTGTTATTTGTTTTTGTTAATATAGTCTATCCTGTTGTTATTGCGTCGTTATATCTTGTTCTTGTACAGAGTTTATCATATTGTTATTTTTCTGCAAGTTTTATCTGTTTTTTATGAAGTATGTTCTGCCTCTTTACTGAAGTTTCACTCGGCTACTGCATTGCATCATTGTTATTGTTCCTATACTGGTTTTGTTTTTTGAATATCTCGTTTTGTCAACTTGTTCAGATAGTTTGTTATTTATAGTTGTTACTTATAGTTTGTTATTCATAGTTTGTTATTTATAGTTGTTATTTATCTTTTTATGTCTTGTATTGAAGTCTTGTTTTACAGTTTTTTTTTCACTACTTTTGTACTGGCCTGTGATTTTTTCTGCTTCTTCCGTATGTAAGATTATTGTATTATTCATGTTAAAATTGTGCAACCGTTAACAAATAAAATAAAATAAACAGATTTGTAATAAGTTAAATTTAATATTGTGTTAGAGTTCGTAGGTCGAATCTTAGAGCGTTAGAGTCGAGCTACGAACCCTCAACCGAATTTAAAGATCAATAGCTCAAATGAAAGCTCATACATCACTGAATATTTTAAGACTAGAACGAACTGCAAGCGTTAATAGGAACTGGAGTTATAAGAAAAATAATCTTAAAAATGTTCAAAGTACGAAACGTCCGTAAGAAATGTATGGGGGAGAGTTTTTATTTGAATATATCTTCCAAACGAAAAAATATATTTAAAAACATATTTCAGCATTGAAATCAGCGTGAAAATTTAGTTCATAATGATGTGTCACAACACTAGCATTGTATAAAAAAGTTATTAACATCCAATATGGCGGATCCAAGATGGCGACGAAAACACCAGCTTGGCCACACTTTCAGACAAAATACTCAGTAGTACACGGTTCTACATGTCATAACCTATCAATCGCCAACAATCATACAATTGCTTAATTCAAAATCCTACAAAATTACATATGCCTCACAACTATAGTCTAATTTATTTTATTTTCTAATACCTATAATTTGTTTATAGCAGACCTACCCGTAGCAGCAGACCTGTATACTCAACGAATTACAAATGCTTCAATAAATAATTAAAATGGAGCCACACATCATCATTTCTCAAAGTATGTTAATGAACAAGCATGCAAAAAATTGTCCATAAGAATAACATTAGAAGTTAGTATGCAGGTTTGCTGCCACGGAAATGTAAAAATGGGGGATTTTAGGCCATAACCAAGTAGATCTCTACTAAATGAAGCCACATACCAATTATTATTAAGATATGCTGAGTAATAAGCTAGATATACAATTTTATTTTTTCCCCATAAGGATAACATGGGGACAATGTTCTGTGTTTTCCGCCTTCAATATCTCGGTAACCAATGGTCATAGAGCAATGATTCAAAACACCAAATTGTTTGATTTTTTGAGCTGAATTCAATGTTGTAAATTAAAATTCGATTATTTTACTCTGAAAAGAGTTATTATTAATTTAATGAATAGATGTCACACATGGCGGCCATCTTGGATTTACGACGTCATAAAAACCGAACTCCGCAATTTGAGGGTAAACACCCGGTACTACACCATTATGTGACATATAATAAAGAGATTCCACATAGTCACACATTTGCTTCACAAAAAATCCCACGGAATACAGTTTGCCCCACGACTAACTACAGTTAGCTATAACTTGGAGGAAATGCAAGGCGATGCAAATTTCGCCAAGCTGTTGCCGTAGAAACTTAATTTTACGTAACCAACATAGCTTACTCCATGCGGCTGCACTTTTTACGTCCTACACTCATTCGAATGAATATATCGATCGATAATCGATATCTTTATAATATCGATTGATAATCGATATATTGATAACTTCATTCGTTGTATTAAGTTTGGTTAGTTAGGTAGCCTAACTAACCGAATGAAATAATCGATCTATGGAATAATATATACATCGATATTTTTCACTCGAATGAGTGTATGACGTAAACTAACGTGCAGCCCTTCATGCTGTTGGGAACCAGTTGTAAAATTAATTTTAAAATATGTATAATGTTGTAAATCACTGGGATAGAGTTTAACATAATACAAGGGTATGGATGTTTTGTAGATCACTTTTATGTTCCTTAAAAGCCGAGCACGTCCTTGCCAGTGTTTAATAGATATAACTTGTCTGAGTGGTGTCTTTGAAGAGTTTACACGACGCAAGGAAATTATATTCATACAAAGTACTATGAGACAGACTCTTGGGACTTATACAAACACTTTGACAGCCAAGTTTCTGTGTTCACTTAGTTATATTGTTAGTAGTGCTTTAACGAAACTCTGACGTAAGGATGCCTTGTAATTTGAATTATTCTGGCATGTCGACATTAAGATAGATAACTGGGATATAAACAACAATAATTTTGGGCAACGTTTTTTTATATAAACAGTATAGTTTTTTTAGGTCAGAAAACTGTAGAAAAATTTCAAACTTTAGCAGAATTCCATGGAAAATGTATACTGGGTATTTTTTTACCATCTAAAACACTTCTTGAATTCGTGTACCATAAAACGTAGTATCGTAATAAACTGACAAAAACTCCAAAGTTACTCATGGAGCTTAAATTATTGAGTTACTGTACCCTAACATTTTCACCTCATTGTTCCTATGTTCAATTTGAACTACAATAATTAAAGTCTCTAACCAATAAAAAACAATTTGTAAAAAAAGTTTTTTAGACTTCAAAATTTATGGCTATCGTAAATGATATAATAAAACACATCAAATTAGAATAATTAATACATATTTTGTAGATAGCTTAAAATTAGATGAACATTTATCGCCCCAACAATTTGGACAGGTAAGAACAACTGAGAACCAATATTTGGCGCCAAGAAGTCTTGTCAAAAAATACTGCAAGACAACAAAATAATAATAATAGTAATATGTGACTTGAAGAGTTTTCCCGTTTATAGATGTGAAATAATGTCGTCACCACTAGAAATTTTAGGAGGATTCAATCTATTTGAATGAACGCAGAGGGTGATATTATTATTTTATATTCCGTTTATATTCTTGATGGAAAAACTGAATTCCTATTCTTTTGAACTTATGACTTGCATAAATCACTGGTCCATTTTATCTATCTTAAATAGGTATCTAAATGAAAGGGCGCTTGCTTAAAAACGTCAACACAACCCAATAAATACATTTTCAATTGTGCCAAGTTTGATGTAATATTCAGTCCAACAAAAGGTCCAATCATAACAAGGAATATCATTTGATGAGTCCATCATTGGGCTGATATTGTATTCAAATAAAAAAACAACTTTCTGATATTCTGAAAATAAAATTTGTTTTGCTTCTCTTTTCAGAAGATTGCTAAGACATTTTGACGATATTTTTAATTTAATTTACTTGATAATTAAACGTTAAATAATTAACGTTAAAAAAATTTTTTGTCCGCTAACGTAGTTGCTATTTTTGTATGAGTAACATTAAAGTATATACGGTATTGCTTAGTACATTATTAAATCAAGGAATAAGGTGATTTTAACACATACACTGATTTTAATAGTACACAAAAGCAATTTACATAAAAAGTGATCCCTAAACATCGATTTATGGTTGGTTCTCTTAATTAATTTAGAACCTTGAGTTTTTGATATGAGACATGCTAATGATGCACCATTATTCTATTGTATAAAGAAACTTAAAATACCTAATATAAACAATTAAATTAATAAGTACATTTTTTATTCATTTGACAGGATGAAAACAACTTACCTTTATTCCAGATGTTAAATGGCTAACGAATATTCTACATACAAAATAATAGGTATACACTTGAAAAATGTAGCAAAAACTTTTATGATAAATTGTGCAAGAAGTTATAAAAAACATGGTGATACATTCCCAATACGTGAAATTAGTACCTAAAATCACAACGGCAATTTTAAATTAAGTAGATCTTTAAAATACTGCAAAGATTCAGAGATTTAATTGTTATTTTTGTGCAATGCAATAGTAAAAGAAGAAACTTAATCCGTGCAAGCTGGGATTAAGACTTAGAAAAGAAACAACCAGTGTTTAGTGTCGAGGATTTTCGCATCGCAACCTTAATTAGGGGGTTTAAACATGAGACAGCTGTTTTGTAGCTAAAGAGGCCTGCATCAGCAAAGAAACAACTTTATAACCTAATTATATGCCGTTTATTTGATTCTAACCTCATACTAGCAGGGAATTTTTATTTAAAATATGGCTAGTGTCTATCATTCCTAACACGAATACATTCATAATGTAGAAGGAATGTAGAAACTAATTTCTTTGCTTGGCAATCAAAACAAATAATCAGAAACATATATAGCATATACAACATATTACGCCTAATATACGTTTTGTTAGTTTACAAACAGAGTTTTTAGTCTTAATTAGGGTTTCTCTTTTAAAGCGTTGCCCTAATGACTGCACACGAAGGTGTTGGGGAAAACATTTGCTTATTGCTAAAAGCTTGTTGTACGTTCATAATTTTTACAGAAAAAAACCTTTTTTAAATCTCGAGTGTGCAAAATCTTTCCGCCTATGGACATGTAAAATACATAGAGGAAACTCTCTTAGTAGTTAGTGACGTAAATAACTGTTTAACGTAAAGAATAACTATGTCAATGCATTGTATGTGCTACTAAATAATCCTGTAATCCGGTGAATGAAAAGGAAACTTAAAAAAATAGTAAATACAAAAGTACTAACACAAGGTTAAGTAAATTATCTTATTGTAGATAATTGTTCATTGTACTGTAGTAAAAATGAGGGCATGCATTTCCTACCTGAAAAATATACATATTATAAATCTTCCTAAAAATAAATCACACCTTGTAATATAGAGTACGTAGATATGTTCAACACCCAAATACACAATGAAGCTTCCATTGTTGTAAACATCAAGATATTCTTTAACAAATATTGGCAACCTTTCATTTAAAACACAACCAATTGAAGTTTTCGAATTTGCAATGGGATAAGTTGTTTGCATTTCAAATTTGAGCTTTTACTATTTATATATTTATAAAAGTAACACGGTTTCATAAGGCATTTTTCAATATTTTGAAATCATTTAAAAAGTTTTCCGTTGTAGTGGGTTACGAAAATGTTTTAGCAACTCTTCAGTTAACAACACTGAGCGTTTGGCTTCAACAACAAGCAAGCATCTGAATTGGCCAAGGCTTAACTCAGAGCTTGTTAATACAAGTAAGTTCTCGAGATTAATTAATCCGAAGGAAATATTAATATTTAGAAAAGTGGCCAAGAGGTCATTAATGTTACTGCTTATTTCTAAATATAATCGTGGCTTCGGGGATCTTTTATCGTGGGCTTTAAGCAGAGAATTATTCGGCATAAGTTTTTTAATTAACAGTTAACATTTAAATTATAACATCTACTGACTTAGGTTTTTTTTGCTGGCTTAGAATTAATTAAGTGGGTATAATTTCAGGTATGTACAAAGAGTTCTATAAAGTCTTAGTAGTCACTTTATTTTCAAACAAAGCCAAACTGTAGAGATTTTTCTCATAAGAGTATACAAATTTATTCTGCTTTTCTAGCATTTATATAAAAAGTTAATAAAAACATTAATTTCATTAACGGGCTAACCTATTGCAGTGAAATATTAGTGGACAATTTGGAGCAAAGTCTAGAGGCTTTTTCTGAGACAGAGTTATTTATTTACCTTTCCTGTCCGACTGAAATTTCTCCTACCCGTTTTCAATGAATTTACATTCAACCTCTTGATTTCCAAATTGTATTTATAACGACTCGTACTATCGAACCACAAGTTTAAGTGTAATTTGTTTGGGTTATGTGAAAATTTCACAATTATTTGACGTTGTATGTTTAAAAGCGTACAAAGTGTTGAAAAACACCGCAAATATCTTTCAAAGTTGGTAAAAAAGTTCCATCAGCATCCAAAGATTATCGAAATTAAATCAGGTACTCAGAATAACCCTGTAACTAACAAAAGGTGTAACTATGTGTGGAATTCCTTTAACTACGTGTTCGCCCTTATCTCACTCATGGGGCTAATTCTTGAACATCTCTAATTGAAGTTTAGAACTGATCCGATTAAACTTGAAGTTTCACTGGCACACATTCGCCATTCTTGTTGAAAAGGTTACATTTAGTTTTGCCAGTAATTATATATTTAGCATCAATTAATGAATGGTTTGAAACCTAAATTGTAGCATTGTCTGATGTGTTTACTTTTAAATATTTTAAAACAAACAGTCCCCCAATTAGTCAAGGCAGCTTACTAATGACATAGACAATATCTTAATGACTATTAGAAAATTCAAGCCATGCTTACTAAATTACTTCTGATATTCAGACTAAATATTTATCTACCATAATTGATAGTCATTCTAAGACAGTTCACACACTTATGTTTTTTAGTTTGGTTATTATTTAATTTTTCAAATTTATGAGCAATTTAATTTTCTATGGGGACTAGTAGCTTTTTAACATGGTATTTCGTTGTAAACGACGGACAATGTACTGCAAAGCTACTATTATGTGAGTACCCTTATCGTAAAATATTAAAAAAGTAGATTGAAATTAAATATTTTAAAGGTATTATACATTGTACACATTTAAAACTAACTTATACCTTTGACTATTAATACAACAACTGTATCCAATAGTCAATGCTTATACTTTAATTCTAATATATGAATTTAAAGCTTAAGTTGGTCAGAAGGTGTTTATTAAGTGTATTCACTGTAAAAGGGGAAATCTCTACAATTAAAGTTGGTAATTACTCAAATACTTAACTAGAGTTTTCAACTAGTTTCCCATTGAGTTAACTCAACGGTAACAATAAAATTACAGTTTCTGTTGAAATTAATATAGGACCTCACTGATCGGTCAGCTAAACGAGAAAAGTTCACCGTCGATGTAGATAAAGGAAGCCATGTTGAAAACAGTGTAGCCACCCTGACAACCGGAAATTGAGAGGTAATATCGCCTCACATATTAACTATTAAACTAAAAGATCAGAGTGATGTATTGAATTTTATATTTAAAAAACAGAAAAATAAATATTTACAAAATAGCATAAACAAATAACATGTGAACATGTAATTAAATAAAACATATGTTACTATTGTGACATATTATATCTTTGTTGCATTCATATGACAATATTATAATAGCAGGAAACAAATTTATCATATGATCTTAAATTTGTAGATTTATATTTATGTGCGTAGTGAACAACTTAAAAGTGCAAAACTTAAAGCTTTTGGTATACTTAATATATGAAACAGGATAGATTGGAACAGAACGCAAATTTATAACTGACATATTAATTGTTTGTACAATGAATATTTCATGACGTGTTAGATTTAACTAGTTAGATTACGAAATGGACTATGCGAGTTCTTTTTAAATATCACTTTTGTTCTTATATGCTTTTTAGTAAGTAAAAAATAAACTATATAATAATGTCTTGGCAGTACAAGTGTTCATAAACGTATAAAAAATACAATAAAGAATAAACGTAGTCGAGGAATATCCATGAATATAAAAGGATCGTTTCACATACTCGTATACGGTCGTCATCTTATAGTGCACAATAAAATGTACGTTGTTGAAAATATTGGAATATTCTTTTTAGATGCGTTTTAGTGGATCCATACTTAGCATACTTACTTATTGCTATTTCTCTAAACGACGTTCCATTACAATACTTGAACCTTACATCTATTTACATATTAGTTTGTCATCCCAGTTTCAAGAATTTGAATTATATTAGATTTAAGTTTTTGTTGCCTGAGTTCTTACATCTTACCTAAATGAACGCATGCAACAGTAACAGAGATGAGCAAATTATATTTACTGTATTTTTTATATAAAAGTAATCCTTTAATGCTTTATCGCAGTGAAAAGAGTAGTAAATTAAAACTGCTATCAGTAGAAGTAACATATTTTTCTATACCACGATAGGTAAACCTCTGATTCTATTAAATATGAATCCCGCGTTATGCACAGCTCATTTTATCTTGGTATACGTTTGGGTATGCTGATGTTTACTATAATCTTTCATTATTTTTTAAGATTAATTTAACCAAGTATGAGTTGTTATGGTTGAAACACTAGACAAGTAATAAGGTGTAAATAGGTGGTATTAATCCAAAAATATTATATTAAGTTGGTGAAATAATTAGTAATAAATAGTAGCCTAAACGTACAACATATTACTAAACAAAAATATTTAAGACAACTTCAGCTCATTAATAGGTTGAGAGATTTGTAATGGAGTATAAGGAATACATCCTTATAGACGATACAAATAGGTTAATTACTGCCATATATTGCTCTAACTTAAATTAAAACTTTATTTAAACATGAAAAAGTTATTTTAAAAATTGTTTTCATCCGTCCAATATTCACCAGAGTTTCTACGTAGAAACAAAGGAGGTGTGAACAGAATGGCATTTGACACTACCCTCATTGTTTGTGGAAAATAACGTTTTTGCAACAATTTTCACGTGAATTCGTCGTTTATTATACGTTTTGACAGATTCACTGAACAACATTTTTACAGAACCATCATATGTGCATACAAGTGACAGTTTCTTTTAAGGTATTAATTAATTAAAATCCTAACAATTATTATTAGAAAAAAATTCATAATAAAACTTGAGTGCGCACCGTAAAATGTTAACTTTGGTAATAGTAATGAAAAATACTATTCTAAAACGTGGAACATCAGTATTTCGTTTTTTAGTATTCATATTTACGGTTTTCCACTTATTAATTGTTGGTCTATTATTGTAAATTTAACAGTGCTTTAAAAAAATGAACCATATGCTAAATTAATCATGTTAGCAGGGGTAAGGAAATACTTAGTACATTGTTCACCTTATTTTTCCCGTAGATGCCGGTGTGAATTCCCCTACCTCATATTTTATTAGCCATTGATGAAAGTAAAATTATTTCCAATAAAATACCTGCATTTGAAACTATTCTGATCATATAATCGTCACCATTAGTGTCTTCAACGAATTTCTGTTTACTAAAACTCATTATAATTAGATTTTAAGTTTTGTTTTGACAAAATGTGACAGTATTATTAATCAAATCATAGTTAAAATCAAATACAATTTATTTCTTGAAAATTAAAATCGTTTACAGAAATTACAATAATTTGAAACGATGTTACCTCAAATGATCAAACATTTTAATGAGCTTAATACATTATTTTAAAGTTTTTCCTAAAATTGGACTAGAAAAGTCTTCTATTCAAATAATTTTGTAACAATTCTTCACCCCGTTCTTCAAACTCGTTTGAATACCTTTTGTTACGCTTATATTTACATATAGACCATACTCAAAACGCTTCAAAGAAACCCCTCAAGTAGAGACTCGTACTAGTCGGTAAAAAATTCAAAAGAGATCTAACGTCAAGCAAATTCGTTTGAGTAGGTGCGTCTTTACTTTTGTTTTTAAAGTCGTATCTTCCGATTGCACATATATTTCCGGAGGGAGGGGGGGGGGAGCTGAAAATAAATGTAAACCTAAAGAACAAAAACAGGATACATCGTTGTTATGGTACATGTATTTCTTTCACAAAATACCAATACTGTACAACAAGTGACTTATTGACAAAACTGTTTAATTGAATGGCTCATATACATATTTATGAATTCTAAAAAATCAATACCATTACTTTAATTTCATTTCCTACATTTTATGTACCAACATTGTGCTTGAAGAAGGCCAACATCATTAGCTAATGCAAGGGCCAACAATGCAAGTTTCACATTAACTGATTAATGTAACTATTCCACCCAGGAAAAAATCTAGAAAAATCCAAAATATTTAGTTTTATTAAGAATCTACCTTTATGAATAGTTCTTATTCCTATTTAACACACTTTATATAAAATGTTTAATACAAAAGTATGTTCCCAATACTTTATGTTAAAGTTATAAATGTAATGTACAGAATCGATATAGTAGTTTTCTGTTTATTGTTTAATGAACTGCTACTAAATTTTATTAGGGTTTAGAAAAAAGATAGAACCTTTAAAATAAATCTTAATTCAATTTTAAAATTATTTTGTCAGTTCAACAATAAATTGAATTGCACTCAATAAAGAGATTCCTTGATTGGGTACATGGGTATCGCATTTATTAATGGATCATAAAAAAAGAATATGAAATTTAAAGATAAAAATTTGTTCAAGTAAAGGTAGTAACCAAACGAACGTTTCAAAATGAATTTCATATACATTTTATTAATACATTTAGTTGCAAAGCGTGAAGATATTGTTTGTGAAGTTGCATTCATAGTAAAGTTATACAACGTTAATTAAATGTTTTACAAAGCCAAAACACGTGTTCTATGAAATGAAACCTTTGATAACTCACTCGTAAATATAACAATTACATGAAAAGTTAGTTGAAGCTAGTAAAATGTTACGAAAGTGTAGGAGGTGTTTGTGTTTGTTTTTGTTTAAAAAGTTGCTATGGATTTAATAAAGTAAAATACCCCTGCTGCAGCAAACCTGCAGACTTAGCGAATTTCCATTTGACTGATTTGCCATTTGATTGGATTTACACCTAATGTCTCCTTAAAAATATCACATTTATTCCCTATTTAAATAGAACTAGTTTAACGAGTACTTAGGTTTGCTGCATCAGGGAGGGTAAAAGTTTTTTGGTGTACAATGTTAATACTGTAGTTTAGTAGCAAATGAATGTATTTTCCATATTTGATCAAAATATATCCATAAGAATAACATGAGAATATTAAATTTACAATGTTTTGGAATTTTCTCCGCAACCATTAGGCGCATAATAACTTAAAAGGTATCAGGTATCAGGGACACCATTCTTATGGAAACCAGACTAAACAAAACCAAAAAAACCCCTGCAATGGAAGAAAAACTCTACAACTTACTGCCACAAAATCTCAATACAATAACCAACACAAAAAACTCACTGTTGCGCTAATAACTCTCCTTCAAAGACCATACTACACCATCAAAGACATTTATGCAGATCACAACTAACGACCACAAAGGGCTATTATAAGAAGAAATGAAAAAAGAAGTAAATGACGTCATACAATAACAGAGAGAAAAGAATCTATTCAGATATAAGTCGATAAGTCATTTCTTCGGCCAAACTGACAATAACTTGCATTAGCCAAGTCGATAAAAGAAAAAATAGATTTAGTTCATCCCAATGAAACCAAATTTCTTACCATATAACTAAATAAACTAAACATGTTCCCATGACATTGGAACTCATACAAGAGTTGACATGTTAAAAATAACATAACATATCGAGTTAACATATCAATGACAAAAGATAAAAAAAAAATTAAAATACATGACATAAAAAGCTAACAAGTATGATTAACGCAAACACATGGTGTTATAATTTCTAATAGACTGCATTTGAATTACCAGCTGATCATATGATCTTTATTCTTTTTGATTACTATTGTTTATGTTTAGTTTCTATTCTATGTTAATGGAATAATACACTTTTTTATCTGATTTATCTTTCATTATGTTATAAAGAGTTACAACAGTTTTGGCGACGAGGTAAAAGTATAAATTTGTTTATTCATACATTAATGACCAGTTACATTTTTTTTCAATTACCTTTTCTTCAAATAACAATAACTACATCTCAGGCTTAGGAACATTCAAGTTACAACAACAAAATGAACTCAGAACAATTTGACAAATTCATAGAAGGCCAGAAACAACAAATGGATCTTCTATTTCTGTTGTTTGAGAAACTAGAAAAAAAAATGAAAGATAACACACCAGATCCAACTGCTCAATTTGAAAGTTACAACTCAGAAAAAGAAAGATTTTCAGCCTATATTGAACGATTTGAAAACTATCTCAGCATGAAGAATGTGTCAAACAAAACTAAAAAAGCTCAAATTCTATGTGCATCAATCGGTTCTATCCATTACAACAACTTAGTTGCATTCAAAGGACCTACAAAGAAAATCAAAGACTTGGAATATGAGCAGCTAGTTGAAACCTTTGGCGAAATGCTATCGCCTAAAAAGAATACTGTAGTGTCGCAGCATTACTTTTTCTCCACTTGCCAATTAGAAAGTGAAAACATACCTGACTATGTTGCAAGTTTGCAAAAACGTCTTGCTGACTGTGAATTTTACATAAAATGTGAATGCAGAGAAAACATTTCAACAGCTCACATTTTCTTAAGGGCTCAATTCATTAGGGGCATTCGTGATAATAGCATCCAAGAACAACTTTTACAAGGAAAGGAAGAGAACTTTGATGAAATAGTCAGGAGAGCTATAGCTCTTGAAGCAGCCCAAATCCAGTGCAAGGAACTTTCAAACATTTAAAAACCTCTGATCCCTAGTTCTTCAGTGCCAGATATAATGAAAATTCAGAAAACCACTAGACACGATCATCCATCCACTCGGACATCATCATCATCATCAACATCATCTCCCTGGAAAAAGCCATCATACAAGCATCGATCAAGCCAAAGAATCGATTATGAGTCCTTAGGAATCAACAATCTTTGCTTCAGATGTGGAACATCTAACCACCGATCAAACCAGTGTCGAATAAGGCGTGAAAAACTATTCTGTGAAGCATGTAAGAAGAATGGCCACATTCAAAAAGTTTGCATCAATATCCTGACCAAGAAATATGCTTCAAGTAAACAAGTTAACCGATTCTCTGACAATGATATGATCAATGACTCACAATCTGATTGTTCCTACGGGGCATGCAACATAATCAGTTCAGTATCCAAAGATCAGAAAATCATCAACCTCTACGAAATTGAACCTGGACATGGAAAGTACATAGTAGAGGTAGCGATAAACCACAAGAAACTGAAGATGGAAGTAGATTCTGGCACACGGTACACAATTTTACCAGAGGATAAGTTCTTAGCATTGCATTTGGGAATAGATCTTCAACCTTCAAATCTAAATTTTCGAGCTTATTCCAATGATATTGTGCCATGTAAAGGAAAAGCAAAAGTTACATTACAATATAAAGAACGATCTTTAAAAGCAGAAGTGTATGTAGTTTCATCAGGCCACGATCCTATTTTAGGTCGAGATTTGATCCGTGCTTTCGACATTGAACTAAAACAAATCGATCATGACATGAAAACTAATCCAAAAGTCCATTTGGTTGATGGCGACAGAAAGAACTTTCAAGATATTAATAACATTCTGAATGAGTTTGCTTCAATTTTTGAGGAAAAAATTGGTTGTGTTCCTAACATTCAAGTTTCATTAACTTTAAGAGATGACGCAAAACCGGTATTTACAAAAGAACGTGATGTCCCATATGCACTCAGAGAACGTGTTGAAAAGGAGTTGGAATCTTTAGAAAAAGAGGGAATCATCACTCCGATTGCGACAAGTGACTGGGGATCACCTCTCGTCATCATTCCCAAACCAGATGGTGGACTGAGACTTTGTGTGGATTACAAGTGCGGTGTAAACGAGAGGTTAGTCTCGGCTAATTTTCCTATAAGGACGGTTGAAGATGTTCTTAACAGTCTCCGAAATTCCAAATACTTTTGCAAACTTGACCTTTATAAAGCGTACTTACATTTAGCAGTAGGCAAAGAAAGTAGTGAAATCCAAACTATGTCAACACATAAGGGAACCTTTCTCATGAACCGTCTCAGTTTTGGCATAAAAACCGCTCCCTCAGAATTCAACAGAATTTTGTCACAAATCCTCAATGGACTTAATAAGTGTGAAGCTTATTTCGATGACATAGTCGTCCATGGAGCAACCCAAGCAGAATGTGCTCACAACCTTCGAATGTGTTTAAGAAGACTAACAGAATACGACTTACATCTAAATCGAAAGAAATGTACATTTTTTGAAACAAAGATTGAATACTTAGGACACCTGATTGAGCAAAATAAAATCAGCAAATCTCCCGAGAAGATGAAGGCAGTGATGGAAATGTCAAGACCGCACGACGCTGATGAGGTCAGAAGATTTCTTGGAATGATTACTTATTACTCACGTTTCATTCCAAATCTATCTACGTTGTCCTGTCCCTTAAGGGAGTTGCTCAAGAAGAAACGCCGTTTTCAATGGACGACAGAATGTGAATCATCCTTCCAAAAGCTCAAGCAAGAGATTTGCAGTGACAGAGTCCTGATTCCTTATGATCCAAAATTGCCAGTTGTACTTTCTTGCGATGCAAGCCCTGTTGGCATTGCGGGAATACTTAGCCACATCGTAAATGGTCATGAACGCCCTATCGCTTACACATCCAGATCACTAACACCTGCAGAACAAAATTATAATCAACTAGATCGAGAGGCACTTGCTATTAAATTTTCTGTTGGAAAGTTTCATAACTACTTGTATGGAAGCCAGTTCACTCTTGTCACAGATAATAAGCCTTTGAGCAGAATCTTTAGTCATGACCACTCTTTGCCGAAAATGACAACAGCTCGATTACTTCGATATGCTTCATTTCTATCTGGATTCAATTATAAGTTGAAAAACAAATCAGGAGATGAAAATGAAAATGCTGATTGTTTATCTCGAGCACCTTTGTCTCAAGACTCAAGATCAACTGATATGAAGATAAATGAAGAAGTTCACCTTCTGTATGCTGAGTCACTTTTCCAAATTTCTTCAACTGCTATCACGAATCAGACCATTGCAAGTGCAACATTAAACGATTCTCATCTCAAATCTCTTATGAAAACTCTACAAACAAGCAACGAAGACACACCCTACACCCTTCTTGATGGAATTCTCTTTTGGCAAGATCGAGTTGTCATTCCACAGAGCCTTAAAAATTCAATTTTGAGATAACTTCACACAACACATATCGGTATAACAAAAATGAAACAACTTGCAAGGCGGTATGTGTACTGGGAAGGGATGAACCATGACATAGAAGACCTAGTTAGATCTTGTGAAATCTGTGCTAAGCTCCGTAACAACCCCCCGAAGGTGATAGTACACCCGTGGGATCAGCCTCACTCCAATTGGGAACGTCTACATATAGACTATGCAGGTCCTTTCGAGGGTCATCATTTTCTAGTTGCCATTGATGCCAAGTCAAAATGGGCAGAGGTCCGAGTCATGAGACATTCTCCTACAACTGAAACAACAATACACACACTTCAAGAAATATTTTCATTCCATGGCTACCCCAATTCATTGGTAACCGATAATGCATCAATTTTCACAAGCGATGTATTCAAAGCCTTCTGTATTGATCATGGTATTACCCAAAAATTTATTGCCCCAGGCCATCCAGCTACAAATGGATTAGCAGAAAGAAATGTTCAAACTGTGAAGAAACGTTTAAAATCAATGGCAAGTGAAAAGGGCACCATGCCAGAAAAGGTCAGGAAAATGCTTCTACGCTACAGAGCCACACCACTTGCATGTGGGAAAAGCCCAGCAGAACTTTATTTGCACAGAAGATTAAGAATAGAGCTGGATGCCATATTTCCTATTCCAAAGAAGATAAATAAAGAAAAAGAAGTTAGGCAGACAAAACATGTAAGATCGATGAGAGTAGGAGATAGAGCCCAAGTTCGCCTTTACTCTGGAAATGCAGAAATTTGGGAATTTGGAACCATCCAATCCAAACTGGGCTATCGACATTACATGGTAAAGCTTGACTCTGGACGCTTAATCAAAAGGCACATCAATCAACTCATAAGAACAAGAGTACCGCCTAAAACGACAAATCAACGGGAAGAAGATAATCAAAGACGCTCCACTAACCAACAGTCAGAAGATATTCAAAGACGTACTGTTAGGTTCAATATTCCAGGGATACCAGCATTACAACGCTCTCCAAACAGTGGTTCAACCATTGTCGGTCGTACGCTACAACGGCGTTCCACGACTGGTCAAATACCAGTAGTGGAGGCTCAACATCCTGAATGTGGCATCCATTTTCCTGATGAAGTCAGAATTCAAGATAAATCACCTCGACGTTCCACGACTGGCCAAATACCGGTAGTGGAGGCTCAGCATCCTGAATGTGACATCCAGATTCCCGATGAAGTTGAGTCACCTCAGTTACGTAGGTCAACACGTGTTCGACAACCGCCAAGTTACCTTGAGGCTTATGTGTGAGCTCAAAACTTATGTGGGGAAGATTGTTATAATTTCTAATAGACTGCATTTGAATTACCAGCTGATCATATGATCTTTATTCTTTTTGATTACTATTGTTTATGTTTAGGTTCTATTCTATGTTAATGGAATAATACACTTTTTTATCTGATTTATCTTTCATTATGTTATAAAGAGTTACAACACATGGATGACATGATGAATGGTCTAACTTATGCGATTACATCAATCAAATGTAACAGAAGATATAGATGTTGCAGTTTCGGCACTTATATTTATTAAAGAAACAAAATTTGAGGATAAATTCCCGATGATGTTGTAAAGTACGAGGTGTGTTTTTTTAAGTAAGTGCCGTTTTTAAATTTCTCGGTTCCAGCGCTGCGATTGGCATTTTGGACATCAGTACTGTGTATGTGCATCTATTGGCAAGCCTGTGCCGGAAATTCGCCAACAATCGGCCGTACTTTTACATCCGGTTTCGAGCATTCAAAACGGTGCCGCCAATTGAGTCCTGTTTTTTGTAGGAGAACTGCCCAAACCCAGGTCTTATTTTATCTATGTCACCTATTAGACAGGAAAAATTATTTATATCCTAAAATCATATGTTTTTGGGTCCTGAAAATGTCTCGCTTGGAACCGAACTAGCTTCCATCAGATTGAGGTGGGCAATGTAACCCATTACGTTTCTGTGGAATATACAGAACAGATAACTGGGATAAATAGCCACAACCGAAAATTGTCAACATATCTAGCTCATCATACATCAGTAATATCGCGATGGTTAGCCACTGTGTGCCTTCTGATTATACTGGATTGACAATAAAACAGAACATTTAGATAAATTTGCATCAGCTGAGGTTAAAACAGAAGTTATCGTAATGTGTGACTTAAAACGTTAGCGTACCGCCTTAATTTATAATTGACCTAATTGATTCCTAGATTGTATGAAAACTTCACATTACAGGTTTGAATCTGGTTCATACTATATTCCCTAGGTCATGAGTTTATTACAATACATGGAATAATGAATTTGAATGAAGGAGGTCATACAGGAGGTCAATCAGGTTACCTCGTTTGAGTTTATTGTCTTTGTTATTTCTGTTTGTTTTATTTTTCCAGAACGATTGATGGCAGTCCTATGTAAAAATAAATTAGAACAAGGAAATAGTGACATAAAGAAACGAGGTCGTTCAAACGATAACATAAATATTCAAATTTCGATTTGATTTAGAAGGGTTAAGACAAGGCAGTTTAATGATTTTTCAAATTGCAGGTGTTAAACTTATGAAATTTTCCGTTTGGACTACTTTTGGAGTTTTTTTTTACTTAGTTGTTTTAATGTACAAGCATGTTTTACGTAAAAAGAAAACAAAGAAAATTAATATATTATTTTAATTTAGAACACGCCAAGCAAATAAACACAGTAAGAGTAAAATTTTAAGTTAAAATTACAATACACTGTTATTGAACTTATAAAATACAATAAACATTAATTCATACTTAATTCATGACTTAATTCATACCATCCTAAAGCTCATTGTGGAATCTTGTGAACATCACAGTTATAATCTTTGTATTTATAACTTAAACTCCAATAAAAACAACACAACAAACTTGGCGTTATTTTAAAAATCAATTTTAGCAATTGATCTACCTCAAAATGTTAACCAAGAAAATCTTTTTTAGCAGCTTTTGAGAAAACAACACCAACTGCTCAGATTGATCTACAAGAACATCATTAGTAAACTTTTCAACTGGCCAAGGTTTAACGCAGTTCTTGTTAATAATGGATTTGTAATAGGTTTTCAAGATTAATTAATCTGAAGGAAATAATTAATACCGAGAAAAGCGGTCAAGATCTCTTTAGTAGATTACTTTGTTTTTCCTTCCTTGAGCTTAAATCTGTGGGGAAATATCTTAAAATTATTAGATTTGTAGAGATAATCTTATAGTTTTATAACGTCTTTCTTTTAACATATACGTGATATTAAAATTTTAGAATATGCATTTCAAATTCTTTAAATATATTAGGTTCAGGATATAAGAGTAAAAATAAACCCTTGAATGAATTGAATTATAAATAAAATTTCAGGAGTTGAACATTTGGAAACTTTCTATATGTACAGTTTGCTGCACCGGGGGCCCGTAATATGTGTTTTTCTCATGCAAAACATGGACAATCTATCATTAGCATAGTTTCGTTCGAATAGCATACATTCTTCACTAAGTTTTGTCAGGGGTTTGCAGATATTCTTGTGTGGCTTAAGAAAGGATACAAAACTAATAGGTGTTTCCTGAGTTTTGAAAAATTACCGAAAACGAATTTAGAATTTAACTTAGTATTAAATTAAAGGAGCCGTAAGGAGAGTGTGGTGGGATTCCTGTTACAACATTATTGTCCTGTATTTACCTCTTGGGACTTAGTCTACAACATGTCTATCTCGTTACAGTTTAGAGCTGAACCAGCCTAACTTGAAGTTCCACAATTACACCTGTAAATTGAATTTCCAGTAAAAATTAACATTATCAGAAAAATGAAACATATCGCAAGGCAATAAATCTTACAAAAATCACTGATGATCGTGCGAAATAAAGATCTTGGTTAAATGAACCGATTATTAGTCTGTGTTGAATATAATTAATTATAAATAAATAATACCAACAGTCCGACACATACTTTCTCCCATTAGCTTCTAAATAACAATTATACTGGGTAAGCGTGGGAGTAGCTATGCTTTTCTTTGGGGAAAACTACAAAATTGCAATACATTTTGTACTGTATTTCTTTACAGCATTGGGGATTGTACATTTTCGTTTAACGTTAGAAGGACCATAACACACTAAATTTTAATCATAATAGTGGGAGTTGTTTTTAGTAAAAATCAGGATTTTCAGTTATTTTATGGGATTCTATGGAAAAATCCCAATTACATACTTTAATTTCAAAAAATGACAATTGAAACACCTGTAGATAGGTATAAAGTAAATAAGGGATAAGTTAAAAAATCTACTCCTATGCAATATAATTATATTTTATAACATGATATGAAAGCTACAAAGTTACTGCTTTTTCTTTGCTCTCCTATTCAAAGGATGTTATCCTGCTCGGGTGATTAATAGTTTCCCGTTTTACTAAAATTTTTAGAAAATTTACAATTAAAGTTTAGTATTTTCTAATTAATTTTGAATTTCAGTTCTAAATTACTTTAATTCCCATTATTTTATATTTACGGTACTGAACAACGCCAGATGTTTCTTAGTAGGTGTTATTATGATTCAAAATACAATCTAGGGCCCTGGAGATAAAAGTTAATTTATAAAAACACTATTTGGTTGGCACATTACACTTTTAAACTCACTAGCGTTTCAGTCAAGTCTTCCACTCGGGATAAAAGTTGCACAATTATTGTTACGAAATTTTCTCAGGCTTTAGGTTGATTTGGCTCTTTTAAGGGTAACTTTAATCTACGAACTTTTAAATCAGTTCTTTTGGCGTGTTAAGCAAATAAAGTAGTGTTTGTGATGGAAATATGTTCGTAGACAATTATAAATTCTCTAACGCATGTCACTCAAAAACACAACTTTTTTGAAAAGCATGACAACCATTACGAAAACAGTGTTTTTTTAGATACAAACTATCCGGACAATTGGACGTAAAAAAAAAAAAAAAAAAAACACAATGAGATTGACATTACGCAAATATGTATTGTAAAAAATGGACTTTTAGCAAAATATAATTTCTATAAAATTGTTCATAAATTTGCAATGTTAAATTTCTTCCAATGAAAATGTTCATAATTATGTGTTCAATCTCTTACCCCACACTTGGCATTAAATTGAACAAATGTTTTATAAAAAAATACCATTTAAAATGTACGAGACACTTGTATTTTAATGGAAGAATAAAAGAGTGAACTACAGTTTACCTGTATAATGGTTGGAATGCTAGAGCACTCAAATTCCGTTTCTAAAATGCGGCTTTTTGTGGGTAAAGGAATCGTATATTACCCTGTGGCACTCTATCATGTTTGTGGTTCTGTTTCCTTTGTACAAGGACTCGGTGAATTATTCCAAGAACTGTTAGTCTTGAACTTAGACCAGTATCATTGATTTTTAACTGTTTTGTTTCCTACCTAGGTGAAGTGCTGTATGCAAACATTAATACAACTACATTAATACAACTTATGAGATTAACGTATGGCAATGTAATGTAAGAAACAAGGAAATAAAATAGTTTAAATGATTAGTGTATTTATTCAGTAAATGTATATCAGACAAACGGTCATACAATACAGTTGCTGAAAGTAGGAAAAATGCGTCTAATAACACTTGGCAATATATTTACACTCATACTGTTGACTCACAAGACTTAATTCGGTTGGTCTGATGATGATTGGAGTGGGCAATCGAAATCGATCACTACTTACCATTTTTTATATGTACTTACCGTCCTTAGAGTCAACAGTATACGAGTACATTTATTACTTTTTATTTACTTTCAGTGAATTTAATAACACATACGATGCTGATCAATAAGCTATTTAATACATAGTTGTATAAATAGAAAAATACTGAAATAATTAAATTTAAACATCTTTATCGTGGTGGCATCCGATGTTAGTGTTCGCTTAAAATTACTTCCCTGGAATAGTTTCTCTGTGAGATGCTATATGCAGCATACTAATCTGTAAATGGGCAATTTTCTAAAAATAACTGATATTTATTTCCCTTAAGCCATGATATATTATGATAGAAAACTATTTACCATATTAACAGTAATTTTTCATTAAATCTATCTTTAATGAGCTGCTGCAAAGCTACTAGAATGTATTTTGCTAGTACAACAATATTTTAAATATGATTATTACAAATTCAATATTTTTTTCACGTTAATAATACATACTCCAATTAATAATAAATTAGATTTTAGATGTGGACAAGATTCATTTATGGAATATTTTTTGCGAAAGGATAAAAATCTTAATCATAGTGAGCTGCTTTCTGGAAACCTTTTTCATCTGGAGTTTTGGATTATTGAGAGCGTCTGTTCATTGAATTCTCCATGAAAAACTAAATTTTAGTAACAGCTAAATTGATATTGGAGTTCGCAGATAGGTCAGCTAAATGAGAAAAGTTCGCCGTCGAAGTTGATAAAGGAAGCCATGCTGGAAACAGTGTAGCCAACCTGACAACCGGAAATTGAGAGGTAATATCAGTTTGAGTATTCAATTTTAGTTAAATTAGTATTTTGGTTCCTACTGAGTTTGATACTTCTATCCCTAAATTCTGAAACTACTTTATTATAGAAAGTAAATTATTGTTTAAACGCAAACACGATGAATATTTATCTATTATTTTTTTTGAAATCGTGATTAATAATATTATATTCTATAATTTACGGAAAAGATTCTGTACAAATAATGTGTTGGTGCTATAAAAAAGTGACCAAATACATTTTTTGATCCCTCTTGTACTTGGAAGCATGAAACATTATTACAATATCAATCCTACTACACGAGTATACGAATGAGTCCAGTGTGAGCTTAAAATGCAACTCAAAGACTTTAATTACGAATAAGTAATGCATTTTATTAATATTATCCCTTTTATTGACGAGAAAAAAATTAACATTAAAATTCTAAGTAGTTACGATGTACGACAACTTTCAGTTTTTTATAAAGAAAACCTGATACATCACATAGGAAAACATATAATCTTTAAACTTTGTGCTTATAAAAGTAAAGTTCCTTTATAAAGGGCTATATTTTTTGGTTTAATTCTCCTAGGTCCTTAATATAATATTGAACATTCTCTCTCTTAGAAAAGAAGCCATTTAAAAGTTGAACCCTATTTTACGAAAGCTTGGCATTAGTTGGATTAGTGTCAGTTGGAGCTTTCAGATAATCAACCTCCAAGCTTAGCCCTGCTTCCTTTGTAACAGCAAAACCATTGTCCATCTCGTGAAAGCCTTTCTTTCTGTAATAAAAGGTGGTTAGGTAGGTTAAGATATTGTTTGATATAATGCATTAACCAGTTACTTGGACGTAAAAGATTAAATAGTACAAATTTAACATATTAAAAGTACACATCGGGCTGTATAGTTATTTAGATTTGGACTATGGCTGATTGAGGTAGGTGTAAATTCCTACACTTGGAGTATTTAAAAATTCATTTTAAATTGCAATTATTGTTCACACAATAAATTTCTGAAACAAAAATAATATTTAAAAGGTGAAGGACATTGGATTTGTTTTGCATCTCAAACAAAAGTTTGGAACCCTGATAAAATGCGCAATCCACGCACGGTTCAAATTTTGAATTAATTTAATTGATTCGTGGCTGTTAAATTTGGGATTTAATTTGTATTATTTTGTCCACTTTTCCTTCTACACTTGTACACTTGTTCTTTGTTGTGGTATACAATAAGAATTGCTCTATGAATAGTGTTACCAAAAGTGAACCGGACCTTGTTATTGGATGATATGGTAAGACGATTTTTTATGTGATCTACGCTTACTAACGGGGTTTTTTAGAATCAGAAACAACAAGTGGATATTACCATTTGAGAATTCGGCTTGCTCCGAATTTATTCTAGCATAATATTTAGAATATTTAAAATCTCTTTGCTATGCCCTCCCGGTGACAATAAATAAATTTAAAATCATGCTTGAAAAAATATTTCTAATGATAAAAGTGTTCTGGTAAATTACCTTAAAACGACACCTTGAAACTACGTACCACTGCACCACTATACCACTTTTTAAAAACTAGTTTTAATATCTTTCTTACGTTTATATTTACATAGAGATAAAACCTGAAACGATAAAAAAAATGATGAAGCATGTAAGTTAAATATTAAAATGATCCAAAGTCAGAAAGAAGTCTATTTATGTGGCACATATAAACTTTTGTTTCAGGTATCTTGTCTTTTGAGTGTAAAGAACTTTGTGATCTTGTGTGAAACGGTTCGTAAGTTACTTTACGTTTAAAAATACTTGGAATAGAAATCAAACCAGCCGTAAAGAAGATTTTATATGTTTCAAAGCGAATATAACAAAATAAAATAATTTTATATTAATTTGTCTTACCATGATTTTCCTCGTAAAAAGTGTAAGCAATATTGTACTGTATTCAATAATACGTTCGTATTGAGAGCTTAGGAGAATAAAATCGGTTTGTGTATGCTTTTATAAAACATATATAAACACTTGTGTGGACATATAAAACATTCGCACTCACAGAAAAATATTGAACATTTGTTTATTTATAACCTAACACATAAATAGAATAAAAGATTATATGTCTCTCTAAGAATGGGGTTGTTAAAGTCAAACTCATCAGCTGATGCGAGGGACCAACATAGCAAGCTTTGCATTAACTGATTACCATGACTAGTCCCACCCTTTACTCCCTATGAAAAGACTATTGAAAACATTTGTATTGAAAATATATCTTTTCAAGTTGTAGCGTCATTACTAAATGCAGCCATATGTATCACCGCGGTTGAAATAGACAAAGTAGGCCTGCATGTCGTTATTTGAATGTTGGCGAGTTTATCATGTAGTATAAATTACAAATTATTGATAGAGTGATTTGTGCATAAAATTAGCTATAAACGAGTGGTTTACTATGTATTAAACATTCTTTAATTCATCGCAATTGTTTTGATGCCAAATGGTTAACAAAAAGGCCTGGATTAAGGTTACTTCCAACCTCAGCATGTAAATAATCACATTGAGATTATTTGTAAACAGTTCGCAAAATAGCTCATTTCCGCTCTAGAGTGGGAATGGACAATTCCTGATCTAGAATGGGAATGGATAATTCCTGCTCTCTGAATCAGCTGATTTCACACTTGGCGTATCTACACTAACCACAGCCGCAGATCCGGTACGTTAACAACCGATAAGCATATTTCATCGCCTAAAAATATCAAACGCAAACATAACGAAAATGACATTTTATATACAACTAAAACGTTAATCTGTGTGTTATGATAAGTTAGTTAAGGTGGTAGGAAAACCCTTGTGTGTTACGAGCACAAACAGACATTGCTGCTCTCGAAATGTGTCGCTAAATTCAGTAAAAGCTTCGTGTGTCCATCTACAGTTCTGGAGCGGCAAGGACGTACTTTGCGCTCTTAATACACAAATAGCTATTGTATGTGAGTTCTGTGACGATTATTAGTGAAAACATGATAGTCACGAAGAACAATATTACATGGGTACCCAAGTATTATGAACCTTTAATTTATAATAGCCTCTATGTCGGTAGACATTTTTGTATGAAATAGACGTATTTGTAAATCAAACACAGCTTTGAAAATGAAGTTAAACTTAATAATATCTAGGAAATTGTATCCAATATTTTCAATAAAATAAATAATTATAATTTAACTAACTCACACATACATAGCGATAAATGTCTTTATCATTACAGTAGCTAATAATGTGTTGCATTTTCCTTGTTCTAATTAGGACATTGCAACTATTATATGAAATAAAGCCTTTGAAGCCACTTGTATATACAAAATACAATTTGATGAAGTTTGCCAAGGCTAGTGGAATATTGTATTAACGAAATTAAATATTGTACGTCGTGTTTACTACGACAGTGTTATTGACGAAGAAATAAAGCCAAAATTGAGCAATACAATACAATAAAATAAAACTAATACATTTCATATTTATTTAAATAGTTATTCGTGAATCATACATTTTATAGATAGTATTTCGTATAAAAAATCTTTTGGAAGTTTCAACCCAGTCAATGAATGAGTTCGTAAATTTGCATAGTAATCTTAAGGTAAACAAGGTTGAATAAATTATATTTGCTTGTTATGAAAAGTTTATTTAAATTAAACATATTAAAACCCCCCTGCCGCAGCGAACATGCACACTAAGCAAATTTCTTCCTGCTTGCATGATTAAAGTGCCTAAATATCCTTCTTATAATGAAATAAAGACGCATTATATTTATACTGTGAAATTCCTCCCTTTAACCTTTACTGAACTGTTCTTAAATAATAGATTGGTTGTGGCTAAAATATACAAGTTAACGTTACCAATTTTCTTGGTTTGATAGTTTAAATTATGAATAAATAAACTCATTCCATACTTTATATGAAATAGGTTCTCATAAGCTATTATTTATCGGCTTTGATCTTTTAGCCGATTTATGATTTTTTTTTCAGGAAAGTAATCCTTGATTGATATAAAACTTCATCCAAAGGAAATGTTGAGCCTGAGCCAAATCTGGATGGGAAAAGACATCCGGAATCAACAAAATGTCAGCTTTGTATCAGCCAAAATGTCGGTTATCATATTTTTACTGACTGAAAGGACTTAATATCAGCCAAAATTTGTGTATAAGGAAATATATGGTTACCAAATAAAAATAATTATTCATATTTTTAAATTTAACTTATATAATGTTGTTTAGGCATTTGTACAGATTTTAAAGCACACTTCGCATAATTTAAATTATAAAACAATCGATCTTTGTCATTAAAGGTTATGTTATTAAGTTGTCCATGAAATGAACCCATTGTAAGTAATTCAAACAAATTAAAATTGTAATTTATCTTAAGTATGGAATATATATAGGTTATCTGAAAACAATAGTATAATACCTTTTGAAATCATTTTTGATACTGTCACAGTTAATTGCTATAACGTTATTATATTATGTTATGAGAAACCCCTTATGAAACATTAAAAAAATAGAATACAATTCAATATATATATGAAGGCAAAATATAAAACCTAGTAAGCTAAATAACTTCTTTATCAGCATCGTACGTGTTATTAAATTACCTGAAAGTACAACAATACGTCAAATAACACTTGTAATAATATATTTACATTCATACTGTTTGCTCACAAGACGGCAAAAACAACAATATTCAACCAACAACGTTAAAATTATTGCTTTATTGAGCTATTCACATACCCATGACCTATAGAGGGGCCATACACGTACTGTAATGTAATGAACTGTGTTTCTTTATTGGCAAAATTGTACGGCAAGCTTAGCGAAAGGTAAAAAATGTACTTCACATCTCGTACGGGTTGAAAGGTTTAAACAACACTCGATATTGTGTCTGGAACACATTAAAAGTTGGTAACGAGAAAAGTTTTTTACTGATTGCATTTTTTGTTATCTGAATCAAAGAGAGAGGATTAAATAAACGTTATTCCTGGCAAAACATAATGTTAACAATTTCGATTCTGTATGCAGGGTCCCGTAAGCAATAAGCCAAACTCCAGGAAATAGTTTTATGGGTAAAAAAAGTATTCAGGAATGTTTTTGTTCAAAATCACATCGTTAACCACATATCTGCAATGATGTATTTTTTATTAACGTTATCAACCAAACTTTATAAAACTTAGTATGTATAGTAGTATAGGTAGAAGAGACCTTTGTTAGAAAAAATAACGTACATGGTCCAGGAATTCAATATTTCAAAATGTCGTCCTTTAGATTTTAACATTAAAATAAAAAATGACCAATTAAAAAAATCTAAGAAAACCTTTTGAAAATTTAAAATTTTTCATCCAACGACACTTAATTTAAAAAGATCGAAGAATATCAGAAAAATCATGATTTTTGTTTGCAAAATAAGTAAAAATGAGGTGCAGCCTAGCCGGCTTAGCCTTAATCTATCAACCTCATTTAACAACTAACAGTATTTATATTTTAGCTTTTTTTTCTTTCAACCAAACCTTAAATTTAATAATTCCATGCTATTTTCATAGAGAATAAGTACCCTTTTGTATTTTGCTTATTTATAAACATGTTTCGGTCAAATTTGGACGATTCTTTTATTTATACTGAACTTTTAGCTCTTCTAAATAAACGCAATTTATTACCCTCTCTAAGCAGCAAACCTAAGTACCTGTTAAGATAATGTAATCCAATCAGGGAATAAAGCTGACATTTTTAAGGAGATGTTTTATTGAAAATGAAATGAAACATAAATGGAAACGCTTAGTGTGCAGGTTTACTTTAGGATATTTAACATTCAACCTATTGACAATTCGATATGCAAACTGATTATGTTTGCTTAGCTGAAGATAAAACAAACAATAGCATGTTTTTTTATCAGTTGTCACGTTGCTTATTTGTTAGGTAAACAATACATTCACTTAATGACTTCATAAACTGGAAAGGAAAGCTTTCCGGAAAATTTCTGTTGAAAAACATTAAATATAAAATTACACTAAAAGTCAATTCTTTTTCGTTAGTTAACACATGCCCTACTGTGTCTTTTATTATTGCACCGATTCCATTTCATACGACACACTTACGTATTACATAAAGTATTAAATTAATATTTTGATAAAAAGGATATCAATAGTATGCTGTTTTTATGTCAATTAGGTTTAATGAAATATGTTATTATAAAACAGTAAATATATCATAGTTAATAAAACTCATTATAAATACAGTACTTAATAATAAATAAATTTATATATTTTTTAAAATACTTGGCATTTAATAGTTAATACAAGGGGACATTTTTGTAGATTGTTTTAAGGAAAGATAATTAAGTAGGGCCGTGTTGAAAAGTTCAAATAACAAAACTTTCAGGTAGAGGCTACCAGAACGAATTTGACCTAAACTAAAAATTATTATCTCATTGTTCCTGACATTTATTTATAGTTACGTGATATTAGTTAACAAGTTAGTTAAAATATCAATTACAACATTAGATTTTCTTATAAACTTTTTATATTTAATTTAAGTTAAATAATTTCATAATAAATGTAATCTCTTGACTTGGCCAATGCAATGTATTGTTAATCTGGCTGAATAAAGGACTTCGACTTTGACTTTGAAATTTAGAATCAATCCAATTAATTAACCAATTTTCTCATTAATTGACAAACTATGCTTGATCTTCCTTAATTAGTTGTTTTTGCCTTTGTATTTACAATCAACAACATCCTTCTAAGAACTTATTTAATTAATTGGCAATTAGGAGTCCATTGTTATTTCTATTTACTTTCCCTAAGAAGAAAATATTTCGTATTTTAACATTCTTATTCTAAATATTTTTTTTTTTTATTTGGGATTTGTAGGGGGACGTGGACAATTTTGAATGTATGTTATAGCATTGACTATTGGATACTAAAGTATTAATAGTTGTATTAATAGTCAACGGTTAGAGCTATACTAATCATTTGGTGACTTTGTTTATATCATGCATTGCATTAATCCTACCTAGTTACTCTGTCATATGGAACATAGATTTAATGATGAACCCAAGTGGTATTTTCCATGAGAACCATCGCTAGAATTAAGAGTTCGTCTTAACTATTACCTAGTAAACCAATCAAAATAACATGTAACGGACATATTTTGTGACTCACCATAACGAGAAGAAACAGCCCCAAGTTCTTCATTAAGCCAGCCATCCGGAACAGCTGATCGAGTAGTTTTAGTAGATATGTCTTGAAAACTACACCCTTAAAATGGTTTTATTTAGGTTGGGAAGCTTAGGAAATATTTTAACGATATATTTAGTCATATTTAATTTGGTACTATACTTAAGGTAATTTTAACCTATCATAAAATCAATTAAAATAAAATGTGACTACTGCTACATAAAAATTTATTTAAAAATCTTGTTACTTTAAGAAGCTAACCAATTATTTAAGAAATATTATTGATTTGTGATTAATAATGGACTAAATACAACTCTTTGCTAACTTACTGTGAACAATGCATTGCAATTATGTTTTATATAAACACTATTCTAGACTTGGTAGTTTATAAATTCCTTGAATGATATGACTAAGTGATTTCAATTGAGTATTTGAATTCATAGTGTTATTTATAGGAAATTAAAAAGGTTATTAGAGAACAAATTGAACTCTATTTGTTGTGAGAAACAACTGCTCTGATGTAATGAACTCCTTAGGTTAAATTCTGTCAATTTAAAACCATAACGGTGTTTTAGAAAATTCACGAAAATACCAAAGTTTAGTGTTGTGGATCATTAAAATAGCCTAATGGTGCGGAAGTTTTCGCATCAATTTTGCATCAATGTGCCATAAAATATCCACAGGTCTCATAGTATACATTATGTAATAACGATATTCTTGTGTTAAATACATTTAAATAAATATAGATTTCTCGTTATTAACATGGCTTTTGAAAAATCCCAAATTAATAATGTTTGTTATAACCATAGTATGATTGAATACACAAAAATAATTTTAATGAAATATTAAAAATATTTAGTATACTATTTTTTTAAACATATTAATGACAAACTTAAACCGTCCATAGTGTTTATTCTTTAAAATATATAAGATTCATTAGCAGTTTTAATAACAACATCATAGTATTTCAACCATTGTTATTAGTAATTAAGATCTTTAATAAATCGTAACCACTAAAAGCTGGGATAGCTGAGGTAAAAATACGAATGTGCTACTACAAATTTTTTACCCTACTGCACATAAGTATCCATGAACGTTCATTTTAATATGTACTTGAGTCTCAATTCAAACAATGCATATGGGTCGCGCTATTCTATAACCACAGCAGGTGAAAACAATAGCTACTACGATAACGGGGAAATAAATCCACTGTGGCATAAAATCTGCAAACACTGATTAAGATATGAACAACACGCAAATAAACAATCACAAGAGATTGAATGCATTTATTGTTGAAGTGTTGGAAATATTTCTAGAGCAATGTCTTTAGCACACCAATATTTAGTTTAAATCTTTTCCTTTACTTCAGTCGCAACAGTTTCTAAGTTTTAAACTATTCAAATTTTCTGAACTCATTAATCAATTTTGAATATGGGTTAAATTGTTAAATTTGCGTAAACATTCTCAGAGCGTTATCTATAAATTCAAAGCCCCAGTGTATGATTAACTTAGACAGAAGTACATGATGTCTTAGCTAAGAGATGTTATAGATAAAATTTAACAGAGGGTTGGTCTTGCGGTTAAGTTGTTAATTAGTTTATAAACAACTAAATATTTTTACATGCTATAGCCTAAAATTAAAGAAACGTCAATAAATAATTATCTTTAATTATTTAGGCCTTCTTTACATTAATTACAATTAATTATCGTAAAAATTTAAACATAGAAACAAATAAAAAAATATATTTTCAGACTATATTTATCATGGGGTATCCTACCGTAAGTTTTGTTAAAGGAATACCAATTTCCATTTCCATAAAGAAGGCTACTAGTTAAGTTTTAAACGATTTGATCGAAAATATTAATCACATTTTGAAAAAACAAAAATTACCGAACTAATTATTACAATATTAAACTTCATTATTAATATAAATTTAATCTCCATTAAATAAGTTTTGTACTTGCTGTAAATATATATTGCAATTTTTTAAAAAGTACTTTGTTTTAGGTTATATTCGTATCAAAGTTTTATGAGCAATCTTGTATAGCTGTTAAGTCAATAACATAGTTTTAATATTTTACTATCAGTAAGGGTGTGAAACAAATAAAAAAATATATTTTCAGACTATATTTATCATGGGGTATCCTACCGTAAGTTTTGTTAAAGGAATACCAATTTCCATTTCCATAAAGAAGGCTACTAGTTAAGTTTTAAACGATTTGATCGAAAATATTAATCACATTTTGAAAAAACAAAAATTACCGAACTAATTATTACAATATTAAACTTCATTATTAATATAAATTTAATCTCCATTAAATAAGTTTTGTACTTGCTGTAAATATATATTGCAATTTTTTAAAAAGTACTTTGTTTTAGGTTATATTCGTATCAAAGTTTTATGAGCAATCTTGTATAGCTGTTAAGTCAATAACATAGTTTTAATATTTTACTATCAGTAAGGGTGTAGGGAGACAGGCCGGTTTACCTACAGACGTACCACGGACACACAACGTTGTAGACAGTCTTGCCGCACTGATGTAATGTAACGTACTGTAAGTAGTGGAGCTTGGCGCACCTCCCTCCCTTTTATACCTCCCGCCGCAACCTTCCCGCCAAAACCTTCCCTCCGAAACACCCTACCAAATTGGTAAATCATCCTCGATATAAAATATTTTTCTGTATACAGGTTCAAATATATTCATTCAGTGTTAGGTAGGGCTGAACAATCTATTTCAGTGTGTTAGGCTAAAAGTACAACGGTTGATTATGAAATATTCATGTAAAAAAAAAAAATAATAGATTATACGAAAAAACCTAACTAGATTTTAATTTATTACGAAGTTATATGCTTACACAGCTTTCGTAAGTAACAAAAATCTTTATTTAATTATTTGCTTGTATGAGTAACGTTTAAAATCTTCTCTTAAGATTATCATGGGTTTTCTACACATTTCATATGGTAAAACGTAGTGGAGAATCTAATAACTATGTGTTACGGTTCTAAAGTAAACGTAATTATTAAAATAGATTGTTTAAGATTTACATGAGCAATCTTAACTAAATTGACGGTTATAAAAAACCCCAAAGCAAATATAACGTTTTCTGGATACACAGCAATAAAATTGTGTATACAAAATACTATAATTGGCGTAAATTCAACCATTCAATAATTCATTTTTATAATATGAGAAACAAATAAAGGCAATAATGTTAATAGGTAAGTCCAATTGAATTGATTAAGTATTGACTGACATCCAATACTCCATGATAAATTCATCAGCCAATATCAGTGAAGAGATGGATAACAAGACAGTAAACTTGATATTGTTGACGCCTCGTCACCATCAAATACAACATAACATACCCCCTGTGGAGGCAATTGGTCTGTGTCTTTTGAGATAATTGTTGAGGAACTATATCAGAATACTCTTTGAATCGGGTGCGCAATTGTTAACTGCGTTTGTAAATTGTTGTCCTAAGACATGCAGTTGCATCAAAAACCCTGTTGACAACAACTGTGTTTGTTAATATATATTATATAATTTACCAATATTAATATATAACGTGATATTGGAAACCTGTGATTGCAGGAAATGTCAATTGGATCAAATATAAATAAAATTAAAATATTTGTATTATAATGATGGATTATCGAATTTGTCGAAATAGACGGTATTTTCAAGGCTTAGGCTAATTCATGTAACTGTGATAAGTAGTGGGAAATATTTTTTTTGAGCATTTAGCTTTGTTCAATGAGTAATAACTAAGTGTAAAAGCAATTGCAATCATATTGTTATCTACATTGTGTTGTTTTTAAAATAAAAAAAGCTGGTGAATTAAAAAACTTGTTAATGAATCAAACATGTTAAAACATCAAGGAATGCTACGAGCCCTAATACTATTTGAACACAATTGTTCAGGAACCTCTTTTTAATAGAAGATTTTAAATTATGAAGGATTCTGTTAACGTTGGCTGTTATTTTATATAATTTAATCGAATTGGAAAAGGGTTTAGTAAATACATTGTTTGCGAATGAAAAGAATTTTCAATAAAACTTTAAGATTCTGTGGACTAGAAACAATGCTTTAGTGCATTTTATATGAACTAATTCTACTAGTAGATATAATTTTGATGGAGCCAAGGTGTGAATAATATACAAGACTAGTTGTTGAAAAAGAAAATAGTTTATTATCATATTTTGGATTGTTAATGTGCAAATAGCATCTTTTTGCTGTTGTAGGCAAACAGCCCAAACATCGAGTACGAGAAAAAAAAAACAGCAACAAAACAAATCGCACATACATTGGCTAAATTGGGATAATACAGTTATTGAAACTAAAAAAATACACATTTAAACCGATACTAAACATTATCACTATTACTGGTTAAAACAGAAGTGGTATAATGTTGGTTTGCCATTGTCACTGCGGAATTTAGAGGACCAACAGTACAAATGTCATCACTAGATAGCCACAGTGGACATTATCATCATAACAATCTGATCGGCAATGTCATGTTGGTAAACCACATAGTAAACATTTAGTGGTTTCGAGCTGTTTTTGATGTAAATTGTCAACAACAAACAGTTTATGTTGTATTGAACCGGATTTTATTTGTGATATATCTTTCTTCAAAAAGTTAAACATAATTAGTTGGTAAATTAATTATAGTTTCTCATGAGACTTACACCGGGAAAAATCGATAGATCCTCAATGGAATTCATTTTCCATAAATCAATTTAGAATGTCATATATTTATGATTAAGCGATAATATTTGGGAAATATAAATCATCCTCATCTTTACACATTTTCAAAGTTAATTTAACAGTTATTTAATTTTGTATGAACTACCTTCAAAAGGAAGTTTCATAAATTGTAATGAAACTGCTTTAACTTTTGCATGAAACCGACTAAATAAAAAAAAAGAGGTTGGCGGCCTCTTTTAACCTTGCATTTGCCCGTCCACATAGACTAAGCGCCCGTGCGTGGATCGTTTACAGCAAAGCAAGGAGTGAGCCGGTACAGTACAAAGGTGAACTGTACTGATAAAATGTTATCGGCAGTGACCAGGATCCGAACCCACGACATCGCTGCTTTCGGCCCGAAGTCCGCGACGCTACCGACTGAGCCACCGACTCACTATATAACAGAAAAAATCCAATTTAACTCACACTGCCATCACACTCACACTGCTGTGTGCTTGGAGGATGGCTACCATATGTAGCCGGGGGCCGTTGGTTGGGGTGTTGATGGGGGTTAATGGTATGGTATGGAGGAGGGAATTCGGGTAATCAGGAGGGAATAAACAGGGTAATGCAATAGGTTAGGAGTAGGCGTGTCTGGACTAAACTTAATATTAGCGTGCTGAATCTGCTACCAATAAAATTAGGAAGATTGCTGGGGACCAGAGGGACGGAGACCTTTTACCCAGATCAGAACACTTGCCTAGCCAGCTTTGATTTGCAAATTGTAATGTTAATTCATCAGAGTATTGGTTGTAAGCATTGTAAAATGATAAAAAACTGTTCTTTTTTGCTTTTAATTGAAATTATCATCGGATCATTTGTGCTTCCAACTCCAACTGTGCAAACACATGCAGAAGACATGGTTAAGCTAGAACAATATATCAGCTGTCTTTGGCCTATTGTTTATATGATAGATTACACCATTGAACATAGCAACAAACATCGCAATGCGTTATTGAAAGTAAAATAACATTTATAATATAATAACTATTAAGAAAAACATATTTTTAAAGGGGCATACGTCAAAAAAGGGGTCATACATTTTTGTTGTTGGAGTAAAACTCATTTAAATGACTCTCTTTTGTTATTGACAAAAATATGATTACCAATTAAGAGTTAAAGCGCCAGTAGTTTATTTTCAGGCACACATTGTTAATTAATGGAAAGACGGTTCTTTTAAATCCTAATTTGTAAAATTAAATAAATTTTTTGAGTTTTAAAATTAAATAAAAAAAATTGAGTTCTGGTATTTACACGTTTTTAACGTAAACGACTCCTTTTCTTAAAAAATTCTCCATAGTTTGGTGCCATTAAGCTAATAATTGACCAGAAATATTATCATTTCATGATTATTTTTATTAAATTATGAATTTTATTATCATGGTATTTTTATGTGTATTCTGGACATGATTTGCCAATAAAAAATTTATGTTTAAAATCAGTATTTCAAGCGTGAATTTAGGAACTCACATACTTTTTGTGGCTCTCATCAGCAAACTGAAATAATTGTGATTTAGACGGGTAGATTTAGTCCCAAAAATCTCCAAGATAGAGCAAATTCTAACAAAAGGTTTTTCAACGGTTTTTGGTAGCGACAGGTCTGCCTGGTATTCATATTCAAGGTTGGAAATATAGTTTTACATGTGTTTAATCATTTTCGTGGATATCGGTAAATCCTGAGCTAAAAATCGACGAAATTACAGTCGTCTATTAGATTTGAGGGCATCACGGCGGCCATATTGGAAAAACCAGACTTCCGGTATTGTCCGATTTTGGTCCGACTTTTTCTGGCACTTACTACACCTGTTACTACCAAAAACCTATCTCAAGTGCCTATATCTACAAGATATACATATTAATACATATTAAGATTATTGCACAAGAGGAAGAGCCACCATATACGTGAAAATCGAAATTTTTTTATAAGTAGCTTAGCAGTCTCAAACAATTTCATAACCATATTTTTACAGTTTTACCGGGAAAAATATCTCAGAATACTTGTAAAATTTAAGAAACACCCTGTGTTCTTTATAAATACAGCAGGTTCATAGCTTATTTTATAAGTATATTTGATAATATTCATATTTTTTTATTTTATATTATTTTAACATTTTGATTGTATCGTTTTTAATACTTTGTTATAGAGGATAATGATGGCGGAGATCGGCTCTGAGGTTCCCCGTGACCTGGACTACGACAGAAATTTGGTAACATAAAATAAAACTCTGTTGTTAGCTGGTCTAGATAACAACAAGCATCCAATCCAAACTACGCTGCGTTCTCCTCAACCATACATAAGTTTGCATATATTATAATTCTGCATATCGAAAACACTCAAGTGTTTATAATATTTATTTCAAATCTATAATATAAAGTATTTTTCTACACGAAAAATGCTAGAAAATATCAATATAACTCAATAAATACAATTTAAAGTCAAGTTTGTTTGCTGACTCAGTCCAACAAAAGGACCAATCATAGCAAGGCGAGTCCATCATTGGGCTGATATTGTATCCAAATCAAAGTGTAAACAACTTTCCAATACTTTTACAAAAAGTTTAGTTATGGTTCACTTTTCTCGAAATACACAAGAAAACGTTGTCGATGTTTTTAAATTGAGGAAATATTTTTACCTGTAACGTAGGAAAATACTTGTTTAACAAATACTGTATAGAAGATAGTGCAGTAATTTGATAGAAGATACTAGACACCTTTGTTTAAGTTAACATAGAGAATAGTTACATTTAAAATACAATTTAAGTAACAGAGTAAAAGACATTGTTAAGTTAGAACTCCATACATTTTGTATGTAGCTTGTGGAAACTAATTGATAATATTGAGCTGGAGTTATGCCGCTTGTATTTTTAATCGATAATGTAAAATTAGTTACAATTTTAATGTTATCGTCCATATTTGTTGGGTTTTATGTAAGTGTATAATTATTTGGATTTTAGTGTTCTGGCGTAGACTAGATTGATGAAAAAAATACTAGTTACTGTAAAGAATATTGTAGTACAAGTGACCTAAACCTCTAAATCGAATCTAAAATAGTTTTTTGAGTTTCACATACAAAAGTAGTTTTTACATGTACAGTATTGAAAAACTAAATATTATGACGAAAACAGTTAAAATTTTAAAGTATTAAAAACAACCTAATAACTGAGTAATAATGTAATTTCAGTTAATCACACTATACTGAAACTTAAATTAAAGTGGTATTAACATATTTAACAAATGCAACTCGAGGCCAGGATTAGGACCACCTAAACTTCTAAGGCACCTGGTTTTAAGTGAACCGCACTAACCTAATCAACTCTAAGATTTTGTAGAGTCTTTGCAACGAAAGGGTAATGATTCAAACCATATTTTAAACCCTTAAGTAAAATATAATACAATAGTAAGACAATACACAAGTAAATAATATTGTTTATATCGACAAAATAAAACAAATATTTATATCCATATATTTTATAGCGTTGAATCGAGTCAGGATTATGATGTGTTAGATTGCCAATGTAAACAAAAATGGAATAAGATTAATTTAGTAAAAACAATGTCTTACAATTGAAAGTAGACCTATGTGTATTTTCAACTCAGTTAAAAATTTAAACAATAAAATTAAATATATTTAAGCCAAGTTTGTTTGATACGGCCCAATTAAGCCGGAATAAAAAAATATTTATAATATTGAAGATGTGTAAATTGTCAAAGATTATAAAAAACTGACAAAGATTATAGAAAAGAACACATTCATAAATAAACACAAAAACGTGAGATAATTACAGATGAAAAATTAAATTCAATACATTTTTATATTTTCGCAAAGACTCACAGGCTCAACTATTATTGTCTAGAGTGCGATTATAAAGGAACAGATGTGATCTGTGCAAGCTTGGATTAAGCTTGGGAAAAGAAACACCGACGGTATTTAGAGTCGAGGATTTTCACATTGCGGCCTTAATTAGGAATTTTAAACATAATGTAGCTGGTTTGTTGCTTAAGAGGGCTACATTAGCACGGTACCCACTTTATTAAACTACTATTCATGGAGCCTGTATTTAATTAATATTTAAAATGTTTAAAAAGTTGGATAGATAATATTGTTTAAAAATTTAATTCTATCACTAAATTACCAGTTTTGTGTTTAAAACATAATAAATAGTTATATCACTTGCTCCCGTAGTTAATATATTATTTTCAACTAATATGTAAAAGAATAAATTACTATTTAGAATCTGATTTGTACAGTCGCTAATGATTAGCAACCATAGGAGCAATAATTAATACTCTATAAACATCATATAAGCGTTGTTTGTAATTCAATCCGTCTTTAGTTTTCTGATTTTTAGAGATCTTTAAAAAAGTTATGCAGTCTAACTTTTAACAGCAAATGTATCACGCTCAAACATTAGTTGTACCACATCGTATGCCCTCTATTTTAACAAGACTATTTTCTAATACATTTCTATGTTTTAAAAACTGCTATGACACAACACAAAATACATTTTAATAACAACTTATTGTGAGGAATATGAGGGTTTTTCACGTTATACAGTCAAACAGAATAGGTCACATAAGATTTATAGATGCAATTACTATTATAGATAAGCAGATAATGAACTTATGCCTAGTAGTGGCGAACTACCGGTTTAAAGTCACTTGGGGCACGTTTTCCCATAAGAAATAACATGGGATCATTTTTTGGCCACTAAAACCAAAAATCCTGATCTTTACCTAAATATCCCAATATAATTGTCAAACCTTATTTCTTACTTATTCCCCATAAATATATTCGATATTAAGCTAAAAAAGCTATTTTTTACATTTATTGACCCTTACAAGTGTAAATGTAGAGTAGAGGCAATATGATGGTTTAACGCCACTTTAGGCACGTTTTCCCCATAAGAATAACATGGTGAGCTTTTTTTGACCACTTTTTAAAAAATCCAGCTCTCGGCCTATACAAGCCTATATAAATGTTCAATACCATTGTATAACACTATTACAATTTCAAATCCATATCTATTCACATGTATATTCTCAAAATCATCAACTTGACAGTGCGAGGTTTGTACGCGAACTCGGGCGCGCTCCCGGCTCATGGCGCGCTCCCTTGGACATCCTTAGTGGAAATCCATGAATTCTGGCTACTTGGGAACCCAAGCCATTTGACATACAATAAATCACCTTTTCTCCTAATAACCTTTTCTATCAAATACATGTCTTTATATTTGGTCTTTAACAATTCCTCTGTATAGAAGCCTCCCCTGATTATATTACCATTTTCATCTTTCAAGATATAAGTCACAGGCTTTGTATTCTTTACTTCTGCTATTGTAAATAGCTCCCCTGTCCAATTCGGGGTATATCCTTTACTAAAAACATGTTTATACTTGGAAATTCTCACACTATCACCTACCTTATATCTTGGCTTTTTAACTTGCACTACTTTAGAAGTCAACCTCTCATGCACATATTTACTGTTCTTAATATTCACTTGGTTAGGCTTCATTCCTATAGATCTATGCACCTTATTATTATATTTTCGAATTAACTTTGGAAGTAAATCCAACCATTTATAACTCCCCTGAGCACTAAATTCCCTATATAACCAATTCTTTAAAGTTCTCTGAAACCTCTCCACAATTGCAGCCTTAGTTGTAGAAAATGTGTGATAGTGATTAATATTTAATTGTTTCATTAGTTTGCTAAAATATTGATTAAAAAATTCTTTTCCATTGTCAGATTGAATGTTTTTAACCCCCTTTGGTAGAATGGTTTTAATGGCTTCTGTAACCACCAAACCCGTCTTATTCTTTAGCGGAGCAGCATAAGCTTTTTTAGAAAATGTATCTATTAAAGTTAAAATATATTTATTGCCAGAATTTTCTCTAGCATAGTTTTGCATATCAATTAAATCTATTTGTACGGTTTCGTTTATACCTAATACTTTAAAAGACCTTCTAATGAAATTCTTTCTTGCATGCTTATGAAGTTCGTATGCAATTTCATTCATTTTTTATAACATCACTCTTTCCTTGTACTGTAAATATATTACCATTAGCCCCAATCAATAGATTATCTTCCATTCTTTTAAATACATAGTTTTCTGGTATATATGGTCTATTATCTATATACTTAAATCCACTCAAAGATGTGGGGTCGGCAACTAATAAATCAGGATTGTATTCCATCAAATTAAATTTTCTTCCTCCATATACAAATTTTGATCCATCATAATACATAGCTTGTGACATTAAACAAATATCATCTAAATATTCCCCCATTGGCAGATTTCTTATATATTGTTTTTTGGCATCCCAACATTTTTCTTTTTTATCAAAAGTTATAGTCTGTTCTTTTGTAACACAGTCAGTGTCATCAACGGCAGGTTTAACACGTACTAACCTTTTATTATTAAAATCCCAATAGCCTGCTTCCATTTTTGGAACTTGTGAAACATTCACAGCATCCTTACTATCTGTACCTTCTATCAAATTGCTAAGTTTCTGTTTCTTAGCATTCCAAACACCATTCTCTGATTCTAAAAATTCATAATTATTATCGTCTTGTACAAATTTACCATCTTCTTTTCGTATTAAAGTCTGTTGTAAAGTGGGCACATCATTTAAACTTTCACCCTTTTCTACATTAGTAATTTTCCGTTTCTTAGCATTCCAAACACCATTCTCTGATTCTAAAAATTCATAATTTTTATTGTCTTGTACAAATGTACCACCATCTGTTCGTATTAAAGTCTGTTGTAAAGTGGGCACATCATCTAAACTTTCACCCTTTTCCACATTAGTAATTTTCTGTTTTTTAGCATTCCAATTTTTATTCTTAGATTCTAAAAACTCATATTTAGTTTTACCTTGTAAAAATACATCACCTTTTCTAGTTAATGTCTGACCCAAAGTTGATACATCATCTACAAACTCCCCATCTTTAACATTACCAATTTTACGGTTTAAACAATTCCAACTATCGTCTTGTAAATTTAAAGTAGGTTCATTACTAGCCCTGGGTTCTGTAGGCTTATTATATGGATTATATAAACGATAAAATTTATCTATAAACATATTTTTATTTAATAAATAATTCCACTTTCTCTCAATTCCTCAATAATGGAATCTATTTCATTATCCACTCCTGAGTTACCGGCTTGGCGACTTAGCCAAAGAAGTCTTAACCTATCTACAAGCTCATTAGGATCATCCCAATAAATATAGTCTATTTTATTACCAGTCACTTGTCTCAAACCTTCACCAACAGATCTAAATAGAGGTTTAATTATATTAAGATATTTAGTATGTCTATTACTTGAAATTGGTGCACCATCTTTGTAACTCTTTAAATGTCCATTTGTAGCTTCCAAAATCTCTTTATAATTTTGTAAATCAACCTGAGTATAGTTCTCAGGTTCTTTTAAAGTTAACAATTCCCACAAACCTTTTGTTCCCTTGTAGGTTTTATTTGCAACTGTAACATCATCATTAGCAATATCAACTTCCTTATTTCCAATAAAAAATTTATTTGCTTCTCGTCTAATACCATATGTAGTGTCTGTCATACTACTTTTACTGAGGTAATTTCCTAAATAGTCTGATGCTAAAAGACCAAAATCTAATTTCTGTGGGGTGGATTGCTGTAATGGTTGTAATGGTTGTAATCTTGGTATCATTGATATTCTAGATGGAGTCATTGGGAGTATCTCCATTCGAGGACTCTCTGTTTTGCCAATAGATGTGATTTTCTTTAATTCTTGTAATGGCTCTATTAAAGGTTGGAATGTTTGGAACCTCTCTTCAGCCTCTAGAAACTTGCCACGTTTTAAAGCTCTATATTTCTCTCGTATTTGATTTGCAGAGTCAACTAATTCTTGTTGAATGTTTTTCATCTTTTATTTACATTTTATTTATCTCATTTGACAAAGGATTGTACTCAAACACTTTATCATGTATTATCAAACAATATGCAGATGTATTTGCTGGCACATTTTCTGCAGTTTCAATCTCTAATTTAATATCAACAATTCCTTCCTTCACTGTTTCGTTCTGTCTAGAACAGTCTATTACAATTAGTGGATATTTCTTCATAAACTCAGCCCTACTAATCATAGGATCTGGGATAGTATTATAGTAAGTCTCTCTAAACCTCATAAACATCTCATAAGCTTTAGAGACATCTCCATTTTCAAAGTCGAGATTTAAATCACTATAAGGATAATATTCAGAGTTTAGAAATACTTTGAGATTTTTTAATTTACAGTGATCAAATTCATCAGTTCTTTTTCGTGCACTATTATCCCTAGCTGTTTGGAAACCAAATATAATATACCTAGGCTTCTCTAAACTTGAAGATGTCTTTACTGACCATGTATGTCTTGTGGTATTGGGATATGATGGAAGTTCATGCAGCTCTAAACTTCTAAATGCAATTTGCAAATTTTTATTTTGCAATAACATCTTTTGTAATTGTAACTTCTCTCCATCTGATGGTATCACGTGTGGCATTACCCATTGAATTGAGTTAAGTGTAATTTTGGGAATCGTATCAGCAGTGCCACTGGCTGGAGCACTAGTGGTTGTTAATATACAATTCAAATCATTTTTGGATCTTTTCAACACCAATTCTTGTTTGACATTTACTAATACCTTATTAAAATCCTCAAATACACCCATTAACATCTCTAATGGCAGACAAGTACTAAACTTGCCACCTTTATGGAACTCTTTTAAATTCGTGTCAGAATCAAATGCTACATTTGACAATTTAGTAGTTTTATTGTAAGAGCTCAATATTTTCATAAGACTAGAAATTCCTGGGTTTCTTACAATGTCTATTTCTTTACCTGCAACTTCGTATCTAATTTCATCAAATAAGAACGCAAATGCATTATTTATAAAATGACCTTTATCATGATTTTCAATTTCTCCCTTAATATACAGATAACTCCTACATGGTAGAGTTAGCAAATCTTGATTATTAATACATATTCGAATTTCATCAGAATTATTTATTGCTAAAGTATTGTGGGGAACATAGGAGTGATTTGTAATTTTAACCACACTATCGTCGAATTGGGATTTCCCTGTAACGTCTAGAAAATCTTCCATTTTTATTAATAGAAAATTTTAACTTTAGTCCTATTGATTTTAGGAACCTAGCATTTTGTACACTTATAGATAAATTCTTATAAATTCTCATATCTTTTTTATATGACAAGTAATTGTAGTTTCTTCTCCGTTAAAGTCAATTGCCTTGTCGTGTTGATCGGCAAATGTAATACTGACAACATCTAAACTTCTCTTATTTACAGGAAAATATATAATATTTCTTGGAACTTCGATAATTTTGTAGCCAGGAGGAGCTTCTGGATAAAAGCTATGTATGGTGTGTGATTTGTTTCCGTTTAAATAGGACCCGTTTGCAATATTACATTTTACTCTAATCACATTTACATTATTAATGTTTATTTTATTTGTAGATTCAAACTGAACACCAGGAGTAGATACACCTTTAAATCCCAATAAAACAGACCCTAAACATGTTTTTGTAAAATCAAACACGTGGCTAGAAAGTAGTGTCGCTTTCATAGTTTTATTATTAGCTGTAAGGAAAAAGTCTGGGATTTGCTTTTGAATTTCCTTTGCAAGCTCAACCACCTCATATGTTCCTTCAGAAATTTCTATTGTAACTGGAGCATTGTGGTCATAATAGAAAACATCATCACCTTCTCTAATGGTTAATTTGTTGCCCTTAAGTTGATTTAATTTTGGAATAAGCCCTTTAAACAAAAGTTTGGATTTGGTATTAATTAATGCTTCTCCATTTTTATCTATTATAACTTTAAGTTTACCTTTAAGTTCGCCTGAAGATGACTTTGTAAAAAGTCGAAACTAGTTGCGACACTAGCAACCTTAGGATTACCACGAAGCAGGTATTTACACCATTTTAATTTAAGTTTACCATTTAATAACTGGTTTAAATCATCGACAGAGATCTCTCCTTTTGGTAATGTCATTTTCTCTACTTTGTAATATGTTAAAGTATTTAGAGGTTTTTTAACATTAAATATAGAATTATAACTTTGAAAATCTACTAATCCAATTACATAATCATCATTTAATTCTATGGGAGGAAAGAACACTGACTTTAGCTCTGACTCTGTACCCGAAAATGTTATAGTAAATGAATCCATTTTTATAAACAAAAATTTTTTATGAATGATAAACATAAAATTCCACAAATAGAACTATTTAAATCTTGTATTTGATCAGTTGTATAGAATATTTTATATCCCTCAAAATATTTAATTACTTCTTTTGGAGGTTGGATTCCAAATGGGTCAAAATAAATTACAATATCTTTATTTTTACGATATGCTGTCCAATGTGTGCCAGATGAACTGTCTAAATTAACTATTCCGCACTCTTTTACTCTTGGTTTTAGATTTTTTAGCTCGTTTTTTAGGTACACCCCCCTGAAGTGAGGCACGTCTTTTGCGGCCTCTAACAGCTGGTAGTTGTCCATCTTTTTTATTAAATTTTAATCCCATTCCCATTTTTGCTTTTGCCTTCATCAAATTTGTTACGGCATAAGCAGCAGCTTTTTCAGCGAGACTTGCATCATTGGCTGTAACTCTAGTCCAAGCTAAGTCTGCTAATCTCATGTCTGCTTTGTTCCGAGCAGCGGTATCGGGATTATTCATGTAGAATATGTCATGCTCTTTACAATAAGAGTCTAGTTTATTTTTTGGAGGTACATTTTTGGCTAGATTCCCACGTATATTCGTTCCAGGTCCACAGTACTGATATGATGGTATGTGAAGTGGGAATGGAAGGTTATTTATAAGAGTATTCAATAACCCTCGACCCCTATAAGGCTTTAGGAATAAACCTTTGCCCTTTTTACATGTTTTCTTATCATTTTTTACCATTTTTATTATATAAAAAATGTCTTTTATTCAACAAAAACATAAATTTAAAATAGTACATACTAAGGAAAATATACCAAAGAAGTTGGGTCTATTTCCTACCAATATTCGATGTGTTATTTGTGGTCCAAGTGGAAGTGGGAAGACGGTTGTAATTTACAATTTAATTGTAAGAAAGGAAGGATTAAAATTTACAAACTTATATTTAATATCTAAATCTTTAGAACAAGAAAAATATAAAAAAATAATTGAAATATTTAGTTTGTGTGACGAAGTGAAATTACACACGTTTACTGACTGTGAAATCACACCAAATGATGTAAAATCACAGTCAGTTGTTGTATTTGATGACATAAATAGTCCAAATATTACACAATTTTTCTCAATGGGCCGACATAAAAATATTAACTGTTTTTACTTGTGTCAATCTTACAGCAAAGTACACAAACATTTACGTGATAATGTAAATTTCCTAATATTATTCAAACAAGATGATTTAAATTTAAAACATGTATATCACAATCATGTTGGTAATGACTTTTCATTTGACCAATTTAAAAATCTCTGTCATCAATGTTGGGATAAAACTAAATATGGCTTTTTCGTAATAGACAAAGAAAGGTCAAAGAATAATGGCAAATATAGATTTATGTTTGACCAATTCTATCAAGAGGATGGTAAGGGTAAATAAATAAAAGACTTTTATCTATGAAAGTTTTTTAACATTTGCATTTATTTTGCAACATTAAATATATCTACATACATTTGAACATAACTATGTTTGATCAATTTTATAATGACCAAGCGCAAGAGTATTGATACCATCTTCCAGAATAAACCTCTTGTCATCGTCAAAGGATAGTACTTTCTTATTCATGGTCAAGGTTTGAAGATGATGATTTGTAGATTTAATTCTTGTCACATTCTCATAGTAATCTTGCCCAGTTGCAAGGCAGTTCAAATAATGTTGATGTCTGAGGAGATGTTTAACAGTGGCACCATCAGCTCCTTTAGCTTTCTTCACCTCTAAAGCTTGCTTGTCTTCTTCATATAACCATTTTAGAGGAATGTAAGAATATAACTTTGGTCTTAAACCACAATATTCATACATAATATGACCACCTAATTCATCTTTAAACTTGCCAGTGACTTTTTTATTTTTATCAGAGTATAAGAAATGGTCTTTACTATATCCAGAGGTATCAAAATAGTGCAAGTCACATTCTATTTCCTTGTAAAAGTCCTCTGTAACTATAGCATACATTAATGAATCTGTATCTGTCATTAGAAATCTTTTATTCTTAAATTTTGACATATAATTATAGTGGAAATCATACATTATTACTTTACTAATATCCAAAATTGTCATTCCTAAATATATTGGTTTATTAAACTTTACAACTAATTTATTTAAATGTATAGCATGTAAATTGTTATCGAACTTTTTGCTACAGTCAAACCTTGGATTAGTGACATATTTTGTTAATAGTGACTCATCCTTGAGATATATGTCACGGAACTTTCGTTGATTCATAATTGTTCGACCAAAGAGACTATTATTTAACAATTTGTAAAAGTCTTTTTCGAAATCATTATTAGCACTTTTTCGTTTTTCAATATTAAAATTAATATAGGGTGCAAGCCATTTTGATTGTCTAAATTTTAAAATTCTATGGTATTTTGTAACAACCAACCCCAATTCCTCATATTTTTGTAATGCTGTATAATGTAAAATATATTTAGTTTTGTCATTTAAATTTGGTATTAATTTCCCATTCATTTTCTCTGGTGCCAATGGATAGTCATTATGTAAATCATGTAAGCTTTTATCATATTTTAAATCAACTTCTAAAATGTAACCAAACTCATAATTTTGATTGTATTTGTAGTCTATCTCATTAGTCCAACGGAATTCATCCACAGGCAGTGGCTCGCACATTGCTGTAGAGTATAGCGAGTTACAATCTAAATATATTAAATACACACTCTCTTGATTGGGATCATAGTGTTCACCCATATATCTATTATTGGCTTTAGCATAACGTGTGGAAATCATACTGACTCCTCCTCTGATTGCACTTTCTATGAACAAATGCATGTCAATATCTTGAAATAATTGTAATTTTATACCAGTCATTCTAAGACAGGCCTCCCATGTTAATCCAGGAAGTGAATACATATGTACGGGGTCAAGTTTATAATCCTTTAAACACAGGTCTCTAAAAGTCTCAAAGACATCAGCCAGTAGCAATACATCTGTTTTAAGATATAAATCATGATATTCTTGTAAATTATTTATATTAAAATGGGTCCAGACATTTTTAGCATGTTCATATTCAATGGGAGAGATATGTTCTTTAGTTAGAGTACTGTAAAATGCTTCAATTGGGGGTAGAGACTCTGCAAACTTATCTGGTCCCGTCATATATTCATAGGGATATACACCTTTACGTTGTAGTAGTGGATTTTGTATGAATCTAAATTTATTTAAATTGGAAGCCAATTTATACAATGGAAGGGACAGAAAGTTGTATGAATCTAAAAATACTAAATCGTCTACAGAGAATGATATATATTTTTCCATATCTTTAGCTATACAATTTAATTTACGATTATATTTTCCCAAGTGTTTCATTATTAAATGTCCATCGTAATTTTTCAAGTTATGGAAGAATATTGGGATTTTCTTTGTTACTTTATAGTTTAAATTACAATCATTGTGGGCAGCTCCACGGTATTGACCAGATGAATGACAATGATCTCGCACCCTATCAAGATATAGGGGCTTTTCACAAATGTGACAATGCGTTGAGTTTTGGAAAGATACCTCTTGCTCAGGAGTCATTACTAGGGGAATATATATCGCCATTTGACGTTTAATGAAGTCATAAGTCTCAAATAACCTTTTGAAAAACACATCCATAACATTTGCACCACTATATAACTCTTCAGAAATAATCTTAGAATCTCTCACTAAGACAAATGCAAATCCAGATGGAGTATGATTGTTAGAGTTTATAAAGCATTCAAAATCTGCATAAATCACAAATGGAGCTTTAAGTTGATATTTATAATTTTTAAATTGTAATGTATCTTGTTTAGACATTTCCACTCGTTGAGCATCAAAATTTTTACAATATGTTATGTGACGTTCTAATATATCATTAGTGTAAAAATGTTGTAAACACAACTTACAAAAATGCTTCTTATGGTCATCTTTTGTAGAGTGGAACATTAACTTATCAAAATCACGAATTAAACAGTAATGTGATTTACGACCATCTTGTAATAACAATAGATCTACATGAGTATCACTATTTGGTTTGGTTGTTCTTAATGGATATATGAATTTCTGGTCTTCAACCCCAAATACATTAACACTTATATTATTTTGTCTTTCAAATTGATCTATATCAGATAATTTTACGGGATACTTTATGTTTGTCATATTTAACTGACTTTCATGGGGTAGATAATGAGAGACCCTTTCAGCATTTTCATTGATACAATTCCTTGGATGTAAAGCTGCTAAAATTGACCAAAGGAAGCATTTATTATCAGCATTTTTTATATTTAAAACTGCATGTTTCGATTGAATAGTTTTTGGTGTGGGAATATATGACTTTGGAGTTAAGGGCTTATACTTGTAAACGTGCAACTGCCAATACTTTGTATAGTCATATATCCATCCACTACCTTGGGCTTGGTATTTGTGTATAGAAGCATCAATCTTTAAAAGTGCATTTTCAATTTGAGACTTTAAATCTCTCTTCTCAATAGTTAAGGTAGTAAGGCTTCTAAAATCTGCAATACATTCTTTTTCATTAACTAATTTTCCATTTTGATCCATTGAATATTTTATAAATTTGATTCTCCTAACTAAAGTCCATTTTATTGGCAGAGGACAAGACTTCAGAGTACTTTCAAGGTCAGCTCTAATCGATTCACCAACAAATTTTATCATTGTGTATGGACATTTCATGCAAGAATTGGCGTGTCTTTTAAAATGTCCAACAACATTTCTTTTACAAAAATTACAACTCTTGTGTCTTTGTAATATATGCGACTTTAGAGCCACATTATTATCACAGATTAAATTGCAAACCTTGCACAGTTTCACCTTCATTTGATGAATTACCTTGTAGTGGCGAATCAGGTTACTTTTGGTGGAGAGCGACACGGAGCAGTGTTGACAGGTGGGCCTCATGATCCAGAATGAAATATCACCCGAATGTCACTTCTATTTATAGACTTTTCGAAAATTTCAAAAATTTTTAACCAGAAATTGTGAAATTTTCAAAATTTTTAGCTAGAAATTAAAAAACTTTTAAACAATTTAACTAGAAATTATTTCAACGGGAGGTCACCCACCCAAGGCTTAATCAAGAGCTACCACTAGAGACGAGAAAACCGACCATGAGTCGGGAGCGAGAAGCCTGACCATAAGTCGGGAGCGCGCCATGAGCCGGGAGCGCGCCCGAGTTCGCGTACAAACCTCGCACTGTCAAGTTGATGATTTTGAGAATATACATGTGAATAGATATGGATTTGAAATTGTAATAGTGTTATACAATGGTATTGAACATTTATATAGGCTTGTATAGGCCGAGAGCTGGATTTTTTAAAAAGTGGTCAAAAAAAGCTCACCATGTTATTCTTATGGGGAAAACGTGCCTAAAGTGGCGTTAAACCATCATATTGCCTCTACTCTACATTTACACTTGTAAGGGTCAATAAATGTAAAAAATAGCTTTTTTAGCTTAATATCGAATATATTTATGGGGAATAAGTAAGAAATAAGGTTTGACAATTATATTGGGATATTTAGGTAAAGATCAGGATTTTTGGTTTTAGTGGCCAAAAAATGATCCCATGTTATTTCTTATGGGAAAACGTGCCCCAAGTGACTTTAAACCGGTAGTTCGCCACTACTATGCCTAACACTTATTTCGCATGCCTCATTTTCAACATAGTGGTCGACTAAGTGTATATTAAATAAAACATTTATATATGAAGTTTTAAATACGAACTTCTAGGACGCTAATTGAATAGAAATCCATTTGAGCAGGAGCGACGTGCTACATCCATTTCATGTAGTGAGTTTCTCGAAAGACGATTGGAGACACATTAAACAACATAACATTTGCATTCTATTGCTCAATAATATTACAACAATGGTTACACGTTCGTTCAAGTTATTCTTTTCTCTGACTTATGAATTCAGAAAACATCAAAGTTCTTTAAGGTCCCAGATAGAATGTAATGTTTTTCTTGACTAACAATAATCTTTAAAATATTTATATCCCTTTTCATATTTTTTTTAAGTATGGGTTTATTATATTTAATGCAATTTTTCAGATTTAGATGGGCTTTTTACTAATCATGTGATGTTTTAGGGACTTTCTTGCCTGCGGACGGGAACAGGGTCCAGATCCCTAAACGTTTTCTAAACTAGTTTTTGGCTAATGTTGCAGAATTGTCTGCGATAATTCTACAAACTAAATTTTTCGTACGTAATTTTAACAATGATATCTAGTGTAGGAAAAATTGAATAAAGAATAAATTAAATTGTTGTAAATACTGACTGACCTTTGGAATCAAATCCAACAAGCCTTTTACAAAAGTAAATCTCATATTGGGTTAACATTGATATTGGTTCAAAGTGTTATTTGGTTTTGTAGTCGTTATTTTATTTTGTTTGTCAAAATCCAATTATTTAATCTCGCGTTGTTATGTTTGTAATAGGTTTTACGGTTCGCTTGTATTTAAACCGTAATTGACTGTCACGGGCAACCATTACGATATCGGATGAGATTTGGAAACATAGAATAATAACACTTTACCCAAATAATAGATAAAATTGTTGATGGAGCATATATATGAATAAGCTCTAATATTATTAGAATAATGATGAACTAAACTCTCTTAAAGGTCCTCATAAGCTAGTTAGCTGCTAAACAGAGGTGTGGTTTATTATTACTATAAAATTACACCCTTTGATTGATAGAAGACTTGTTCTAAAGGAAATGTTGAATCTGTGCCAAGTTTCGACGGGAAAAGACATCTGCAATCAACAAAATGTCAGCTTTTGTAGCAGTCAAAATGTCGGATATCATATTCCATATTGGTTCAACAAACTTCATATCAGCTAAAAAGACTTTGATTTTAATCCAAGAAGTAGTAAAATTATAATTGCCAAAACTGTGTTTTGTTTTCTTTTGCTGTATTGTAGTATTACAAATGGTAATTTTTTTTCTAAATCAGTGAATTAAAGTTTACAGTTTATCGTTAGAAGAAACCAATACTGTGATCTTACCTCACTAAGGAATTTGGTGACGCTTACCTGAAATTAAAACACATATTAGTAAGTAGAAAAAATATCTGTTGAGGCTGAAAGACAGTATTAAAATTATTAATAAAAATACATGTTTTATTTTACAATTTAGAATATAAGATGTAATTTAGAAATGACTTCTTGATCAGCATCATGTTATAAATTATTAAATTACCTGGCAGTATAACAATACCTTAAATAACACTTGTAGTAATATATTTACACCTGTACTGTTTACTCACAAAACGGTAAATACATCTTTTTCAAGGACCTGTAGATGAAGAAACAAGCGAATCATTTGCGTTTGAAATATTATCAAACGATTACTATATTACCCTTATAACTTCGTAAAAAAACCTAATGTAAAACCTAACATTTTACATTACAACTATTAATAGTTGAAAAGGTTGAACACATAATTGTTATTTTATTACTCCAATAAAATTGGAAATGAAAGTTTAATAGATACAGAAAGTACATAACCATATTTAAGAGTGTAAATAACATACAATCTTAAAACAAATAAACAAAATATGTGTAGAATACTATGTTATTTGATGTATCTATTTGGTTTATCTATTTGATGTATCTATTTGATGTATCTAACGAGTGATTAACATACGGGTAGATTTTTATAAAGCAAATTTAAAATATAAACATTAAAGTTTTGCAGTTTAGTCTGATGCGTAGCCAACTAAGAAAGTACAGTAAATGCACCAGTTTTAAAAACGTATTTTATATAGGATAATTTGTATGTCATGTTAAGCTCAATAGAACGCTAGAAGGTAAAAAAGGTTCACATTTAATGTGAATGCTCGATGTTGAAGACCACTTTACTAGTAATGCATTAAGTGATTAAATTCAGAAGAGCACTCGTCGTAGGTAAGCATGGCCCTTTCCTGCTTATTAAAATATAGTGCTACTATGAAATAGGAATACTAAAGGGGAATTTTATATAACAATTTCAAAAAATGACATGTAATTGCGTTATAAGAATAGTTCTTAAATTTTGGTAGGTTTCAATAATTTTATTCAATAACGCTGTAAAGAAGATAATTAAATTTTTAATATGATTTTTATAAAATCTATTTAAAATTTTATTTAAACAATCTGTATAGAAGGTAATCCAATTTTACATTCGAAAAATTTAAAGAAAAGTAAAAAAAAACTTGCGTAAACTTGAAAACACGCAAAACTTAAAATATTTCACTATGCAAATGAAATTTAAAATATTGAAAAACATATAAAAATTGTGATATTGGAACCATATGTTGGTTTTAATGCAAAATATACATTAAAATATTTTTATCTAATTAAATTCATGACAACTAATGAGTTCAAGAAAGTTAAAATAGTTATTGCAATTCAACAACAAGCTGAATTTGTAACTAAATCACACAAAATATATACTAAAATAGGTATGAATATAGTACAAAACATGGCAAACGATCCAGTGAATATTTTGATAAGCCAAGTGAATAAATAAGTTTGTTATTTATACAAAATATCAATTATATTATTACAAAAAGTGGTATTCATTCTTCATGAGATTGGTTATTGTAGTATTTTACATTATCATATATTATTATTCTCATTCAAAAATATTTACTTTTGTTGGAATTTACAATTATTAAATTAATCAATAATAAAACAAACAACGCAGGAAATAATTGTGATTTCAAATCAATTTGATACATGTTTTGCTAAAGAATGTTCATATGAGAAAATGTGTTTATTTGCAATGATGCCAATTATTACATTTCGTTCGTTGTACTTGTGTCTGAGTCAAATATTATGAACTACAAAGAATTTTATAAACAGTATAATAATACATAAATAGTTTTTTTTGTCACAAACATTTGTGTATAGTTAATTTTTTATTAGCTAGTTCTTAGCTAATTAGCCAGTTGTAGTTAATTTCCTTGTTTTTTAGGTTATTGTTTGAGTAAACAAAAAATTAAAAATTGACAGTAAAAGCTAAATGTTTTAGAATTTTCTAAAATTCGAATGAATTTACATTTCATCTAATAATAAGCTTAGGATATACTCCTAGGCTGTTATTGAGTAATAATATTTAGCTTAGAGCATTTCTTTTTAGCTTAGAGCCCAGGAAATGTGATTGCATACCAACAGCAGGAGTAATATAATTAAGTGTATACCTCCGTACAAACATAGACCATAGGATAAAGTCAATAGTAATCTACTGCATATGAAACCCAAGGTGTATGTTCTGAGCAAAGCCCACAAATGTAGGTTGACCATGAAGCTATCATGTGGAGTGGCTTTCTATGTTTCTTTCCTAACGTCCTAACATTGAATAGTTTGAGAAACCCAGGAAAATACCTACCTTCGTATGGTCACCATTTCAATTAAAAGTATTTAAGATATTACAAAGGTGACATGAATAATAGTAAGTTAGTATGAACAGTAGGTGAATCTAAATTGAAGAAGACCAATAAGAAATATAAGAAAAACAACTGTTGAATAATACACACACTGATTTTAGTTTTTCCTTTATTAAAAGAAAAAACTTACAATCTTTCGGGATTTGAAAGCTAGTTCTACAAGTTCTAGTTGAACGAGACGATCATGTGTTTCGTATTTTCAAGTACAGATGAATCATAGTTAGTTGAATTTAAAAAGTGCTTAAATACAATGGAAGTTATAAACAACCAAAATGTTTCTTAAACACCAAACCTTACAATAGAAATCACGATGCTCCTGAATAAATTACAACATATACACACATGATAAGATTAGTTTCATACAAAACAGTTATTAAGTGTAATATAGTTTTTCAATTTGATATTGACTTGACATCGTAATCTGTAGAACTATATTTTGTAAAATAATTAGTGTTCATGCAAACTTGTTATATAATAGTGTGGTTTTCAGCTATATATATTTTATCACAATTACAGTCTATGCAGTTCATTCAAATTGCAGATTCAATACTTAAATTACGTGTCGTGCCTTTAACTGGATTTATCCAGTCGCAGAAGTTAATTTCAGTTATATAATTCAATTTTGTATAATTGTTGTTTTACAGATGAATGAATACAAGTGCGAAGAGTTCGATTTTGAATTTGAAATGGTAAATAAGGTTAGCAATATCAAAACAGTTTATACAACGAATGTGTTTCCCCGTAACTGTAACACAGTAATAATATTGGGGTTGTTGTGGTGTTTGTAGAATTCAATTTTGACTGTTTGGCTCTTGAAACATAAACGTGAATCGGTCAGTGTTTGAGACCCCTTATTTTTTGTCTCTCTTCTTTTGATGTTCAATGTTCTAAACAGTTTATATTTGTTTTTATTTAACTGCAATTTTTGGCTAAAAATATGAACACGATTTTGTGAGTATCTTGATAAAATGTTTATCACTATAGTATTTAAAAGTATAGTATTTATTGTGAAGTACAGTATAACAATTAAGTGTAGCACTTACAAAAAATTAAACTTGTTATACAGTACATGAATTTGTTTATTGTATAGAGATTTTTCATTAAATAGAAAACAAACTTTTTGCATAAGAGATTTATTAGAGAATTCCAATTGTAAGTAATAAAAGCTGCTCATGATAAAATAACTTACTTATCATGCCAAAAAACTTTAACAAAATGTTGCGCAAAGATTCTCAAGTCCTTGAATTCAGGTGTACTTTAATAATAGTTCAGTAACTCATACAGTCAAAGTCATTTATGACTGAACAACGCTGAATAAGAAATTGAAGTTTTTTGTTATACGAACAAAACATTTTTTTATATATAACTTATAAATAAAGGTTTTTTATTAAATTAATAAAATTATATAAAAACGAAAACAATTTAAAATATGAACTAAATGTTAAGATTACAATTTCAAAAGTAAACATAAACAAAATTAAATTTAAAACAAAACAAATTTAATGTGATTGTAGTAAGTTTTGATATTGTCAATCCTAACTTTAAACTGAAAGCCCCAGTGGATGATTAACGCAGAGAGATGCATGACATGATGAATGATCTGAGTTATACGATTACATCGATCATATGTAAGAGAGTTGACGTTGTGATTAATAATAACAATTATAAAAACTATATTTTACATAAAATACAATACTGAAATTTGATCTGAACTGAATGTGGAATTGATGAAGGGTCGCAGCGAAAAGCTAACTCTTTGTTTTGTTCCAAAGACACAGTGAATGTAAATGGAAAGTATTAGGCGTAGAGTGAAAAAACATGTGTTCACAAACAGAACACAAATAACCCAACAAAATTACTTTTGAATTTGCTAGTTGAAGTGTATAAATTTTTTAAGTTAACATTGTAAAAAAACAACCTATTTCAAAGAAAAGAATCGAAATAACCTCGAAGTACGCCTAAACTTATATATCCAAGTGAGAATTAATTGATTGATCAAGTGATGACTGATATCCAATACTCCATGATCAATTCATCAGCCAATCAGTGAAGAGGTGGATAACTAGACAGTAAACTTGATATTAGTGATGTCATGTGACCAGCAAATACAACATAACATACCCCCTGTAGAGGCAATTGGTCTAGGTAAACCTCTCAAATTAATTGTTGAGTTGGTATACATTGTGTTCCATAAGTAATAAGCCGAATTCCGGGAAATATTCAATGAGTCGACATTAAAAGAATTTTTCCAAAAACATTAACTAGATATCAGCCATTTTGTATTCTTACACAAACAAATTTACATTAAAAATATCATGTGCACACTTTATTTTGCATTTAAAATATCTTATCAATTAAGAACGAGTTCAACGAGTCAAAAACATATAACTGAAATATCACGATTTTATATTGTAAAGTAAGGTAAAATAAGGCTATACTAGTCGGGGTTGCGCTCATTTTGCCATGTTTCACAACACAAAAAGTCGTGATATTTAAGCTATTTGCTGTTCAATATTTTGTACTTAGTGTCGTTTTATAGAAAATTGTAGATACTAAATACAAGTGCTCTTGAAATGTTTTCTAAAATAAACTTCATCTACCCTATAATACACACAGAGTATCATAAAGATCGTTTAGAAAATTTTTTAGATAAAAATGTTTATTACAAAAATATAAAGTTACAGAGATCATGTAGCTTCTTTGAGAAAAATTCATTCTCTATTTATTTTTATTTCTCCTTATTTTATCGTGCCGATGGACGTATATATGATTTTGAACGGACAGTGGGGGTATCAAACCAAAAAAGGAAAACCTGCCCCGGATCTACGTTTTACAATGAGGCCTACGTTAATGGCTTTCCTATATGGGAAATTCACTAAAACATCTCAAATGATTTCTAGTGACATAAATACCAGCACAAAACTTAAAAGGAACAAAAAAAATTAAAATGAATTTGGAAAATGCATTAAAAAAATATAAATCACAGAGTACTTGATTGGATCCACGATTGTGGATTACCCACGTGGAAAAGAAATCATGCATTCCAACATTAAAAAAACATAACGTTAAAAAATAATAAGTATACATTCCCGTTTTTGAACCTAAGTGATCTAAAAGTGATTAAACCTTATTTTTTTTTTTGTTCTAGGACGCTAGGCACGAACCCATAATCGTTTTTTACATTACTTCAGGCTAGACTAAGGTGTTACGACATTATAACTTGGTTAAAATCCATTGGTATTTGGCGGTATTTGAACCCAGGACCTCAGGCACCGAGGTCCCGCGCTCTAACCACTTGACCAGCTCGCTTCCATTATGCCTTTAGCAACAGTCATATAACAATTGATAGCCACTATGTATGCTGTGGGATATAGAGATGCCATCACTAGATAAGCAAGGACAGACGGACATTGACCACTCATATCTGACTGATACATCAGTGGTATTATGTTGGTTAGTCGCACTGTGTTTGGATGGATTTTAACTTGCAATATAATGTTTTAGTAGTAAATTTCTCAACTTTATACGATGGAATGACTATGATCATAACTATTCATCAATAGTTTCAACTATTCATCAATAGTTTCATCTATTCATCAATCGTTTCAACTATTCAAAACTAATCAGTCTACATTAAAGAGTAATGCATTCTGAAGAGAACTAAGTATACATATATGTGAACTTGTAATCCTGTTTTGTATTCAATTGAAGATAAAAATTTGTTTTTACTTCTGCTATACTTTTTAAGCCCGTTGAGCAGTGTTTTGAAAGCTTTGTATATACGTAAAATAACTTGTCTTTGACTGACTAGTTAGTATTTTAATCAGAGACTTTGCTTTTAAATCTGTTACTAAAAATATGAAAATCCAGACACAGTTTCCAACTACCCTAGATCCGATGTGAAATTGAACCATTATGTTATCAAAAAAAGATTTAAATAGTGATTGAATCATGTACAAACCAAGTCCTTATTAAGTAACATACTCGATCTACATTACTTTGTAAAAACCATATTTTAAATGGAGTTTATTTTAAATTTTATATATAAACCCATTACCTTTAGGATGGTTAAACATAGGACAAATTGTGCCTTATTAGAATTAGTTATAATGATTAGTTTTAAGGAGTTTAAATATTCGCACCCTATACATATAAAATATTTCACACATTATACAGCTTGACCAGCAACGAGCTATAAATTATTACCCAGTCACTGTAAGCTTCAATTCCCAAGAGTCTACGGTGGTGTGGCCTTTCACTGTGGCATTTATCTTTATAATCATGCAGCTCTAATCATTCGTTATGGACCGTGGTTGGTGTGGAATTTTAAAAAAGTTTTCACATTACTTTTACGTAGTTTTACTGATTCACAAAACCCCTTTACGGACGTAAGCCTCTCTGATTTCCGCAGTAGAAGAATATTTATCTATATATTTCTATTTAAAAAGTTACATACATTCCATAAGTTGCATGGAGTTCTATACATTTTTATTTAAAAATTAATAGTTCTAGTTTTTCTACAAACGTTTTTACGTGGTAAACTGTTAAATTAAGCCTTGTATGATTATTAACATAAAATTGTCAAAAAACTAAACCGTTATGAATGTAATAATAACAAATATTGAGTTTCCTATTTAACAAATCTTTTTGTATTAAATAAAAACATAAAATTGTACTTTTAAATATTTTCTTTCTAGTACAACTAATAATTGCATAGCTATTATATTATCAAATCTTAATTAAAATATTTCAAATGTTATTTGAAGTGGAAAATTTAATTAATGAAGTAGGTTTTATTAAATGGACTTTCATAAGTGGTTGGTCCGTTATAAGTGGAAACCATTGAACCAAACTACGACTACTTTGAACACATTATGAATACATTATGAATTTGTATTTCCGTCATATATGTTTTTTTGTAATGAATTTCATTTTTAGGTATTTTCTATGAAAAATACATTAGTATTAAACGTGTTTTGTAGTGACATGCAAGTTTTCGACCATCAAAAGTACTTAGTTTGTTTTAATCATAAAAGTTTTTGAAATTTAATTTTTTGAAGTATTGTGAGGTATAATACTTTCGATGAGTAAAAACCAATATCTAGACAAAGGACAATGACTTATGATTTAACAGTTTGTACAGGATCGTTTTCACAATGTAGGAACCACTTATTCAACTCGGTTATTGAATACTAAATAATGGTTCCAGTGATTCCGGTTTACTCTCATTGAACATACAGATGATTCGATACTGTTAAATGCTAGAATTTCTCAGTTCAGTTGTAGTATAAGCCATTTATGTAAACACACTTGTGTCAACCATTTGGAAATTTACGGATCACATATTTCACATTTATCAAAGATATCAGATTCGATGATTTGCGATTGTGAATTGTCATTATTAGATGCGTTTGATCCTGATCATAAGTGTTTTTGGTTTCCAAATATTTCAAATTCTTTGTGCACATTTCTTTTATTTTGTAGGCTTATAAACAAAATATATTTGCTTATTACCTTTCCTTATTCTCATTTATTCAAAGCATTTTAAAAGAAACGTCCATAGGTTTTTAGTTGTGATTTTAATACTATCGTAGTTATATTGCACGGGACCTTGGTTCAAAATGTGAGGTGCATGATGAAATTCTCGCCTATCACTAATGGGTTTTATCTAAATGGTAATACAGTATTTCAACCCTCTGGGACTGGCCTGATGTAACTCGAATACGGACTATAGCTTAGTGTAATAGGCTGGGAAGTTGGAGCACAACACAAAAAATACTACCGTTAAATAAGTTTAAGTAAGTCATAAGTCATAAGTCGTTTATTCAGCAAAATTAACATAAAATGCGTTAGCTAAGTCAACAAAACAAAATAAAATACAATATTTACATAACAAAAAAACTCTCTTGTATAAATTAAAACTGTCATCTATGCTACTATATTTACACTTCCTGTTCTGGGGCAAAGAAATTCATGAACGCTGCAGAAGGCATTATCCAGCAAAAAATTCTTTAGTTTTTCTGAAATCTATTTAAATCCTTAAGTATCACAATATAATAAGTCGAGTTGATTTGATGGTTTCTACAAATAACTTAAATTTAATTTGTTACTTAAATCAAACCTTCGAAGCAAAATACAGTTCTATTGACCATTAGGAGATATATTTCAAAACGTTTGATTGGTTTAAAACGTACAGTTTTAACGTAGCACAACTTCTAAGCTTAATTAGTACAATTTCATTTCGCACTACATTACTAAATGCAGAATTTAAAATGTAAATTTCCAATGCTAAAAAAGCTTGGTATTGAAAATTTTTAGAGTTTCATTTCAACATAGTGTTTACAAAAACATCTCAAAAGAGATGTTTATCAGATCCATTTGCAGATTGATTTACTTTTCCCAATGTAAACACTATTCAGGATTATAATGTTAAAGTAAAACATCTGAAAATCATTAGTGAGGTAAAAAAAAATGTCTGACATCCACGTATTATTAGTAAAAACATTTAACATTCATGACTGGGTTTAATTGGTTAGGAATGTAAAATGTCTCAATTTTAAATATTGTTTTAAATAAAAAAAATAATCAAATTAGTATTAGAAACGGTTTTATTTATAATGGTTGGGGAATAACCATGAAAAATCTTGTTTTTATCTATTAGTTTATAGATTATTATTTTTTGTTAGAGTTATATGTTGTCAAACAAAATAAATATATTTAAATAAACATACAATTTTTATAGTAAACATGATTTCTTTCAAATATTATTGAACATTTTCAAATAATTTGTAAGTTATCCTAAAAATGTTTAGTAAAATTGTATTGTGATATCAATTGACAAAATTGTGTATTATGATTGTATTTACGAATAACTCTGCGAGCATATGGAAAGGACCAACATAGTTAAGCTGGAATAACACCAACTATAAGCATGGCCTGGGGACTTTGTCCATGTGATGGGCCAATAATTGTATCAAGAGGCCGGCGTAGTGAGTACGAGGGTCTCTAGCCCGGGGAGCCAGGTTCAAATCCCACCAATCACCTTGAAACTTCAAGTGAAATTAACTTTCCTCAAGGACCACCTACATCCCTAAACTTCGTACGAGAATTTGTATATTATTCAACAAGATATAAACATTAACGTTGCAATGAAATATGATTGTTTAATATGTATTGCTATTCCATCACTTAAACAGGATTACAAATTCCCAACAACACGGACACAACAACAACAATAACGAGATTGTTACTATTTACAGCATCAAAATATTTTAACCTAAACAAAAAATTATAGTGGCTACACTCAACTTCCCATTTACATTTTCTGCAACACCATCATAATACCTCAGCACTATGTATAGTTGATGAATGGGCGAAGGAAATACAATGTTTGATATTCATAGGATGTTTTAACACGAGATTATGTAGCGGGAAATGAAAACTGCTCCGACCTGTAACATTATGACTTTGTTGTTACACAAAATAGTTACTTTTAGTAGCTATACAATAGTATATTTCCTACCAAACATGAGATTTTGCTGTTCCTTAGGTCGTTGCTATTCCTTTGTTGTTTTAATATTCTATCACGTATCAATTGCGAGGTTAATGCAAAATGGTATCAGTACTCGAAAGTTATCGAAATTGACATATTCAGCAATTAAAACTTAAGTACTCACAAAAAGAGTAACTGGATTTATTTAATTAAGTGTTTTACATGTATCACAATCGTATGACCGTTTTAAAACAATGCACAATTGGAGATTAAGACTAACACAACTATTTTTGAAGTTAAACAGTAAATTCTCTTATTGCAGGAGTTAAAAGTTAAAATGCAGGAATTATTTTTCTTTCAAATGTTATACTTAGTAAAAAGTATGAAATGATTTCAAGGAAAATTCATTAGAATTACAAATAAAGTAGTTGACGTTGTAAATTAAATCCTTAGGAAACAGTAATAACACATTTATGAGCGTGTTGTATGGTTAAAACTTTCAAACACATTTGCCATTTGGTCACGTGGGTTTATGATTCCCACCATTATTGTTACGGAAATTCTCTCAGGTGTAGGCCTACATGCTTTTTTGTTCATAGTTAGTTTTCCCTTTAATGAGTGACTGTTTATACAAGTCCCGAATATTTAAGAGGTAAATAAAAGCTGCTCTTATTGGAATTTTATTTAGTATTTTTCTCAATCCTTTGTTTATTTTGTATATTCATGGCAAAGAATGGTGTGTATTTAACCTTTAAATTTGAATCATAAAAGATCACATCAGTGAGCAGTGACTTAATGGTAAACACTTTATCTTAATTGGTTTATTGAGGGAGTAGTGAACTCTCATTTCACAAAATAACACACATAACAAAATAGTAGTTTATTATTGCGTTAATCGAAGAATATAAATGGGATTGCAGTTTTTAAATCAATATAGGAGTAGGAAGATTGGTTAGCTAAGAGTGAAAAGATCGCGATTGAAGTTGATAAAGGAAGCTATCTTGGAAACAGTGTAGCCACCTTGACAACCGGAAATTGATTGGCTAAAATCAGGGTATTATGTTTTGGTTGAATCGCCAGTAGAATTTAGTCGAAAAGGAAAATTCCTTTATTTTCTAAACACTAAAACAAAATAAAACTCATGTTCGTGGTAAAATAACATATCAAAATTTTAAAGTCAAGCCAAATAATGTTTTAATGCATGAATAGTTTCGTTTTTGACAAAGTTTTGCGAAAATATTTACCTATGGTTAAACTATGGTTAAATACTACATAAGATGTATGTGGTTTTATATTGTTGGAATATAACGTGGAATTTACCATGTATGTTCATTTTTAATTACTTTAAAACCATGTTTAAGATAAAATCCATATAATAAAAAAAATATGTCTTGCTACACGATATCTAGAGATCTGACTCATAAATTAAGTAAAGACGTCTGGACAAGAACACACGTTGCAGGAAAATACATTGTAAAGAAAATAAGAGTTCCTAAAATAAAAGCGGATAGTATAATTTTATGGATATTATGTGTGTATGATTCATATATACATATATCACTTCACTTATAAACTCATATGATTTTACCACAGAAAATGCTATTTATAAATACCTTGTTTCATTTTTAGGGCTGTTTCCTCTTCAGCAATCATCCTCATTATATCCAAAAAATTAACTATGTAGGTAACAAATACTATTCAATACATAATATCCATTTTCAAATTCAATGACATGTAATAAACACACCAATAACCATGGATAACAATAAAAAAACAAACAAAACACATTTTACGTAAATTGTTAGAGAACACGCGGCATTAAATATACTTGTTTGTTACAAAAACATATCATAATGTTTCCCGGCGTTTCCATTTCTTTATCCATACAAATTTCACGACAACAACTTATAAGGTTTTACGTGGAAACGCAAGTAGAGCGAACAACAAACTGGCCTTTGTCACAACCCTTATCATGTGTAAAATATCAATTTGGCAACATTTTTACTCTAAATGGTCGTACGTTTTAGTTCACTCTTTTACTAAAATGTAAAAGAAATATTTTGAAATATTTACTGCAAACATTTGTTTACTTACTTCTAGAAAAACATACTTTGTATTTGTAAAATTAATTAAGTTCAAGTATTCTCTTACGTCATTGGTACAGATATTTTTTAGTTAAAACATTAAAGTATACGTGGGAATCAAACAGTAGAACATTATTTTACATCTAAGCCTGGTTTAAATCGGATTAGCGCCAGTGTAAGCTCTCACAGAACGAACCTCAAAGTTCTGCATTGTAAAGGAAAATCGTTTACCCTGTAAAATTTGAATACATATATCATTTGAATACATGCAATTTGAATACATATGACTCCGATAAATACATTGTGGTAACCAGTGTAAAAACATTAATTTTTTGAACTGGTGAGAAAGATGTTAATAAACCTAAAAATGCAACCATTTGTTAGAAAGGTGATTCCGATAAGTATTAATTGTTTTTGAATAATAAACAAGGGACTTAAGAAAAAAGGTTGAAAATGTGCTTCTAAGATTCTTCTATTTTAACTAGCAAGCTCCATATTTAGTTTAACTAGGTCTTAACTTAGTTTTGTATTCTACAAGCTATGCTCCAGAAAACATCAACGCTTTAAAACCAAAGAAAAACATCTGTCTTAGTCAGTAATTGTCTTTAAAATATTTATGTAGCATTTTCATAAATTATTCCAACATAGATTACCAGTATTTGAAAACATCAAATGGATGATGATAAATACAGGGTGTCCCGCAAGTAAAAAGCCAAACTACGACAAATGATTCTATGAGTCAAAATGAAGAGAAGATTGCGAATAATATTTTCCGAAAAAGCGCTATGACAACCAGATATTCGCCATTTTGTATTTTTACATAATCATTCGTATCTTAGAAATTTTCAAACCACTCATAAAAATCGCTTTATAGATAGCAATATTGTTTGTGGCACAAACATACGAATTAGTATTGCTAATTAGTTGTGCACCAATTGTTCGAATAACGATGAGCTAAACTTATTTTGGAATGTAATAAAAAACATTATATTCTTCATAACTTTAAAAGCCTTTCATCAAAGACATATATTCACAACATAGTACACTGTCAGCTTTAGAACTATGTATCATTTATCTATCAACATGATAAATCTATATCTTGATGTACAGTAAGGTTAATCCAAAGGAAATGTTGAATGTAAGCCAAATCTGGATGGGAAAAGACATCTGCAATCAACAAAATGTCAGCTTTGTATCAGCCAAAATGTCGGATTACAGATTTTGTATAGCTTAGCAAATTTCATATCAGATAACATGGGTTTCTTTAGTATACATTTGAAAGTTTTACAAACATTAGTTTTAAGTTGTTTTAGTTTAAACCTGTGATTGATGTTTGGTCTTACCTCACTATGGACTCACAATAGAATATGTTGACTCTTACCTGAAAGAAATCATACATTATTAAAAATTTGCGCAAAGATATTACATTTTACCAATTAAAAAATAGGCATGTAATCAATATTTGAAAAAAATAAGTAGAAACAGTTTTAGAAGACTAATTCAGGTTTTGGATACAAAAATATTTGATACTGATGCTATGGTAACAAATTATATAATCGAAAAAAGTTTTCAGTTGAGACTAATTATTCAGGTTTTGGGCCGTCCACTCATTAAATCGTACATAACTTTACCATCGTATAGATAAGAATATCAACATTTACACAACAATGTATATATGTAATACTGTATATCGATGCCTAAAAACAAGTTATTGTTAAAGAGGAATTTGCATCTCTCGAAGAATATTTCACATATTATACAGGTTGACCAGCAACGAGCTATAAATTATTACCCAGTCACTGTAAGTTTCAATGCCCCAGAGTACCCTGTGGTGTGGCCTTTCACTGTGGCATTTATCTTTATAATCATGCAGCTCTAATCATACGTTATGGACGGTGCTTGGTGTGGAATTAAAAAAAAATGTTCACATTGTTTTTACGTTTATTTCCAAAGTAGTAAGTAAAATACTGTTGTTATTGATGAACGTGAATGCATGTTTTTGTTGAAATTATATGAAAAACATCATACTGCAGTAGAAAATATTCCCTTCCCAGTCATAATAATAAATTGGATAGCTATCATGATGAAATTAATTTTAAGTTGTAAGTATGTACAGTAATTTTCAAAACACATAATATAATTCATAAGGCAGGTTTGTTAAGCGGACTTTAGCCCTTTAAAATCTTTCCTTTTCTTAACTGAAAGCTGGCAAACGTTGTAAGCAAGAAAAAAACTATGATTGCTTTGAAAACTTTGCATGTTTAAAGAAATGTATATTTTTTTCTGTGTATTAGTAATTTGTCGTTAAGGATGTAATATTAAGGAAGTGTCTGTGTAAAATTACATTGCATTTAATATTAGACATGTGCTATTTAATTTAATTTTAACTCTAAAACTATAAAGGAGATCCTATTTCATATATGTTTAAATCAAACTGTATGTATTTTAAAACATTTTGAACCAAACAATAAGATCCAGGGTATAACACAGCAAACAGACTTTCACTATGTTAATTACCATTAAAAATCACAAAATATATTTAAAACTAATTAAATAAGTTAATTTAAACAATTTGTATAGCATTATCTTAACATTACAGTAAATTGCAACTTAAGCTAGGATATTGAATCCTGAACGTTAATGTTTGAGATCCAGTGATTCTTGTTAAATTTCATTGAATAGATGACTTAATGCTGGTGAATGTTTGGCATTTCACAGTTCATTTGTGTTGAAAGTCATTTATGGGAAACGCATGTGCGTTTAACCATTTGGAAATTTACGGATCACATGTTTCACATTTATCAAAGATTTCGGATTCGATGATTTGTGATTGTGCATTATCACTAACTCTCCAAGCGTATCTAGATTATTTTGGTTTCAAAACTTAAAAATATTTTGGAGAACTTAGTTTATTTTGTCAATTTATTATTATAATAAAAAACAATCTAATTTTATAACTTAAAGTTTGTACACCTTTCCATTTAATGAGACACGAAGTATTTTTTTATTCCATAGTGTTTGTTAGTTGTAATTTGTAATTTGTTAGTTAAAGTGCGTGATAAAACACCAAATATACATTTCTAATCCTAAAATCTGACTATGTGAGTTTTAGAAAATTACAAAGTAGTTGTTCTGTATACTAGCTAGAAAGTTATAGTTAGTTTGAATGTTTGTTATATCATAACACTTTAATTGTACAAACATGTGGGACTACAAACATAACTATGTTGGTTTAATATCAACCGCAATCTCGGGATAAGCCTTGGGGTAATTGTCAATATGGTAGGCCTATCAACATTTACAACAGGAAATTTTAATATAAACCATCACTACCATAATAATTAAAATTTGTTATATAAAGTGTTTTAATCATCAGTAAAACTAAAGATAAAATCTGATTTGTTCTGGAGCTATTTAAACTAACAAAATTTCAAAGATTTGCATACTTCTGATTACTTTTACAGTTTCATAAATGCCCATTTTATAGTACAACAATTAATGAAGTATTTTCTTCTTTCATCAGAACGCGTTTTTTACCGTTTTTCTAAACAAGTTATTAATTATGTACATACAGTTTGCATTAAATTTACTTAACCAAACAATGACTCACATTTAACACCAAACTTGACACAAAAAATAAAAAATCTATAAAATATAAAAAATAAAGAGACACATCACTATCACCTATTTCATACATGAATTGCAACAACCCATAACAGATTCACATGTATTAATTATTAATAAGGTAAATAATAAAATCCATATAAATATTGACTCAGTCCGCTCATATAAATATGCATATATATAATATAATATATATGCATAAGCATATAAATATGCTTCAGTCAAGCATGAACAACAATGCTTTAAATTCATGGGATGTTGTAACCCATAGTTTATCTACTGTTAAATGAAAACTGTACCATGCCTGTAACGAGTATTGGTGAAGACCAATACTTTGATAATCTTTTAACAAATTTAATACTTTGAAATTTTGGGGTTTTACATGTAGTGTATTGAAGAATACTTTAATTATTGTCGGGACCACGTAAGTTTGCAGTTGAGGGAGGAGCCTATTTACCATATGGTTTTGAATGAACCAATGAGAACGGTGCGGTGTTGCCAAATCTAATAATACCAGCTGTTTTGAAAATATTGTTCAGTATTTTAATTAGTGTCGTCAACGAACGATGTGGCAACGTCGCACTAGCCTTGTTTTGTGATTGGCTGCCACCAACTGCAAACTTACGTGGTCCCGACTATAAGTTAAGTTTTTTGAAGATGAAGCTTTAGTTAAATATATTTGGCCGTATTTTGAAAATATAAGGAAAAGTACTGGAGTTGTATAGGTTTTCAGCTAGAGCAGGGATTGAATTCAAAGGTCATATTTCTTTTCAAGCCTTTTATTGTATAACATATGTTATTGTATAGTACCAGATAGTAGTTGTCAAATACACCATTCCAAATTTCTTTACAGAGGGCCAGGCTTACAATTGAACATGGGACTGCATCGCAGCTGGAACAGCTTATTGTGCTCAACCCCATTCATAATGGTTGTTCTAATAAAAAAATAAATAAACTGAAATCTGTAAATTTTATAATTAGGTTTGCCTTTTATTCATTCAAACGTATCTACCAGTATTTAAACTCAAACTTTGAATAAAAAACCAAAAGTATGTTTAAAAATTCAGCCTGTAGTATGTAGTTATTTCAAACAATAATATGAAGGGTGTTTAGAAATGACTAATTATTTGTATAAAATCCTTTAATTTGGGGAAAAAAATATGTGAAGGCAAAAATAAGTGTGATACGTCAGGCCAAGATTTCCCGGGTTCAAACCCTGCCAATCAGCGATAAATTAGTTTGAAGGGACCCCTCTAGGCCGTATCCTTAAGTAATATGGAAAGCTATCCCGCGCTGAAACCTTAAGAGATAATCTGCACACAGAACGTTAAGCAAGAACGTCATCAATCAAGTTGTGACGTCAATGAAGTTCACGTCATTACTTCACGTCAATTTCTGACGTTCATTGATATTGCAAAAGGTGGCGTTATAATACCTGAGACACCCAACATCACATTGCTGTTAGTGGGAAGTGTTAAAATGTATTGGATTTTGTGAGTGGAATAACAGATAGAAAAAATATAAAAGCCTTTCCGATGTAACAGTTGTGAATAATCTACTACTGACTATATATTAATCTAAACCTTCATATGTTGAATGAAACCACCAGATTAAGATGATAAAGACTTTTAATGTTGATTTTGGTCCAAAATATAATTTGTTTGAAATACAACCACAACATTCCTGTTTTTGGGTTCAGTAAGTATTAAAGTAGAATGTAAAAATATGTTAAGTTACTTATTTAGTGTAAATTAAAGACAAAGTAAGCCTAAACAGCTTGGTAATCAAAAAGTAATGGAAGACGATAAAAAATAGAAAACACGAATTAAAACGACAAAATAAAACTGAAATAGGGGGCAATTTATTTTGCATGGATATGATTAGCTCGTGGTTATAATAGGCTTTAGAATAGTTTAATTTCTTATTATATCATTTTATTTAAGGGTATATAAATCAGATTAAGCCTGATTGTTAATATGCCATAAAAATAATTTTTTGTACGATAAAAAATAATCAACCATTTCAAACCTTCTTCACCTTACCGTTTGAGTTCGTTTTGCAAATACACTACAAACCGGATTGCGAAACATGGTTTTGGGCTCTAATTAAAAGTTTGAGATTTCCATACGCATGGATGGATTTGGATTTATCGTATTGTAAAATCAAACCGTATCCAGAGTTCATATTGCTTGAATTCTGTAAAAAACTCCAAGACAAAATGTGTTGGTTTCTCGATTCATTATTGTAGGGCCTACTTTTAGGTAGAAACACAATTTAAGGTATAAAAGAAACATATCCAACGTTTTGAATTATTTAAAGTTCCAATCCAAATACGCGATTCAATCTTTTACAATGAAAAACTTGTATGTTTACAGTATTGGTAATAAGCATTACAAAAAATCTTTATACATTTGTAAAATTTTTTAAATGTGTAACCTTTACATCCTAGCAAGCAAGGTTCTTTAAATGTTCTATATATTGTTTTAGCCCGGAACTATTTCACACTTTAATTCAGGCCAAGATAGTTGTAGCATTATCATATGGATAAAATCCATTGATGGTAGGTGGGATTAGAACCCGGGATCTCAGGAACTCAAGTACCACGCTCTACCACTAGACCAGCTGACCTGGACATTTGAGACCAATTAATCTACATTAAAGTGTTTTACACTTTTTTACTCGGTCACAAAGGTGTGTATGGCCATACTATGTTGCTTATGACTAGAGGCTAATCTATAATGTACTACATTGTTTGTTTATAATTTACACCACAGTGCAGCAGAACGTTAGTTTCTTGGTTATGACGTTGTGCTTTAACCCTGTATCTAATTGCACTATCACGGATAGCGCTCGCATGACTTGGCTCTAGTTCCACTAATAACCAACAGAAATTTACTAATTAATAATGTGTTTAATTGTACATATTTGTTCCTACCTTACTAAAAAAGGTAGGTACCTCAAGCCCCCCTTGGCCCTTGACCCTTGGCTAAAAACCTTCTCCCAACTAAAGCCATAACATAAACTAAGGTACAATGACACAAAAAAACATTGTAATGTTTGATTATTGATGATGTAATGTTTGTTGATGATTTGTGTGAAAATGAAACGTATTATATACTGTAGCCAATAGATACTGATTCACATCACATTGATTCGCCATCAAATTCCTCTTACAGCATTACCAATATTACTGTCAATGTAACTCTTGTAACCACTGCTGGAATGTGGTGAATTTGGTTTCCAACGCCAACGCTACCGTAACAGGAATTATAGCATGTAGATTAAGCTCATTAAACTAATAAACTGGTTCACTAAAACCTCACAAAATCCCCCAAGTAAATATAAAGGATTCAGTGAATAAACATGTGCAATATAGCACTTATTGAATTCAATATTAAACTAATAATAAAACACATGACGACGGTAACGATGTACAGTATTTCAGTTATGAAATAAATAAAAAAAAAAAACATATTACCCGATTATATAGGGAATGTGACATCCAATAAGATTTTCTTCGAATACATTTAATAATGTAGCAACATTCCATTAACGCCCGTGTATTATTCTGTTTTCCAGTAATAGTTGTTTCAATTAGCCTACGGTATTGGTATAATAAATGCACCGTTTTTTGCCACTTCTGCAAATTAATATTCTGCTACAAATGTTGGGTAAAATAAAAAAAAATTCTTTTCACCTTTTCTCACATAAAAATATATATATTTGGATATTAATTTATTTTGCACAACGTTGGCAATAGATTTAGAACGAGAACATTGCTTAGAGACATATTATTTACATCACTTGCTTACACCACCTGGATATATAATGTGTTTTTAACCAGTTTCTCCAAAGGTAAATTGCTATTTCCGTAGGAAAGGTGGAACTGTAAGACCTAGACCTGCGAGCGATTTTCATTTTCATTTTGATGTCCCAGAGGCCAAAAATTATCAGTTAAAATTTGTGTGTGTGTGTAAGTGTCCATGCTCACCATAACTCGAGTAAGCTGGGTTTAATTTTGAAAAAAAAAAAATGTATATGAATGTATAGGTCAGGATACGTTTTTAACTGTTATAAGGTTACGATACTTTTCAAAACTTTTTATTTAGGGAATTTCCCATATAAGGAATAAGCTATTACCATAGGTTTCATGGTAAGATATTGACCTGGAACCGGGGCTGATTTACTTCTTCGTTTCGAGGTCCACAGAGGCCAAAAACACAATCCGTTCAAATTCATAATATATCATGATATATGTGTCCGTTAGAACGATAACTCGAGCAAAGATTACCCGATTTTGAAACAAATTTAGAATAAAAGTGTAAACGTACATTTAATTGAACCAGCATGATCTGTTCCATGGGAAACTTGTTTCCATGGGTTTATGGATTGAAGATTGGGTTTACCAATTATTGACCCTGCAAAAAAATTTTTTAAAATTTATTTCTCAATAAGAGAAATAAGAGAGTACACAATAGTTAGAGAGAATAACATTACATGTGAGTAACATAACATAAATAACATAATATAACATCAATTATGTTAGAGAGAAACTTATTATGTTTGTATAAAAGTGTCACCAATTACGAATATATGAAAGGGCGTTTTACTTAGTTTTCCAAGTAATTTTAGTATCAGCTACTTATATTGAACTTTTATAGTGGTTGGAAATTGGCCTGTGGGACAGAGCTTTTAGGAAAAAAGTTTAAACTCTTACCTTTTGTCAAATCTACAAATTCTAAGTTTCATTTTGGTGTGGCTTATGCCTAAAATTCTATTCGGCAAATACCATATTTGACCGTAAAACTAATAATATAATATGTTAATAATATACATTAATTGGAACCGATGGTGTTTTTTGCCTCTGGGGACACCAACACGAAAAAAATAAATCCCTGGTCCAGGTCTTACCATGAATCTTACGGCAATCGTTAATTCCCTGTTTGGGAAATTCCCTAAAACCAACATGCAACCAGAGAATTGGAGTATTTTTCCTTTCGCAAGGCCTTCAGGAACATTCGCGTTATACTCATGAGGATATCAGTAAACCATAACACTGACAATAGCCCTAAGGTGGCATTGTAAGCAATATTATTTAAGCTTAGCTATGTTAGTCTAACATGTTTGTATGGTGTAAGTCCAACCAGATTCCACGGCTTCCCCTTATTATTATCACACGCCAAATACTATCTGAAGAATGGTATTATTATGTAATTAATTTTAATTTTTCAACCATATTTTGGTAATTTAATATTTTTAAAGAGAAATAACGGGTTTTGGATTAATTAATGTTAACAAAGCAATATTTTCAAATTAAAAAGTTGTTGAACACAAATAGAGAATTTAATCCTAAAAATGTTCAAAGGAAGTTGTTAGGTAAAATACTTAAACAGTTTAAATATATTATTGAAAGATTCGCGACCAAAATCCACCATTATCTGATGACTCGTTTTATTGCGGACAAAAGCAAGTTACTAGCTTACTATTTAAACAACATTTATAAGTCACAAATAAACAATAAATAATCATTATTCTGGTTGGCAGTAATTTTTCGTATGTTTGTTATTTGACCAAACATTTTACGCAACAGTACACTTTTAAAGTCAAAACGCAAACAGAATCTAATTTGTAATCTGTTTACAATTATTATCATCTGGTATTTATTCCATTAATTTATGTGCTTGGCAAATAAAAAGTATTGAAAGTTACAGCAAATATTTATCTGTATAATTAGTTATACATCATGGTTTTAACTTCACAAATGTTTATGTTTTATAGATGTTTTAAAATTTTACTTTTGCTCAGCAAAATAACAGTGAAGTGGAAAAATGAGAAGGATGTAAATAAATCTGGTAATGAATCTATAAAAACTCTTTATGAGATGTTTACGTAAACATTAACATGGAATGGAACTTTTAAAGCGTTCGATACAGAGCTTTTAAATAAAATGAGGAAATAACATTTTACATTCTTGTGTAATGGGTTTGATTTATTATTTATAAATAGGTTTCTGGGATGTTTTAATAGTAAACGGAAAATGGTTTATTTAAATGATTTTATGTCGCCAATTTGTTTAACCAATATTTTATTTTCACATCATATTATCAGCATTTTTTGAACAAGGAAAAATTCTGTAAAAATATGTGTATACATGAAATTGCTTCTTGTTGGAATTTGCGTTAGTGTAATATATATCCTTTTTTATTTAATAAACCTAAATAATAAAAACATTTTATTCACGGAGTAATAAAAATGACCTAGAGTCAGTAATGCATAGTTTGCTGTCGGTTATAATCGTAATTATATTTTAAAATATTGACTAAACTTATATAAGTACAATTCATTAAAAAATATCTCAAAAGTTTTTTGTAAACAATTGGAAATTAAAAAGCGTAAAACTTTCAAAACTGAAACCTGAACCGGTTAACTTGTCAGCCAGTGGAATGAGTTTAATGCGATAAAGACCAGGGCTTCGGTCCCCAAGACCCCTGGTTTAAATCTCCCTAATCACCAATTACCTTAACTATGTGATGACCCTATAAGGCTAGCCTGGAGTACTGTGGAAAAAGACTTTTAGGGATGAGCCTTCCACCCTAAGAAGTAAAGTAAAGAATGATTTTTCGACCAGATATAATTCTTAATTATATGAAATAACAAGTTTCTACGCTCAGTACGTTTATGTCGGCTATATTTCTATAGATTATTTGCGGTTATAATCCACCCAGACATAACGTTAAGCAAGAACGTCATCAATCAAGTTGTGACGTCAATGAAGTTCACGTCATTACTTCACGTCAATTTCTGACGTTCATTGATGTTGCAAAAGGTGGCGTTATAATACCTGAGACACCCAACATCACATTGCTGTTAGAGGGAAGTGTTTAGAAAGTCTCGGACACTTTTTTAAAAGAAAATGTATTAAATCACCACTTCATTTAAAAGCTCTATTTCGTTCGAAGCTTTTATCCAAATCTTTAACAGCTCCATTTCGATTTAACGTTTGTGTAAAAGTTCCAGAAGATAGGTTCTATAGACCCATTACTGGATTAATGTGCTTCTGTCAATTTAATCACTAAGCAAATTTCTGAAATATAAAAATGTTTTTGCCTACGACCGTTTTTTTAAGTAGCCGTTTCAGTTTAGTTCTTAGAATTGACGAGTATCTCATTATCTAACAGAATGATAATGAAATCCTTCGAATTTTCACAATTTGAGGAAATGACGCAATGCGTATTTTGCATCGACGTATAATTTTGATCTTACTTTACTTGGAAGTAGGTAGAGAGGATAGTTTTTTTGTCATACGCTATAGGCCCGAGCTCAGGATTTTTTTTTCACATTACTTCAGGCTAGACCTAGGGATTGCGACATTATCTCTTAGATAAGACTAGAAAGGTTACAATTTTACCTCTCCTCTTTTAATCCTTGAACTTCATTGGACCGTTACCAATGTTGTTAACTAAAACTATACTGCTATATAAGTTAACGCTGTTATGAGATACTCGTCAATTCTAAGAACTAAACTGAAACGGATACTTAAAAAAACGGTCGTAGGCAAAAACATTTTTATATTTCAGAAATTTGCTTAGTGATTAAATTGACAGAAGCACATTAATCCAGTAAAGGGGTCTATAGAACCTATCTTATAGAACTTTTACACAAACATTAAATCGAAATGGATCTGTTAAAGATTTGGATAAAAGCTTCGAACGAAATAGAGCTTTTAAATGAAGTGGTGATGTAATATATTTTCTTTTAATGTCAATTGTTCGATTATTTAGAAATGAAGTTCAACAAATTCTTCTCACAAGAAATGAGAAATAAAGATTTAAAAAAGAGGTGTGCGAATCATTGAATTAGGTTTGATGTTTTTAAATACTTTTTCATGTATCATATAGCGTTCTATTAACAAACTTAATAGCAACAGAATAATATCAGATATCAAAGTTCTTAAAAGTACATAATAAATGGATTAGAAATATTTTTGTAATACAAAGTAATTATGATCAAATTTATAAAACATGAAATAAAGCCTTGTATTGTTTTATTTCACCAATTTAGCTTAAAAATAATAATAACTTATGACTAGATTTTTGTAAAAACAGTCACATCCAAACATAGATTGCATGGTCATAAACACTAACATTTTGAGATAAAAATCAAGCTTTATTAGGGAGGCTCAAGCCATTAAGCAGAAATAGGAAATTGACACACATATCGCAAACTACCAAACACACAATCTTTATTAAATACACGAAGCGAGCATTCTAATTGGCTAAACGCATATGTGTTCCCCTTTACTTTTGATACATGTGAACTTCAAACTCTCCATATTTACTAGTATTTTGTTTCATCTGTATATTCCACGAGACGGAAGTGGAAAATCTGCAACTCATTTCAGCGTATTTCCCTGTAGGAAAGAAGTTATTACTGTAGATGGCTTTGTAGCACCTAGACCAGAGACAAGTTTATTTTTCAATTTGATGTATCCAGAGGTCAAAACACAATTAGTTCAATTTTTAATTGATAAACATACATATACATAGTTAAATATTGATATAAATGTCAATGATATATGTGTTGATATAAATGTGTAAATATGGGTGATGTGATTTTTAGCAAGTTGTGTGTCCGTTAAAACAACAACTTCGAGCAATTTTGGTCTGATTTTGATTAAATTTGGCATAATGTGTAGGGCTGGATGGACTGGAATGGGTTCGCAAGCCACCAGGATCAGGCAAAGGGAACTTTTATATTGAAGCTTGTTTACAGAGCACTTTATAAATTCATTACTTAAAAATATTAAGATTAACGTAAAGGAATAACACTCTTAATAGTTCAAGCAACGAAGAAAAAAATACTAAATAGAGGAAAAAAAATCCTTTATAAGCCAAATCTTGTGCATTTGTAGTGGAAGGGTCCCTAAATAACATACTGAAAGTATTGATCGAGGGTGAGTACACAAACAAGTTGTAATTTAAGAAAATATTAAAAATAATACGGTGTTTGTGAGCTTGCCAACGCCTTAATCTTGGAAATTCTTTTTTATGATTTAGGTGTCAAAATTGCTGGAAGTTTTGTCCAGATTTCAAGAATAACGGTTATATTGACCTTAGTTTTATCTATGCCTTAGGCTATGATGACTTATAATGATCTATAGGCTTTGCCACGTTTAGCATTTATTTTTCTTACCAATTTGCATGTATTTCTTATGGAAGGAGTTTTGAATAAGATATTTATTATATTTTGTATACGGTTAAACCTAAATAGAAGGCTCGTGCCTTAAATTTTCTACTCGTGTCGTTAAATCATGTACTTTTCTTGTAGGAAATTTAATCGTCTTTAATTTGATAATTTAGTATTGTATATACAAAGTTTATAGTTATTTTCGAAAAACCTAAAAAAGTGACATTTAGATCCAACTAGCCCCTTTAGCTCCACCCCCACCGATCAGTACTTTTAGCATGTTTTTTTTTACCCTTCCGCTACAAATGACCCGAATTTGTCTGATACATGATTTTTCTACTACAATGTCTTCATTGCCTGGACTATATCGAGTTAATAACAAAACTTTAATTTCAAAACTGCAGTTAATTCCGAAGATAACAGTTCAATAAAGGTCTGACAATTGTATCAGACAAGTTTAAAGTTGTACTATAAAATTGACCTAATGAAAATTAGTCATTACATGAAAATAAAATATATAATTAATATACTATAGAATAAATCATTCTATGTACAAAGTTGATCGCTCTTAGTCTGTATTTAACAAATCCACATTGCAAGTCTTGTTAATTCAAATACCTCGACTCAGCGTTACGGCTTTTAATTCATTCCAAACTTTTGACGTCGAAGGAAGTAGTTTTAAGTTTTCATCAAGTTGTCGCAGCATGAATAATGCAGTTTTTAAACTGTGAATCCTGGATGCAAAACGTTTCGAAATTAAATACAATGATCAGCACAAATGTTGAAGTATCAAAATTATATAAGGTAAAATGAAGTTGTAAATAATAACAATGTATACATTGGTTTTCCCCTCCTACTTCATTGCTAGTGCAGTCTAAGCAGTTACCAAAGTCAATTTTAAATACGAATGATGTGTTTTTCATTGAGTTAAAACCTTTAAACTATAATTTCATTTCATTTGTTCGATTCGAACTCTTTCTGTTAACGGGAATGTGTGTTTCAAAAATATTTTCTTGTTATTTGTTTTGCTACTGTTCAATTACTCCATCATAACATGTAACATATTTTAGCATTTTGAGGAGAAATGACGTACAGAAAACTAATGAAAATATACTTACCATTATAAGAAGAAGTGTGATGAGATTCTTCATTGTCACCGACGTCATCAATAAATCATTGGGTGAACTTTGTACGCGTTTGCTTGGGAACGGCCTGGATTGCTATCCCTACACCCTAAACTGAAAGGTGATTGTATTTTTAGTCTTTAATCTAATTAAATGTTTTGCAACTAAATACATATAAAATACGGTTTAATCTCAGAAATATAATTGCACATTTAACATTGTAATCACTGTTTAGTGAAAAGTGGAACACCGTAACGAATATTATGAGTGCTCAAATAATATAAGAAAATGTGTGTGTATGGTAAAACTTTTTAACAATTTATTTCTACAACTTCATTGCATTAGTTACGAGAATACGTATTGTTGTGTGTTATAATGTCACTAAATTTGGTTTCATACATGCATTATTTGTAATCCTATATGATTGTGAGGGAACTATTTATGATTTCATGGTACCATCAACCTAATAAGATCGACTTTTGTTTATTCTCCGCCTCCATATAAGATAACAATGACAACATTAACGTAAACCACCTTTAGTATATCTTGGTAACCAGAGGCTAACCAATTAGAACATGTTATTCCATTCCAGTAATCATTGCTGTATATCTGTTTGTGTTGTTTTTAAAATCATATGAGTATTATTCATATTTAGCATGATGTTAAATTTAGGCTCGCTTAGTCCATAATCAATGCATTTTCAACGTCAAACCATCTTGAATACGTCAGACATCGATAAATAAAAAAGTAATATTTTTTATTTGATTTATAGCATCTTTAATAACTTCTCGATTGCTATTACTTCGTTATTATTGGTTTGCAAAAGAAAACTTTGATAAACTAAATACTCGTTTGGTGTGAGATAGAAAAGTGAAGAGATGAAAGCAGAAACAATAGCAGGCCCTTGATTGAGAAGTCAGTTGCATTTACATCGTCCTGACCTTTGATCGAAATCAGTTCAACTGATTGCTGTATTCATCTTTCGTTTGGCCTGCAAATTGCTGTCACACTAAACAAAATACTGTCAGGGACCTTGGAAAGATTTCGAGTGACTGTTAACGGATATCGATCGTTGTCGATTGTAGTTCAGTAGTTATTTGGTTGGTAACTGTTGTAAGAGCTACCAAAAGGTATATATATTAAATACCAACTACCACTAAGATGGCAACCTAGGTGCGTGTTTCAACCTTAATTGAGTGAAGTATGATTTCTTGATGTCCTAGTATCGAGCCCGGAATTGTTTTTCACATTACTTCAGGCTAGACCTAGGGGTTGCGGCATTATCACTTGGATAAAATCCATTGGTGACTTGTTGGGATTTGAACCCGGGACCTCAGGGACTGAAGTCCCGCGCTCTAATCACTAGTTAGGTCACTCCCTAAAGGATGAGTGTTGAACGGAGATGATCTGTGTAGCTTTGTTACTGACTAAGACCAGATGTTTTTTTAGCCAGAATCATTTGCCCAATGTCAGGGACAGCTGGGTCAAGTTTAGAATCATCAAAAAGCTACTTCTTGGAATTGATCTAACGGAAGGTATACAATAGAATTTACTTGCAGTCCTACAATCAATAGTGATTAATATAATATTAAAATGCTAGTAAATTGTCTTATCCATATTTCAATTAAAAATATATGTACGTTTACCCATTCACATTACTACACAGCCATCCCTTAAAACCTTTGGGAAACTTTGCTATTTGTTCCAAAACAGTTTTATATTTAATTAAGAATCTTAAAATTCGTTATAGTTAGTCCCTCTGTATTCTAAAGTTTCTATATAAACCATACGTAAACCATTTCAATAAGCTGTAAAAAATAACTGTTGTTTAAAACGTCAAATAATTTTCACACCCCAAACATCCCCTAACATTGCTAGTAACATCAATTCATCACAACAATAGTTTATTTGTACAGGGTGTTTCCAAATTGTCTGGAAATATTTTGTGGACTTGTTCCTGGGGCTAAGACAAACATAAAATGCCATATAACTATGGGTATAAAATGGCTAGATTTCTGTTTGTCGGTCCGTTTTGATTTTTAAGAATTATTTAATACCTTAGGCATTTTTTTTTAAGATAGAAATTTTTTTATTTTACAGAGCAGTGTGGTAGTCCTATTAACTTGCTTAACCGAATGTAGAAGTTTGTTTGTCATCTTATTTTGACAAATAGGTCTCATTTGATTTGGATTTAAATTCTCTATCTTATTGATCTGAAAACAATTTTTTTAATATTTACGGTGTTCATGAAATTTGGCATTACAGCTCTTAAATGGCCGCCATATTGAAATGGGTTGAGATATTGGAACGAAACTTAGTATGCTCTTTTTATCTACTAAAGTACACATATATACCAATTTTGAAATTTCTATCTTGAAAATGCCCAAGATATAAAACAATTCTTAAAATTCACAAACAGACCAACTTACAGAAATCTAGGCATTTTAGACCCATACTTATACGGCATTTTATGTTTTTCATATCCCAAGGAACAAGTTCACAAAATATGTCCAGACAATTCGGAAACACCCTGTATATGTGTGACTGTATGTCTACCATGTCCTCAGACAATGTTGGAAAAATTACCACAGTTGTACAGAGTCAAAGATCAAGTGAAATGAATGCATCAATTACACAGAATAATCATTTGATCAAAGGTCGATGTCAATGTAAGTAAAACTGACTGCTCAATAAAGTGGCCTGGCTGCTGTGATTTATACATTCAACAGTTATTTTACACTGTAAAAACCGATTTTGGTTTTGGTTCAAGAAGAGTTTTGGAGTAGCACAACGTTCGTAGTGCATATGAAATTTACCTATTTGTGTACTTGACTGGATTGGATTCACAAAAGAGAGTTGCATATACCGGGATTTGTATGATTCAGAACTGTATATAACTGTACCTTACCTTGGTTCCCATAAAATATTCTCTAAAACAATATTTGAAAAAAAAGTTCTAACGCAAAAAGGCATTTTATTGGAGTTCGTTTTATGTTGAATATGGGTGTTAACATAACATAATAAATTGCGAAACCACTTAAAAAACAAGCGATTTACTTATTGTCTTGTTACGGTGGTTAAGAATTTTTCCACCCAAAATAAGAGAGCTGTGAATATTTTATAAGTATTTTAGATAAAAATAGTATCTCGTTTTTTTGTTTGAGATTACTCATGTTGAAATTTAACAAGGAAAATCTATGGGGCACGATTTTCTGTGCAAGGTAATAACAGAACTCTCATTTATCCTTGACATGAACAGATGGATTTCTCTCGTCAACTTTATAATTGCATCTCTCAAGATCAACCTGGTTTTGCTGGGTGATTCTGCACGTTTTGTGAAAATATATTTTAGAAAATAAACTTTTCTGAAGGGAAATAAAAATACTGGCCATCAATGAAGAGAAAGAATATTTTGGTTTACTCCATTTGATCAATAGGGCTATGTAAATTACTTGTGATTCTGTTGTTTCCAAATATTTGTATTGCATTATAGGTCATGTTTTCCTATACAGTAAGACTACACCAATAACATTTAATTCTTAATTACTAAATGTAAATTGTAATATAAAAATAAATTAACTGGAATGTATTGGTAATCATATTAGCAAACCGTAAATATTAATTATGCGCGCCCACATTAATTTACATTGCATATTCTATCATGTAATGCTTCTGAAAAATGAAGATTTTACTAAAATCTTAACAACATAGGATTTTAAATTTACATCTATATATAATTTGCCTCCAGGATTGATTTATTGACATTATATGTGATTACTAACCTGTCGTCAATCTGTTCTATACTGTCGTGGATGACTAGTTTCGTGGTTAAAACCCCCGACTGACGAGAAGTTTTGAAAATGGGGTTTTAACCCTGAAACTAGTCATCCACGACAATATAGGACTGATTGACGACAGGTTAGTAACCTCATTTTATGTAAAATTTACATGTGTTATGAGTAGTTTGACCTAAGCATCTAAATTTGTGGATTTATTTAACCACATGTAATCAACCTAAAAATTTGCATTAAATTAATATTTAATTTTCTTGATTATGTACAAATGTCTAGTTTACTGCAGTTGTCCAAAATGTTTCCTGAAATACATATATTTTAAAAAGTAAATGGAAACAAACTACTACCAATATGCAAATTAAAGTAAAGTGCAACTGCTTCTAAACTTAAAACCTTATAACATTTTATTCAAATAAATACTTAATCCTTTCTTTAACACTTTGTATGACTCCAAAGTTGTCAAACATTCTACTTATGAATTTATATTATAAATAAATACTATATCGATATAAGAAATAATAAAAATAGCGAAAAATATTTCCCTATAGTTTTTATATCAAATAATGTTTTTTTTTATTTTGATTTAAACTTCTTTTTTGAAACAATTTAATTTTGTTAATACAAATCTAACAGTTACATCAAGTAAGATTATTATTGTTGGAGATTTGTAAATTGTCTAAATATTTTACTATCAGTAAGGGTGTAGGAAGACAGTTCGTTTACCTACAGACGTACCACACACACGCAACGTTGTAGACAGACTTGCCGCACTGATGTAATGTAACGTACTGTAGTATAGGAGCTGGGCGCACCTCCCTCCCTTTTATACCTCCCGCCGCAACCTTCCCGCCAAAACACCCTCCTAGACCACTATGTAAAACCTACAGGGAATCTTTGTAATTTCTTTCCAATCTATTTAGTACAGTTAAATACAAATAATGTAGAACAGCGTAAGTGTACGGCAAAAACCAAGACAATTTCTTAAAACTGTAAATTTAACATTCCCGTGTTATTCAAATGGAAAATATTTTAACTGTTGTAGTTTGCTTGAATGGATGATCAAATTCATCTATTTCATCTTAAGCTAATAACAAATATATTTTATTGATTTTTTACACAAAAAAATAAAATTTTACAATTCTACAAACAAACCTACCTTATAAACCTTCCTTGTGGCATTAAACCTAAGTAACCATTTAGTCTAATGTTTATTAATTAGGGAATAAATCAGGCCACTCATCCTTCACTCATCTTTCACTCTTATTTGGGTTAAAATACGACTACAGTGGCGTCATCTTAAATAATTGATATTTATATTCATGTTTAAGAAGATATTTAAGTAAAAATCAAATCAGGTAAATGGAAATTCATTAAGTATGTAGGATTGTTGCAGAAACAGTAGGTTAGATCCGTCATGGGAGTTTTGCTAACGTAAACATCACTGTATTATCTTAATTAGGAACAATAAAAATGATGTTAGCATTTTAATGCTACCGGTATACTAAAATAAAAATTCGGAAATGTGTTCGAAATGCCGGGAAACTTCCTTATACAGCGGCCTATAAATTCAACGTAATAATCTTCTGCTAAATAATTTATGGACTTTGCTATGTTCAAGCCGGTGTTTGTAAAGTAACCTGAACCGTTCGAAATAACTTCCAGTTGGCCAAAACCTTGAGGGTAATACATGTAAATCCCTCATCGATTATAAGCTCTGCCAAAGTGGAGTTAGGTAATAATTTACTTCAATAGTTAGGTAGGCATATAATATTGTTTATCCAGTTATTTATGAAAAATATACGAACAATGAAAGTTAAACGAAGTTTAGGTAAAACTAGTCAAAATCTAAAACTGTCATTTGGGCTTACTAAACCTTGCATTTAAAGAATTAAAATACGAATAAAGAAGACAAGAATTCTTTTAACCTAAAATAAATAAAAGATTATCTTAGTTAATTTAAATGGATGTAATTCCTTATTCATACAAAATCAACCTACAATTAATATTATTATTTCTAGAATGTGATTTTATATTTTATTTTTATACCAAAAATGCTTCCACACTTTAAATTTTATGACACTAAAAGAACTGTTAATATTTTAAAATCCTTTAAACATCAAGATGCATCAAGTAAATTTGCGATACAAGTATTTTTAAATTGTAGTTTTGTAAAACTTGCCCACCATATCTATTCCTCAAACATATGATCTCACATGACATACTTTTATCTTGTTTAAAAAACATAAACAAATTGACTGTGTTGCTAATCTAGTAGATTTATTTTAACTCAGTGCGAGAGAGATGTGCTTAATGTCCAGCATAACCAAAAGAATTTATGGACTGCTTGTGATTCCTTTACTTAAAATACTAAAGACGTAGGGTTAAAATGGCAACAGATTCACAAATTTTTTTAATAACTCCATTCTACAAAGTCCACCAGTAGTTTAAAAGTTCTTTTAAAAATATAAAGAAATCCGTTGTTGTTCTGTAATAGATGAATCAATTAAAATCGACATTTTATTTTCAAAACAAAAAGTAATTTAAGTTTTGGAAATACAATCAATGAATATCTAAGACATTATAAAACCCCCTCATGGGTAATGTTTATACATTTATAATTTTTAGCTGGTACATGTTTCAGTGCTATGTATGAAAGAACTATATATAAATATAGATATGATTTTACACACCATCAAGAGTGGTTTCCACCGAAGTTTATTCCACAAATTATTCCATGCATTGCGATATGTGGTACTGCAGCCAGATCTAGTTTAGGCGGATGATCACGTGATTTATGTTGACAAGTGATGGGTGTCACTCACGTGGGGTGGATTGTCATTCACTGTCGGTATAATGAGGTTAACCTGCCGTCAAACTAAGCTATCACCCGTCAAACTCATCTGCAGTGACGCCACGATCAGTTGGTTACCTTCCTAACTGAGTAGATTGTCACTCACGTGGGGTGGATTGTCATTCACTGTCGGTGTAATGAGGTTAACCTGCCGTCAAACTAAGCTATCACCCGTCAAGCTCACCTGTAGTGACGTCACGATCAGTTGGTTACCTTCCTAACTGAGTAGATTGTCACTCACGTGGGGTGGATTGTCAGTCACTGTCGGTGTAATGAGGTTAACCTGCCGTCAAACTAAGCTATCACCCGTCAAGCTCACCTGTAGTGACGTCACGATCAGTTGGTTACCTTCCTAACTGAGTAGATTGTCACTCACGTGGGGTGGATTGTCAGTCACTGTCGGTGTAATGAGGTTAACCTGCCGTCAAACTAAGCTATCACCCGTCAAGCTCACCTGTAGTGACGTCACGATCAGTTGGTTACCTTCCTAACTGAGTAGATTGTCACTCACGTGGGGTGGATTGTCATTCACTGTCGGTGTAATGAGGTTAACCTGCCGTCAAACTAAGCTATCACCCGTCAAACCTACCTGTAGTGACGTCACGATCAGTTGGTTACCTTCCTAACTGAGTAGATTGTCACTCACGTGGGGTGGATTGTCAGTCACTGTTGGTATAATGAGGTTAACCTGCCGTCAAACTAAGCTATCACCCGTCAAGCTCACCTGTAGTGACGTCAAGATCAGTTGGTTACCTTCCTAACTGAGTAGATTGTCACTCACGTGGGGTGGATTGTCATTCACTGTCGGTGTAATGAGGTTAACCTGCCGTCAAACTAAGCTATCACCCGTCAAACCTACCTGTAGTGACGTCACGATCAGTTGGTTACCTTCCTAACTGAGTAGATTGTCACTCACGTGGGGTGGATTGTCAGACACTGTCGGTGTAATGAGGTTAACCTGCCGTCAAACTAAGCTATCACCCGTCAAACCTACCTGTAGTGACGTCACGATCAGTTGGTTACCTTCCTAACTGAGTAGATTGTCACTCACGTGGGGTGGATTGTCAGACACTGTCGGTATAATGAGGTTAACCTGCCGTCAAACTAAGCTATCACCCGTCAAGCTCACCTGTAGTGACGTCACGATCAGTTGGTTACCTTCCTAACTGAGTAGATTGTCACTCACGTGGGGTGGATTGTCATTCACTGTCGGTGTAATGAGGTTAACCTGCCGTCAAACTAAGCTATCACCCGTCAAACCTACCTGTAGTGACGTCACGATCAGTTGGTTACCTTCCTAACTGAGTAGATTGTCACTCACGTGGGGTGGATTGTCATTCACTGTCGGTGTAATGAGGTTAACCTTCCGTCAAACTAAGCTATCACCCGTCAAGCTCACCTGTAGTGACGTCACGATCAGTTGGTTACCTTCCTAACTGAGTAGATTGTCACTCACGTGGGGTGGATTGTCATTCACTGTCGGTGTAATGAGGTTAACCTGCCGTCAAACTAAGCTATCACCCGTCAAACCTACCTGTAGTGACGTCACGATCAGTTGGTTACCTTCCTAACTGAGTAGATTGTCACTCACGTGGGGTGGATTGTCATTCACTGTCGGTGTAATGAGGTTAACCTGCCGTCAAACTAAGCTATCACCCGTCAAACCTACCTGTAGTGACGTCACGATCAGTTGGTTACCTTCCTAACTGAGTAGATTGTCACTCACGTGGGGTGGATTGTCAGACACTGTCGGTATAATGAGGTTAACCTGCCGTCAAACTAAGCTATCACCCGTCAAGCTTACCTGTAGTGACGTCACGATCAGTTGGTTACCTTCCTAACTGAGTAGATTGTCACTCACGTGGTGTGGATTGTCATTCACTGTCGGTGTAATGAGGTTAACCTGCCGTCAAACTAAGCTATCACCCGTCAAGCTTACCTGTAGTGACGTCACGATCAGTTGGTTACCTTCCTAACTGAGTAGATTGTCACTCACGTGGGGTGGATTGTCAGACACTGTCGGTATAATGAGGTTAACCTGCCGTCAAACTAAGCTATCACCCGTCAAGCTTACCTGTAGTGACGTCACGATCAGTTGGTTACCTTCCTAACTGAGTAGATTGTCACTCACGTGGGGTGGATTGTCAGACACTGTCGGTATAATGAGGTTAACCTGCCGTCAAACTAAGCTATCACCCGTCAAGCTTACCTGTAGTGACGTCACGATCAGTTGGTTACCTTCCTAACTGAGTAAATTGTCACTCACGTGGGGTGGATTGTCATTCACTGTCGGTGTAATGAGGTTAACCTTCCGTCAAACTAAGCTATCACCCGTCAAGCTTACCTGTAGTGACGTCACGATCAGTTGGTTACCTTCCTAACTGATTAGATTGTCACTCACGTGGTGTGGATTGTCAATCACTGTCAGTGTAATGAGGTTAACCTGCCGTCAAACTAAGCTATCACCCGTCAAGCTTACCTGTAGTGACGTCACGATCAGTTGGTTACCTTCCTAACTGAGTAAATTGTCACTCACGTGGGGTGGATTGTCATTCACTGTCGGTGTAATGAGGTTAACCTGCCGTCAAACTAAGCTATCACCCGTCAAGCTCACCTGTAGTGACGTCACGATCAGTTGGTTACCTTCCTAACTGAGTAAATTGTCACTCACGTGGGGTGGATTGTCATTCACTGTCGGTGTAATGAGGTTAACCTGCCGTCAAACTAAGCTATCACCCGTCAAGCTTACCTGTCGTGACGTCACGATCAGTTGGTTACCTTCCTAACTGATTAGATTGTCACTCACGTGGTGTGGATTGTCAATCACTGTCAGTGTAATGAGGTTAACCTGCCGTCAAACTAAGCTATCACCCGTCAAGCTTACCTGTAGTGACGTCACGATCAGTTGGTTACCTTCCTAACTGAGTAAATTGTCACTCACGTGGTGTGGATTGTCATTCACTGTCGGTGTAATGAGGTTAACCTGCCGTCAAACTAAGCTATCACCCGTCAAGCTTACCTGTAGTGACGTCACGATCAGTTGGTTACCTTCCTAACTGAGTAAATTGTCACTCACGTGGGGTGGATTGTCATTCACTGTCGGTGTAATGAGGTTAACCTGCCGTCAAACTAAGCTATCACCCGTCAAGCTTACCTGTCGTGACGTCACGATCAGTTGGTTACCTTCCTAACTGATTAGATTGTCACTCACGTGGTGTGGATTGTCAATCACTGTCAGTGTAATGAGGTTAACCTTCCGTCAAACTAAGCTATCACCCGTCAAGCTTACCTGTAGTGACGTCATGATCAGTTGGTTACCTTCCTAACTGAGTAGATTGTCACTCACGTGGGGTGGATTGTCAGTCACTGTCGGTGTAATGAGGTTAACCTGCCGTCAAACTAAGCTATCACCCGTCAAGCTTACCTATAGTGACGTCACGATCAGTTGGTTACCTTCCTAACTGAGTAGATTGTCACTCCCGTGGGGTGGATTGACAGTCACTGTCGGTGTAATGAGGTTAACCTGCCGTCAAACTAAGCTATCACCCGTCAAGCTTACCTATAGTGACGTCACGATCAGTTGGTTACCTTCCTAACTGAGTAGATTGTCACTCCCGTGGGGTGGATTGTCAGTCACTGTCGGTGTAATGAGGTTAACCTGCCGTCAAACTAAGCTATCACCCGTCAAGCTTACCTATAGTGACGTCACGATCAGTTGGTTACCTTCCTAACTGAGTAGATTGTCACTCCCGTGGGGTGGATTGACAGTCACTGTCAGTGTAATGAGGTTAACCTGCCGTCAAACTAAGCTATCACCCGTCAAGCTCACCTGCAGTGACGTCACGATCAGTTGGTTACCTTCCTAACTGAGTAGATTGTCACTCCCGTGGGGTGGATTGACAGTCACTGTCAGTGTAATGAGGTTAACCTGCCGTCAAACTAAGCTATCACCCGTCAAGCTTACCTGCAGTAACGTCACGATCAGTTGGTTACCTTCCTAACTGAGTAGATTGTCAGTCACTGTCGGTGTAATGAGGTTAACCTGCCGTCAAACTATGCTATCACCCGTCAAGCTTACCTGTAGTGACGTCACGATCAGTTGGTTACCTTCCTAACTGAGTAGATTGTCACTCACGTGGGGTGGATTGTCAGTCAATGACGGTGTAATGAGGTTAACCTGCCGTCAAACTAAGCTATCACCCGTCAAGCTTACCTATAGTGACGTCATGATCAGTTGGTTACCTTCCTAACTGAGTAGATTGTCACTCCCGTGGGGTGGATTGACAGTCACTGTCAGTGTAATGAGGTTAACCTGCCGTCAAACTAAGCTATCACCCGTCAAGCTCACCTGCAGTGACGTCACGATCAGTTGGTTACCTTCCTAACTGAGTAGATTGTCACTCCCGTGGGGTGGATTGACAGTCACTGTCAGTGTAATGAGGTTAACCTGCCGTCAAACTAAGCTATCACCCGTCAAGCTCACCTGCAGTGACGTCACGATCAGTTGGTTACCTTCCTAACTGAGTAGATTGTCAGTCACTGTCGGTGTAATGAGGTTAACCTGCCGTCAAACTATGCTATCACCCGTCAAGCTTACCTGTAGTGACGTCACGATCAGTTGGTTACCTTCCTAACTGAGTAGATTGTCACTCCCGTGGGGTGGATTGACAGTCACTGTCAGTGTAATGAGGTTAACCTGCCGTCAAACTAAGCTATCACCCGTCAAGCTCACCTGCAGTGACGTCACGATCAGTTGGTTACCTTCCTAACTGAGTAGATTGTCACTCCCGTGGGGTGGATTGACAGTCACTGTCAGTGTAATGAGGTTAACCTGCCGTCAAACTAAGCTATCACCCGTCAAGCTCACCTGCAGTGACGTCACGATCAGTTGGTTACCTTCCTAACTGAGTAGATTGTCAGTCACTGTCGGTGTAATGAGGTTAACCTGCCGTCAAACTATGCTATCACCCGTCAAGCTTACCTGTAGTGACGTCACGATCAGTTGGTTACCTTCCTAACTGAGTAGATTGTCACTCCCGTGGGGTGGATTGACAGTCACTGTCAGTGTAATGAGGTTAACCTGCCGTCAAACTAAGCTATCACCCGTCAAGCTCACCTGTAGTGACGTCACGATCAGTTGGTTACCTTCCTAACTGAGTAGATTGTCACTCACGTGGGGTGGATTGACAGTCACTGTCAGTGTAATGAGGTTAACCTGCCGTCAAACTAAGCTATCACCCGTCAAGCTCACCTGCAGTGACGTCACGATCAGTTGGTTACCTTCCTAACTGAGTAGATTGTCACTCACGTGGTGTGGATTGTCAGTCACTGTCGGTGTGATGAGGTTAATAAGTAACACAGAAAAATTAAGAGAAAACAATTTTATTTGTAGATTAGGTCGGTGGGGGAAGCCGCTACCATCGCGATGTTATAAATAATTAAAATCTGGACAAAACGATATAGGTGCCTTTATTGTAAAAACTACGGTTCAAAAGTTATTGTAACTATGTTATTTTCCTACAGTTACCTAACAATGTACATGTTCTCTCACTGATTTGAGAAAGCAAAGTGGCCAATTCGCTCACCAGTGAGACAATGTTAACATTGTCTCACTCTAATTACTTTGTCTCACTCCAGATTTGCAACGTGAAGGCACGAAATAGTGAGCGCGTAACATGCAGGCAACGTCGTATGCGCGCGAAATACGTTGGCAGCACTGGCTGTAAATCAGCTGGTCAGCTGTTGTACTGTTGTATTTGTCACTTCACATTAAATGTTATATTAAAAGTTCACTTCTGTGTAAAAATAGGTTATGTTTCTTCATGTTTCTTCACAAATGTTTTTGTTTTATGGTAACTGTAGGAAAAGTATAATGTGCAACTCGAGTTCAAAGTACAATTGCCTCACTCGAGAAACCATTCCTCACTCGCCTACGGCTCGTGAGTAAGGATTTCTCTCGAGTGAGTCAATTGCTCACTTTTCTCACTAGTTGCACAAATAACTATTTCCATAGAATAACGGAACATCTGATTTTCGAAAACTGTTTTTGATTAAAAAAAGTATGTTATGGTGCTTAATTCTAAACAAAAATGTGCAAACCCCCATTGCTGTAAAAATTACTGTTCCAAAGCTATTGCAGCCCTTATAATTTACCCAATAAAACCTCATAGCTGCTCCTACCACATACCTATGATAAAGGTTGTTGACAAACTAATGGGAGAAAGTATGTGTCAGTTCACTGTTAACGTTTATTGATTTACCGTATTAGGTACAAAAATTTAAATGAAGGTTCTGTAAACGTACATGCAAATTTAAATATAAAATGAAACTGAAAAAAGTGATGCTTTTAAGGAGGCTGTTTTCGGCAGTATTAAGTGCCTTATGACTTAATTAAGGAGACCCAACCCTCGAGAATTGGTAACCTCCATAATCATTGTTTAAGGTTTTAAGATACCGTTTCCGACTGGGTTTCAAAGCTTCCTCCAGATTGTTTTGGGTTCTAGTTTATAGTATTATATTATTAAAATAGAATATACTTACTTTCTACAGAAGAACTCTTGTTCAACGTACCTAAAAAAAAAAACAGGTATTCAGTAACTTCCTTAGTACAAAGGTCATATTTTGTCAATCAGTATTTATAACTTCCCAGTGACAGATCCGTTAGGACCAATTTTTTTAAACTTACAATATACTATTGGCTACTTCCGGCAGCCAATAGTATATAAGGCACGCCATTAAATTTCTTGTCATGAGCCTTTTGGGTCTGATGATGATTAGAGCGTCCAATCGAAATCGATAACCACTTTACATCTTTTACATGTATTTGAGTATACAGCCATCTTTTGAGTATACAGTATAGATGTAAATTGTACCGATGGTAGTTAGTTTTTATTTGAAATAACAAAACAAAATCAATATTATTTAATCATTGGGTAGTCTGAGATTAAGAAAGAGTGACCAGCAGTTTAGAAGTTTTAGTTTTGTAGGGTTGGTAGTGGTTAGTGATAACCAGGTTCAACTTTGTCAGTTTTAAGTTCACTGGAAATATGGTCATCTAAGTTGTGGTTGCTGTAGAAAATTGTAAGTAGTTTTAATATTGTTTAGTAATAAGATTTTAGCTGATTTATTGTATATAGCTTTGTAGAAATCACTTTTGGAAAAAGATGAAAAGGAATGAATAGTTTTCAAATCAATTTTAATGCATTTCTCAAGAAAAGAAAACAAGTAAAGTTTATACAGACCTGTTGAGTTTTGTTCTAGGAGAAGCACATTTTCACAAGGAGTTGTAAGGATCTTAAATCCACTTTTAATTATTAGAATTTATAGAGAATAGTTTTTATTGGGTTTGTGTGATGTTTCCAGACAGAAATCAACCACATTGATATTGAGATTGACTTCTTGTTCACCTTCTTATGATTGGTCCAGTAGCTTTTTGCACCACTTCTAGTTTGCATGGTATCTGCTAGTGCCTGTTCTGACCATTAAACCAGTGTCTCTGTTTAAAGCAAGATCTTTCCACTATTTTATTATTTAGTATAATTTTTGGAAGTAACAACTGCATATTTAATTTCATTTGGAAAGTGTATTTTGAGAAATTTGACATCTATAAAATAAATGTATCTTTGGCCTACTTTGTCTTTTAATTTATCTCACTTCTACTACCAGCTTAAATTAGATTCATCCTAAATTAAAGTATACTACCTAATTGGCTACAAGGTAGGGGTATAAAATATACTATTAAAAGTGTTATTTGACGTGTTTTCTGTACTTTCAGGTAATTTACACGTACGATGCTGACCAAGAAGATATTTAAACTTGTTCTATAACAATTTTCCATAGTTTCTACATTAAACATTGATATTCATCAATTTACATTGCTAGTGAATTTGGCTTTATGCTAAATCCATCTGGATTTATGTAATTTTGTTATTTCCCTCTTGATAAATTTACATGTGTCTCCTTTCAATTTTTTCTTGCATTTAAGTTAATTATTTCATTTTTATTTTGTACTGTTAATGATAAATAACATACCAGCCCTATAGAACTACATATAATAGCCTAGATGATGTATACTAAACAATAACCCCAAATTGTTGATTGTTACAAGGATTAATTTAAAAATGATGTTGATAGGTAGCTTGCAGCAATAGCAACTCTAAGTAAACATTTTCTTCCATTGTGAAGTTGGGAGACGTGGTTTGTAAAAAGTTCTTTATAACAAGCAAAGTTCGTGATGGGCAACTTTGTAAAGAAATAATTGTTGATTAAAAAGTAAAGACCTGTTGTTAAGGGAACATTTACTTGCGTTTGTAAGTGCATTGTTTACTCGGCTTTTAGCTTTTATATTAAAAGAAAAGGTAAAAAGTTAAGTTAATTTGGTGATCTGTATGAATTTACAATTGTGTAGAAATTATTTGAAAAAAATTGAAACAAAATAAATTGAAAAAAATGAACATGAGCCTTATGGGTTTCCATGTTGGTGACGAAATAACAACAATAAATAAATAGAATATCAAAACAAATTAAAGGAATTCCAATCACGTGTTTTATTTACAGCGTGGGTTGAAAATAGAGAAGTTTGCACAATACATACTTTTGGCCGAGTTTTCGACCAAGGGCCGAGCTCTTGTTCAAAACTAATTAAACATTTGCAATTTTTAACATACTGCTTAAGGGGTGTTATGATGATTAAAAAATAACAACGTATTTTTAATGCAAACAAAACATAACATATATTTAAAAGGAGGTCAATAAGCAACCGGGAAGAAAAACAAATATTTGGGTGAAGACAATTAAGAATATATAGAAGGTATTACAGGTATTTTAAAACTACCAAAAATCAAATAGGTACAGTATGCAACAGATCTTTTAATTACGAAAAAGATAAAAATAAATTAATTAGCTCTCTATAACTTAGAAATCAAGTAAATGTCTCCCCTAAGCTATTCAGTTCAATCCGCAACTCTTCCACAACTCTTTCGCAAGTCTTCCCAATTTGTACAAAAGCAAGAGAATACATAAACCAGAAGTGCATTAACCAAGACTTGTGTACTTGTTGTATTTTACCTACGGAATGCGAAGGAATGCAAACAGCTGTCAAGGGGTAAAAATATCTGCAAGTGCGTGCAATTGGCGGGAAACATAGAACAGTTGGGCGGGAATGATCGCCGGATATTCTGGTGGCTTCTAAAATAGAACTGCTACATATATCGTGAATTGGTCTGTGTCAGTCTTAAATAATGTGACGGGTAAATGCAGTTTACTGTTTGGTGTTGAGTATTAGTTACTGGCGCCTTTGAAGTAGAGTGTAGTTTATGTAAAAATAATAAAAGCATTAAGATACGGGTGTATGTGATCGTTTTTTGATACTTTAGGGAACAGTTTTAGCATTCTGTATATTGTATCGCCATTAATAATTTATTTTTTGTTTAATGTAATTGGATCATCTTTGAAAATAATTTTTATCATATGAAAAAGTGGAATTCGATAAAAGCCCATGCATGGTTAAAAGAATTTAAAATGACTTTCAATCATTACCAACTATTGAGACGCAAATCTATGTCGGACTGTATATTCAAACACAGAATTGTAATTGTATTTATGGATGTGTAACACTCCTTTTTTTCTAAAGATAAACCACACCTTTGGTGGATTGTTATTTATATGTAAGATAATTTATAGTCACTGGGTGATTATGCGACAAAACTTTTTATTAGCTTATTACATGAGCACCATGTGAGTTATGTACCCAATGTATTAATAGATTGTTAGAATACCTTGAAGATACTGTATGCAAGAAATCTTTAAATTTTTCATACAACGATTTAGTAAAATAAAATATCCAAATAGAATTTCTAAAAAAAGAAACTGCACTATTTTAACTGACAAAAAGATAATTAAGAATTAGACATTTGTAAAGCGTAATTATGGCCAAATGGTACATTAATTACTGTTGTCAATTATTCGATGTAACTAACCGGATTATTACTGTCAATTTATTTTGAAGCGTAAAATTACAAGGTTAATTAACTTAAGGATATATCAAGTCATGCGGCATTTTATTAAATTTTTTATTTTGTGTTCAATATTTGTAGCATTTTAAGTTCATTTAGTATGATTTGTTTTGTTGAAATTTTTATTTTGTTTAGTACAGCAGAGCATACGTTGTTTTTTATAAAATCATTGAACTGCCAAATCTAAACACCCGCAGATGAATGTTGTAGGTGCAATAAAAATTATATAGACTACAACTCATTAGCCTGTATTGATTTACTACTGTAAATGTTACTGCTTAATTTCAGTAGCAAGAAGTATTACAAATACGCATAATATGCAAGCAAATCTATCAGCGTGAATAGATACCGACAAAATATTTGATAAAATGCAAGGAATATTACTTCAATTTATTTTACAGCTCAACGTGATTACCAAGTCTCTGTATCATAATAAAATTTTCTATAGCTATTTGTAGTTACTGGGTTCCAAGCCCTAACTACAAACAGGCTATTTAAAACCATTTGCTATTCTTATATGCTTTTGAATTAATATTTGTTCACTCTTGTCATGCTTATTTGGCAGTGTGATTCTCTGTCACTACCAGTTTTTGTTTTCTAGATTATTTTCATGGATGTCCTTAGCTGTTAATAAATTTATATTTAGTTGTTTCAACTGTAAAGGTTGTTAGCGTAAACTTGTCATGTTTGAAGGAAATGGTGAAATATTTTATACAGCGTACTTTACGTGCCTTTGTATTAAGTTTTCTGTTTATTAGATTTTTTGTTAAATCGAGGATTATCACTTTATTAGATATTCAGATTAATTAAGATTGTAAATCACTCAGATCAATAAAATCTTTGTTTAGTTTTGTATGATACGTGTTTTTAATTGATAGAAAAACAATGGAAATATCTAAAATGTCTGTTGTAAACGAACAACAATTAAAGATTATATGTATAACACAATTCCTATTATATTGGTAACCCTGAAACTTTCATCCTAATTCAGAATCGTTAAATAAACCTACACCTAAATCACTGTTTCGTGTAACTCAGAAAACCTGGACTCTGATGATTTAATTATGAATTTCTCCATCCTTGTGGGCGTTCGGACAGGATATTTCTCCAGGATATTTCTGGATATAAGTGTTTAACAATGTGTGGTGCAATGAATGGTTTCCATATCTGTAGGGCTTCGGGGCAGAATATATTATAGGCTCTCAGTGTGTGTGTGAGAGACGTGTGAGAATGTGTGTGAGAGAGACATAGGCAGACACCACTGTCGCTTTAGGGTGAGCGCTTCACTAAAACGTTTATATCATTCTCCTGGATATACTTTTTGTGATGTTTAATGCTACGAATGCTTATGATTAAATCTATTTAAATAGCTGACCACGTGTTTGTGAGCACCAACCTTTTGTTTACCACTTGTTAAATCTGCACAAACTATTATTTTTCAAATATATTACTAATTAAAAAAAACATATAGTTTTTAGGGTGTGCGTGGAACTCATTCATTAAATTAAAACTTCTAATGCCGTTGTACATTTATATAATGATGTTTTGTGGAAAATTTTACACGGGATAGGGGAATAAAAGCATTATATACTAAATCAATTAATATTAAAATTTTCCAACTTTTCAAACATATTTTTGAAAAGAATTTATACTTTCATAAAATATTTTTTACCACGGATTTAACTTACATTTACTACATTACTAACGCAATAAAACTTTCCAAGTTGTTTTCACACAAAAAAAAATAAAATAAAGCTAAGCTACAAACCGTGGCTTTCTAATGCAAAACTAATTAGGATTTTCATTTTTTCCCCTTAAGCGAAAGAAACCTCATATCATGCACATCTCTACGAGCAGTAATTTTAAATTACAATAATTCAGATGAATCAGAAACAATTGTTTTCATAATTAAAACCAAAAGTTCTTGTTGATAAACAAATTATATTATCTTTTTCCTACTGGGAAATCTATTTTATTATGAAACACAGTAAAACAGTGAACAAGTTATAGTAAATAATTGTTTATATGGCGTAAAATCCTTTAGTTAATCAAGTGTTTGATTAACGATTGGATGAAAAAAACTTGCTCAACACAACAATATTCACACACTTTTGCAACACAAAAATACATTTTAATACATTTGATTGAAAAAGTGTTAAAACTGCACACAGCTTGAATTATGTTAAAAATAAATCATACAAATTTTCAAAAGTGGTGAAATATTACCATTTTATTAGTCATTTATGATCTACATTACCGATTTTATCCAGATGCAAGAGCGATATTCACTCTAGCGGACAACGCTGGAACTAACAACTGATTCGCTTTGAGTTCAATGTGTCGCCGCCAGAATGCAATCGTGTATCTATTTACACAATTAATTGTTGCTAAAAGAAATTATAGTACGGTGCAATTAAAACAAAAGACTAAAAAAACTGCCAAACCTCAACATCCAAAGAGTAAAGGTTAGGTTTTGACAATGCTTGTAAATTGGTGTAACCTTTTATCATACAATACTAGGACTATATTGAACAGTTTGGAGTCAAAAGTAAGCTTTTACTTAAAATACTGAGGATTGGGTCTAATTTTACCTTAGTAATTAATCTATTTGTTATTCTAATGTCTATGTCTTACCACCTGTATTAAGATTAAACGCCACAAGTATTTTTTACACGCTAGCTTAAAATTCATTAGTGCATGACCTAAATAATATGGTACAAACATTCCGATCAGCTGCGCACATGATTGGAAACAATTTAAAAACGAAATTACGTTTATTCGACTTAAGTTATATACACACAAACTAAAACTACTATTATCACGGCGAAAAAAACTGTTGGTATTTTTTTACCACAAATATAGTGTGCTATATAACTTCTCGTCTATAAATTTTCATTTGAAATTCTGGTAACCAGGTGAGTGAAAAGTCTATTTGATAAAAACTTGTATTTCAGGTGGATATCTGGTGGATATAATTCAGGCAGTGTAAAAGCAATATTAGAGTATTTGATAACGCAACATAATTCTGCCGTTGGATCGATTTAACTGCGTTCTCTTTGAATATGATACGGTGGATAGCCGTAGCATGCCAATGAGATGAATATTTTTAAGGAAATACATCTATAGTCAATGAGTACATTTCTGATAATAATTACAGTTTTCCTAAAAAAAAACCAATTTCTATCTTTTTAGTACATGAAGAGCATTTTTCATTGATTCGTAGACACCTAAGGAAAGTTTTTGTCAGAGAATACAGTGTGGTTGGAAAGGATCCAAATTATTGACAAACATTCCGTCCACTTTAAGCACAATAAATTCCACAATAATCCATTAAGTAAAAATCTACAATGTGTTTGTAAACATTCTCTCATTAAAGTCACCTCATTAGTTTGGTTAATGGTAGTTGCTAAATACAAACCACATCCCTATCCAAATTCTATTTCAATCCCTCAATCATTAAGGGCAATAGATTAAATGCACTCCATTAATGTTCGTTATCAATTAATTACCGAAAAAGATAATTCCATTTCACAACCTTGAGATCATAACATATTTATAAAGGTGTCAAATGAAAGTGTATTATGTTTTGTTTCGTAGGGTGGAGTAAAGTACATTATAAATAAGCAAAACGCATATCATTATTAATAAAAAACTGAAAAAAATTGTATATCTTAATATTATTTTAAACACAAATAAGTAGAATAAACTTTGCAAGTATGTTGACTGCGTAGTTCTGAAGTTTCAATTGGCCAAATTATTAAAATAAAAAAAGTAACAAGAACTAAATTTGAAAGTTATCCCAATAAAATTTTTAATTTACTATAAACATAAGCAATACATAATTTTTAATAAGTTGCGACAGGATATGAAATAAATTTATTGTAGCCTATTTATACTCAGACTACAACTTAGCAATAACACCTTATTAGGTTATGTAATAGTAAATCATAATTACATTTTTTAATCTCATCCTTCTTAACCTTTTCTTACAATAGAATATGAGTGTTCTATCTCGTTTTTATCAGGTAATAAGTGCCTTATTAGTTGTAGTCCGCTCTTAAGGATTGGTAGTTGAATTAAGTTATAAACTCTATGTAAAGATTTGAGAGCTCATAATTTGATCCACTATTTTTTACGAATAATTCTTTAGTCTATGAATAATGATAAAATTAATATTTAAAAAAAAACAACAGTTTACGTTTACACACCATAACCCAAAGACAGGTGTTAAAGCCTTTTTTATTTCTAAATATTCTTTCTTCAAAAAGAGTGTTCGCCCAACTCAACCACAACTACAGCCCAAGTTTGCATTGCCAAGTTTAGTTACGGAACATTGTATCTTGTCTAAACTTTGTACACGGGAGGCAGACTACCGTTTGTATATATTATATTTGATACTATACAGTTCTAAACCTCGTATTATAAATAAATAATTAAAGACAAATGTGAATTCTTAGAATAAATAACTTACTTTAACTATAATGTTTGGAACGTCAATAAAAACCCCTTTTGGTCACTTGGAAGGATTTCGATCCGTTAGGGCCCCAATCCAGCCAAAATCTGTTTTATGTCTAGTGACCTAATCTCTAATAAATGGTATACACTTCTTATTAAAGGGAGCGAGCTGGTCTAGTGGTTAGAGCGCGGGACTTTGGTTCCAGAGGCACTGGGTTCAAATCCCACCATATCACCAATGGATTTTATCTATGAGATGATGCCGGAACCCCTAGGTCTAGCCTGAAGTAATGTGAAAAAACAATCCTGAGCTCGTGCCTAGCGTCCTAGGACAAAACATTAAATGCATCTAAAATTACTATTGAAGAAAGTCTTCGGTATTACTGATAAATCGTACACTCGCTGGAGGGCAAGAATCAATAGGGAAGGATTTATGATTCCTGGGGGATTCGTGACCTCTAGGTGGCTTGGATAAATATTACAAAACTAAACTAGAACTAATAATTTATATTTTGTATTTAGGTTAATAATTGTGTAATACGGGATATATATATAATAAGTTTTAATTCATTTAATAAAATATATTCTTCTTACCTCTACCACACAAATAAATTTACGTGTGTAATATGAAATCAAAAAGAAATAACGTTACGAATTAGTTGAAATAAATTGAATATTACGAAAGTGCAATAAACGTTGAAATAATTGGCAGCAGCTCACTCCAATTTGTTATGATTTGCCGTGTTAATTGGATACGTCAACAAAATGACGTTTAATTTGAAAATGGAACCTTGTAAAAGTTTTAGTTTCATCGCAACAAATCAAGTAGAATACACATTGGATATTATTATACTTGTAGTATTTATGCTTACAAATTCTCTAACAACAGGTAAAAAAACTGTACTTTTATTTTTTAACTTAAAACAACATAAAACTTGGAAACCAAATTTTAAATGGTTTGCTACTTAACTTTATTTTAGCAGTGTATTGAGCAACACAAATGAGGTTTTGTTTCTAGTTATGTTTAATGATTAGGATTTTCGCAGCTGATGAATATTCAAAAATTCTGTCTAATCCATTTGATTTATTTTCCTAACAAAACAAGTAATTAAACATATCAATTGTTTATTTTGTAAAACTGTGTGTTTTTAAAAGTCTCAACTTGTAGTAATTTATAGTTAGTAAAAACATTTATAGAATAGTTATTATAAAAAAAAAACACACACTGAAGAATTTGGGTTTGTTGGGAGGCTATTTTCGCCTTGAATTAGCTCAGAAAATATTTACCCTTTTCAGTTCAAACATCTATTAACCTTCTCTATATGGCGTTACCTAATACTAACCAGGTTACACAATACACGATTTATCAATTTATTGAGATGGGGACACCACCTAGGTGTGTCGTTTATCCCAAATATGAGTGAAGGAGGAGTGTAGAATGGTGTGTGATGATCTCTGTGTAGCTTTGTTTCTGACTAAGATCAGCTGTTTCATTGGATGACAGAGAGGGGGGTATTTACAATGAAAAGGCTTTGTTGCTGGTTTCTAAGTTACCTCCTAAAAGCGCATAAAATACGTCAAATAAAAAATATAGTAATATATTTGCACTTATACTGTTTACTCACAAGACGGTAAATACATGGTAAGTGGTGATCGATTTCGATAGGGCAATCCAATCATCATCAGACCCAATGATGATTGGAGTGTCCAATCGAAATCGATCACCACTTACCATCTTTTATATGTATCTTAATAAATGTGTCTTGGGAGTAAACAGTATAAGTGTAAATATCCTACTAATATTATAAATGAGAAAGTTTGGATGTATATTTGTGACAAGTGAACACATTAACCACTGGACGGATTTTGCTGAAATTTGGCATAATGATAGCTCACATTCCCGATTAACATATAGGCATATTCTTATCTCAAAAATCCTTTCGGGCTCCGCCCCAGTGGCTCTATAGTTCCCCATGTTAACCTTATGAGTATTCATATTAAAAGGGAATTAAATAATTTAGTCAGCTGTTTCAACTAAAAAGTTGATTCTATGATATGCAAACGCATTAAAAACTTACAAGGATTACCAACAGGGTGCAGCACTATTATTTTTTTTGGTTATCTATGACAACAGCTAATTTGCAACCAAAAGGTGAGTGAGCGTAGCGAACGAACTTCATCCTGGAGGCGAGTTAGCGTAGCGAACGAGCTAACCTGAAGGCAAGTGAGCGCAGTGAACGAGCTCCAACCTAAAGGTGAGTGAGCGTAGCGAACGAACTTCAACCAGGACGTGATTGAGCCATGCGAACGAGCTCATTGATGAAGTAAAACGGGGCAAAGCCCGCGGGTACAGCTAGTATTATAATAAGTGTTATTTGACGTATTTTATGTGTTTTAAGGTAATTTAATAACACGTACTATACTGATCAAAGTTATTAAGTTACCTCCAATTTGCCCCTTGCTACTATGGGAACTGCAATGTTAAGGACTACGAGCATCTCGAAAGTTTGCCTCAGATAATTCAATCAACAGTGCAAACCCCAACGTAATGGTAGGGATTAGGTTGTGGTCCTTGAGTAACGGAGTGATTATACATTGAACGCTTTACATCGACCAACTGTTAACTTAAACTCAGTGTTTTTTTTTTCATACTGATACAACTTGTAAAATTTAATCAGTGACATAAATAGGAATTAAAAGTAGTTGCGGGTTAAACTTGTATATTATATATTGTGTTAGATATAAAAAATTGTATGAAACCATGATCATGCTATGCTTAAAATAATATGAATTGAACAATGTTAAATCAAAACTTAAAAACTGTGAACAATTATGTTAAATTGTGTCTAAAAACAGAGATAACCAGTATAAACGACACAATACATTGTACATCCATAGATATGCTGGATCCTTAACTAAAATATATAAATCACTGATGAAATACAATCAATTTGAGTCAGTATAAGCATCATGCATTGTTACAAATATATCTTACACCATTACGACTAATAATTTTTGTACGGCCATAGCATAATGTACATAAACTACGCAAACTATAATCTGAGACGAGACGAATAGTTTTTCCGAATCACTGAAAGGTACACCACAGCGTTTTATGTTTCAGAAATAGTAAAATCTGTTGACAACAGACTTTATTCGTGAACTCTCTCCCTTATTGTTTTAAGAACCTGTTCTTCATTATTTTTCTGAGCTAGTCTAGTGGTCAGAGCGCGTGACTTTGTTTACCTTAAGGTCCCCGGTTAAAATACCACCAAATCACTGATGAATTTTATCTAATCGATATTGCCAATACTACTGTAATGTGGTCTACTGTAATGTGAAAACAATACCGGGCTCGTGCTTAGCGTCCTGGGACAAAAACGATTGCAGTAATGTAAGTATCAGTAATTAACTAAAGCGCTATGGAAACAACAAGCTGAACATTTCTCAGCTATGGCAAAAAATTACTAACCATAGTTAAGGTTGAAAACACCTAGATTGCAATATTATTTGTAAGCAATAACTTCTTACATACACAACTTCTTTAAAACTAAACAATAAGACATTTTTATAAAATAAAATAAACATCAGAGACCCAGTAAGTAACCAACCATTAATAGACGCTCCATACAACCATTCATTTCCAAAATAAAGAATTTATAAAATATAAGGTCAAAGAGACAAACACGATTCCTTAAAACACTAATTTAATTGAACAGTAATGTTTTTAATCGTGAACAACAACACTTAAATAAAATAATATTAATTAGATTAAAATACGGTAGTACAAAAAAAATATACTTGAAATTAACCATGCAAGAAAGTCAGAAGTCAAGCGCCCGCAATCGCGGTGATACAACGCATCAGGCAGGGCATTTAAACTTTAAATGACGTGGTAGCGGTGGAGGGGGGAGAGACAAGGACGCGGCCTACCGCCCCCTCCCCCCTCCACCTTCCATTCTACTACGGCGCCCGCTTATCTGCCAGGAATGCATACTACAGCTGATAACGCGCGCTATCGCTCATTCATTCTAAATTTAAATGCCCTGTGGTATTTAATTGTCTTCTCATGTTTAAACGGCCGTAGCTTCTCGATCGAACAAGTTAATTAAATGCGGTTTTCGCCAATGTTCTGTAAAAATTAAGGACTATTTTTAGGAAAATGTTTGATTGTTATGAACCATTAATTATTTCTAAATTTTAATTATAACTTACGTTACTAAAATATATTCGCGCAATATGCCAATTAATTTCAAAATTTGGATATTATCATGAAAAGCATTCTTTGAAAAAAAATACCACTTATTTTAAAAAGCCGTCTTTGTAATTAAAGAGATTATATTCATCACACAAAGAATAATTGACTGCACCAGTTTAATTTCTAATTTTTAAGAAAATATTTCTTGTTATCTTAAAAAAAGAAACTTGATAGAATAAAATGAACATCACTTTTCATGAATTGAAAATATTATAGTTAAAACGAGATTTTGAGTTGAATAGAGATGAAACGCAATATATGAGGATGCTGTGGTATCTTACAAGTTTAGGCTTTTCAGAGTTTAAAGTAACAATAAAATAATATCACAAGAAGCATTGATTTTTTAACAGAGCCGTTAAACGATTTTTCAACCAGAACATTGTTACCAAATGTGTAACAAATTGGCTCAATTAGTTCTGGTATAAAAGTAACGAGGTGTTGTTATCAGTGAAAATGAATAATTGATAGTCTCACTTCCATAGGTTTCGAGATATTAATTGATTAATTACGTTGGTTTTGGCATTTACATTTTTATACGAGTACCAAGAACTTAGTCTACTTTCTTCACTCAGCTTAAAGACATGTTGGATTAAACCGTGTCGTAACACTTCGGCCCAGTTACATTTCGGCCCAGTAACATTTCGGCCCGAAACCCTCAGATGTGGCCTACGGTCCAACTCTCTACCTGCCCACTAGTAACACTTCGTCCCAACAAAATATTTGACAGGTTAGGTTAGGTTAGGTTAGGTAAGATTCCACCGATTCTCCGTCATGTGAGGTCAGAGGATGCAATGGGTGACGGTTGGGCGACATTCCACCAGAGGGTGGTTGCAAGGTATACAGGTCATGTACCTCTTACTACCTGAACTGCCCTTGTCAATTTTTCATCGGGCCGAAATGTTGCTCCATTAGCTTATTTAATCATCTGTAAAAGCGAGTGGGACGAAGTGATACTGTTTTTCTAAGAAATTTGAGTTTGGCCGAAATGTTACTGGGCCGAAGTGTTACTACATCGGATTAAACTACTAAATGAAAGTATTATCAGTTAACCTAGGTATACATGTCAATTACAAAATGAAATATCTGGTAAAAGATGGTATGTAGTTTACCATTATAAGTATCCTTAGATTATATAATATTTAAACAACGTTATCTTGTTCTGTCAAAATTGTCATTATCAAAGTCTGTTTAGCAATCGTACCATATTCAGAACAAAATTAATTTTCATAACCCCTTACCAAAAGTAACTATTTTCGATAACAGCTGACGTCAATGAAAGTAGTTGTTTCCCAAGCTCCAATTTAAGGCGAGGGAAAATCGTTCAGCTGATTTCCCTCGCTCTAAATTTATTTTCCCTCGAACTCAATTAGTTTTCCATTTATTCACTTCCCGCACTAGTGTTTTTACGGGTTAATTTATTGATTTCAATCAGCTGTATGTATTGTTCAAAGTTGTTTTATTCTTTTAATTTGATGTTTGAAGTATTGAGAAATATAAGAAGGTTTCCTTTAGAATATTCTATTTTATTTTTATGTTTTAAAAATTAAACGAAAATATACATAGGTTTACTTTTAGAAGATTTTATTTTATTTGTATGTTTAAACAAATTGTTTGATAAATAATTATTGTAATATTACTGAGGTCTGCTATTCTGTGTTTGTGTATTTTTGCGTCATGATGAAATAACTCGCACCGAAAGTTATCATCCGGCACTTGCTACATTATTCCCGTCCTCGGCTTCGCCTCGTACGTGAAAATAGCTCTTAAGCTAGGGTTTCCAAGATCACGCCGGGCGGACAGCGTGAGTGGACAAGCGTGATTACGTAATCAAGTTTAAATTGAAGCCATGCTTTTATATGGGTGCGGTGTCCAAGCGCGAGCGATCACGCCGGACATGAGTTTTCCCGCCATCTGTCCGGCGTGAGTCCAGAGCGTGGCACGCTGAAAATGACCCAAGTCATTTCTGGCGTGCACGCCAAGCGGACAAGTATAGGACTCTGTGAGGATTCTTGTAAAAATGTGAAAAAAACTGCGAATGTCCGCTTTCTTGCAAACCACTCTCACGCCGAGCTTGATCGGACATCTGCCGGACAAAAATTAGCGCCAACGGACATCACGCCGGACAGATCACGCTGGCGTGATCTTGGAAACCCTAGCTTTACGTACTCGGACTTCGCCTCGCACGTGAAATTGGGGTTCCCTGTGTTCGGCTTCGCCTCACACAAAAACTTGAGCGCGCACCGGAAAATGCCACTTTCGGTCCTAGTAATGAAATATACTATTCTAGAAAAGTCAAAGTGTCACCAGTATAATTTTTTTTTTTTTTATTGTACACTTTTAGCTAGACATGAGTACTATTTTAACATTAAAGTCACAAATCTGTCTTACTAATACTGTGAGAAAAGACATAATATTTATTTTTAGGTACACTTTTAACATTGAAGGTACGGTATTCTAAAAAACGTATACATTAACAATTCACAGTTTACATTTTTATTACAAACGACACAATGATATGTGATAAAGTTTGTAATAAATTACAGTAAATTGTGAACCCTCAACTTGATTTAAAAAAAATTTTCATTAGAAAGATACCAAGTAGGGCAGCCACATTAGTAACCCTAATAAATTAAGAGAAAGGTGTGACATAAATAGTTTATTTGATAAAAGTACTAAAAAGGTAATTGAGCTTTATGATCTGGGGTTAGTAAAAGAGGTAATGTTGGATTTATTATTCAGATTCACCTCCTCCCCTCATTGCTCAATTATGCTCTCGATTATATTTAGAAAATTCTGAAATAGTTTGTCATTACAAAAATTATAAAATATTCGCACTTCCTAAAGTGCGAGTGAGCTATTTACAGTGAACAACTCATAAGTATAGCAGTTATTCAAATCACGAATACGAAATGTTATTGGTAAAATACATTATGTGTGGTCATTAGTTATTATACCATGAAAATGCTTTCAGAATTTAGTTTTAGCAACACGCTTATAAAGAACTACGGTTTTACTTACTGGTTGGCAAAATAAAAACTGCAAAAAATAAAACATTTCTTTACAGCAATGAATAAAATTACATATATTTCTGAGCATCCTAGTAGCTTAAAAAGTCTCCTACTCATAAACTCTCTTCTACACTTAAAGTGTGGATTACTATTACGATTAATAATTTAGAGTGATTAAAAATAGCAGACTGGATGGTTTCCATTATTTGATAACGCAGAGACGAATAGTAGTGGATATGTTCCAAGTTTCAATAGATTAGGTGTTCGTTTATACGTGCTAATGATAGTAAGAACATTACTAAAAGTTAGCTCTCGACACGGATTAAATTTAACTGTCAAATTCAATAATAGCTTCTCTGAGAATAAAATATTTAAATGAAGATTATAGTGAGAAACGTACAAGTGCTTAATAGATTCAAAAAGCATGTTCATCTACCACTGATATTGAAATTACCATATAATGCTTCATAAAAAGATCAAGTAATTCATAACAAACTAGTTTTTATTGTTTTTCACATTTGCAGTTTTGCGTTCTTAAAAGAAATGTTCGATATCATAAACGTAATCACAACGTTTATGATTTATAATGCTCATAACATTAATACTTATAATACATAAATATACGCTGACAAGGGAACTTTGACTTTGCAGATCTGAAGTTTAAATCACGGAAGTTCTGAACAATGTGTCTTGTCACAAGTTCAACTGCGTGAGGTGTTTTCTGAGGTTGATGTAAGGCTAAAACTTGTATTGTATGTAACCAAACAAAAGTTGAAATTGTTCTATTTTGATTTTTAATTCGTTTGTTCCTGGACTTGTGTAATATATTTTGTGGGTTTTATACGGTTGTAAACAGTATTTTCCATATTATTGAACATCTGTCTGTCGGTATACCACTAATGAAAATGCCACCCGATTTAAAGCAATGGAAGATGGTATTTATCTATTTTAAACCAGTGTTAAAATTGTAAAAAAATATTGTAAAAAAATTGTAAAAATTGTGTTAAAATTTTACATGATGGCTTAATCTATACAGGGTGTATAGGTCCACATGAACCATAGGAAAAAACTTTGTCACGTTATCCAGCACGAAAAATGCCATGTCAATAGATACGAAAAATATAACATGAATCCTATCTCATTCCGTTTTCTTACTATCTGTCTGTATGTGACTTTTGTAAAAATATTTATAATTCCTTAAATGTTTGAGCTACAGTGGTGAAAAGCTGTAAAATTGTTTATCCTATTGACCATTACTCTTGTGGAAAATATGAATAAAAACGCTTGCACCATTAAAAATGGTGGCTTTTAAAAATATTTGACTCCAAATTCCATGAAAACCATTAATTTTGCAAAATATTTGCTGGACATGTAAAAGTTAGTAAATATTATGCAGACTACAACAATATCTTATAAGCATAGTTTGGACATAACTATGAATAACTAAAGCACAAACAGTAGAGGATAACTGTAGATCACTTAATTGCGGTGCTAATTGAATTGCTGGATGACATATATTTAGCCACGGGACATTGGTTTATAAGGTGTTTTTCTATTATTAAAATTATCATAAATAGTCCTTATGTAGGTTGCATGGGTATACAAATTCTTTCGTCTGCAATTATTTAAAGATTTTAAAACTCATTATATAGACTGTTCTGAATTAAATACATTTTCCAATGGTAACTTATTATTAATTTTATCCCCATACGTAGGACGGGTTCTATAGCCGTAAATATATTGAAAAAACAATTCGACCAGTAGTATTGTTTTTATTTTTTGTAGGAAATATTTAACATATTCTGTATCGTAAGTAGTTGTATGAATCTAATTAAACAAGTGACATGTGGTAATGTTTAATCATGCGATCAAAAACAATAAAACATCTCGACTAAATATTAGAGTTATATCACTATAAAAAAACTCACAAGACAACACATTCTTAGAAATTATAAGATTTTTCAGTTGATATTTGTTGTAAAAACGACGTAAAACACATTATTTACGAGAAAATCAATAAGAATGTGTAAGGAGAGTCATTAGAATCCGCTTAATGAGGCATAAGACTAACAGAATCTATCGGAGATGCGATAATTAAGGCGTTGCTTCCGTCTTAATTAATGAAGGGAATGAGGAAGTCGCCGAGAAGAAATAACTTAGCCGTGCATGTAACGTACATAGTAACGTTAAAAAATATGCCATCTCCATAAATACATATTCCTTTAATATCTATATATTAATAGGCAAACATGTTTCTTCAAAACCTTTTTTCTCAACTCGTGCACATCTTAGGGAAAATCTACGCATATTGTTGGAAAGAAATTTTCCTCTAGATGTGCAGAATCCCTTTATAAATTAAAATAGGCTCAAAAATAAGAAAAAATGTAACTTGAAAACATCAAAAAATTAACATGGGCCTTATGGGTTGTCATGATGGGATGGTGACAAAATAACAACGAAATATATACAGAAAATCTAAACAAACTACAATCACACGTTTTATTTACATGTGTGACCCTAACTTTTTCTGAATAAATGAAGCATTTTTCATTTAATTTAATTTTTTCATTTAATTTAATTTACATAGTTTTGGTCGAGTTTTCGACCGTTGGACAACCTTTAGTAATTATAGTTGTATAGCTACATAATATGTCCAAGGAAAACACATTCGTATTATTTTTATCCTAATAAGTTTATCAGAATTCGTCGTCCTACTTCTGGATGTTGTTTTATATTAATAAAATTATTTTGTTACCTTACAATATCCTTGTTTGATTTTGGTAAACTCTAAACTAGTTTACCAACATCAAACAAGGACATTGTAAGGTAACAAAATAATGTTATTAATAGGTTTAGTTTATGCGTCAAATACAAAACTAGTATTGGTAAACATAACTCTTGTGAGTTAATTGCAACCCGTGTTTCTCACAGGTTTAAGATATATTTCTAAATAAGGTGTAATTTCAGTCGACCTTTTAAAAGTCCATCAGCAATGGTTTTTTAGGTTTCAAACAAAATTAATTAATTAATTGTATGGTACCCTTGTTACCTGATAAACGTGTCTACATTAGTGTTAGTAGATTAATGTTAGTTAGGCGTAACATGAATCTGCAAATCTATCTCGACATAATGTAGAGCTTGATGCTGTAAGATATATTGACACTGAATCATATGGTATTTTAAAACTAAACCTATATAGCTTTAAACATTTTGAGATAATTAATAATGTATTAGATTGCATATCTGCAGTTAGTGCATTACTTCTGATGCGTAGATGAAATATTTGTTGTGAACGAGTAAAACAATAGCACCAAACTTATTTGATTTTAAAGTGATGTAGTCACAGAAATGTGACATGCATATGAGCTGCCTGATAAAACATGATTTGAGTGCATTTTTTAAGGTCCGATCATTTCAAATTCGATTTCAAATTCAAATTCTTTATTAACACATAACATCTTTTGGAGTACAATGTACATAGATAGGAGTTTTCTCAATATTTATAAAACTAATACTAAACTGTTATATTTAATAAAACTTATTACAATTATTAAAACTTTAAAAATGTAATAGTAATACTGTACGAAAAGAAAAAAAATATCTGTCACTTCTTAAAACTAAGCTCAAACTACATGATGTCCGGTCTGTATCAGGACAGGATATAGGCTTTTGTCCTGTATTTAATTCTACTACAGCAAAAAGATTATTAAGGACTCTTTCGTAATAAATATTTTAAATTTAACAGTAATCTACAAACAGTAGCCTATAACGTTCAAACGTACGAAACATCAAATCTAAATCGTTGTTTATAAAACTAACGAATTAAAACCATACAACTTAAATCATGCACTATGACTAGAAATGTTTTTTTCGATTAATTTAGCTTTTCCACTTCACTTCAAATATTAGGTGATCTGCGATTCTTTTTGAAATAAAACGAATACTATATAAATACTCAACCTTAAGTAACAAACAAGTTATTTATTGTGAATTGAATTACTTTGTTTCTTGTCCAAGAAAAAATTTTTAGATCTAATATTTTTTTAAGAATAGATTTCTCTTGTGAGGTTTAATTTGAGAAAAATAAAAACAAAACATAACTAGATAAAATACCTCTAATGATTTTCTTAATGAGCGGTTCTAGGCTTCTAGGTTTAATTCAATAAAAACTTATTTTAGGAAATGAACTAACCAGTTGTCTTGAGAAACACTTTTCCCTAGTATCTTTCCTTGCAATATTTAAGATAAGAAAAGTAAGACATTTGAATATAAACTTTATTTCGATACATTAAGAATAACAGGTAATTAGTTCGTTTTATAAGATACAGAGAAAAGGGTGTCTATAAATAATCAAGAAATTTGCGGAATAAACCAAGACAATCTCTGCTTTACCACAAAATAATGTATTGTGTTTGATACAACTTTCCTTACTAATTAACAATTGTTCCACCTTTAAATCTAGTTATATTTTATAAGTTTGTAATTATGTCAGGTATTCTCATGATATGCACTTAAGTAGAGTTTTTAAGGTTTAAGTAATAAAACTGTTAATTTTTTAATGAGAACAATTATTGGAAATATGTAGGCAATAGATAAAGTAATTATTTTAACGGCTGCTAAATCGTTTACTGAATCAGGAATGTTATATGGATGTGGGTTTGAGATAATTTAACAATTCAGCTTCACAATAAGCCAATTAAGCTTAACTATGCCAAGAAACCTTGATAGGCAATTGTTATCTTTAGGTCTGCATCTGTTTATTTTAACTGCATCATCTAGTTTCTTGTTCAGGCAGGATTGGAGAAACTACAACTTAAACTGAACCAAACGTATCTTACCCTAAAATGAGAGAGAACTCAAAACAGTTAAAGAAAATTATAAAAAATGTTTACTGCTACAACTAAGAATAAATTATTCATTGTGACCCTTGGTTGGAATATATTATTGATAAAATAAAATAATTACCTTATTATTACCATAGTTGTTGGTATGACGACTAGTTTCGTCCCTTAGAAGTTCATTAGGTCTTTTTGGATGCAACCACATCATCAATGTATTAATACATTGTGTTATGTCAATAGATTCTGTTATGTCACAATCACAATAATTGAAACTTGTCATGTTGATAAATTACTTAAAATGGAATAAAAAATATCATACTACCGATTAAAACTGTACAGTCTGGCCAACAACACTGTCTTATCACTGCCACTGACTAAAAACCACTGACTGAATCATGATGTTTCTTCTTCTCTCCAGTGCCAGCTGTATTGAATTTGGTCTTGTTCTTCTTATTTAATGCTTCTTTGATTTGTAACATTTCAATATATGTATCAAATATAATATTTGACTAGCAAGCAAAAAAAAACTGGACCCATATAACATTTAAATTATCAGACTTCTTTCCCGTCATGACCTGATGAAGTTCTAGGGAACGAAACTAGTCATCAGACCAACAACTACTGTGGTTGGATAAGGCAATCGTTTAATTTTAGCAATAAGAATAAATGAATAATCTTTTATCTTAATTAGATGAACACGTTTTAAAGATGAAATTTAATATAATGACTTTCAAACAACTTAACACGCTGTATGAAACTGAATAGATGCTATAGATGAAAGAAGTGGTTGTCAGCGGAATTCAATTAGTTTTGGTTTATTAAAATACGTTTGAAGGGATTTCATTTGTAATGCTTAGCAAAATTGGCTATTACGACATCATTAGCACAGACAAAGATAAATACTGTATTGTTACACGATACTTCCAAATGGAATATATTATAGTGGGTCTGTATACAGTATAATTCCATCTCATTTTGGCTATCATATGATTTATTATTTCCTTCTAATTTTAATTGAATTAATAATGTATTTTAATATTTTAAAGCGGTATCTTTCTATTTAACCTTAGATAATTAATTCTAACCAGCTGATAAGTTTTAACGCATTTTAAGTTGAACAAAGCATATCAAGTTGGAATACTAACATAATGTGTACAAAATATTGAGTTCATGTGGAAGTCATATTAAGTCTTAAATGTCATTGTTCCTATTTTAGTTATACATTAACTAATACCTACTGTATTACTGCATATATTTGATTAATTTCGTCCGGTGCTAAACCAAAATAGAAAAATAAAATTTGATATGGTAATAAGTAGTTAAAAGTTGTATATCTTTATAAGATTGGATATAGATTGGTATGGCTTTCAAGATGCATTAGTATAATTTATATACCGAAAACTTTAGTTATCGGTGTGGGATAGTTCTATCTATTAGATACAAAATCCTCATATCACTTAAAATATATCGTTCGACAGGTTGAATAGACATTGTTTGCATTTCTGTGATATACTTCTATATTCGATAGTAATGTAATCAAACAACAAACCGTTATAATTTATATTTACCAAATACCCCGATTTATAGGAAAAAATACCCTTTACAGTAATAAAAAAGTAATGATAACAAAGCAGGACTATACCATCAAACTAAATCTATTTTATAACAGTAGGCAAAATAAACTTACTAACCACAATTTTTTAAGAGTTTTAACAATTTATTTTTCCTATGGTCTACTTGTAGTAAGATATTGTGGTCAAAGAAGTTTTGAAAGTTTGTGAAGTCTCGCCGCAACAAAGAGGGAAGTATGTCGCCGTGTGGGAAGCCCTTAACTTGCCTGCTTCAGAATATTTTAACCGTTAAAACAACGTACAAGCACAGCATTTCAGACGTCACTTTTAAGGTATCTTCTGAGTACAGGGTCGATTTAAACACCGCATGAAGTTCAAATGGAAAATTTAATTCAAAGACCACATGTCATACGTAAGGTTGGATGACGTACCATTGTCCGTGTGGTTGAAAAACATTAATTTACTACGATAAAAAGTAGAAATAAAGGTAACTGTGAAAATTGTACTGTCATTTAGGCTACAGATGTTAATTTTCTCATGACAAAATTATTGGGAAAACGTACTGTTTTTGCAGATATTTTATGCAAATGGTAAATTCTCGTTTTGTTTGAAGAAGTTTCCACCAGGAAGGAAAATAAATGCTTACTGTGAACTGTTTTTAACGGATACTTTGAATAACAAACATTGACATTCAAACGATTGTTTGCCTGGATTTCTAAGTCATTCTTACAAACTTTATTTTATACGTTAATGTAGTTTGTTATTACTTTGTAAACGACTAAATGATCGTGAAACATACGTGTACTTTTTTGTAAGGTATAATGACGGTTTTACGATAAAAATATTTTCACAATACGATAATTTAAATAGGTATGCAATGTTATAAGGAATAGATTTTAAAATTTAAATATTTGATACATAAATAAAAAACACAACCGGTATACATTACAGTATTATAAATACTCGTTATGTGTCAATGTTACTACTAAATAAAAAAATCTAATATTAGTAATATCTAATATAAAAAAGTCAGTTCAAATGAGTGCTTACAATGAAAAATAACACACAAAAACATTTTTTAGAAATTTTGACACAGGACATACGGGAAAAACTATGTAGATCTATGTAACATAATAAAAAACCTTAGTTTACTTAATAGAAAAGCTATAGCTCGCATAGTTACTAATAGTTTGATTTTACCGACAATACATATGTTCAAAGTTGAGTTCACAACATCAAAGTAGCTCACTATGGTGAATCTAATACTCACAATGTCACTGATGTTGATGTCACGAAAATATTATGATAGGCTGATTAGTTTGTACACGACCTGCAGTCGTAAAACAATGATGCAACTGTTGTATAGTTTGGGAAAATAAATGTCATGTTTCTGTGAAATATCAAACTAGTGTGTGAACTATTACTTAAACTTCAAAATAATAGGTACACGAGTAATATATGTTCTCTGAATTTGTATGTCTTAGGGTCATAGAGTTTTGAGTGATGCTACAAGCCATTTAAACCTAATTTAGTAATTAATATTGCACTTGTAGTTTTTTTTCGTCCTAGGACACTAGGCACGAGCCCGGAATTGTTTTTCACATTACTTCAGGCTAGACCTAGGGGTTGCGGCATTATCAGATGGATGAAATCCATTGGTGATTTGGCAGGTTTTGAACCCGGTACCTCTGGAACCGAAGTCCCGTGCTCTAACCACTAGACCAGCTCGATCCCCACTTTTAGTAGCCCCCACTCTTGCACTTACAGTTGGCCAACTTATTAAGGTATGGTAAGATGCTAACCGTTACCATATTTAAATAATACTAATTTATTTTTAGGTATAAAATCATAAGAAAAGTTTATTGAAGCAGTATTACACAGTTTCAAGCATTTACAATGTTTACACTTTTGGAGATGTTCGTATATACAATGCGTACATGATACAATTATTTTCCTTTAGCGACTCACTCATTGTATTGATTAGTTAAGGCATGAGCAACGTCTTAATTATCGCATCTCTCGCAAGAACACAAAACTGCTTATTAAAATAAACCAGTTTGTTAATTATGTCTAAAAATGTTCATTCAAGATGTAATTGTTTTCAGACACATTGAGTGATTTCATTACCAAATTGTTTTGAAGAGAACTGAAGAGGTATTTCAAACTATTGATTTTCCTCACCTGAGTCTTCAATTTGATGTTTATTACACACACATACTTTTTCCAAATGTAGGAAGCAGTCGTATATGCACAGAGAGATAACACATTATCACTGTCTCATTATCATCAGCACGTACCGTCACGTACACCTGTACGTGTGAAATACGTGACTTGGTTTCTCTGTAACCATTCATATGTACGTCATCAACTGGTGAAAATCACCCGTTCTGTGGTTTTAAATTACCCTAACATATGTTTGATTACCCTATGCATTTATGAAACTGGACTTATTGCTAAGGAAAGTATACCAGATAACGCACAATTATGCTAAAATGCAAGAGGAAATGCCCTTAAAGGAAATAGTAGCAACCATCTTTTATTTTCAAATAAAAAGCCCACCTGTGCTGGAAGAAGGTCTTACGTTTAATTCCAAATAATTTAAAAACCATTAACAGCATAAAATAAAAACCTAATTGGAAAATCTACTTATAGAAACTGCTCCTTATTCCATTAAAGAGGTGTATCCTCAATTAACTTTATTTTATTGGTAGTTTATAAGTATAGTAAAAATGTAATTTTAAAAGTACTTTTAGCTTATAACTGTATTTACTTTAGGAATTTTGACACTGTTCAATGTACAATGTAAAATTATTGAATAAAGATATTGAAATGAATGAAATGAAATGTAACATAATTATAAACACACGTTGGAAACATTTTTAGTTACCAAAATAATTTAGAAGCTATATAACAGGCGAATCGTTGTTTTACGACTGCAGGTCTTGTACAAACTCATCAGCCTATCATAATATTTTAGTAACATCAACATCAGTGACACTGTGAGTGTTAGCGACAGCTATAACTTTGATGTTACAAACTCAACATTGAACATAATACTGGGTAAATTTTGAAAGTGCAAGTGTAAGTTATAGTTGAAATCAAACAAAGGCAGATTTGTTATTGTATTACAAGAGTAGCCTGCATTAGAAATATCAGGATTTCATTTTTTTTCATTGGCAAATGTTGCACAATATGTATGCACAAATGGCATTAATTGTTGTACATAATCATATTTTTTTACTTCGTCATTGCGCAAACATTAAATACATGGATGTAACGTGAGTATAGTCTTATTATGTAACAAATATTTAAATTATATTAAAACCTAAAAAACCTCAAACAAATTGTTAAGAAAAGTTTGCAGCTTTGTTTAACTTGGTATTTTTCCACATATAGGCCTCAAGACAATATATCGAGCGGAAAAATAGGTCATCAGCTATCGTACTTTAGTAAACTTTACTAATTGAAGTTATTGCCCACCACTAAAAGCGAAACCAGACATTGCTCCTACATATCCGTAGGTTTTCGTGCAACAATCTAAGCCATCAGCTAATCTAAAAACGATTTACTCATTTTATTATCTAGACCATAAACAATCGTATTTGATAAATACCATTATAATCATTGTTGGAAGCGGTTGTCTCCATATCTTGCAAACAATTACTACAGTTCTTGATTTGGACTGGATGTGATGATTTTATAATCTAATAATCTAATAATCTTATAAAGTATCTATTTGCAAATGTTCAAAATAAGAATTTGTTTCCCTCCCTCGTGGAAACTAGTTCAAACAACACGACCATTAAAGTTGCATTAAAATATCATTTGAAAAGGGGTTTGTAATAAAATAAAACTCTAATTCCGGTTTTACCCTGATATAATTTTTACATACAATTAGCTTCCCCGTAGTAGATTAAAGTCACTTATCCACAATTTATACTAAAATTAATTAGTGTATTGTAAATTAGGTAAATGATCATAAAGTAGGTGTGGTTGTGAATAAAAATACTCATCGTTTTGAATACTCGTAATCCTTTTCCGCTCGTGAAGATGATTTACCATTACTTTGGAAAATTTCGTAAAATAATACAACACCTATATTTCTTCTACATTTAAACAATGATAAATTATGTGAATTAATTATCTTATGCAATTTAAACTTCGCTAACAGTTAGTGGCCTCAAATTATTCAATAATTTTAAGACGTTAAGTATTTATTCACAACAAAACTTCATCAATGACAAAGTTTTCGTCTGTATAAACCCAATTAAACAATGGGACACAAGCTTTTATGTCGAATTTGTTGACAATTATTTGGTTTATAAAAAAAATAGATTTCACTCAACGTTTACAAATACATTTTTTATCGTCTTTGTAACACATTTTAACATGAATGAACAATTTGTACGTCATCAACCTTTACATGAGGACATTCAAGATTCTTCAAGATTCACCTATTGGGTCTGATGATGATTGGAGTGTCCAATCGAAATCAATCACCACGTACCATATTTTATGTATATTTACCGTCTTGTGAGTAACAGTATAAAAGTAAATATATGTTTGAAGTGTTATAAGACGTTTCTTTTATTTACTTTTCGTTACAATATGTTTTATTATCATCCATTCCCTGTGGTGTTCAAACCACATGTGCCCCCTAGTTATTTCCTGTCGAATGCTTGATGAAATGCTGTGCAAAAGAACATTGTTTCAATAGTTAAAATATTCTGAAGCAGGTAAGTTGAGGACTTGCCACACGGTGACATACTTCCCTCTTTGTTGAGGTGAAACTTGACAAACTTTCAGAACCTCAATGCCTCACTATATAAGTAGACAATAAGTACTACTTGACATGGTGAAGCTGAGGAGAAACTTTACTTTGATATTCATGCATAATATTTATTGCAAATATCAAAGAATTCGGATAATCCCAAAAGAAAGATTTTTTGTTTTGTTAAAATGCAAGATACAAGATAAAATGATCATTCATTAAACTATTATTTCTTATAACAACTAATTTTTCAAAGTAAGACTATCATACATTTACTCAAAGATTTTTACACTTAAAAAATTATCTTTAAATTTGAAGGTTACAAAGGTATCATACTTTTGGTTAAAAACGAATAATTTACTACAATATAAAATCTCCTAGGACATTACACTCGTTTGTATAGCAAGTTTGTAAATGTTTAAAAGTGTAATTGATATCTCAGAAAGTTAAAGCTAACAATGTAAACAATAAAATGAAATATTGTTATTTGTTGGGAAGTAAAATAAAGTATTGATATTACTAAAACATCTAACTACCACTCCCTTAAAAGCAACTCATTTTATGGAAGCATTAAACCAATTAAATCATAACTATGAGTTAACTCATTTAAATATAGCAATAACGAGTCTGAATTCCAGTTATACCTAAAATACGAGTACTTATTTCGTGCAACAATACAGTATTTTTCTTTGTTTGTGCTAATGATGTCGTAATAGCCAATTTCGCAAAACATCATGAATGAAATCCCTTCAAACGTATTTCACTAAACCAAAACTAATTGAAGCACTTGCCAACATTTTATTCCTCTAGCAACCACTCGTTTTGACGAAGTTTATGATGCTGGTTCGTTTGCAGGTCATTTAAATACTTTTATATTCTAAAACCCTTTATACTAATTAAATGCAAAAACAAACTCTAAATATTCAAATTTATAGCCTCTTTAACATACCTAATTTTATTTATTTTGACGTGTAATTTCCCGAATACGTCTAATTATTAATTTAATACTTTTCAAAGAAATAGCAGCTATACAAAGTAGGTTTTTTAAGCCAAGTATGAATGGAGATGAGTGTAGGATGAGTGGCGCGATCTTGTAGTCGTGTTAGTGACCAAGGCCATCATATTCCTTAGACACAGCTGTTGATAAATAATTCATACAGCTAATGGCAACTAAGGGACCTACAGTTTATAGTAAAATCCGAACCACATTTTCCTTGTAATTAATAAGTTGGTATAATAATCAGAATAATACTGCGGATAGTCATAGTACTCAATAGTGCGGACGTTAATCCACACCAGGGAGTATTGCATCCACAGTGCATGCCTATAAATATCCACAATTCGTGACCTCCTAGTACCTGGATTACAGGACGACGCCACCGTCCCAGTCTATTAGATTAGCTATTAGACTATAACTTCTATTAGACAGATCACATCCAAACTATGATTAGGGAACTAAAAACCGTCAATAATGGATTTTTTGCTACGTAATTAGGTAAGGTGGTTCGAATTAATCATTACTATAGGCCCATCTATTTATAAAAAAATCCTCTTGTCATGGAGATATATGTCTTTATTAGGAACAACTTAAAAAAAATAAATAACTTAGCCTATGCTTTAATTATTATCAATGCCATTATTTGATAACACTACAAATGAAATGATTCAATAATGAATCAAAGATTTAATGTTTTTGATCACACACAATTAACAACAATATACGTATTATTTTTTAACTTAAAAATGTCAAATTCAATATCGGTACAAAATTGATTCACGTTGCCTTTAATGCATAACACCCAACAGTGTCGACTCAAATACATTTTGTATTTGTAAATAGCATATGAAATCAACAACGTGCACAAGTTTGTTTATTGTATTGCCATTGGTTCGTTTATTTAACTTATACTACTGATTTTTTTAGGGTAAATATTTCATGCATGCGCACCAGGTGTAGCAAGTTTTAACACAGTGCATAACATAACGAGTCACTGATATAGTCAGATACATCAACATTTAATTTTATCTCTTCTTTTTTATATAATAATAGTTTTCATAGCATAAACATGTACAATCATCCCATTTATTATAAATTCATTAATAAGTGATCAGTGCATTATAAATAAGTATAACTAAGCAGAAAAACCTCTTCAAGACTTAACTCATCTACGCCAATTTCTATTTTAAAACAAGCTAGCTAGTTATATTAAAGGTTTAATCGAGTTTTAAAGATTTATGAACAATATTTACAGAACAATCATTGTACTGTAAAAGGTTTATTTCATAATTGGTCAAATTATGTTTCCTCCAAGTCTAAATGAATAAGAAACTAGATGACGCAGTTAAAATAAGCAAATGCGGGCCTGAAGATAACAATTTGCTTATCAAAGTTTCTTGTGTCAAGATTGCCTTATTGTTAGGCTCTATTGTAAAATCACCAAAAGCCCGCGTTTGTATAATTCAATTGAATAGAGCTTCGTTTTTAACTTATAGCTAATGAGATGGTACTAAAAAGTCTGATGAATAGTTAGAACTAGGAGAACAAGTTGATTTTTTTTTTTCAATTCAATTTTTTCAGAAAGTTGAATTTTAACCATATTAAGTATTTACTTAACCTAGACATTCCATCCCCATGTTAAAGTTGTATCCAAGTTTTTAATAAAATTTGTCTTAGTTGATGTGAGCCACCTACAGATGGTCTAAATTACTGATTTCTGCCGATTATATGATGGTTTTTACCAAGTCAAACTGATGGAATGACTTATTATGAGCTATAGCAACTGTTGTGACCCAGCAACTATGTCAGTAACGAAAAAATAAGGTACGAAATAGAGTTTTAGACACTAGCGCAATCTGTGACTGGCTCACACAACTACATTCTTTTTTAGTAAAAAATTGCATGTCAAGTGTTTTGTTGATGTATTAATGCTGCAAAGTAATTGGGTTTAATCTGTTTTGTAGCTTTGGAATAAAATGAATAAATAAACGAGGTATACATTGGATTTACTCATAAACCAGTAATTTTGTTATTTGAAAAATTTGTTTAAGTTTGATTACAAATTCGCTGCAGAGTATCTTAAAGACCTGTATTAAGACTAAATTCTTTAATAGAGAAATATACCTCCCATTGACTTTTTATGTAACGTCTGTGTAAACCTTCTTAAGGGTTCTGACCCGTCAAAAACTACTATCTAAAATATTGCTCTATGGTTAAAAATAGTTTATTGTGATAGTGAAATGCTTATTTTATGCGATTAAATCACAAGCGTCCCAAAACAAACTCATAGAGCCATAAACTATGCTAAAGGTTGTGATGTCATGCAACTTTGGCTATTTCGCACGACAAACATCACACTAGGGATATTGGCTAGAAGTAACTTGTTTGCTATCTCAGGTCGTTGATTTATATATCGTTTTCTTATTTCTGCAAGAATCACAGGTAAACTTGCATGCAAAATGGATGGATTAAATCAATAACTAACTTAATTGTTTTTAATTTTAGGGGCAAAGTTTTTGTTATCTGCTATTCGTTTATATCTTTGGTTTGAATATCTGCTCAGTCAATGTATAAGTGTTATTGATCTGACGGTGAATAAAAATTTGTCTAATAGCTTATGAAACAAATATATACACTTATAAAATTTACAAGACGGAAAATATATATGAAAGATTGTAGTGGATTTTTTATTTGGACCAATAAACATTATCGACATAACCAATAGGCACACGATATATTAATTGTCTTGTTAAAACAGCATAAGTGTAAATATATGTTTTAAGTGCTATTACCTGTATTTATATATACCTTCTGTATCTTTGGTTGGTTAGGATTTTTATAAACACATTCTGTTTATGCATACGTTTTGCAGTTAACAATGAAATTCCAAAACATTTGTTTTAGAAAGATGTGCATTTTTTTCCAAAAAGGAAAAACATTTACGTATTTTGTTTAACTAAGTGATAAACTAGTGTTTAATACAACCTGTTTACCTGGTAAACATACCATAAATAGTTTTGTATCATTTTCACTTATACAATACAAACACTATTGTGTGTCTATAGAAAATTTCTGACAATTTCAATAAAAATAGCCAAGAACACACGTTCTATCGAAACAAGTTTAGTGCAATACAGGATTAGTTTTATAGTACTTTATAAAGTTTATTTCAATGCCATTATGTCTTAATACAGCAAGCTATATATTATGTCAAGGTAGTGTTGAAGATACATGGTACGCCTTAACTAACATTTGTCTCCTGGTCTAGACACTGATGCAGACATACACAACAAGCAGCATGCTGTACCGTTAATCATAGAGCCTTTAGATCAATCATGCTTAAATTGTCTAAACACAACACTATTTGAGATATCCTCGTCTATAGCCATTAAAAAATTTTCAATTTAATAGAGCCATGTATGAAGTGGGCTTTAATCATACATGAACGCTTTTCTTTATCCTCAACGAAAACGTTTTAACATCTGGGATATTGTATATGTCCATTAACCATCATGGTATATACTATAAAGGAAGTACTTCAAAGGTATAATCTTGTGCAAAAGGTTTAATTTAATCTGAGACAATTTACTTCTAACTCATACAATGTTTGTGCTTTTGCTCGGCAAAAATAATTAACCAAACGTTTACAGCAAGTTACTTAATCACACTCCTATTTTTTAGTTTAAGTATTCATATGCCTTTAAACTGTCAATTAAACGGATGGTTCCTTTTGATCTACTTATCATGTTGACGACCAAAATTAATTTGCCAACAAAATATTTTTTTAAATATTCTTCTTTATTCTGTAACATGTAAATTGTTTTCAAAAAATAGAGTCAGACCTAACCTAAATTATACATATTTTTAATATTTAAAAATACATCCCACATTTTTCAGTTTACAGCTCTTCAGATAATATATACAACATACGTTACAAACATCACTCTAAGATAAAAAAATAAGAAAAAAAACTACAACTGAGTCTTACAAAATGATAGAAGCAGTACGGAAGATAGGCACATGTTTATTAAAAACATCCAGCAAAGATTTTTCTAATATAATTTTCAGATATATCTTAATTATATTAATCTTGACTATGGTACGAAATGTTGGAGATATGAAACGTTGAATTAATCAAGATAAAATATTAAATGTTAATACCATCATGTGTTTAATGAAATATTTTGCTAACTAGTAAAAATTATAGCTTTTGGTAATCACATTAGTTTTATCGTAGGTATAATTGTCAAGGTTTATTTAATTTTGATACTCTTTCGAAGAATCAATGGCACTGGTTCTACAAAAGATAATTACAACACAAAGGGTTTATCTGGTTATATCACCTGTACACATCTACAAAGCATCATGCATGAATAGACAATTATAAATAACTTTAAACAGGTTTATATATTAGTTTATTATTTATGATGAACTAGTTATGAACATGGGTTTAATATACAAATATGTCATAAAATCATATTTTTATGTCTTGTAATTAGTGTTATGATAGTTACGTTAATATCTTCAAAAGATGTATGCATTATTGGTATATATTTTTTTGTAAATGTTCTATTATGCATGTTAGAGTCATACAATTTATATTTACTTATATCTGTTACGTATAGTGGACAAGCCTGATATTGTCCAAGGATATGTATATCTAATATAACTCATCCATAATTAATTTTGGTAGAAAAAAACCAACTCAAACATTTGGGAAAATGCGCAATCTGAAACATTCTAAACGATTGCTGTTTGTTCCGAATAAGTGAAGCAACAGCAACGTTGGTTCTGAATCTTCCGCCCTATCAATCACATTGCTAAACACATTTATCATTGGCGGGTTTCGAACCCACCACCTGCCGAATACTCTATAAGTGTAGACACGCTCTAAATGAGACTAGTCCCAATTTCCTAAGACAGATTCTTGCGAAGTGTAGCTAGAATATACTGTAGATGGTATAGTAGGACTAACTGCTATTGCATAGTTATACGCATCAAGAAAATGGGGCTAAGTAAATTAATGTATTTACAGTTGGCAAAAGATTAAAGTAGTATGATTACTGTCTCGAACAAGAAATTAAAGTAATTCAAATTGTTCAACATTAATACTTGTATATTGTTATAAAACCAATATATTTACAATGAGTTGAAAGGATTCATTTGCAACATGCAGTCATCCATCCACAATCAATTGACAATAATATAACAGATTTACAGTGAATAGACGGAATCTTGTTAAGTCAAACTTTTAGTCGCTTATTTAAATTGACCTAGTTCTTGGAACAGAACAAAGGCTGAAAATCATAATGACTGACGTCATTACCGTTGTACAAGTTGTCATCGGAAAACTAATTGATGCAGGATAAAATTAGAAAGTTGCAAAAAGTTCTTGGAAAAAAATCAAAAGGTTTTTAGTAAACTATTTTCAAACATTGATCAATTTATCAGTTAAAACTCTAATATAAATGCTCTTACTTGGAAATCTTTACTATAAAGTGATTTTTTGAATACCTTATTTTAGTTTGTCGTAAAAACATTTATAAAGAGGGAGATGTATAATGATAAGATTTACCTCATTTATGTGACTAAACTCCTTTATCCTATATGTGAAATAATGAATTATCTGTCCAATTAAACTGTACTGTGTTATTTTAAGATAGTTTCACTGTATAGTTTAAAAACAGTTAATCATGTTGTTTGAAATATAATTAGTTATATGTAGATTGTTTTTATCTACAACATACACCGATTGTTTGAAGGTAGGATATTTAAGTCTACACCAGTTTACAAGTAAATAATTTAAAAATTAACTACTACCTTTGACTACTTACTTAAAACATATGGACAGGCCATACATATTAATGTGTAATTAAAATCACTGCATCATAGAATTATTAACGACTTCAAAGCTTTATACTTACAGGTATATTCACCCAAGAATTTTAGACTAAGTGTTCATGCTTAGGTTGGTAGACAACGAAGTCATCGCTACTAATGTCAATGTACATGAGATTAACGTAAAGCAATAGCAACATTGATTACCTCGTTTAAATAAAACCCTGGGGAATAACCAATATAATTCATAGTATTGTTCGTCGTCAATCAATATCACCCTTTGTTTATTGCCAACAATGTTTTAATAATGGTAATTGCATTGACTTTTCAGCGAAGTAAATAATTGAAAAGTTTAAATTGAACTAGGAATGGCGGTTCTTTGGTTGAATGTAGTTTATAATAAAATAATATTATTTAAACATTTTAACCTTGAAGCACATTAAAAGCAGTATAACTCATTGTAGTTATACTAAAATAAAATCAATGTCTCATTGCAATATCAATGAGGAAGAATTTAATTTAAATATATTTTTAATTGAATATGAGATTGAAATTATTTTAATGTAAGTTGTGTTGTGTGAAAATATACAATACGAGTTTTTTTATTTGATAATTCAAGGAAGAAACGATTTATATTTGCCACTATGAATCTTTTGTTTAGCAAAAAGTACGAGTATATCTCGACAAGATTAAAATTAATCTTGTTTTTTTTTTAATACTATTTTTTAAAGACAATAATTGAGATACTTTCAAATCTATAGTTGAACTTAACCTTTTTAGAAAAAAAAAATAACTTGGTCTTATTATTTACAAGGAAGAAATATTCTAAATAAATCCATTATTCGTACTTATAAAGCTTGTTTTATATTTAGGCATATTGTTGTTGAAACCCTGTAATTGCATAGACATATTTGTAACTCTGTTGTTTAATCAGTAATGATGACAAGCTTTCAAAATAATAGTTATTGTCACTTATAAAAATCACCACCGTTAAAATACTTAATTGAAAACGAACGCACTTTACATTACGATGCAATATATCATAATGCCACAATATAATAAGCTCACTAATGCTAAAGAGGAACCAACAGTTTGGTTGCATACATTTCCTACGATGATTGTTTATTAATTTGAAAACTTACACGTTAAAAGTGCTTTATGAATGGATTGTTGGATACAAATATTCTTGCTTTAAATGAGATCCAGATAAAATAATTATATAAATAGACTATAGACTTAATTGAAACATGTCAAACATCTGGTACTCACCTATTTCCCAAACCTAGGCCAAGAACCTTAATAAGGTAGGGTAGAGCGAAAATAAGAATTCGGTGATTTATTCGTTGAATTTCGAGTATTTCTTTTACCAGCGCAAAACACGTTTTGACATATTTCGATTTTAAGCCTATTTCAACAATTTAAAACTATATAATCTTGACATGGCTAGTACAAAATGACTAAAACTTCATATAAATAAACATTGTGGATGTGGTAGTACAGTAGTTTTGTTTTTTAATTATATATTTTAAAACTATCCAATTTAACATTTGGTAATCTAATCCACACAGTTGACGGCATAGAAACATGGAGACATTATGTACTTATTTATACTGTAATAAATAATTGGTTGCCTTCTGCAAAGCTAAGTATCACACACGATAATTTAATAATCAACTTTTAGTATTAATTGGGAAATATATTTAAATTTTAAATTATGCTCCTACCTTGCACTGTCCAGCTATGCAGACCCAGCGGTCGGTGTCGTGGCCTATGATGTATCCTCTGCAAGGAGTACCATCCTCTACTGAGGCGTTCAGGGTGGCGTAGAATCGGAACCCCTTCGCCCGACAGTTGAGAGCACACTGGTTGGGAGCTGAAACAATTAAATAAAAATTATAAATAAATTAAATTTGTGACCAATAGTTTTTACGTTTCACCTTTAGCCTACTCTAATCTGCCTTAAAAGTACTTGGAAGCAAGCGGTTATCTTGGATTAATTTCAAACAGCTGTTAAAAAGCTATTTACTATCCCAAAATATATATTTTTTAAATACCGAAGTGATTGTTATAAAATTATAATGTGAGGCACTGTGAGATCAGGATATATCTTTGTAGTTTTGTAATTTGTTTTCAAAGGGAGTCCTTAGAGGCTATCTTGGATTTGCTCACAATAAGACAAAGGTTAATTTCACTCAGCCGCTAAAGAACGATTTACTATCTCAAAATATGTTTTTAAATACTTAAGTTTTTGTAATATAAATAGTTAGGGCACTGTGGGATTTGAAGTTAATTTTTCTTTGAAGTCTTATAATTGTTTTATAAGTTGGAACGTCTAGGCTCAAAGTACTCTTAAGAATTAGATCACACTGGGCCTAAAGGAGTGCGTAATGATCACATAGCTTACACTAATAATTGTAGGATTTGAACATTGGAACTCAGGGACCAAGGTCCCACACCACTACATCAGTTCACTCCTTGTATAGTAATATTCCTACAGTATTCAAGCTGCAGTCAGTTTTAAAACGGAAACGATGTTGTATTTTAACTAAACCCCGACAGAAATCATTAATTTACATCACCTAGCTAACTTGCTTTGATTAATCGATACCCACTGAAATGAAAACTCATTGGCTAACTTCAACGAATGACGTAATGACTGATACATTCTAAGCAATATCATTGTTCTACTCTACATTATTAGCATAACCAAATAAATTAAACAGATACACATAGTTTGCAATTTTCTTCAGTAGACGTTTAAACTTAAGGAAAATAAATCTTATACATCAATTAGTTTAGAAATTGACAACACAATCATATCTAGCTATTTGACAATACTTACATTTTACTTAAACATTTCTGTTAGGTTAAATAGGTATAATAATTCATACTTATGTGAGAGCCAAAGTACTCATACACGACCACAAGTCTCTGCATACCAAACAAAGGCTTTCAAGACGCTTACCACGCTAACGCCCTGCAAGCCGCTTACTTCATTAAGCCTGTAACCTGGAGATGGGAAGAGCTAGTCTCTTGAAAATGTTGTTAATTAGTGAGTTAAAGTAGACAATGTTTAGATGTTTGAAGGGACCCTTTGAGTAAAACATGACTATACCAAAGTATGTACCTGACCTATTCTCACAATATAGGAAACAAGTCTCTAGGCCGGAACAGTTTCACACATTATTAGGTCAGACAGGGATAGACCAGCGGTATTATCATATAGCTACAGAACATTGGTGAATGTCGTGATTTGATCTCGGAACTTTTAGAACGGAATCCTCTAGTTTTTCATTAGATGATTCCATTTCTTAGACTTTGTATGTTTAGCATTCGTACACGTTTAGCGTGCAGATGAAATTCCCAACCATGGAAATAGTCAAAAATTATGTGGAGTCAACTATTCAGTCTCATTCATTCTAAGTCTAACGAAGAAAAATATAAAACAATTGTTTAAAATCTGTCGGCGTTTGTATTGAAATTTTCAACATGAATACAACAGAGGAAAAAAATATTCCTCTTTAACAAAAGTAAATGGTATATTTCAAAGGAAAAAATCGTCAAATATTTTTTATAAATTTAATTATCTATTAGTATTTCTATACAATTCGTGCATTTCAAACGAATACTTGACGACGTAGGATAGTTTAGTCGATTCTAATTTGACATAAAATAATGTTAGTTTAAGATTCTAACGTATTACTAGGATTTCATTCTAATTACACTAGTACCCTAAACAATACATTTAAGTGGAACTATTTTACAACGTAAAAATATTAACCAACACATTCCTGATTCTGATGCTAAACATTTTCTGAATATTGATCATATAAACTTAAGTTTCAAATTACGATACATTTTGCACACAATGAAATAAGAAACGTGTGTTAATACCAAACATTATATCACCATATCAGTACAAAGCACCACATTTCATACCACAATCAAGCTTGGTTCAAACTAATAACCATGCTAAAGCGAACAGCACGACTATGTAAATAATAACTGAGTGTTCAGTTATGCTCTTGTTTGTGCCATATTGCGGAACAAGGCGGGCTGCGTAATTAAAAACAGCTCCGTTGAAATTGCATTTCATTCCCGCATTATTACAGTTTAATTGTATTAGATAATTGAATCGGCCAAAGAAAATAAATTTAGCTTCAGTATGGTGTCTGATCTTTTTTTGATCGCCAAATTATGGCATTTAAAATTCACTCGTGATAATTCTGTTTTAATATTTTTTTTCGTTTTTGAACAAACAATAAAATAATTCATTACTTAAATTTTATTTATATCTCTAACATAACCGGTTCCAGATCCAAAAATCCTGAAAACGCGATTTTTTCGATTTTTATGATGTGAAACTTACCTAATAATCGCTCCAAATAATCTTATCATCGAATGAAATCAGTTTCAAACGGTTAAATTTAATGAGGCTTGCACAATGGATGCTTGGTAAACTTGACGGAAAATAAAACGCTAAAAATAGTATTAACTAGGTATTTATTGAGAAATTCTTATTTTATTTATCGTATAATGTAAGTTGATACTCAATAACTTTGTTTACTGCGCAATCACTAAGCCCATATGTTCCAGGTATTTCATAACCAATTTTAAATACAAAAATAAGTCTTGGAAACTAAATCTGATTTAAGATTTTTTATACGAGTTCACAGAAGTAATTCCGAATACAAAAACATTCTTGGAAATGTTGTATAGATAAATTTTGTGTGACACCGAGTTTTATCCATTTACAAAGTGGTGTTGTTCACGTTAAAATTATTTACTTATTAGTAGTACTGAAGATGGATGACAAAATACCTACAAAACACCTAAAATTCATCATGTAGAACAAAATATGGGTAACATTTCCATATTGAGCTTTTAATACATTTTTCTATGGTGTAAAACAAAATATCTCACGGATTTTTGCAAAAAAAAAGAAAAATACCTTTAATAGGGATGGATTCATCCTTATCTCATTTAACTATCTACTTTACATTACTGGATAGATGAACAGTAAACATATACCACACGATTGCATACATAAAAGACTTCTGTTTTGCGAAATATAACTTTCACTAATCTTTAGACAAATGCCCTCTTTTACAAAATGTAATCAATTCAAATACCATTATATTCAATAAAGCACATCGATTTGAAAAAGTATTTAACTATAGTGTTGAGTAGAATCCAGTACAGGACTTCTGGGAAATCAGTCTGTCGCCGAAAGATAACAACAGTCTAACTGTTGTTCGAAATACATCGAAATACTTCGATGTAAACAATAGTCTACTTATCCTAACAGTAGCATATTAGTGTGTAGTAGTAGGAAAGACTTATGTCCTAAAAATATTCCTAACGTCCTCATATTGCCAATACAATTAGTATACTAGGAGAAGGTTTTATATATTATTATTTTTTATATTGTGTTTGAATAGCTATATGAGTAAGACAACTGTTTATTTTAACGAAAACAACAAACAAAAATAAATAATGTTTGCCATCAATATCGACCTATCAGTTTGAAATAGAAATACTCTGTATCTGTTATATATGCTGAGTTGGTTAAACTTATTGGTTTTAAATTGCCAGCTGTTATCAAATGTTAATATTTGTATTAGATTGCTTACTAATAATTATAACACGTGTTTATTAATTCTAATGAGAGAATGTAAACAAAAGTTAGTAGATTTGTTTGTTGTCTTTTGACCAAAGATGTTAAAATGGTTAAAATAAAATATTGTTATTACCTACTTTCACTGAGTACTAATCTTTGTTGTCAGTTTATTTGTAACAGTATCTGTAATGTAGACAGTGATGAATTAAAACACAAAAGTTTTAGTTAAAAAAAAACGCTCAGTTTTGCAAACACGTCATAACCTTTTTCCATCGTTCTTAAAACAATAAATTTACAAAAGATTATATAGTCCAGGCAAATTAGATCAAATATAGGGTGTGCTCCCCAAAAAATCGTCTAAAGCTGGAAAGTGTTTTAATGCCTTTTGGGGGTCCCAAATAAGAATCCTTTGAGTTTGCGACGGATTCTGACGTCTGCTTAAGTTTTGGGAGTCGAAAAACTATGAAAATTTTGCACTCTTTTCAGTTTTTCGCTTATAACTCCTAAATAACGAATCCTAAGGAAAATGATGTTCAAGGATGTCTTTTAGTGCATTAAATTCCGCTTCGATTGATGCTAAATACGTCAAAATCGGCCGAGCCGTTTAGCCGCTGTAGCTTTTCAAAGTTGGGATATTTTCATCAACATGGCCAAAAGGTTGATTATTTGACCAATTTTCGGCTTACAACTCCTAAACGACGCATGCTATACAAAAATGCACCTGTAGTTAGTTTGGAAAACACAATATTCGGCGTAGAATTATGATTATGAATTACTAGATAGTGGTTTATTCCATGGTTATCATCCAGAGGTTTATCCAAGAATGTGTGAAGGGAAGGGTAGCAAGACCCCCTATGTAATTTTAAATCTAATATTGTTATCTGGGGTTAAAACAATTCTAGGATTCGTCCTAAGCTCCCATTTTTATACGATCCCATCTCTGGACACTCCAAAATGGTGTTAAGCGATTGGAATATACAGGGTGGCTGAAAAGTAATTGCACCCCCCTTAACTTTTCAACCATTTGAGATATTTGAAATCTGTTTGTAGCAACCTTCTTAGCTATAAGGGGCCACAATAATTAAGGTCAATTTTGAAAATTTTGCCCTTAGGGGTAGTGGGGGTAGGGGGTAGCTCAAAATTTTTAAATAGCAAGTATGGTCGAGTTTTGTATAATTTTACAGGTCTTGACGAAACATAACAATTAATATAAAGAAAATAGAAATCGAACCAATAATAACAAAATGGCAGCTAAAAATTATTAAGACAAAGTTTATTAAAAGTAATTTTTAACTTCTAGTTCTTTTGAAACAGCTTGTGTATAAAGGGCTACAATAATTATGGTCAGTTTCGAAAATTTTGCCCTTAGGGGTAGTGGGGGTAGGGGGTAGCTCAACATTTTTAAATAGCAAGTATGGTCGAGTTTTGTATAATTTTACAGGTCTTGACGAAACATAACAATTAATATAAAGAAAATAGAAATCGAACCAATAATAACAAAATGGCAGCTAAAAATTATTAAGACAAAGTTTATTAAAAGTAATTTTGAACTTGAAGTATTTGAAGTAATTTTTAAAAATTACTTTTAATAAACTTTGTCTTAATAATTTTTAGCTGCCATTTTGTTATTATTGGTTCGATTTCTATTTTCTTTATATTAATTGTTATGTTTCGTCAAGACCTGTAAAATTATACAAAACTCGACCATACTTGCTATTTAAAAATTTTGAGCTACCCCCTACCCCCACTACCCCTAAGGGCAAAATTTTCGAAACTGACCATAATTATTGTAGCCCTTTATATCCAAACAAGTTGCCGCAAACCAATTTCAAATATCTCAAATAGTTAAAAAGTTAAACGGGGTGTAAGTTAATATTCAGCCACCCTCATGGTTATTTGGATTTGAAACGTTTTAGGGCGCAATTTTGTTATTAGTGGGCCGATTTTGGTTTTATTTATGTCAATTTGTACGTTTTGTCAAGACCTGTAAAATGATACCAAATTCGACTATACTTGTCATTTGAAAAATTTGAGCTACCCCCTACCCCCACTACCCCTAAGGGCAAAATTTTCAAAATTGACCATAATTATTGTGGCTCCTTATAGCTAAGAAGGTTGCCACAAACAGATTTCAAATATCTCAAATGGTTGAAAAGTTAAGGGGGGTGCAATTACTTTTCAGCCACCCTGTATATTCCAATCGCTTAACACCATTTTGGAGTGTCCAGAGATGGGATCGTATAAAAATGGGAGCTTAGGACGAATCCTAGAATTGTTTTAACCCCAGATAACAATATTAGATTTAAAATTACATAGGGGGTCTTGCTTCCCTTCCCTTCACACATTCTTGGATAAACCTCTGGATGATAACCATGGAATAAACCACTATCTAGTAATTCATAATCATAATTCTACGCCGAATATTGTGTTTTCCAAACTAACTACAGGTGCATTTTTGTATAGCATGCGTCGTTTAGGAGTTGTAAGCCGAAAATTGGTCAAATAATCAACCTTTTGGCCATGTTGATGAAAATATCCCAACTTTGAAAAGCTACAGCGGCTAAACGGCTCGGCCGATTTTGACGTATTTAGCATCAATCGAAGCGGAATTTAATGCACTAAAAGACATCTTTGAACATCATTTTCCTTAGGATTCGTTATTTAGGAGTTATAAGCGAAAAACTGAAAAGAGTGCAAAATTTTCATAGTTTTCATTTTCATAGACTCCCAAAACTTAAGCAGACGTCAGAATCCGTCGCAAACTCAAAGGAGTCTTATTTGGGACCCTCAAAAGGCATTAAAACACTTTCCAGCTTTAGACGATTTTTCGGGGAGCATATGTCTAATTTGACTGGGCTATATAGATTTGTTAAAAATTAACCAAAACATTGCATGAATGAGTCTAGGTGATATTGAATATGAAATTTCTTTGCAAAGGTTCTTACCTTCCATGAACGGCTCCCAAGTGTAAGCTCTTCCTAAGAACTCCTGACCGTCGTAGCGCGAACATTGTTCTTGTCTGAAGTCCGTCGTGCCCGGGCATTCCTGGAAAATAAAATATTTTTTAAAGAACAAATTTTAATAATTCAAAGCAATGAATTCCTTTTTTGTCCTTTGTGTTTTGCGGCCTCTTTTAACCTTAAATTTGTCCTTGCGTGGAACGTATCCAACAAAGCAAGGGATGATCCAGTACAGTACGAAGGTGAACTGTACTGATAAAATGTTTGCGGCAGTGACCAGGATCCGAACCCACGACATCGCTGCCTTGGGCACGAAGTCCGTGACGCTACCGAATGAACCGACGAAACACCCCGATGATATATCCTACTTCATCGTAAAGTAGGAGAATTTTGATGAGATCAAAAACTTTAAAGTAAGAAGTTATATGCATCTAGTATTTATAAATATGTTCCATTAATTAATAAACTGTTTTTCATGGATTCAGGTCTTTAGTGAATTTTATGACAAGTAAAAAAACGGTAAAAAGACAAGTAAAAACATCTAAAAGAAATTTGAGAAAAAATAACATAAAATTAAGAGAAATTGAAAGTAATATACCTATAGACAAATCAGTTACTACAATAAAAATAACATATACATCAAAGCCACCATTTTGACCATTTACTTTTAAATTCCATCGACATCAGTATTGCATACATATATAACAATATAAAGATAAAATTACAATATTACCCATGTTATTCAATACATGGTTTGTAAAGATTATTTAATCTGGTTTTATATTACACAAACGTTTCTAACATCTATCAGTTGATAAGAATATCGTATGAAAATATATGGTAATTCTGGGTAGCCTATATTAGTTTTCGGTTTGCGGCTTTCCCGGCAATAAAACACAAATAAAGTCTTTATCGATAAGAAAATGTTTGAACACAAAAAATGTGTGATGGCTTTTAATTTAATTTAATTCTTTTTAGTTTTTTTAGGGCGATTTGACCATTTACTTTTAAATTCCATCGACATCAGTATTGCATACATATATAACAATATAAAGATAAAATTACAATATTACCCATGTTATTCAATACATGGTTTGTAAAGATTATTTAATCTGGTTTTATATTACACAAACGTTTCTAACATCTATCAGTTGATAAGAATATCGTATGAAAATATATGGTAATTCTGGGTAGCCTATATTAGTTTTCGGTTTGCGGCTTTCCCGGCAATAAAACACAAATAAAGTCTTTATCGATAAGAAAATGTTTGAACACAAAAAATGTGTGATGGCTTTTAATTTAATTTAATTCTTTTTAGTTTTTTTAGGGCGATTCTAGTTACTTAATTAATTAAACAGGACTCTTTCTAGTAAAATATGTATTTCCTATAAAATAAGGAGACATTTCTTTAGAAAGGCAGCAGCGTTAATTGTTTAGTTAAAATTAACAGACCTCCCTTGTTACTCGTCTTCAGTTTGGAGATGCTATTTATCTTTTATAGCTCTTGCAGTTGGAGCGACGGGTAGCAATGATGACATAGCAGAGGTAAAGGTTTTTCATGGTATATAGATTATCACCATCAGTGCCCTTAAAACTAACAGAATACCTCCTTCATTAGCATCGTACGTGTTATTAAATTACCTGAAAGTACAAAAAAACACGCCAAATAACACTTGTAATAATATATTTACACTTATACCGTTTTCTCACTAGACGATAATAATACATAAAAGATGGTAAGTGGTGATCGATTTCAATTGGACACTCAAATCATCAGACCCTATCGGCGAATAAATAATTTGTCATTAGAATATTGGGTCTAATGATAATGTGAGTGTCCAATCGAAATCAATCTCCACTTGCCATATGTTTATATGTATAAGTGTAAATATATTATTAAAAGTGTTATTTGACGAGTTTGTTGTACTTTCAGGCAAAACTAACAGATAAAACCTAGCAACAATAATACTAAACTATTAATGAATGAAGTTTCAAAACAAGTGTAAATAGAATGGGTGTCAAAAACTGTAAAATCTATAAAAAAATATTAAATTGTTTTATGGCTTATATGGTTATCTTTCGATACAAGTTATACAAAGGTGTAAAATTGCTTATGATTCATAGCTTATTTAGACCGATGCACACCTAACTAAAAGTTTGTTTTAGAGTAGTAGTTCTTTAATAAGCAACTGAGGTTATTTATACAATAGTATATTTCAATCACTAGAGCGTAAAGTGACTACAAACTAAAGTAGAAACTGAAAATACTTCTCTTGTTAAGATAACCTCTGAAAACGACTTCCAGCTTGTGTCTAATTCTGCTAATGTAAATAACCACCTGTAAAAAAAATGATTCAATTATTTCGTCTTTCGCCTATTACGATTGTGTCAGGCCTACTACTGTACATATACCATTGAAATGTCGAACAATTTACAAGAACAACACTAAGCAAAAATGTTTACTAATAAATCAATCGATTAATAATTTGGATCTATGCGATTGGTACAATCAAAATGAATAACAGTTTATGCCAGCTTATTTTTACTCCCTATGACAATTAAAGGCTGTTTTACTCCATTTGGAGTAAAGCTTATACATTAGACCCGCGATGATTGTATAAAAACGTTTGTAAAAATTAAAAAAAAAATAACTTTAAAACAACCAAAACAAACAGAATAGTTTTTGAACATATTTATCTTCATTAATATGAGGCTACTTCATATTTTTCCAACTATTGAAATTATGCATACTAATAATCAATATTAACATTACATTGAAAAATAATTGGTTATTTGTGAAAAAATTCGTATTTCTATTAACAGTTTGAATTGTCTTTAACTTAAGCCTTGGTATAAGAAGCTTGCTTGATAAACATGAGGATTTAGCAGTGAAAAGGTTTGAAATATGATACACTTTGGACTGTTACCCGGTTGAGGTAGTGAGCTGCGTTTCTTTTATTCAAAAGGCATCAGAACCATCTTTCACACGTTTTTATAAGGCAAGCCTTTCTGACTTTTGAAATTCACGTAATGAAATTATTTAAATTACTTCAAATGCCAAATATTTTATATGGAGATTAAATGACAAAGTTATATATTACTTGTCAAATGTTTGGATATGAATTCTTGTTGGTTTTACCAATGACAATAATAATAGTAGGAAAAATACTTGTGAACGTTTGGTTATAAGTTTATCGGGAACTGTCAACTATAACATTGTATAATTGGGTAATTTGTAGTTATTTATTACGAAAGAAGTATGTTATTCTTCTACTCTTTAACGGTCATATTTAATAAATACTTATAAGTATTAAAATAATATTATACTTGTTCTAGTGATCCTAAGAGACATTGCTATGGTATACTATGTAAAACCTTAGTAACTATCGTCCGTTGCGTAACAGTACAGTTGCAATCCAATCATATTGAAATATGATACATCATCTAAATATATTCTTTCGATGATCATATTCACTTGTTATTTTTACATTTAACTTATGTTTAAAATGTTTTATAACATGTAAAATCTATGTGTTTGAATCTATTATTTAAAAACATGACTAATAAATTTTTAGTCAAATTTAATGGTACACTACATGATTATAGAATGATAAAAGATTTTCGTTACAATACTGTAAAACGACATGTTTCCTAGCAATTTATCACCTATGAAAATGTATCATTACATTTTATATTACGGCAAAAGAACGTTTAATACGCGAAAGTAATGTTTACTATCTTTTTTGGATTTTACCGACGTAAACAAACAAATATTTGTTATTGTTTTATCAACTGTTTCAATTTTCAACAAGTAAACTAAAAATATATTTAAAATCGGATTCATAACCTAAAATATTCTATGCGTTTTGTAATGAAGAAAATAATTATTCTTTGTAGCGAAAAGTAACGTTCAAAACACGAGTCAAAATGGGTCAATACATATTCTTGACCACTTCAAACTTGGTCTCAAATATTTAATTACTCATTTTCTACTTTTTTTATGAGATATACTATAGTAATGTGGCGTGTTTAAATAAAAAAAGCGTACCTACAGATATAAACCTATTTGCGAGCAATATTGTTTTTTTATACTTAATCAAATTGAACTTACAAGAATATTATACTATATTGTATCGCTATTATAATTAGTACATGCTGTTAGTGAACATACGCTTGACAAATTTAATGTTCTTATCCCCCCTCTATAAGTACAAAATGTATTAGATGAAACGAAATTGTGGAAGCAGTAAAAGGTGTTGTTTTATTCAAAAGTGCAACCTTAAGCGTCCTCGCTTTTCTTTACGAGAGGATCAGACAAAGACATTTTCAAGCTTCAAAACCATCTTTTTGTACTTGCTATAAATGAATAAGATAAAATATAATGGGAGGACTTTTCCGCTGAATTTAAGATGATGAAGTAGACATTCCATCAAAAATGACGAGTTGTTGCCTGTTTTTCATCCAGATAGAAAAAGTTAAATGATCAACCAATTGAGTGCTCTGGTCTAGAATGTATACGTATTTGTTATTGAGACAGTTGTGACATAAAGAAAACATTGCCTAAAATAAGTTGTCCAGTTGGTATAAATTGGATAAAAAATAATTTATTACAGTAAACTATGTCAGTTCCATTGGTTTTAATATACAATAAAATAATAGACGAAACCTTTACAAACTATATTAAAAGTTGTCAAAAGAGCAAAATATAACATTATTTTCAATGAATGAAAAAAATACTAAATTTATTATAACTCAATGAACATAATAATAATAATAATGAGGTTAAAAAAATCTATAATTATATTACTTAATTACTTTTACTCCTATGAACAAGTATTGAAATAAACATGTGTAAAAATAAATGTTTAACAAACATCTTGGGGGGTAAAATGTCCCTAACTTTACTTCCAAACCAACTGAAAAATAGAAACGTAAAAACTAAATATTCCCGCCTTTAGCTTAAGAAGACCTTAAACTTGTATTTTCCGACTACATTGATTCATTTACGATTTATATTCCTAATTTAATTTTCGGCTAAAACCTTCCAAGTAATGGTATAAAGAATACAGTTGTAATATGACGAAACTGTTACAGACCCAACATAACATGAAATCACGGCTTTACTGTGCGTTTCCCTGGCCATGAATACAGAAGACCAATTAAAACCTGACACCTCTCCTCTTTGTTTTATCTTAATATCTTCATTAAATTTAAATGCAGAGGTTTTTTTTTAAGTACACCCAGCAATAAAGTGGTTTAAAAAGGTACTAAAAGCTAAGAAATTGAAATAGCAAGTAAATTAATTGAACGTCGTGATATTGTGAATTGAACTCAGTTGAATAAATAACAAATATATCTGTACCATGGGTTGTTTTATAGTAAATTCATGTTTTTAAGTATATTGTTTTTTACTATTTGCTGTTTATTAAACCAAATTACATTATGCACTTTTTTTAGGAAGGAATCAATACAAATGTCTATATTACGGTTAAGTGATCAAATCAGCTAGTCATAGTAGACTTTTATTAAAACAGCACATTAACCACCTTTTTTAAACCACATTCAAAGCCTGGACGTGATCACCACAACATTCTATTAGTTTTGCTTTTATAAATGTAAAACATATCGTAGGCAATGTAGATATGTGATTTTCCGAGATTTGAATTACAAACGAATACTAGTAGGTCTAAGTATTGTATTCGTATTACTAGTAGGACGAATACAGTGCGTGGCACTGACTTAAAACAAATGACTGAAGACAACAAATAATAACAAACTTATAAAATAAAATATCAAAGGTTTATATTACAATTTTTTGGATATTTCTATTTGTACGTCTCTTTGAAAGTGTGATAAAATTGTAAAGTAAAATTAAAATTTGGTTTCGCTATCCAAAAGATTATTAAAACTGAAGTACCACATAAATATATCAGATAGCTATTCAGACAGGTTATGAATTATTCGCTTTGAGTACCTCATCACTCTTTGCAATGGATTTGAATTGCTTTGATAGGATTTTCTTTTGTAATCGACTATGAATGAAATGTTATTCATATTTTTTTATATCATTATATATCATATCTCGAAATCGTTTGGTTGTTTAAACAAAATAAAAATAAAATGCAAAGCGGTGAAAAAATCTGTTACTTGTTTGATTCCTGTACACATTTATTATTTATTTCATTGTACAGCTGCCCACGTATTTATATGAATACATATACAATTGTAATTGCTTATAAATTATGTAACGGTCTTGGCCGTTAGAATGGAAATAATAATGTTTATATTTTAACTATATTATACTTTTTCAATTCGATCAAGAAAGCAGAATTTTGGTTGGATGCCTCTAAATTTATTTTGCATTAGCAAGAAGAAATATGGTAATAAAGTTTTATATTTATGTTTTGGTTATTTTTAAGAAAATATGAATATCCTAAGGTCTTTTAATTTGTTTGATTTTGAGACCACTGAAAATTGAAAAATGTATCTTGGGAAATTGAATTTTTGAAAGGTCATTGCCCTTAGTTGTCATGAGAGAAACGTGCATAATAAACATGGGAATTTAGAAGTGTAAATGTTTGGAATATTTTATACTCTTGAGCCCAGACTGTTACAGGCCTGAGGTAGTGAGCTGCGTTTCTTTTATTCAAAAGACATCAAAAGCATCTTTCCCTCGGTTTTATAAGGCAAGCTTGCCTTACTTTAACAAACGAATAGTTTTTAAATTTACATTTTTGAGAGGTTCTTCAGTAGACTAACAGTTTAACTGTGTTCGAAATCAATTAAGTTATTATGAAACAATTAACTCTTTATGAACTGAGCTTACTAGCTGACTATAATTTTAGATACATGTATTAAGTGCTAAAAAAATTGCAAATATTTGTTTACTCTAACGGCTGTGTGACAACTGTACCGTTTGTGTAGCAGAGAGAAGTTTCACTGAATGCACCTCAAAATACTTTAAATAAAATGAAATAACAGGTAACTGAATTTTAATTTCTCTCCTATTATGAATATATAATATCGCTATTGCTTTCTATAACAAACTGAATAAAAAACACTGTTTTGTGAGATTTAACAAAGAAAAGTAGTTCGTAGTAGTTCCTTTGTAAAACAAATCAATTTTCATGAAATGTAGAAAATTGTTGAATAGTTTCCGTTACAATTGAAGAACACTTCCTAATTAGCCACTTTACCTTTGGGACAAGAGTTACCCAGATAAAGCCTGTATGGGATGAAGATAAGCTTGTATTGTTCGATTAAAAAAGTTAAAAACACGTTTGTACGTAATGGAATAAATAACAAAGCTACAATATGACGAAAGACATTGTTACAGACCCAACATTACATGGAATCACGACTTTACGTGGATTTCCCTGGCCATGAATACAGAAGACCAATTAAAACTTGACACCTCTTCCTTTGTCGTGGCTTAAAATTCTTCATTGAATCTAAATACACTACTGAGATTTTAATCAGAAGGCATTATGACACGTCGATATGAGCCAGCCATGTACAGTTTTTATAAGTAAACTATCGAAAACTGTAATTATTAGACAAATAATTCACAGTTCCAGTCACTTCCAGTTTACTGGGAATCAGTATTCCCTTAATACGTACAATGTATAATATGCATGGGTCATTTAGTTGTGTGCTGTCTTCTGCGAATCGATGTACTTTGATTTTACATTTTACTTGTTAGAAGTAAACAAATATTTTATTCTTGAACATTTGTTTCTACAACAATAGGTGAACCTAGAAGTTTTGTTTATGATAATTGATTGTACATTGTTATTATAGTTGACATATTATTAAAAAAAATACGATAGAATATTGTTGTATGGCCTTTAAAATGACATGCTACTTGATAGGGGTTGCTATTTATAAGTTTTACGTTACCCCTAGCAACCCTTATTTGTTGGTGGGGGGTGAATTGTAAAATACCTCAAAAGGTACTTTACATTACCCTAGTAACGTGTATCAAAGCTCATTTAAAGTATGCAGCCATTTAAAAAATAACCAGGGGTGGAGTATTATGGTACACCCGTTATAAATAACACGTATACTTCAACAACATCATTGTCGTTAAACCATATCATTAATCGTCATGTAAATTTGTGTAATTAAAATAATTCTTACCACGGCTGAAATATATACTAATAATACTAACGTTAATTAAATACACATGAAAGCAACTATAAGTAGAGATTTATTTCTTGTAGTAATTTTTGTTTTCCAGTTTTTATTTTTCTAAAAATTTAAAAAGTTAAGTTTCCGCTACAAAGTAACAATAGATAAACTCATGCGGACAGTTAAGGCGGTGACACACTATCGATCTTTTCCCCGATCAAGACCCCGAACCGAGCAGGGAGAAGGGAGAAGGGAGATAAATTTCAGCAAAATTTCACTCCGAACATTTCCCCGAACAAGACCAAGACCAGACGAATTCTACCGAGCGCGGCAAAAGGGAGTTTAGAGAGAGATGGAGAGTGTGTGCGAGTGAGAGCGCGTTAAAAGACGCTTTTTGAAAACTTGTCGCAAAAATAAAATATTCTAGAAAGGATACTTAGTTATATGTATTGATTTTTATTGGTTTTATTAATTGAAATAACGTTACAGAATGATAATTTTAATTGCCCTTAATAATATTAATGTTTATATTAATTTTGAAAGAATTTCAGACAACATCAATTACTTAATTCACTTTAATATTATTGATATGATTGATTTAATGGTTTCTACATTTTGAACCTCGACCAAACAAACCACAACATGACATCTTAAATGGCCATAATATATAACGGCAACATATTACCCAACATTTATTTATTTTACCAATTAAAGGGTCTAATTGCCATATTAAATCATAACTCAACGCTAGCACAGGCGGCCGCTCGGTGTGGCGCTCGCGACGGCGTACGGGGCAAGTGACACACTATCGTACATCACTCCGTACATCGGACCGATCTTTTCTTTGATCTTTCACCAAAAAACCGCCTCCAGAGCGCTCGTCTCCCTGCTCGGCCTGATGTCTGGTTCGCCGTCTGGATCGGTGTACGGACCCGTGACACACTATCGAACATGCTCCCTTCGACCTCCCTTCTCCCTTCTCCCTGCTCGGTTCGGGGTCTTGTTCGGGGAAAAGATCGATAGTGTGTCACCGTCTTTAAGCCAACTTTGCCGAATGGCCCCTTGAAATATGAAATTTTGTTATTTCAATCCATTTCTTGACCTGGTAAAGGGCACAGTTTTGAAATTGATCTTTTAATTAGTCCATCCTTTGTTTGTAATGTAGCAACTCGCACAAAATTGTCTTTTCCTGGATGCACTGCGATCACTCGCCCAATTTTCCAAATACAAGGTGGTAAATTGTCGTCTTGAATAAGCATTATATCATCAATTTTTATGTTAGGTCTTGATGTATTCCACCTTGACATTTTCTGCAGTTGGTTCAGATATTCCTTGCACCAGCGGTTCCAAAAATGCTGCGAGAGTTGTTGAACATGTTGCCATCGAGAAAGTCTATTTAATTTCAGATCTTTAAGATTAGGTTCCGGAACACTGGTGAAAGAAGTTCCAATTAGGAAATGAGCAGGTGTTAAGGGAGTAAGATCATTTGGATCGCTAGATAAAGGTGTTAAAGGGCGTGAATTGACACAAGCTTCTATTTGTACTAATAAAGTGTACATTTCATTGAAAGTTAATTTTGTATTTTGAACTACTCGCTTAAGGTGGTATTTCACTAACCGCACTCCAGCTTCCCATAGCCCTCCGAAATTTGGTGAATGAGGGGGAATGAAACTCCAAGTGATCCCTTGTGTAGCTAAAGTTGACAGGACTTGGCTGTTGTGATCATCTGAACACCACAAATGTTTCAACTCTTGTAGTTCCTTGTCCGCACCAACAAATGTTTTAGCATTATCCGAGTAAATTTTGTATGGTTTCCCTCTGCGAGATACAAACCGCCTTAAGGCAGCAAGGAACGAATTTGTCGTTAAATCCTCAACTAGTTCAAGGTGAATGGCCTTTGTAGTGAAAAACACAAACAGAGAAACGTATGCTTTTGTAACCTTAGTCCTTTTGTTGTTGCTTGCATGTATATATACAGGTCCAAAATAATCTAATCCACAATGGGAGAATGGTCTTGAAGGTTGAACTCTGTTTTGAGGTAGTTGTCCCATTAGTTGATTGGTAGCCTTAGGTTTAGTCTTGAAGCATTTCAGGCATTTGTGAACCACACTTCTGACTAAACTTCTGCCATTTAATGGCCAATAAGTTTCTCGAAGGGAACTCAATAAAAGTTGTGGTCCTGCATGTAGTATTTGAACATGTAGATCTTCTGCAATTAACCGTGTTAGCCTATGTTTGTGATCAAGAATAATCGGATGTTTATTATCAACACTTAAAGTTGAATGTTTCAGTCGACCACCTACTCTGATCAGCCCTTGGTCATCAAGAAAAGGATTTAGCTGTAAGAGTTTGCTTGATTTATCAACAGAATTGTTTTCCTTCAATGTTTTCAGTTCATGGGAGAATGATTGAGATTGAGCTAGTTTTATAAGAGAAAGTCTCGAATCATTTATTTCTGAACATGTAAGTGAACCTGTGAGACAATCCTTGGATTTTGTATTTTTATAAAACCTTAGACAATATGCTACAACTCGTACAAGTTTCTGCAATGATGAATACTTGCTAAATATATCATGACCATGAACCTTTAAAGAGACGGCTGTTACAGTATTTGCCTTACGCAATTCTAAAAGTGAGTTGACACTTGTATCAAGTCGAAAGTTTGAGCCTTCCTTCCAAAATTGATGTTCTCCAGATAACCATTGTGGTCCATTCCACCAGAGAGATGACGATAAGAGGGGTTGAACCAAAGAGCCACGAGATATTAGGTCTGCAGGATTTTCAGTGCCAACAACATGATTCCAATTTCTTATGTTTGTTAGGGATTGAATTGTTGAGATTCTGTTTGCAACAAATGTACTGTAATGAGACGATGGGGAATTGATCCAAGAAAGAACAACAGTAGAGTCAGAATAATAATAAACATTATTAGTATCAATGTTCAATGCTTTGATGAGAACTTGGGCTAATTGACTTAGTAGCAAAGCGCCACAAAGCTCCAATCTTGGAATTGAAGTCACCTTCAATGGAGCAACACGAGACTTTGATGAAATTAACGTCACATTTGTTTCTCCTTTTACATCTTGACACCTAAGATAAACACAAGCTCCATAAGCAGCCATGGATCCATCACAAAATCCATGAAGTTCTACAGTTGCAGGTTCATTGGATGACAATACATATCTGTTTATTGATAGTTTGTTCAAATTAGTTAATGATGCATGAAACTCAAGCCATCGATTATTCAAATGCGAGGGAATTTTGTCATTCCAATCTAAGTTTTCCTTCCACAGTTGTTGCATTATAAGTTTAGCTAAGAGAATGACAGGTCCAATTAATCCCAAAGGATCAAATATCTTGGCTATTTCCGACAGAACTTGACGTTTTGTAATGTTTTGTGTTTGAGTATCTTGTGATAGTGAATATTTGAATACATCATGAGCGGTATCCCACATTAGACCCAGTGTTTTGACTATTGAGTTGTTTATGTCTAAATTGTGTTCAGGATGAGCTTCAATATCTGATTCAGGAACGTTCTTTAGTAAGTCAACATGATTTGATGACCACTTTCTTAAATGAAAACCACCCTTGGATAGCAGTTCTATAAGATCACTTTGAAGACGTAGTGCTGATTCGATTGTATGTGCTCCACTTAGAACATCATCGACATAGAAATCACTGTGCAATGTTTTGCACGCGATTGGAAAAATTGAAACTTCATCTAGTGCAAGTTGTTGGAGTGTTCGGGTTGCTATATATGGAGCGCTTTTGGTTCCATAAGTGACTGTCTTTAGTTGAAAGACCTTAATTGGTTCAGAAGTGTGTGATCTCCACAAAATGGATTGAAGGCTGTGTTGAGAGGGATCGATTTGTATCTGACGATACATTTTCTCAATGTCAGCTGTGAAGACGTATTTATGCATTCTGAATCGGGAAATAATAGAAAATAGTTCATCTTGTACTCTGGGGCCATTCATTGAAACATCATTAAGTGAAAGACCAGTTGAAGATTTAGCAGAAGCGTAAAAAACAACACGTAATTTTGTTGTGGTAGATGATTCCTTAATAACAGCATGGTGTGGAATAAAATATGATTGTGATAAACTTTTATGAGGCATGCTAGCTGAACTGAGTTCCCCAATACATTGCATGTGACCTAGCCTTTCATATTCACTCATAAAATCCCTGTAGTCATTGTACAACTTAAAGTTTTTGGCAAGTCTGTTTTCAAGAGTAGCAAACCGTTTGAAAGCGATTTGTTTGTTATCACCTAGATCGGTAACAGTATCCTTTAAAGGAATCTTTACGACGTATCTACCGCTTGTGTCGCGCATGGTTGTAGATTCATAATGTTCTTCACAAAGAAGATCCTCCCCAGTTAAAGTGAATTGAGATTGATAATCTTCTAATTCCCAGAAACGTTGAATATTACTGTTTAACAAGTCTAGAGATGATACAAAGTATGTATGATTGTCTTCAGAAACGTGTTTTCTTACTTCTACATTCCCTGTGACTAACCATCCTAATTTAGTTTCCCTAAAAGATGGACCATTGACTGATAACTGTATTGTTTTGTCACCAAGAACGTCCCAAAACGCTTGAGCCCCTAGGATCATGTCTATTTTTGATGGGTTATAATAATAAGGATCTGCAAGAGCGACATCAGGGGGAATCTGAGTTAAATGATTGAATAAAACACTCCCTGGTAACTTTTCTGTAAGTTTGGGAAGAATTAGAAAGTCCATTTGTGTAGTGAATTCAGAATTTCTAGAATTGACTGTAACATTTACGACATGATTGACAGAAGTTGTATTACAATTAATGCCTGTTATTGAAACTGAAGCCTGTCTTTTGTTTACTTGTAATCGCTTACAGAGTGATTCTGAAATGAAGTTTGATTGTGATCCACAATCAAGTAATGCCTTACATGAAACAATCTTACCTCTAGGACTGATGACATCAACAATAGCTGTAGAAAGGATAGTCTGAGTTGGTCTGCTAGAGGATTGATCATTGGCTGATGCGCCTACAGAAATAACCTGTTTATTATCCCCAGTGAATAACTGTTTGTTATCTGAGTGTGGTTGACTGTTCTTACCACAACTGTCTTTAGGAATTGATACTGACTTAAGGCAAAGTAAAGTGTTGTGTCTTCTTCCACAAGATTTGCAAACACTCTTACTTTTACACTGATTAGTTTTGTGAAATTTCAGACAGTTGTTACACAAATTTAAGCTTCTTACCTTGTTTATTCTATCAGGTATTGCTAGGTTGTGAAATTGTTCACATTGAAATAAAAAATGTGAGGACTGGCACAGTTCACATTTAGGTTCTGAAGATGACAAGCATGGCTGTCGTGATGACCATGACTTGTTTTGAAACCCAGAAGCAGAAGTAGGTTTATGTTTGACAGAGTTAACATCATTATGTTTAGGCAGTGGAGCAACTAAAGGCTTACTGTTATTGTAATGAAGAGAGTCAAGTATATGAAACCTATGATTTAAGAAATCATTTAGGTCTTGCATTGTTGGAAAGCTATTAGGCTTAAGATTATCTTGCCAATTCCTGAATGTGACAGGATCAAATTTGGAAGAAATCAAATGAATAAGTAGAGTATCCCATTTGTCAGTGGGTTCTCCAAGTGCATTCAATGCACGAATGTGCTTGTTGGAACTGTTGATCAGCTCTCTTAAAGATTGGACAGATTCTTTTTCTAACTTTGGTAGATTGAACAGAGAGTGAACATGTTTTTGAACTATTAATGTTTTGTTGTTATACCTCTCTTGAATGAGGTTCCAAGCTACTGCATAGTTAGTGGAAGTTAACTCCAAAGATGAAATTACGTCAAAAGCTTCCTTTTTCAAACAAGATTTAAGGTAGTGCAATTTTTCAACGTCTGTTAGAGATTCATTGTTATGGATCATCACCGAAAACATATCAGAAAACGGAAACCAATCGTCAAAAGATCCATCAAAGGATGGTAGATTTAATACCGGTAGGTTTAGTTTAGGCCCTGAAACCTTGTCTGAAGTTTTCATTTGAATTGAAGTATTCTGATTGTTTGTAGTGAATGATTTGGCCTTACCTATTATTTTGTAGTATGCCGATTCAAAGGTTTCCCTTTCTACCTGTTGGGCATCCTCGTCATCCTCCAGTTCGATGTCCTGTTGGATGAAGTCAAATTTGTCAAGAAGTGTCTCTGCCTTGGGAAGCCTGACGCATAGTTCATTCAAAAATCCGGGAGAATCAATGGAATTTTCCAAGAAATGTTCAAATCTTGTTAGTTGTGCCTTGATTGTGCTTCTTTTCTTTATTAATGCATCCATTTTGTCTTGGAAAATGCTAGTTGCTAGCTATGTACTTTTGTCAATTTGTTGATTGAAAAATGAAAAAAATACTTTACTGAAAATAATAAAAACTGTAATGAATCATACTGGATTAAAATCCGGCTCGTTTTGACCAAAATGTAAAGTGAAATTGAAATTAATTGTAAAATAAAAGATAGAAAATATCTAGTACATGTTTATTGAAAGTAGCAGTGGACTGTAATAATTATAAGTTTGTTTTTAAAAATATGTATAAACAAACAAAACATATGATTTGAATCACACATTGATAAATATAGTCTTTTTGAGAAATAATTGTATATAGGCTATGTAAATTATGTGTTTTTACACAGTGGTTTTCACCGATCAAACTTGTTGGAACGTGTTTTGTTGAAAAATCCCTGATCCATCCATGAGACATTTCTTTTTTATACGTTACTTGGTATAAAATAATACTATAATTTTAAATTTTACTCCATGTTAACATTGATTTTACCATCAATGTTATGATGATTGTAAGGTACTATTGTGGTGTACTATAGAACTATTAAACAGCGTTAGGCAAATGTATAACTTCTTGATAAGCATCGTACGTGTTATTAAATTACCTGAAAGCACAAGAATACGTCGAATAACACTTGTGATAATATATTTACACTTTTACTGTTTACTCTCAAGACGGTAAATAATATAAAAGGTGTTAAGTGGTGATCGGTTTCGATCGGAGTGTCCAATCGAAATCGATCACCACTTAATTTCTTGAATAACTTGAATACTATGCAATAGTATGATAAGTACGTGAACCAACCATTGAAAACCAAAAGAAGGTAACATATTTACAACTCAGCCTAAGAAAATCCATGTAATATTATATTGTCGATGCATTTTGAAATGAAAACCATTATGGAGTTAAGATAGTCACCAAATTATTTTCGCTGATATCATTCTTAAAAAAAGGTCTCCAAACTTAGAAGTCACTCGATGGGTCTTTACGTTTGAAAATTATAAGCAGCCCCAAAATTCCCATTTTTGCGTTCCCTGGAAAACTGCCACACAAAAAAGTTCACTTGAAAAAGTTAATAATGTCGTATAAAATCTTGTGATAAAAATAAACATATTAATTTGCTATTGATAACTAAGAGTTATATCAATCTGACCACTAAAAAAATTGGTCAACAACTACTTAAATATTTATCTATTTAGTAGCGTAGTGGGTATTAGTTAAAGTTATTGTTAGCAAATTATAAACTCATTAAATAGTCAAAATATGATGCACAAATACTTTTAAGGAATAATTAAATAAATGGAAAACATAAATTAAATGCATTTTTAATATTTTGTAATGATTAACAATAGTCAATCAATGTTACTTTTACCAGTACCACTATTTACCATATTACATCTTACTACTTAATCACCATTATTGAACATGTTCTGAATAAAGTATAAAGACACTCTTTCTTTAAAAAAAAATGCTATGCAATTACGTTTTTATATATAATTTGGATATTAAAAAGTAATAATTATTTAAATATTATATTATAATTGTTTCAAACCTAGATTTAAAAAATGAGAAAGTGAATAATGTTGTTAATATTTAATTCATATTAGTTCAAAAATATCCCATTCAAGACATTTAAATCTACTGCAAATGGTGATGAGGTCAAAGGGAATAATTCATAAATTCACTGAATATCTTACTTAAATATTTATGTTACTCTCCAGTTTTAATAGGTGCTTTTGATAACTGAAGAAAGTGACTTGTTTACTTTTATTTCCAATTCCACAACAAAAGCCCCTTTAATTAGAAAATCTAAAAATGGAAGCCAAGTAATATGTAATCGTAGTTATTACGTTTCCTGTAAATATAAATTAGACTTTAAAATTTTTAATCCAAAATATAGATCAATAAAATTACATCAATACACATAAATACATTTACATCAATAAATTAATAAAAATTACTTATGCATGGCATAAAATAAACCAAGCGACTTATAAAATAAAGCTCACCGTATACTTTGCCTAGTCATTCTATAGAATGCATTTTGGTACTACAGGTAAATTATATAATGTGCTGTTGGACTTATTTAGACTTTTGTTTGTCATTAGCAAACTAGTCTTAAATAAATTAACCTAACCTAACCAAATAAAATCTATATCAATATTGTAAAGAAATTAGTATATTTGATAAAATATTTTTGTTGTACACTTTAACTGCTACACATGTGACAATTCTATACAATGCATATGGATTTTAAACAATGATTTTTGTTGGTTTGTTCGTTCCAAATATTTATCTTGTAACTTGCCACTCATGTATTTATCGATTGTAAAAATGGTGTTTACCGTATGAATAAATAAATAAATGCCTAGTAAAAGTGTATCAAATCTTATTGTGATTATTCCATTTTATACTCTGCCACCTCCGACAGTTATGCCTAGTCATACTATGTAATGCCTGCATTATACTTTGGTGGCAAATTATACAGTTCAATCACTTAATAACCTATAATATTGACAGTAGTGATCCGTTGTCATAATTAAATATAACTAAATAAACAGACTTAATCTATTTAAACGTAAATATAACTAACTTCAATAACACACCAAACCCACTTTGATAAATGTTTTTGTACACCATTCGTTTTCATGATTCATTGCAATTTTCTTGGCATCAGTTTTGACTAAGATAAGAAAATGACGTAGGTTTTAAATCAAAATAAAATTCGTTATAATTTTTAGGACGATTCTAGTAACTCAATTTACTAAACGGAACTCTGCTCGTAAAAACATTTATTTCCTATAAAATAACGAGACATTTCTTTAGAAAGGCAGCAGCATTAATTGTTTAGTTAAAATTAGCAGACCTCCCTTGTTACCCGTCTTCAGTTTGGAGATTCTATTTATCTTTGATAGCAAGTCGGAGCGACGGGTTGCAATGATGACATAGCAGAGGTAAAGGTTTTAATTGTATATGCAACATCACCGTGAGAGGCCTTAAAACTAAAAGATGAAATATAGCAAAATTGAATAAACTATTAACTATTAACAGCTTAAAAACAAGTATAAATAAAACTGTTACCCAAAATGTTTAAAATCTGTCATAATAATTAAAATATTAGACTTATGTAGTTATCTTTCAATACAAGTTATAAAAAGGTGCGCCATCGATTCCGATTTATAACTGATTTGGACTGATACAAACCTAACAAATAGTTTGTTTTACAGTAGTTTTTTTGATGACCTAGGACTCTAGGTAAGAGCCCGGGATTGTTTTTCACATTACTTCAGGCTAGACCTAAGGGTTGCGACATTATCACATGGATAAAATCCATTGGTGACTTTGCGGGGTTTGAACCCTGGACCTCAGGGACTGATGTCCCGCGGTCTAACCACTATACCAGTTCGCTCCCTGTTTTACAGTAGTACTTCTATTATAAGCAACTGAAGCTATTTAAAAATGGTACAATAATATATTTTATCACTAGAGCGTAAAGTGATTCTTTTCTACCCGAGCGAGTATTGCGATCGAGGCGAAGCCTAGTTCGGAAAATAAGCGATAATTGAAAATTCCCTTTTTGCCCGGGTTATGAACTATATTTTTCATCATATTGCATCAATAACTGACAAACTAAGCTATAAAACGAAAATAATTTATATAAAAAAATAACCTCTTAAAACACCTTGTAAATGACCACCTCTTAATAACTGGTTCAATTCTTTCGTCTTTCGCCTATACGATTGTGTTAGGCCTACTGGACATTGTACCATGGATATGTCGATAGGTTTACAAGAATTCAACACTAAGAAAAAACGTTTATTAATAAATCAATCGATTAATAATTTGGATATATGCGATTGCTACAATCGAAATTTATAACTGTTTATAACAGCATATCCTATGATAATAAAAGGCTTTTTTACTCCATTGATAGTCAAAATTATACTTTAGACCCTCGATGCATGTATAGAAACGGTTGTACCAAATATAAAAAAAAAAAATTAAAACAACGCATGTATAAAAAACAGTTGAAAAAATTAAAAAAAATAATTAATACAACCACAAAACAAACGCAATAGTTTTTAAACATATTTATCTTCATTAATATTAGCCTACTTCATGTTTTAGTCATTTATTGAAATTATACATACTAATAATCAATGTAACATTGAAAAATAATTGATAATGTGAACAATTCGTATATTAAAAGTTTGTATAGTCATTAACTTAAGCTTTGGTAAAAGAAGTTTGCTTAGTAAACATGAGGATTTAGCAGTGAAAAGGTTTGAAATATGATACACTTCAGACTGTTACCTGGTTGAGGTAGTGAGCTGCGTTTCTTTTATTCAAAAGGCATCAGAACCATCTTTCACACGTTTTTATAAGGCAAGCCTTTCTGACTTTTGAAATTCACGTAACGACATTATTTAAATTACTTTAAATGCCAAATATTTTATATGGTGATTTAAATGAAAAAGTCATATTTTACTTGTCAAATATTTAAGGCTGAATTCTTGTTGGCTTTACCAATGACAATAATAATAATAGTAGGAAAAATACTTGTGAACGTTTGGTTATAAATTTATCGGTAACTGACAACTATAACATCATATACAAGTTGGGCAATTTGTATTTATTTACTAAGAAAAGGAAGTGTTTTATACTTTTAAACTTTAACTGTCACATTTTACTCATATTTTTAGGCATCCTTGTTTTAGTGATCCTAAGATACATTGCTATGATATACTATGTAAAACCTTAGTTACTATCGTCCTTTGCGTAACAGTACAGTTGCAATCCAATCATATTGAAATATGATACGTCATCTAAATATATTATTTCGATGATCATGTTCACTTGTTATTTTTACATTTAACTTATGTTTAAAATGTTTTATAACATGTCAAATCTATGTGTTTGAATCTATTTTTTAAAAACGTCACTAATATATTTTTAGTCAAATGTAATGGTTTTTTTTTTTTTTTTTTTTTTTTTTTGTCCTAGGACGCTAGGCACGAGCCTGGGATTGTTTTTCACATTACTTCAGGCTAGACCTAGGGGTTGCGGCATTATCACTTAGATAAAATCCATTGGTGACTTGGCGGGGATCGAACCCGGGACCTCACGGACCGAAGTCCCGCGCTCTAGCCACTACGCCAGCTCGCTTCCCTCAGTCAAATGTAATGGTAAACAACATGATTATACATGATTAAAGAATTGTAAATTATTTTCGTTACATTACTGTAAAATGACATGTTTTCTTTGCAATTCATCACCGATGAAAATGTATCATTACATTGTTTATTACGGAAAAATAATGTTTACTTTGCGAAAGAAATGTTTACTATCTTTTAGCGAATTTCCCTATAGGGAAGTAGCTATTACCGTAGGTCTCATGGTAAGACCTAAGCCCGGGACCGATTTACTTTTTCATTTTGATGTCCCCAGAGGCCAAAAACACCATTCGTTCAAATTTTTATATATAAATATATATATATATATATATATATATATCTAATATATAAAATTCTCGTGTCACAGTGTTTGTCTGCAAACTCCTCCGGAACGACTTCACCGATCGTTATGAAATTTGGTGTGTAAATTCTGTAGGTATGCGAATCGGACGTAAACTATTTCCCGTTTCGAAATTCTTAAAAGGGCTCCGCCCCAGTGGCTCTGGAGTTTCCCATGTTAACCTTATGAGAAATGGAATTAATGAATCTTAACAGCTGTTTCAATTAATCAAGTTGGTTCTGTTCTATGATGTTCAATAGCATTAAAGTTACAAGGATTACCAACAGGGTGCAGCACTATTATTTCTTTTACATTAATGACAACAGCTAATTTGCAACCAAAAGGTGAGTGAGCGTAGCGAACGAACTTCAACCTGGAGGCGAGTGAGCGTAGCGAACGAGCTAACCTGGAGGCGAGTTAGCGTAGCGAACGAGCTCCAACCTAAAGGCAAGTGAGCGCAGCGAACGAGCCTCGTATAAACAAGTATTGAACTAAACATTTGTAAAAATAAATGTTTAACAAACGTCTTGGGGGGGGGGGGGGTAAAATGTCCCTTGACTTCACTACCAAACCAACTGTAAATAGAACCGTAAAAACTAAATATTCCCTCTATTAGCTTAAGAAGACCTTAAACTTGCATTTTCCGACCACATTGATTCATTTACGACTTATATTTCTAATTTAATTTTTGGCTAAAACCTTCCAAGTAATGGTATAAAGAATACAGTTGCAATATGACGAAACTGTTACAGACCCAACATAACATGGAATTACGACTTTACAGTGTATTTCCCTGGCTATGAATACAGAAGACCAATTAAAACCTGACACCTCTCCTCTTTGATTTATCTTAATATCTTCATTAAATTTAAATGCAGAGGTTTTATTAAGTAAACCCATTATAAAGTAGTTTAAAAAGGTACTGAAAGCTTAGAAAAAAAAATAGCGAGTAAATTAATTGATGGACGTAATATTGTGGATTGAACTCTATGGAATGATTAAAAAATATATCAGTTAACAACATCCACTTATGCAATTCATATTTTTATATCACAAGTTGCTTTATTGTAAATTCATATTTTTGTATAATGTCGTTTCTTACTATTTGTGGTTTATTAAACCAAATTACATTGCGCATTTCATTTACTAGGAAGGAATGTATACAAAAATGTATAAATTACGGTTAAGCGATAAAATAATAACTTCGACTTGGTAAATTGATACAAAAGAATTTATTTGACCAAATCAAACCAGCTAGTCATAGCAGATTTTTATTAAATCAGCACATTAACCACCTTTTTTAAACCACATTCAAAGCCTGGACGTAATCACCACAACATTCTATTAGTTTTGCTTTTATAAATGTAAAACATATCGTAGGTAATGTAGATATGTGATTTTCCGAGATTTGAATTACAAACGAATACTAGTAGGTCTACGTATTGTATTCGTATTACTAGTAGGACGAATACAGTGCGTGGCACTGACTTAAATCTAATGACTGAAGACAACAAACAATAAAAAAATTATTTCAGAAAAAATTAAATATTAAATTAAAATTCAATGGATATTTCTGTTTGTATGTCTCTTTGAAAGTGTGATTAAAATTGCAAAGTAAAATTAAAATTTGGTTTCGCTATCCTAAAGATTATTAAAACTGAAGTACCAAATAAATATATCAGATAGCTATTCAAAAAGGTTATGAATTATTCGCTTTGAGTACCTCATCACTCTTTGCAATGGATTTGAATTGCTTTGATAGGATTTTCTTTTGTAATAGACTATGAATGAAATACTATTCATGTTTATTTTATATCATTATATATCATATCTCGAAATCGTTTGGTTATTTAAACAAAATAAAAATAAAATGCATAGCGGTGAAAGAAATCTGTTACTTGTTTGATTCCTGTAAACATTTATTATTTATTTTATTGTACAGCTGTCCACGTATTTATATGAGTACATATATAATTGCAATTGCTTATAAATTACGTATTGGTCTTGGCCGTTGGAATGGAAATAATAATGTTTATATTTTAATTACATTATACTTTTCAATTCAATCGAGAAAGTATAATTCTGGTTGGATGCCTCCAAATGTGTTTTGCAGCAGCAAGAAAAAACGGTAATAACGTTTTAAATTTAAGTTGCGGTTGTATATAAAAAATACTAATAAATCTTGTAAAATCATTTTAATTTAATTTTTTTTTTATTTTGAGACCAATGAAATTTTCAAAATGTATCTTGGACTTTTTTAAAATTAATTGAAAGGCCTTTGCCTTTTTTGTCATAAGAGAAACGTGCATAATCAACATGGGAATTTAGCAGTGAAAAATGTTTGGAATATTTTATACTCTTGAGCCCAGACTGTTACAGGCCTGAGGTAGTGAGCTGTGTTTCTTTTATTCAAAAGACATCAAAAGCATCTTTCCTACAATTTTATAAGGCAAGCTTGTCTTACTTTAACAAACGAACAGTTTTTAAATCTACATTTTTGAGAGGTTCTTCAGTAGACTAACAGTTTAACTGTGTTCGAAATCAACCAAGTTATTAGGATACAATTAACTCTACAATAAACTATTAACAATTAACTATTTTCCACCTTATTTTTGTTGCTGGCCAAGTTTATGAGTCATGACAGTTCCTATAGCTCACAATAAGTATTTTTATTAGTTTGAATTAGAAAAAAAAGTTGTGTATTCGACAGAAATCAGTAATTTAGCACAATCTGTCAGTGGCTCACATCAACTACGACGATTTCGGTAAAAAAAAACTGACTACAAATTTAACATGAGGATGGAATGTCTAAATGCTATAATTTTAGATGCTGCATACATGTATTAAGTGCTGAAAACAAACATTAAATATTTGTTTACTATAACGATTGTATGATAACTGCTATATTTGTGTAGCAGAGAGAAGTTTCACTAAATGCACCTCAAAATACTTTTTGATAAAAAGAAATAACAGGTAACTGAATTTAAATTTCTCTCCTATTATGAATATAAAATTTCGCTTTTGCTTTATATAACAAACTGAATAAAAAACACTGTTTTTGTGAGATTTAACATGAGTAGTTAGTAGTATTTGCTTTGTAAAACAAATCACATTGCATGAAATGTAGAAAATTGTTGAATAGTTTTTGTTATAATGAAGAACACTTTCTAATTAGCCACTTAACCTTTAGGACAAGTGTTACCCTGATAAAGCCTGTAATGGGATGAAGATAAAATTGTATTTTTTGATTACAAAATGTTAAAAACACGTTTGTACGTAATGGAATAAATAACAAAGTTACAATATGACGAAAGACATTGTTATAGACCCAACATTACATGGAATCACGACTTTAACGTGGATTTCCCTGGCCATGAATACAGAAGACCAATTAAAACCTGACACATATTTTTTTGTCGTGGCTTAAAATTCTTCATGGAATCTAAATACAGTACTGAGATTTTTATCAGAAGGAACACGTCGATATGAGCCAGCCGTATACAGTTTTTATAAGTAAACTATCGAAAACTGTAATTATTAGAAAAATAATGCACAGTTCCAGTCACTTCCAGTTTACTAGCAATCAATTTTACCTTGATCATATTATAAGTAATACGTACAATGTACAATATGCATGGGTCATTTAGTTTTGTGTGGTTTTATGCAAATTACTGTATACATTTTACTTGTAACAAGTAAACACATATTTCTTTCTTGAAAATTTGTTTGTACAACAATAGGTGAAGAAGCAAGAAGTGTTTTTATATTAGTTTTGTTCTTGATAATGATTATAGATTGTTATTATAGTTGAAATATTATAAACAAAAGTATGCTAAAATATTGTTGCATGGCCTTTAAATTGATGTGCTACTTGATAGGGGGTACTTGTTTTTGTGTTGTGTTCTATTTTATAAGTTTTACGTTATCCCTAGCAACCCTTATTTGTTGGTGGGGGGTGAATTCTAAAATACCCCAAAAGGTACTTTACATTATCCTAGTAACGTGTAACGAAGCTCATTTAAATATATACAGCCGTTAAAAAACTAACCAGGGGGGGAGTATTATGGGACACCCGGTATTAATTATACACGTTTAACTCCCTCATAAATAATCACCATGTAAATTTATATTATTAAAATAATTCTTACCACGGCTGAAATATATACTAATAATACTAACGTTAATTAAATACACATGAAAGCAAATATAAGTGGAGATTTATTTCTTGTAGTAATTATTGGTTTCCAGTTATTTCATTTTCTAAAAATATAAAAAGTTAAGTTTCCGCTACAAAATAACAATAGATAAACTCATGCGGACAGTTAAGCCAACTTTGCTGAATTGCGGTTTCACCGGTCAAACTTGTTGGAACGTGTTTTGTTGCAAAATCCTTGATCCATCCGTGAGACCTTTCTTTTTTATACGTTAGTTGGTATAAAATAATACTGTAAATTTAAATTTTACTCGATGTTAACATTGATTTAACCATCAATGTTATGATGATTGTAAGGTATTCACTATTGAACTATTAAACAGCGTTAGGCAAATGTATAACTTCTTGACAAGCATCGTAAGTGTTATTAAATTACCTGAAAGCACAAAAATACGTCAAATAACACTTGTGATAATGTATTTTAACTTATACTGTTTACTCACAAGACGGTAAATAATATAAAAGGTGTTAAGTGGTGATCGCTTTCGATCGGAGTGTCCAATCGAAATCGATCACCACTTAATTTCTTGAATAACTTGAATACTATGCAATGGTATGATGAGTACGTGAAAAAACCATTGAAAACCAAGACATGGTATCCACACATTTACAACTCAGCCTAAGACAATCCATGTAATATTTTATTTTCGATGCATTTTAAAATGAAAGCCATTATGGAGTTAAGATAGTCACCAAATTATTTTCGCTGATATCATTCTTTTAAAAAAGGTCTTCAAAGTTACTCGATGTGTCTTTACGTTTGAAAATTATAAGCCGCCCCAAAATACCCATTTTCGGGTTCCCTGAAAAACTGCAACACAAAAAAAGTTCACTCGAATAAGTGAGTAATGTCGTATAAAATCTTGTGATAAAAAATTAACGTATTAATTTGCTAATGATAACTAAGAGTTATATCAATCTGACCACTAAAAAAATAGGTCAACAACTACTTATTATTTATCTATTTAGTAGCATAGCGGGTATCAGTTATAGTTATTGTTAGCTAATTATAAACTCATTAAATAGTCAAAATACGATACACAAATACTTCTAAGGAATAATTAAATAAATGGAAAACATAAATTAAATGCATTTTAAATATTTTTTTATGATTAACAATAGTCAATCAATGTTACTTTTACCAGAACCACTATTCACAATATTAAATCTTACTACTTAATCACCATTATTGAACATGTTCTGAATAAAGTATAAAGACACTCTTTCTAAAAAAAAATCTATGCAATTACGTTTTTATATATAATTTGGATATTAAAAAGTAATAATTATTTAAATATTATATTATAACTGTTTCAAACCTAGATTTAAAGAATGAGACAATGAATAATGTTGTTAATATTTTATTCATATTAGTTCAAAAATATCCCATTCAAGACATTTATATCTACTGCAAAGGGTGATGAGGTCAAAGGGAATAATTCATAAATTCACTGAATATCTTACTTAAATATTTATGTTACTCTCCAGTTTTAATAGGTGCTTTTGATAACTGAAGAAAATGATTTGTTTACTTTTATTTCCAATTCCATAACAAAAGCCCCTTTAATTGGGAAATCTAAAAATGGAAGTCAAGTAATATGTAATTGTAGTTATTAAGTTTCCTGTAAATATAAATTAGACTTTAAAATTTTTAATCAAAAATATAAATCAATAAAATTACATCAATACACATAAATACATTTACATAAATTAATAAAAATGACTTATGCATAGCATAAAATAAACCAAGCGATTTATCAAATAAAGCTCACCGTATACTTTGCCTAGTCATTCTATAGAATGCATTTTGGTACTACAGGTAAATTATAAAATGTGCTGTTGGACTTATTTAGACTTTTGTTTGTCATTAGCAAACTAGTCTAAAATAAATTAACCTAACCTAACCAAATAAAATCTATATCAATATTGTAAAAAATTAGTTTATTTGATAAAATATTTTTATTGTACACTTTGAGTGCCACACATGTGGCGATTGTATACAATGCATATGGATTTTAAACAATGATTTTTGTTGGTTTGTTCTATCCTAATATTTATCTTGTAGGCTAACTTGCCACTCATCTATTTATCGATTGTAAAAATGGTGTTTACCGTATGAATAAATAAATAAATGCCTAGTAAAAGTGTATAAAATCCTATTGCGATTATTCCATTTTATACTTTGCCACCTCCGACAGTTATGCCTAGTCATACTATGTAATGCCTGCATTATACTTTGGTGGCAAATTATACAGTTCAATCACTTAATCACCTATAATATTGACAACAGTGATCCGTTGTCATAACTAAATATAACTAAATAAACAGACTTAATGTATTTGAATGTAAATATAACTAACTTCAATAACACACCAAACCCACTTTGATAAATGTTTTTGTACACCATTCGTTTTCATGATTCATTGCAATTTTCTTGGCATCAGTTTTGACGCGCGAGACAGGTTCCTCCTAACCAGTTATAAAAATGAAAAGATTCCTCAGTTTTTACACGTAATAACTTTGGTCATTTTAATAGATTTGTATGTCAAATTTTAGTCAGAAGAATTAAACAAATTATCATAGACATTATCAAAATTTAAAAATATATCCTACTAATATTATAAATGAGAAAGTTCGGATGTATGGATGTATGTTTGTGACAAGTAAACGCAAAAATTACTGGTCGGATTGGGTTGAAATTTAGTATGATGATAGCTCACATTCCCAATTAACATATAGACGCATTCTTATCTCAAAAGTCCTTTCGGGCTCCGCCCCAGTGGCTCTGGAGTTTCCCATGTTAACCTTATGTGTAATCATATTTAAAAGGAATAAAAGAATTTTGTCAGCTGTTTCAACTACACATTGAATAGCATTAAAAAGGTTACAAGGCTTACCTACAGGGTGCAGTAATATTATTTTTTACATTTATGACATCATCTATCTATAAAGGCCATAAAGGTTAAATTTTGTTTTTAAAAGGCTTATGTGTAACTATTTTATCAACAGATGTAAAGATCAAAATTTCCGTGTTCTCTTCCCGTTGCAAAGCACGGGTACAGCAGCTAGTAAGCCAATAACTGTGACGAGCTATACTACGCTATACGAATATTTCTTACTCCTTGTTTTCCAGTAAAATTTGTAATTAATTACGACAGAAAATGTACAAGATAACAAAAGTAATATACCAAATTTCAAAAGGTCTAGATTTCTTCAGTATTCGTTTTGGACTATATCAAACAAAGATTAAAATAAAATTCACATTCATCATAAATTTAAATAATTGTTTCAACATTATTAATCAACCTTTAAATCAAAGAATATTTTATGTGCACATATAAAATCCTTTGATTTGGGGTCTGCATGAAGTCTCGCCCCTGAGATTGAATTATTATAAGCACTTGATCAGAATTAAAACATTGTATTAGCATAGCCTACAAAGATAATTCGTCATGTATAAATTAAGTGGGCATAGTATAGTAAACAAACAAAAAATAGCATATGATTATTCGTACGACGTTCTATTCTCTATAGAAAAGAAAGGTTTATTCTCAAACCGTTGTATAATGAACAGCATGTGTCTCTAGTTGTGTTACGAGTTAGAACTGTCTCCAGGTTAGTTTGTTTTATGTCTCGACCTAATCAGATAAACCACAAAACCCTAAACACCGCAGTTCCTACATTTATACTACTTTGTTAGAAGTTCAGGCACATTTATGTGCATTTGAGGTTTAAGCTGAAGTGCTATAAGTTACCTTTACTACGGGTTACATATTCCCTTGTTCAAATGATCACTATTCAAATAGGTTGATGGAAATTGTAAGGTTAGTTCTGTCTGGTACATTTATAGCGAGTATTATTGTTTTAAAACCTTTCTGGTTTTCTAGGATATTGTGTTGTTTACTTGTTGCAACTAGTCATTGAAAGAATTGCAAAACTATCTTATTCAAATAAACGTATAAAAAGTGCTTTTCCCGTTGTAACTGAACAGCAATAACCAAATCCAACTCGAAGACACAAAGATTAAGAAAATATCAGTGCAGTTAGACGTAGCCATTAAAAAGAATAATACTCAAGAGCAATACTTAAAACTGCAAACATCTCATTAAAGTACTTTTTGTTATGTTTGTACAGGGTGTGCCAAAAATAGGCGATCATCTTTTCTCGGCAATTAATTATTATTTATTTGTTGTACCAACTTACTCTATATTCCATATATATATATATATACTTCCTCTATATATACCATTCCTGAACATTGTTGTTGAGTGATGTCCATTAAAACAAAAGTTAAGTTAAATCAGCAGTTTAGATGAGTACCCTTTTTTGGGCCACACTGTATATTTCTGCATCTAAACGTCCAAAGTAAAAAATTACAAGACATGACTAAGGTCAGTCAATTTAAATATGAGTGTAATATATATATTATAAAACATGGACTATTCTCTTTATTTCTATACAATAGTTTAGGAGCGAATTGTAACAATAGAGGGGAGGAACGCGAGCTGGTCTAAGCAGACATTTAGACAGCGTCTGACATGTGTCTGGCACATTTCAAGCACAACAAAAACCTAATATCAATTTCTACATTGAAGCACTGTGCACTCTTTTTGATATTATTGATTCATAAATACTGTATTTGTAATTGTTTATCAGGTGGTAGTTTTTATTTTTATTTTTGAAAAAAAAACGTCTCGTGTGCGTTAGGTTGGGTTTGATCAAAACTATTACATCAATTTAGAAACAAGTAAATAATAAAAAAAATCAATATGGAAATTCAGTTAATATTGGTATTTAAAATCAGGTTAGAAGAAATATATATATATATATATATATATTTAATATGATAATCTTGCAGAAAGTTGCAGTTTAAATTTACATTGTATCACGGGTACCTCAATGTAATTACCATTAATACAAATTTAACTTTTATCTCGATCGTTGACTATATGCATTCTAAGTTCTTTTGCTGTTCATTAGGAGTAGTTTGCAGGACGGAACTAATCATGCTGAAAACTTGCGTGTATGGATTAAAATCAACCAAATGTTCAGTCAAAATGTGCATGAGTTTAGTGTTGCAAGAACCATTAGCTTTGTTTAGCATTCTTCCTTGAACAGCGGTTTTGACGTCCGTAGATATGAATTTGGGCATATGTTGGATGCTCCCCTTCTGACAGTTGAAAGGTGCCAATTGAGTGATAAATTGTGCACCTTATACATGAAAGGCCCTCCACTGTTATGTTCTTCAATTTTAGCTTGAGTGCTGACCATTGCGAGCGCAGAGTTGTACGATCTAACTATGTGTATTCTAATGTTCTCTTTGTAGTTTCTGCTCAAATGATTTGCTCCATTAAGTAGGCTCTAGATATAATAGATTTCTTGGTTAGTGGTAGATTCACTTTTCCTTTATGACAGCAGAATAAAATCCTTCACCTCGTCCTCTTTGTTCTTCTTTAAAATGTAGCGCACCACATTTCTGACATTTTAATGCCATCTCGCCAAGTGAATGCTGCTGAATTCTTGAATTTGTCAGTGTAATTTTGTAAGTACACGTTGCCACTAACTGTTCCAGCTCCTTACGTTTTGCATTGCTTGCCCTATGTTGACTCACCGTGTCCGACTGACAATATTTCTTTGTCGTCGGGTCCTTGACATGTTTCAACGAAAATATAATGTAAAACTTTTCTCCCGTCGTGTCCTATAGGTAACATTTCTTTGCCGGGTTTCTAATTATTTTTAAAAAACATGCAAACTGTTTACATTTCAAAACCAAACAAAACAGCTGGAATTTAATTTTTGTTTAAACTAATGTATTGACATCTGTTTCAGAATATAATAACATTAAAATCAATCACAATGTTATCCTTATGGAAGGAACTTTGAGGGCAGCCCACGCCCTTAAAAAGGCATATTTCGAAAATCTAAAGCCAGTTTGCACATCTAAACACCAAGACGAACATTTTGGTATATAATATGTGGGGTTAAACCTTAAATAAAAAAAAGCCTTATTGTTCACAAAGTTTCATGTCGCGTATTAAATATATAGATCACGGGTACCTCAATGTAATTACCATTAATACAAATTTAACTTTAGTCATAAGAAAACATTTTTTTGCAAAACTAATTTGGCTCAGTATAATGCAAATTGCTACTATTAATGTAATTTGTTTACAAAACAGGCGAACGAAGCCCACATTTCGTTGCGATTATATTATATAAATTAGGGGTGTGTGACTAGTAACAATTTAAGCTGAGTAGGGTAAGTAAAACACGTGAATTTCGAACTTATTTTAAAAATCTCGAAACGAAACACTCACTCAAAAATACTTGTCTCCAAAATTACTTACTTGCACACCTCTTAAAAATTTACAGGAGCTCTAAGCTACGGACCAAATACTTTTGATCGCTTTAAATTTGTATAACATATCATTTACATTCTTAACTAACTGTCTATAAGAACTTAATTCCCATGTGTGGCAAATAACAATACCACAATGAAAAGTATTTCAAAACCCACTTTCTTAATAAGGCCACACCGTATTCTACAGGGAATTTAATTCAACTCATGGAATCCTAGGATAGGAATGTAATCAAACTCGTTTTATGAAAGCTTCAACTTGAGGTTTAACATTATTAGATTCAAAATGTCGACTGTATGAAAAAAACTATTTAATTTGGTATAGATAATGGTTGGAAACCTTTTGTGAATGTTTGCCCAACCTAATAAATGTTTACCATAATATGAATATGCTAACAAAAACAGAACAAGGCATTTGATTGATAAAATAATAATTCATTATTGATTTTAAGAGCGAAACATTTTTACCATTTTTAAAATTTTTACTTATCTTAAAATGATGTTTTTTTTTAATGTTATGAACAATCCAATTACTTTTGAAAAGAAATAAAATAATGTTAAACACATTAATTTTTTCAGTTTGCCCATTTAAATCTTCCTATTTTAATGTTTTAATTCGCAAACATTGTTAAAATAAATCGGTTAACAGAAAACCCCGAAAGATTCATTCTAAATTGTTATATTGAAATACAAATATGACATATATAGAAAATATTTTGCAAAAACTTTGCTTACATTTTTGAGTTAGTTATAACTCTATATGAATACAGCTGTAAATCATCAATCTTCGTAAGAGAGTGTAAATTTCAATTAAACATTATAATTTAGTTTATTGATGTTATGAAATTTGATAACATATTAAAATATGACATCGCCCTGACCAACATTTAAATAAACCAATATTCAAATAAAAATATTCAAACAACATTTAACATAACACTATCTTACAAGATATTACTTTATTAAGATTTTAATAAGTGATGAATTAACAAATTTTTTAAACTTCTTATATCATTTGTCAAAATTAATAGTTTTGATTATCTATAACGATTTCGTCTAATACACCAAAGGTTAATAAAGTAGCTTTGGTATAAGAAAGACTTTGCATTAAGTGTTCAATACAAAGGCAAAGTACTAAGTGCTACTGTATCCATTGAAATCAATGTCAGAATCTGTTATAACTGTTGAAGCTGCTTTGTAGACATGCATTAATTAAGGTTGTGACCAATAGTGCAAAGTTAGGCTGTGGAGTAGGAAGTCCTAACTGTTGTATTGTCATGTCTACAGTTTTAATAGAGTTATAGACAACTAAAAGCCTGATGACAGGAAATACAGTGTGCTGTCATTGGAACATTTTAAAACAAGTATATACTACTGCGAATATTAATATAAGTTCTCTTGAGGTTTGATAAACATTGCATTTATTCTGGAAGTTCCATAATGATGCAATATTATTGATGTAAATTTCTGTCTTTTTAAATGAGTTATTTAATGAACAATTGTTTTAACTCCAGTTGAACACATAGAAACCTTGGCTGAGCCACATATACAAGGAACGCCATTTTGATTCTTGTCATTCGCCTATTGGGTCTGATTGGGGTGTCTAATCGAAATCAATCACAATTTACCATATTTTCTAAGTATTTACCGACTTGTAGACAGTATAAGTGTACATATTTTATTACAAGTGTTATTTGACGTATTTTTGTTCCTTCTCATCTTTTAGATCCTTTCATCTTTAGATCTTTTATTACTATTTTTATCCAGCCTCAAAAATCACATTGCAGATTATTATTTTAAGATTTATTTTAACGAGGGAAACCAATATAAAAGTCCAAAAAAAAACCAGTTTAAAAGTCTTACCTCACCATAGTTTAACCATAATTTTAAGAAAAATTTTCTTATTCATTTTCTTCAATTTGACTTAAGATGTAGGTTGAAAACTTAATGGTTTATTCTTATCATTCGGTTTGATACCGTGTACCAATTGATAAATTTACGCATGTAGTTTAAATGCAGATTTTAATCTACTATTCTATAAAGGGTACTCACTGGGATTTAAGCTCCAGACTTCGACGCGTAAGAGATTTTCTAAATATTTACAGTGCGAGACTGTCTCACTTTTTTATTTGTTACCTCGGTTACAGTTGGTTTCCCAGAAGTCTTCCGTTTTTTTACTAACCCCGTTTCTACGAACAGTTTACTCCTACGTCTGTTGTTATTTTTATGAGGAGTTTGGTGAGTGCACCAATACTGTTCAAAAACAGTTGGACAATGATTATTTTTTAAAGTATAAATTTGGTTTTGTTTATTCTAATGAGTTGCTATAGTTACCTAACAGTTCATTACTGATTTTTGTACATTACACATTCATGTTTTTTTATTCCAATTAAATTTATTTTCATTCACTTTCTTAAATTATTTAATCAAACAAGTTACAAACATAGTTAAAGAAGAATATACTTCTTCAAGGAGCATAAACGGTTAACATCTTGTGAAAGTCATTTGCACAAAAATGACTGACTTTGATTCAACTAACAATTTTGGATCAAAATTACATTTTTAAAGTAAGTGACAACAATGAATCAGAAGTTTTTTTACAGTGTATAAAAATACTTGAACCAAAGGATTCTGTGACCACACCGACTATTAGAGTCAAAGGTGATACCAACCTTAATTTTCTACCTCACCAGGCCATTTTTGTAAGAAGATTAAAAACTGCACCATTTATTTAGGAAACAATCCACAAACAAATTCTCTCACCATGAGTAATACAAAACCAAATAATAGTTTATTTATTATATATATGACAAGTTTAAAATAAATTTTGAATGGAAATCTAACCATGCAAATGGAAATTTGCTTAGTCTGCAGGTTTGCTGCGGCAAGGGTATCTAACTATATAAAAAACCAATACCGTGTTCCAACTTGCTGCTTATACAAACTTGTCGTAGTTGGAAGGTGGCGGTGCGGTGTCGTGGTTACAAACCCCAACACGTTTCCTAGAAGTCTGTTGAGTTGGACGTGCATTTTACACGTCTGCTTGCATTCCTCCCCCGGACTTTCTTTGTTAGACCAATGTTTAGTTGAAACCAATCATTTTTGCGTTCATAGGCTATTATTTTTTTGTACTGAGTATTGTTAAAAATTCCTTATACATTTTCATCCGTCATTCATCGTTAACGGAAAAGCCAATATATAAAGGAAGATTAAATGTCCAATAGCAACTTGTAGAAAGTAGGCCTAACATTATATACAAAAAGTTTATTTTTAGCAAATATCTGAAAAGCATGTTTAAAACGGTTACGGCCAAAAGCTGAATTGATTTTCTTTCATTGCTTGCATTACAAAATTAACATTACAAAGTGAATAACTCGATAAAAAAACTTAGTCTAAAAAGGAGAGACAATTAATCAAGGGTAGCACACTCAAACAACTAAACATGATCAATATTATAGTAACATGACTCAAACTTTGTAATATGATTACAGCTAAGTTTCTGCAGTGAAAAGTAGTACTGTAATCAGAAAAGTCGAGTGATATTTTTGATTAAACTGATTTATGTAGAAAATAAAAAATTTTCAGATATGTTTTTGTTTTGCAGATCTTATTTTATTTCGAGAATTTCCTCCTTTAGATTGGTATCTAGGAGGTTACATTCTAAATATTGATTTTAAATTACGTAAGTATTTATTAGCGTCGCAAGTAGCAAATTCTTTAATACCAGGCTTAAATTATGTCAAAATAGCTATGCCTAATAAAAAATATATAACTTTTCACTTCTAGATTTATTGTTTGAGTATATCAGGAATGGATTTAAATGTCAATCATGTAAAGAACGTAAACCAGATACATCAGACATTTTCTGTTGAAGAAATTTGAAATAAGAGTTTCGTGGCGTATGCTAGATTTTGTAAAGACTTATAAACATAATAATTGAGGAACTAAACTTTATTGTTATATCTCATTGTTTCTTACCTTCGTGTTACAGATGTGTATTCTTTTGTACAAGCCTACACAGTGATGTTGCGTCTCGATTGAGTGAACTCTTCTTCTGTGCCTTCCAAGAGGCCTGAAACAAGAAAAAAACACATTTTAATTAACAAAATTATATTATCTCTACATTTAACAAAAGCAGTTGCTTTACACCTTTCCTCCACCCGGCCCTTTGTTTGCCTCACCAAGGTAATTTTTTCCAATGTTTATCAAGCATCACGGAAATACCTACCTTAGTCAGACATATCTTCTAGCTTAAATGATAGTTTGATGATTAGCATAGTGTTATAAAATTCCTATAGTTTCGAAAACTGAATCCTTTTCCAAAGAAGGGAGTTTCCCTTGTGCTTTATGCACTGTCAGGATAAACTTCTTGACAAAACTAACTTACAGCTTTTTTACTCATAATGGAACTACCAAATTAATTTATAACTAACGTGGTTACTAGTAATGTAAACATTTTGGAGTTTGAACCGTGGAACGAAAAATTACGTTTCTTTAAATAAGGTAATTAAAAAAAATCGGAGCGTAGCTTTTAAAACAAAACAAGTAGTTGTTAATTGCAACCCAGTCTAGATATATACCTTTCACGTGACCGTTAATTATTTTGTTCTAAAAAATACATAATCTGTGTAGCTCTAAAAGTACATTAAACGTTGTTTATGGTTTACAATAAAATATGTAATGGAATTCTACACAGAAGAGAGAAAAACAAACAACAAAGCAATCGCAACAAATCATATTATAGAAGATCATTTACAAGTTATAACGACTTTTATATACGGGTCACTTACTTTTATATACTCGACACTTTAAACATTATATTTTCCAACCCGTTCCTCGGTAGCCAGTAACAAAACTATATTTTACAACGCGAGGCAGCTTTCACCTCACAAATCAGAAATATGATTCATATACGCTCCTTTGAAAATTGTTGGCGGAAAATACATAAGATCAGGTTCCATAAAAAAACTTCCCGCGAAAACCAAATTCTATTTTTCCCTGTGGTTGCAAACATATTTTTATTTTAACAGTTTTATATCTTTTACTTCCCCCAATCCTAGTAGATAAGAAAATTGTCGTCTTCGTATAATATTTCGAGTTTGGCTTTTTGTAGAACTCGGGATTGGGTTAAAAAATTTGTTTTTAGTAAAAATATCCATTTTGGTTTCTTTTAAACCCAAAAAGTTTAATCTATGGTCTCCAAGAGTTTTTTTTTTCATTCCTTGGAAAGTTTGATTTTTACTGTATAACCGCATAAATTAACGGAACGATTCGGCTTTCACTAAAATGGTCGAACGATTTATATAAAAATTACTACGCTATGGTTTTTGATTATAAATAAAACGATACAATCTCCAAGGCTGTAATTATTACGGTTCCAAAGTAACCGCAACATTTGTGAGTTTACCTACAAAATACAAAATACACAGTTACTCCAATTGTTTGCTCATGAGTTTATGAATATATGATTAAGATTGCTGATACCGTTCATGCATATTAAGTTCAAAGAATTTATTTTTAACATTAAACTAAGGATGATTATACTTCATGTTTTAAAATTCAATACATCTCATAAACAAGTATTAGCAATTGACAAAGCCCAACACTTTTAGTAGACGATGTACTGAAAATTCCTTTATAAGGTTCGGTTGTTCTAGTAACACCGCTTATTCTATTCTGGTAGTTATAGCAAATTTATTGCAGAAACATTATGGATAAAGTTATACGATATTTTATGAATATTATGTTTTAACTAATTACAGAAGATCTGACAGTAATAATGTTTATGGGTTGTGCACTAATACTTAAAGTAAAACAACTATTGAATGTTTGGTATAGTGTTATGCCGAGAGATAGTTCTGCCCGAGGTTCTACGATTGACTAGCGATTGAGATAATTGAGCAAATAAGACCAAGAGGATCCTTTGATGATCTAGATTGGTATTGGCTTGGTAATCGTCTACCTTTGTAATTGGTCTGGATTTTAAAGCGTTTTACTTTCATTGAGCCTGCTTTTAAACTAATTGATCTCTATGGTGTTGTATTTTTACTATTTAAATGAAATTTATGGTTTTTAACGCATTATTTTTAAACTATTTATGCTGAGTGAAACGTTTACTCAGAAGTTTTGATGGTTCTTAACTACTAATTTTCAAAATATTTCATTATATTAGGATTTTGGGACAATGCTTTGTGATTTATTAATGAAAAAAATACACGAAATTTATGGATTCAAAAACTAATGTTATAAGACTACAAACATTTTGAACCAGTTGGTAGCCATGTATAAAACATAGATATTAAATAAAACAATAACAATACATAAACCAACGAAACAATAGTAACAGATAGGTTTCGTTTCATAAGCTTAAATGAGATCCATCAAACTGTCCCTAAATTTAGGACAGCCAAACGACGGCGTTTAAGCAAGCTTTAAAAATGAAATCTTTCTCAATCCTTGAGGTCAACTTTAAAATCCTTGGCGATAAATTACTATTCGAAACTACTTATATTACGGGTTACTTACTTTAATATAATTAACACTTCAAACATGATATTAGAGTCAAGACATTAGTATTAGAAACAAGGAACTACAACAACAATTGCCTTCTTCACAAACTAAAAAAATTAAAACTTACACAGCAATACTAAAGAGGTATTTCAGTGAAATTTAAAGAAACACAATTGAAACTGTGATCCAACGCAAATACAAGAACGCAGACTTCATGGATATCATTGTAAAACAATAACGCAGCTTCAATAGTGAATTTTTCGGTTTATTCCCGAGCAATAAAATATCGTAACATGCCACTAAAACAATTAGCTAGTGAGTGACACGAGAAATTGAATGTTTATCATTTGTATATCAAATCGAAACATATTTGTTTTGATATCACCACAAACGTCGTAGACAATACAATCAAGCACAAATGAAACCAAACAATTTCGCTAGGATGACGGTATACACGAAAAATACACAGCAATGTTGAATATTATTTTCTTTGTATTGTATTTAACTATGTTTATAAAATAGGGTATTCATATTGTCGTACCGTATAACAAATCACTATATATAATATTTCTTTGAATTCATCCGATTCAATAAATATTATTAACTTTACGTAACGTATAAAGCAATTCAACATAAATTATATTTGAACAAGGGCTTTCATCGAACATTGGAAGTATTGGAAGGAATATATAAAATATTGGAGACAGCACTATTGATCCTGAATTTATTGCTACAGGCGGCTTTGATTTCATTAGTTCCCGGACCGAACTCTTTGTTGGTTTCGTCTAACAAAACCTTGACTTTAGATATTGAAATTAAATTTTCAAAGAATACCTTTTAATAAAGGTTGGCAAGCTGGCGTAAAACCCTTTTGTCTACATAAAGATATTGGGTACCATTCAAAGTGTAGACATTGTCTACTCTCTTATGACAACTAACCTACAAACTATTCACTAGTAGTTTTATTGTAAAAAAAACATAAGATTCCTTTTGTAATAAAATGTTGTCTATGGTAAATTAGTTTGATTGAATCTCTCTATTGACCAACGGAAACACAAAAGTGTTTAGTTATTTTATATACGTGTACAAGAATATTCTTAATATTTCAATTTATAATGCCTATAATTTATAATTATAAATAAAAACATTTAAATGTATTCCAAGATAAAATTATACTCTACATTTTATCAAACAACTGGTAATTTGCAAGTAGTTAGGAAGTAACAAATCAATCCAAGCAGAGTTAACTAACTTTACCTGTCAAGCTACTTCTTATCTTGGTTAGGAATAATGTTAACATCGGTAAATCCTGTGTCACTTGATTATGGATCAATCAAGGTCATTCGTATCTGTTTCGACATTGTGACACAATATGTTTAACAATTAACGTGAGTTTTTATGAGGAAAAGTATTTGAGTTGATACTCTAAAAATTATAAGAGTTCCAAAAATGGTTAAAATTGGAAGCTGCTTGTAATTGTGATGCCTGTAAAATGACATGCTCTTCGATAGTTTCGAAATTTTTCTTTTGATTATTTTTTTAAAATTGGAAGGTTTTTGTGATATAATTGTAATATAGTATATCAAATGACAGCTTAGGTCATAAGATTATCATAATTTAGTTTCCACCAAAATATTTGTTTTAACACAAGTTTCAAAATTATGTTAATATGACATGTTTGTATATCACAATTATTGTGAGAAGACACTTAACGAGATTTAACCTGTATAGGCTACATCCGGTAGCACCGAAAAACTCAAACCATGTCAGTAATTTCTTCCACATTTTACTTTTTCTTTAAATGAATAATAACAACGACTTTTCATTAAATATAACATTTTCCTAAAATATGCGTGTTATACAGCGTAAACAATATATTTTCAGTTATTTTCATAAAAACAAACATTAGAATCAAGAAAAAGGTTTACCTATGAATTCCCTATAAAAAAAAAACACTAACGATATCAAAACACGTTACGGTTACGGTACGTATAAATAATATCTCTAAATCCACTTGTCTAAAAATCTTTCTCAGATTTGTCAGTTAATTAAGTTTGTAAACTGAGAGTGACGTTGCTTACCTTCTCACATTGTTTGATATCAGGTTAATTAAATTTATATTTAACCCTAAGCACTCCTACGACTCACATTTAACATTTAGAATAAATAAAGGCAAGTTTATTACCTTCAATACTATAGCTGCAGTTCTTCGAAATGTGTATTTTTATATCTCAGGCGTCTAGTTTATCGCATAAGGTTTGTAATTTTGAGAAAATGTAGGCATTGTTTTAACGTAATAACTGAAGAAATATGCATGCATATGACGGGGGGTTATATTTAGAAAAATACGAAAAATTAAACTTGAACTAAAACCTTCTATCAAAATTCATAAAAGAGACAGAAAGAATGATCATCACTCATGAGATAGAATGAGTGAAGTTTAAGGTAAAAAACCGACATATTATTGCAGGGATGGTTAGAATTCTTGCATTGAAGTATTTTTCTCTATTTATTGCACTTTATTTCTTGTTTATACAATATATGAATCTCAATCGTTTGAGTTTCACCGGTGTGAATATATAAACAATTTTTAAACCTTACATATAAATGAATATTTTGGAGGTCATCCAAAAACAAGGTTAGGACCAGTATTTACATTGTACCAGTTTATACTTATATTTAGATAACTCCTGTTTGCTACCGAGATAGGAATATTGTTAAGACTAGTGCTTTTAAGTCTTTTCCACTTTATTTTTGGACAGTAAATAACGTTCTGAAGATGTAAATAGCTGGTTCAACATTTAATGATCGTATAATTTTGATAAATTCATTACCTTAAACTATAATATTATACCAAGCTATTAAAGGAGCGTCTCTGTTGTAGCAGTGAACGTACTTTTAGCCAACGTTAAAACTAAAATTATTTTGTTGAATAGAAAACTTCTTTGTTTTAAATTTTGTTTGTGAATAAGGAACTTTCTCAATATAATGCGACACTTGTTTTATAATTGACAAATACGTTATGAATAAACAATACTTGGTTGGCAACATATGTTTGACATCACACAAGTAACTAAAACTATCGGAAAAGAAAACGAGGAAAGTCTTTGTGAAAAATGGGTACATCAGCTGATTGTATCGCTTCTTAGGCTTTATCGCTTTATTTGTCAAACACTTAACTACTTACAAGTATTTGTGTTTAGAAGACGAAAAATAACGTATAAATCAGTTAGTTTACGTAGCAGCATATTTGATTTCAAAATAAATTAGTTACTCTTTTAGCAGTATCAAAAATAACAATAACCCCATTGCAACTTGTAGACCAATATGGTTAGGTGAAAAACTTAATTTAATATAATCACCAGCTATAATAATGTACAATATCCATCACCTATAAAAATGTACGATGTACACCAGCTATAAGGAAAGTACAATGTCTGTTAAAGTCTTTCCAGTACTAGGTCAAAACATACAACAAGGTTTGTTGTTGTTGATAGTGATTGTTAAGTCTTGGTACCAACAGCTACGGCTATTGTATAGAGACTTTAACTACTGCAAGTTCAGCAATTAGTTGGCCACCAGGAAGATGCAGAAACTTGTAAATTGGTAAAGCAGTATTAAAAAAATTATAATTTAACATCTTTGATATTTTATTGCAAATCTCCAGGTATGAAAAGAGCAAGAGGTAGGAAGACCAGCAAAGGAAATAAACGTGGTAAAAGATTTAGCGCAGTTTGATATTTGATTAGCGACCTGGTACTAAAATTTTACATTTAGAATAAATAAATACAAGATTATTACCTGAAATACCATAGCTGCGATTCATCGAAATGAGTATTTTTATCTCAGGCTCCTAGTTTATCCCATAGGGTTTGTACGTTACATAAGGACTCTTATCTGTTTTGTATCATATAACTGACTATTAGTTTGATATTTAAAATTAGAAATCTCGAGATACCAACTTGCATCAGAGCCCGTTGTGGTTAAATATGATTATTCAATGCAAATTGTATGTATGAATGAATGAAAATGATTTATTTAAATCTGTTTAAATAAATCATTTTCATTCATTCATACATATTTAGGAGGGTTATATACAAAATTATATTTAGGCAAGGGTTTTTAGCAAACATTATTGAAATTTTTGAAGGGTTAAAATATTGGAGAGAGCCCTATTGCTCGTGAATTTATTGCTACAGAAAGCTTTAATTTCATTATTCATCTGGCCTAAACTCGTTTTAGATTTACTAAAAAAAACATTAACCATTAATAATTAAAATTAATTTTTTCAAGATGATATTTTAGACTGTTATTAAATCAACGATGATGCCTCTAATCTTCAACAATACCATATGATATGGTGGTTGAGTGTTAACAATAAAATTATTATGTAGCACTGTTAATGCATATTATTCATGTTTTAGATAGAATCCTTATTCAGTGCTTTAATATTTATTCATAGAACACAACGAAGTAACGATTGGCAGTTATGAACAAGACTAAACATAAAGAAAAAGTCCATAATTTAATTTTTACAAGTCATGACTGCCCTGAACTGATACACATAAAAAATTGATAGGACTATATTTTTGCCAGACAAAGCAAAATAATTGACATGACGATCTATTTAATTAAATGCAATGCAAATTACTTCGACGTTTGTATGAATTCTCTGACAGTATAGCTGTATGCATATTACATTACTTGTTGTATTTTATAGCGATTCAAAGAGGAAATTTCTATATTTTTTTATTCGGTGCACCTTTCACAAAACAACTTCAGCTTTTAAAGAAAAATGTTTTACATAAAGAAAATACAATTCGAAATGGGTGTTTTTAGCCAATATGTGGCTTTCAAGTTGAAAACAGGCAAGCATTCGGTTTATATGTCGATGGGATCGGGAATAATTTCTGTCTCTAGAGGACTATTGAAAATAACAATGCAAACTAAGTTAAAAAGAAATATTATAACTTCAAATAAATATTTTTTTATACGTCGTTGGGTCATTAAATAAAATGACATAAATTGAATAAGTTTTTACTTGAACTAGGTACTTTTGTATTTTGTTTTGTAATTTTTTACTAAAAATAAATCTCTGGTAATATATAGTTTTCTTAGTTCCTGCCAAATGCCATTGTAGTTGCTATTCCCTCAAGTTTTGGTGAATATTCTCTAAGGACAACTTTCTGCTGAATAGACGCTAACAAGCTGTATTATTTATCATGTTGGTAGGAAACTACAATGTATCCTCAACAATACTTCTTTTTATGTCAAAAATATTGTGGCAGACATTGCAAAAAAAAAAAAAACACATTTGTGTAATGAAATGTTATGGCCCTTATTATCTTATTCATTTTATGTTGTATCTTATAAATGGTTATTTATTGTACAATTTGGTTTGAATTGGACAGGTAGGGCGGTTGGAAAAGGGATACAGAGAAACACTCACAGCTATTAAATGTATGGATTTTATTTTCTGCAAAATAATACATGGGCCATTTTAATAAAGATAACAAAAAATACAATTTTCGGCAGTCACCCCAAAATCTTAGTGTGCAATAAAAAGCAAAGTCAAGAAAGTTTAGTTTCAAGAAAGCAAATCTGTAATAACTGTTCGAAGAAGGCTTCGTTTAGAATATGGCCGTAATTCTCCGTGTAACAATTCTATAAGGTTTTGTTCAAATGGTGGTACAGGTAGTTCGAAAGACTGGGAAGTGTCCAACATATAGTCTAAACTAAAAAATCCTTACTTTAAAAGAAATGTAACTCAAAATAAAAGTTTATATGATTTTTAGAGTATTTTTATAACTACTTTTCATAAATGCTGAAACACTTAAAATTGTTTGTTGCATTTACTGTAATAAACTATTTTAAATTTGCTACTTAATGAAACAATTCCAATGTTTCTAAGCTTTTTTTATTTATTTATTTTATCTTATAATGAGCACAATAATTTATGACCACCCTATATTATTAAAGTATATAAATTATCAACAGCACTTTATCAGATTCAGGCAGGCGAAAAACATTTTATTTAATGGGATACTTAAACCAATAGAAGTTCAAAGTTGACAATTATATTTAAAAATTGGATTTAAATACAGAAATTATGTAACTCTCTTCGGAAGAATAATCACTTGATTATTATATTTAATTATTTATTAAATTTAATGACTAACAATAAGTGTACAGGTTGTACGTGATCTATTACATTTTAGCTACACTTTAAAAGTAAATATATATGTTTGTAGAAACAGTATTAACCATTTAAATACTAAAACTAAAAATCATCTTATGCACATCACACTCTCATGTAAAACTCTTCGTTGGTTTTTCACCCTTTGTTTGAAACGTATAAAAAACACCAACGCCATAATGTTTTTGATCCTAAATATTAAACTCATGTTAATCAGATCCGTGTAACTCTTTTAACTGAAGTTTATCAGCTGAAATTATTTTTAAGTTTTATAAATTCATTAACCACAATAATGCACTATTCCCCGCAACATAAGCTGTAACAACGCTAATATGTTGCCGCTGTACAGTATAACACTGACATAAACATCGTATAGTTCCCGATAATATACTATCTCGTATTTTACAGGCCTGTACGAGCATCGGATATATCAGGTTTGACATTATCAGATATTATCAGCAACAAACAATGAAATGTCAACTGCCTAGAGGATCACAGTTGAATTTATCATGACATCATCATAATCATTTCTGATTGGTATTATGTGACAACTGAAATAATTAAATTTCCTTTTTATCTGATTTTGATACATTTTTCCTTAGTCAATAACTTACAATTATCTTATTCCAGTTCACATGTTACTAGAAACATGACATTATCAACCTTTTTTCACTTCTAAAACGTCTGGATCGAACGACGTTGAAATAACTCTGGCCAACATAGGTAATGTTTACAATTGAAGCTCTCTTATAAAAATAACCCTATATATACATTAATTTTATAAAATTTTTGACAGCACATACAATTGAAATGCAGGCATCATATAAAAGGAAAACAAAACATGTAACATTAAATCAAATATTCTATAAGCTAAAATATCATATTTTGGTCTGTCACATGCTTAGTTTGAAAAAAGTTCGAAACTAGTTAATTTTTATAAGGTATTTTGAATATAAAAACTCTTTTACTTAGGTAAAGTTTAAATAATTTATGTTCTTATTAATTTTTTAGTATCCATGTCATGTTCGAAAAAAGTTTGCCATTAATACACATAGAGAATAGTCAACTTACTAAGAATCAGGAGATTAGTAATTGGTAAGTATTAAGGATGTAACAAATCAATCCAAACAGATTTAACTAGTTTAAACTGGCTCGTCTCTTTTTATCTTGGTTAGATACTGTATTACATTACAGGGATATAATTGTAATAAACGACTGAGGCTATCACTTCATTATTGAATGCTCATTTGTTTTAGAGAATTATTCAGTAATATTTAACACCTTATAAATTTTACAAATGTAATAATTCATGTATCGATAAGAATTCCGTATAATGGCAGCTTCAGAATAGTTTCCTAAAAACTATTTGTATGTTCATTTAATTCACTAGCATAGTAAATTTTTTAACTCATTTCCTAACACAATAATTTAGTCATAGCTTAATTTTTTAAATAAAAGCATACAAACCACGCAATTATGTATAGTTATCGTTTTTATTCTGTGTAGATATAGAATCTAATAATTCTGGTCTATTTTTATTCGTTGTAGTCACATTTTTAAACATTTTTATTTGGCCAGCTTTAACAAAATGTACTTAGTTGTCAAGATCAATTTAGTTAGGTAAATTATAAAAAATTAATAAAGTGTACAGCAATGTTGATGTATTAAACAGCTGTATGATACAAGTTAGATTTCTCAGTTCTTTGTATGGGTTGAAAACTAGCACAAGTTTGTTTGTTTTCGTGTTGCTACTCAAGGTTCTATTGTTATACGGAACTGACCAAGCTCTTTGGGCTGTTTGAATAGCCGTTTCTGGAGTACTAAATCTAGTGTAATTTATTCTTTCAAAAGTCAGAGAACATCATGATTAGTTGGGAGTTTCCTCTAATTATAGTTTTTTTTCCGAACGTATGAGTGGTTTTCAATAGTAGGCTATATGTTAAATTGTAAATCTTAGTTCTGGCACATAAGCACATTAAGGCTAAACATCAGAATCAAAGTACTAAACATAAATCTAAGAGGGGTAAGTTTTTTTTGTGACTATTTAAATCACATCATAATTATCTAATAGTTGAATATTAATCTTCCCCATTATGGTACCAGTTGTAACATTCGTCACACAAATCTTCCTACAATTTAAACACTTGAATATCAAAGCGATAAAGCTGTTATCCTTACAAAAACGATTGAACATGTAGCTAGAACATGTTATGCTCCACTTATGGACGAACATATGACAATGTGCGGGATCCAGACTATTCTTTGCTTAAAATTAGCTGTTTCAAAATAAAATTAATTATTTTATTAAATTATTTTAAAAATACAAACCCATCTCTTTTAGCTACCTCACTCCTACACTTTATTTAAATACTAAATACACAAATCAAACTCAAATCATCCCTTAAATAACCTCTTGTAAAGAAAACTAAATTTTTGATTTCAGGACAGATTAAGTTCGATATGTTGGATGTTTGAAGTAATGCTTACTGTACAAATGTACTGGTGTAAACCACATTTAAAATATCCATTCGTTGTCCTGACGATGGAGCAGTTCATAACAGAAATGTTGGGATTCTCTAATGGCCTATATCTACACAAAATATTCCAAAAAACTAACATTCAATTTGAAATTGAATGAAGAATAAAATAAAACGTACAATAATTTTGGCTGGAAAATCATCAAATCCTTGACAATCATTATTTGATGGGTTTCTTCACTAACTTTGGACAAAAAAATCATGTTTTTTTGCGACAGAAATTCCACTGCTATAAAATATTAATCTGAATGGTAATATAAACAGACATAAATAATTAGGGTCCATTATGTATAAAATGGGTCATACAATTAGGGATATTATGCTACAGCCTTTAGTACCAAATTGTATTTTACTGGCTTATCTAACACAGCGTCTGTCAGCTTTGGCATTCGTCGAACATTATCTGCCTCACACAATGAAATGTCTATGACACATGGACTATCATAGCAACTAGAACACACGGTTTAGTATTATCATGGCATATTTGCCGATGTTGTTTCTATTATGCAGAAGTGATTTTGAGTGAAAAATACCAGCTTAGCGATGGTAATAAAATATGCAGAGGTATATTAAAATCGTTTCTGATGATCAAGTAAAATTTATTAATATTAATAATTTAAATTAAAAAATACATAAATGATAATAATCATGACACAATTGTTACGTTTTACCAATATGTAACATGTATAAGGGAATGGTTATACATGTTAATATGATAAATGGTAGGCCACCTTGAACAGCATATTTAAAACTGTGATGCGATTTTCCTTCTTTACTAGACACTGAATCTCTATAAAAAGTAAAAAAGTAATGTCAGTTATTGTACTAAAGAACATAATTAAACCCAATTTATCGATACTAGTTTTATTTTCTTGACTTTCATAAATAAGCTTAAAAACATAAAAATGGTATTGAACTTTTAATTTTCGCAATGTTTTTTTTTGCACCGTGCGAATGTAGATTTGTGTAACTAATATTAATTAAAAGCCATACTTCATAAAAGTAGACACAACATCCATCCAAAATACAAAATGTAAATGTCAGTATAAGGAAGAACACAAAAGCAATATAAGCTACGTAAACTCTATGGGAAATATAAATAATTCCTCTTATAAAAGCACTCCTCTAAATCTCTTTCTCAGTTTTGTCAGTTAATTAAGTTTGCAAACTGGCAGTGACGTTGCTTACCTTCTCACATTGTTTGATATCAGGTTAATTAAATTTATTTTCAATCCTAAGCTCTCGTACAACTCATATTTGTCGTTCAAAATAAATAAATAAATACATTATCATCCAGTATGACTATAAATCTTACTGAAAAATTATTCATTAGTTATTCATGTATATTTCTATAGATTATATTGGGTAAAAAATATCCGTTTTAATGTAAATATTATCGCATAAATCAACCATTAGACACAGGCTGTTAATGTAACTTTGAAAAGCTATGTGAAAAAATGAAATTAAAAATGCTGCTCGTAAAACCCATTAGACGCTCCGAGGAAGGGGAAAAAAGGAAAATATCCTCGATTGGCGAGGTGGAGGCAATAAGTGTTTAAGGCCAAATTGTGTTTAAGTCCTGGGAATAAGAATACAATATAATAGTATAGGTAGGTAAACAATAACTCAACAAAAGTTGCTACAAATGATTTAATGAACTACCACCAACGCTTTTACTGGAATAGTTATATATGAATTAGTGCTCAAAGTGGAACGTTACTGCACTCGAGACGAAAGTTTGTAGAGTGGAGCAAAGATATTTTACGCTCGTGTTATACACTATATTTTTACGTAAACGGAATTGTCTCACGAATTAATCAAAAAGAAGGTTTAGGTTTGTTATGTTTGTAGCACGCAACAACGGGTTTATAGGTTAGGTTATGTCGTCTCAATAATTAAATTAAATGACAATGACAAATAAACACTGAACCGGCTGATGGATTTAGCAGTGGTGGCAACTTATTTTCAAGTATACGCGTATTACGTGCCTTATACAAGCACGCTATTTTGTGTTGTTTAGTTTAAATACTGGAGTTCGGGAAAGTAAAATTTATTTTATTACAATGCTGCAAATTAGGATAAACCCAGTTACATTGTAGCATTAATATTTCTAGCATTAATAGTTCAGAAAATTCTTGATAAGCATGATAAAAAATAAATATGGTAAAAGTTCTTCTTGCTGAAGGAATTATAACAAATAGTGTCATCACTCACAACAATACAATAGATGACAATAATGATTAAATATCAATAAATAACGTACAAATAAATATCTATGAAAATATTATTGGCAACTATTTAAATATCTATAAAAAAATAACGAATTAAATAAATACAATAAACAACAAAGTCTGGACAGACTAATTAATTGAATAACGAAAATGAGTACGAAAAAGGGAATTGAGTGCAGGAGAGTAAGTAAAATGCAGGAATCGGATACTTTGCGGTCTATAATCAGGTAAAGAAAGTCTGATTTGTCAGGTGACTGTAGGAAAAAGTTATTTGTTACTCATTTACCCTCAAACAATAAACCAAAAACCAAAAACTTTCAGCAATTTTTAAATTAAATTGTTCGGGTAGCGAAATGTGAAGCATTAACTTCCAACCTAGCTTCAAGGTAAACCTAAATGTTATTGCAGAGATGGTTGGAATTCCTGCTTTGAAGTATTGTTATTATATTTATTGCAATTCGTTCCTTCTGCGTGGAGAATTTAATGCTCCAATAATGTTATTCGTCAGTTTATGTTAATATATGGTCATTATGAGTTTGTATGCATATAAAAGTAGTAGTACGTACATAAAATATGGGATGGGGAGCCAGCTGGCGTAGTGGTTAAGAGCGCGGGACTTAAGTCCGTGAGGTCTCGGGTTCGATCCCCACCAAGTCACCAATGGATTTTATCTAAGTGACAATGCCCCAACTTACTTAAGGTCTAGCCTGAAGTAATGTGAAAAACAATCCCAGGCTCTTGCCTCGCGTCCTAGGGGAAAAAATATATATAATATGGGATATGTATATATAATACATTACTAATGAGGTGCTGGACATGGCTTGTGTTGTCTTAGTATTTAAATAAATTCTATACATTGAAATACATTCCCCAAGTAACCTGACGTGTGACTTGTGGAAAATAAATATAATTACTCTACCACAAAAGTGCTTAAACAACCCTTCATATAATAACCTGAACTTTTTTTATGTGTTATTAGTTTGTATTAGGCGATAGATAAGTACTACATGTAATAATAACAATGTTTTGAGCTATAAAAGGCTTTACTAAAAACTATCGGAAAAGAAAGCGAGAGACGTTTTTGTGAAAAATGGATACATCAGCTGATTGTTTTGCTTATACGGCTTCATCGCTATATTTATCACCTCTTTAGGAGTATTTGTTTGGAAATAACAAAGTACGAAGTCAGCTGCTTAGAGATATCATGAGATGTAATAATACTAATGTAGTCTACAAACAGTTGTTATGGTAGTAAAAGAAATATTTTTCATTACAAAGATCACTATGGTTAAAGGTAAAACTAATTTTGATATTTCTCATTCTCTTAATACTAATGATTTTTGTTAAAGTTGTAAAACAAAAGAAAAATACATTTATCGGGTTTTTATTAAGCTATCTATTTTAATTACCTACTTGATTTCAATAGGTTAAGAAACACTTGGAAAATGTTTTCCTTACCAAGTTAGTTTAAACCAGACAATTGCTATTGTTGTTGGTAGCAATTGCTTAGTCTTACGACCAATAGCTACGGGTATTGTATGGGGGCTGCAAGTTTAGTAATTAAGCACTGCTCTGAGAAGATGGAGAAACTTGTTAATTGGTACGACAGAATTGTTCACATTCGGTATTATTTTACAATTTTCAGTTATGAGTCAAAGATGTATAAGGATGAAAAAACAAACCGAAGGGCAGGAGATTTCATGGTGTAGTAGCCTCTGGATGACTAATTGAAGCAAATTGTTTTGGATACTGGCTTCGTCAAGTGATCCTTGTTTTAGTAGTACAATACTATATATATATTGGACTACTTTAAGATACCATATCAGGTTACAAAAACATCTGGTAATCTATCCAATTTGGCTAGATCCGGCGACATTGAGAACACACATAACTCTTGACACATCAGTTTGTTTACAGTTTTAAGACCTGATTTTCATATTTTTGTAATTTTTTTCATGTTTATGCTATGTGTCATTTGTGTTTTGCACCTGATGATGTTCTCTTAAAGTAGTCCGAAACTATACTAGTGTATTAGTAAAAATATGGATCACTTGACAAAGCCAGGTACCCTAAACAATTTTGTAGGAGATTTGTTGCTTCAAAAGGTTGCGATTTGATTACCTAGTCCAAGCTCTTGGTCCAGTTTTCAGTTTTCATTTTATATATTTTGTTTTGGTATGAACTATTTAGTAAAAACTAGAAAATCAGAGAAACAAAAAATACCTTTCAATTATCCTATGGTAACTATAAATTCACTTAGAATTTGTAAATTTATGCTTAAGCACTAACTACAAACTACCAAATTGGAAAAAACAGTATGGAAACTTTTCAACATTTTCAAACTGCGTTTAAAAACTTCTATTGTGGTTGTTCAAGGAGTTATCTTAGTTTTTCATGCTTTTAATTACTTTAGAAATGACGCTTATACATTTCCGTTCAGTATTTTACAAGTATTGTTAATTGTTGAGTCTAAACTGTGTTAGGATTATAAAATTAACTTAAACGCTATAATATTATTAAATATATTAAAAACTAACTATTGTATTGTTCATATTATACTACTAACTAACTGTCTGTAATATTAACTGCTGACATGACCAGTTTAACTGATAGGGACATGTATGCTATAATTTACACGCCCTGAGATATCACTGTTGATTTACAACCTGCAGTCAAGAAGTTATGGGGTCATCAGACAAGTGACTTTTAGTGATAATTACTGAAACTTTTATTCAATAGTTAAAATTAGCACAAACGCCCGACCCAACAGCTAGTTGAAAATCTGCAAACACATTTTTCTGGGAATATTTAACATTACAAATGGTTCGCGCTACTTTCCTAAACTTTCTAAAAATAACAAACCTATCTAAAAATAACACAAATAAACTCTTGAACATATATTAGGAGGAAATTCTACTTTTGAATAGGAAAAACTCGTGTTACAGCATCCATGAGTTCTAGAGCCACAGGAACTGGGCTGTTGTAAACCCTGGTGTGTAAAGTAAGAAGATGTAAATAGAATTATTATTAAATACTGTTGTAAATACCTTAATCTTATCATTAGCTTAAAAACCAAGAACGAAAGCTGTATTATTTATGCTAATGCAATTTATGGTCAACTTAGCTCAATAAAATGATTTGATTTGTAAAGAAGACGCATTATATTTTCGTAACAAAGATATTAGGTCGGTAAGGTTGCGGTGTCATATGAGTATTGTGGACTCCATACTCAAGATTGACTAAGTCAATACTAAGTTAAACGTGCTGTAGTGGCTTTCAAGTTTATTCTACTAATGTGATAAGTCAGGTTACTCATAAGACGGTTCGCCTATTGGGTCTGATGATGATTGGAGTGTCCAATCAAAATCGATCACCACTTACACTCTTTTATGTATATTACCGTCTTCTGTCTTGTGAGTAACAGTATAAGCGTAAATATATGTTTTAAGTCTTATAAGTCGTTTCTTTTATTTCCTTTCGTAAATTTAATAACACGTACAATGCTGATCAAGAAGTTATTCACTATCCAAAGTAAAACTTTAAGAATAAAATAAAGCTAAATCCTCACGAGAAATCTCGTGTGCAGAAACAATCTGCTATTTTAAAAATTGATAAGAGTATTAGATTAAAAACAGTAAATAGCTTTGCTAAGGATTAGAAACGGACAGTCTCCCTACCAAACTCTTTAGTGATCATTTATGGGCTTTTATGAGAGTGTTTATTTGGATGTACTCTTGTCTTACCATACAATCATAAAGAGAAACTCACAAATGTAATATTGTGTCTGGAAATCAATTACCCTTAAAACTTACAGATTCAAACATGTACATTACAGATGTGTCCTTAAAACGAAACGTTCACTATGCTAACTGTGATCTTTCCAATGTCTTCTCGTACATTCTATATTTACCCTAGTATTTGGATATCCCGAGTTAACAGGTTCACTCGATTTTTAATTTAAACTTTTCCAGAGAATGTGAAACATGTAATACCAACTTAACTTCGAGGTACAAAGCACCTAGTTATTGCAGAGATGGTTGGCATTCCCACTTTGAAGTATTGTTATTATATTACTTGACCTTTAGACACACAAAGTTAGCCAAGTATTTAATATAATTTTATTTTCACGTTATTTTGTGTCTTTCAATGTCTTTGGGGATTTTTTTTACATTTTGAAAGGCAGCAAATTTAATGTAGGTCTTGTAACCATATAATGGTAATATTTATTTAGATAGCATTACTTTTTTGGAAGATGGAAATTAGTTTTTATTATAAATCAATAGCTATAACATTTCCTCATAGTAATAAAATTTCCTCCCTATAGTCAAAAACTTACCCTAAAAAAAGTATTTTCTCATATGAATACGATTACCTTACAAAAAAGTTGCATGGGCAATACAGGTAATCAAATGTAAAAGTACCAGTATTTTCTCACATAAATTTGGTTACCTTACAAAAAGGTTACATGGCAAATACAGGTAATCAAATGTAAACGTACCTATGAATTATTGGTGTATTGTTAGTACAACTATGCTGCACTAACAACACACATATTGTACTGGCTGCATGTCACTAACAAATACCTAAGTGATCAACCCTATGACACATGGCTTATTGTTAATCATCATTGCATGTGACGTATTTGTAGGTGTACAAGATTAAACATAACTTATAACAAGACTGTTATATAAACAATAACCTTTTATAGCTTTTCAGCAATTGCTAAAAAACTTATTTAGGGACCATACTGTACAAGAGTTATTGTTCGATTGTTTCATGTTGTCAAAATAAAAAGAAGGTATATTTCCAATGCAAAACTGAAAATCAACCCATCGTTTACTTTAAAATTAAATATTTTTTGTATAAAATTATTTGTATTTTTATAAATGAATCAAATGGCTCGTAGTAAACGAAATTATTTGTTGATATTAACTGTTTGAAATTTTATTTTATTGCGAACCCTTACACTGAACAAAGAGGCCAGTAGAGGCAAACGGAAATGATAAGCAAGCTCGTTTAATCCAATCATCAAAGGATATTCAGAGCCAGTATTATGATCAATTATCCTAAATGATAGGCAAATATTAGTAAAGGGCAAAGTTACCAAAATAAAAAACGCTCACAGGATACTTTTTCATAATGTTTTAGAGTAATAGACCTTCAATCTATAAGGTAAGAGCTTAAAAGAGGGTTTTAGAGCATATTCATGAAATACTTATCTATATATCAAGTATTATCTTTGTAATAACCTAACACATTTTGTAAACTAATTGCAACTGATCTAAAACAAAACAAGGAATATTGTTAAAAATATAAATTGGTAAACAAAACATTATAAACTGACTTTGAGTACAATCAGTTCTGCAACCTTTGTACTTTGATAAAAGTTTTAAAATAAAATAATTTTGTTAGTGAATCAAAACAAAAAAAATATGTAAATTTCTAGTTACATTTTAAATATAATAACCCAAATTCTATGGTAAATATATATAAAAAAATACATTTACTCATAGGTATTTTTATGTATTTAAATATCCTACATTAATTAAAACAATATATTCACAACTACCTCTAAATGTGGATTTCTGACTCGTAAACATTTTTTACACATGGTTTTTATATTTACTATATATTTTTACTGCAACCATGAAAAGTATGAAACCTGATCTTATGTATTTTCCGCCAACAATTTTCTGAGAAGCGTATATGAATCATATTTCTGATTTGTGAGGTGAAAGCTGCCTCGCCTTGTAAAATATAGTTTTGTTACTGGCTACCGAGGAATGGGTTGGGAAATATAATGTTTGCAGTGCCGAGTATATAATAAGTGTGTAAAAATCAGGTCACCTGTATAAGACGCTATAACTCGTTAATATTTACCAACTGAAATAATTAATTTATTACTTTGTATGATAGTCTGACTGCATAATGTATTGTAGAAGAGGAAATAATGTTTTATTGATGTAATTCTAGTTATTAGTTTTGACTAGAATGTAATTGCTAAAACATAGCATTATTATGAAAAGTATTTTGGGGTGACTCCTATTTAACATATTTTTTTCAGTTTGTTTTACAAAGATTATACGTTGCTGCGCAGGTAACTTCTATATTAAGAAATTATGAACCTGATAAATGGTACCAGAAATCTAACACATTTTATTAGCTTACCAAAACCCCCTTGTTATGGGCAAGCGGTGGGAGCTACTATGATATTTTATGGGCGAAACCAGACAAGTTGCAATAACCTGAGAATTAATTCTTAAAATATTGTGGATTTCATCATTTTTTAGGGTTAAAAGGACCATCTTTACTAAATTTAAATACAAATCGTTCCAGCCATTTTTGTAAAAATTCATTTTTTATTTATTTTGTGGGGGTTTATAGGGTAATCACCATTAGAAATCGACATTTTAAAAACCTGAGGATACCATGGGGTTAGTACCCACATAGGCCCCAACAATTTCATCAACATCGGATTACTGGTGTAGTCTGTAGCTATGTAGGTACGTACACATCCATTGACACAAGCACATGCACACACATAACTTAGAACCCACCTTTTTATTTTTGGGAAATCCAAAACAAATATTTTCTCCTAAAATCAAATTTAAAAGGTTTGACGAAATTATTTTTTCTCAATCATTATAGACTATGTATGGGGGTAGAAAGAAAACAAATCCTGAAAATACCTTGAAAACTCTTTGTACGCTGTTGGTTATGCTAGTGTAAATGAAGGTACACCAATCATTTAACAATTTTAATAGTTTTATTTATTTCTAAATATTTATCACTTAACATTCTTTTATTTTGATTTTTATTTATGGCTTTTAAGGATCCAAAAATGCTATGAGGTAAATAAATATATTTCTCCATATATACTGGTTTTTTCTGAGTAGCATATTGTAAACTTTAAATTATTTATGTTGTGTGTAAGGTTTAAATATTTACTATAAATTACATGACAACCATCGAGAAACTTCCAAACCGTAATTCCTGTATGACAGAAAGTTATTGTTAAGTTGTGGCTGGTGATGTACAACTTGGAGCGCAAGTCTCATAAGTAGTTTGCTAAAACATTACATCACTATTTCATTCACCATACCTTTTTTTTTTGAAATATCAGAAAATTAATTTCTTGGTGTTTAACTTCAATGTATCTAATATTTCATTTTTAGCATTATTTAGTTTATACTTATTAACTTAGAAAAAAACACTTAAAAATATATTGTGGAGGAATAAGTGCTCACCCGTTTATTGTTTGGTGTCTTTTAAGTTTGTTTGTATTTCCCATTTTGTTTTACTTGAAACTGGGTTGAATGAAAAATAAGCTTAATAGCATTTACCGTTTGGATCCACATTTGTTAAAGACCTATGGACCGTCTCGTATACTCAAAACAATTATACTAACTGTTAATACACAGATAATCATATAACACTTTTAATCGAGGTGTTTATTTGTTGTGTTACATGACAAAAACAACCTAGATCAGTAGATGATCCTTTAATAACTCTAGGAAAACTATTCAAACAAAACATATGTCCGGTTGGTCCCACATAACAAAGAAAGCTTGAGTGGCTAAACGATAAAAAACCAAACTTGTTCTATTTCTTCTAGTTTTTCACAAAAGAACAGAAAACTGTATGTCCTAGAGTACAGTTTTTTTTTACTTTGTTTCAATAAATTACTTGACATGTGTTAGCATTATAAATAATTTGAGGCGTTACATATGCATTATGGACACTCAAACGCAGTCATCAAGAAGTCTATTTCAAGATAACAATTTCAATATTGCATACCGGGTTAAATATTATGAACAAACGGAAGTTTAAGGACGAAATATGATTGGTTTTCGTATACTCTAAGTGTATTTAATCATGTTGTGCCCACAATTGAATAGTCATTGCTACCGATAATTGTACAGATGATCAATTTATGTCCATAAATTAAAAATTTATCAACACACCAAAGAACTGTTTATTTATATATATATATATATATATATATCGATTATTTGGTAACGATATGTTTGATTAAAGTACCAATAACTACATTAGATGTTGATTGAAACGGGGTTGTTACTACAAAATTTCGTAAACTAAGTATATGTAGTTTTAATTAGTTAGTCATAACATTTAAGACATAAATACCTGTATATCGTTACTATTTTAGTCTTTATCATTGTTCTAATTTATGTTTCGTTGGTGAAGACTAATTTGGATTTTTTCCTCGTGTAGGAAAAGACAAAGAAGTATAGAGGCGGAAGGAACAGCTGGGACATTAAACTTGACGGAAGATTTATTGCAGTCGAAGGTTGAGATTTGATTAGCTGGGCGGCCCCACCACTTTTGGCAGCAACTCTTAAACTTTTCTTCATGAGACTTTAGGTTATATTGTTAACTGTAAATCTCAAATAAACTATAAGTAAATAATATTCTTTGTTTGAAGTTCATTGTTGGTGATGGTGAGTTAATGTTGTTCGAAGGTTTATTGCGGACATTTTCCATCACGAATGTAAAAAACAATACACAACGTTTCGGGATCTGGAATCTGATCCCGTCTTCAGGTGAAAAAACTTAACTAACACATTACAACTAACAATACACAAACGCCCAACCTAAGTTGGAATACCCTCTGTACCCTCTGTAGTGTATTCCAACTTAGGTTGGGTGTTTGTGTATTGTTAGTTGTAATGTGTTAGTTAAGTTGTTTCACCTGAAGACGGGATCAGATTCCAGATCCCGAAACGTTGTGTATTGTTTTTTACATTCGTGATGGAAAATGTCCGCAATAACCCTTAAATAATATTATTAACATCATTACAACGATATTAATTGGATGTAGGAACAGAAATGTGTATCGATTGAATGTGATTAATATTGCACTCATTTGAGGCTATTAGTCTTTAATGTAATTTTTTTTATGTTTTGATTGTTTTTATTATTTAAAGGTATTGGGTTGGATAGTATTTATGTTAAGATAAATTTTTTTATTTTAATAAACAATATAATTAAACTTTCATAAGGTTTAAAAATACGTCTTGTGTATTATGTTCTTCTTATCTTGTTCATATAGTTATACTTAATTTGCTAGCTATTTTACAATGTATTTCAAACATTTTTTCCTCGACATATCTTGTTAATTTTGCAAACAGACATTGTATTGGCGACTGTTATATAAATTGAACAAACCGACTTAAATATATTTTTTTGTTTTGTAAATATATTTTGATGAATGAATCATAAAATATAGAACTTAACCATTATGATTGTCTGTAACATGAACGGTTGTCAAACTCAGTTCAACTGATATTGCTGTGGCATAATTTATTTGACCTTTGATATCAACATTGATTCACAATGTAGTGTCAATGTGCATTAGGATCCATAGGAAATTGTACATTTGATCAAACTTGTTCACCAAAACATCCTAAAACTTTGTATTACAACTATGAACTGTTTTGAATCTGTGTTAACCTATTTTACAAAATTACAAAAATAATTCTCAGTAAGATCCTTTTATATCATCTATAGAATATTTTTGAAGATAACATTGAATTAAGATCTTACGCATAGATTTTGGTACAATAAAGTGGGTTGGTGCAGATTATGGCTTTATTATACCATATATTCAGAGCGAGCTGGTCTAGTGGTAGAGCGCGGGACTTTGTGCCCGATGTTCCCATGTTCAAATCCTGTCTTTCACTAATGGTATTTATCCATGAGATAATCCAATAACTCTCTACTAGGACTAGCCAGAAGTTATGTGTAAAACAGTTCCGAGCGAGAACTAAAGTCATAGGATGTGAAGGTAAAAAATAAAAAAAAACCTGCTATACCACATACAAGGTAAGGTTATACTTTAATCTATAGTTTATTGAAAACATCGGCAAAAAAGGTTTATTTGAAGCTAAAAATTATAAAACAACTTTGGTTATATTATGAGCCTTGTTTAGCTATACACATCGAATTATTATATCTGAAATAAATTAACACTCTGCAAATTTTATTCACTTTAAACGTATTAAAATAAAATTACCTCATGTTGAAGGTATTTCCAGACAAAAATCACTAAGCATAACTGATATTTTATCAGATTAAATGGTTCACTGGCTATGTAGATGTACACTGTAATTTATGCTCTCTGAGATATCAACTTTGAAATACGATCTGTTACCAAGGTGTAGTAGGTCACTAGTTATAAACAACTACTGATAGTTAGTGCAATAGTTCTGAGTTATAACCAGCTCTTAATTGTGCAGTGCTGTATCTAAATTAAATATAGCTACGATCAGCTTATTTAAGAATTATTTATATATTTTTTAAAACATTACTTCTACTTTTAGTTAGGGGAATTCATTGAAAGCCCCCTTTTAGATATTATTATTATCAAGTATGTAACGAAGCTGTTTCATTGATAACGATTTGAAATTTAAAGCGAAATGCATTTTGAACTTCGTGTGTCATGTTTTAGGATCGATTAAATTACGAGAAAATGTGTACTGTGATTCAAGTTTGAATGAGTAGTTTTAAGAAGAAATGAGTAAACCTAAATGTAAACTTTTTCTTACTTAAAATAGAGGTGTTGTATTTCATCGTTAATTTCTTTCATTGAACATTAAGGTAAGGACGCATTTTTTACTTAAGAAAGGTTCTACCAACTGTTAACGGTTATAAATATTAATAGAAATATCTCATGAGATCTAGTTAATTTCAGTAAACTATTGTTATTTGAAACAAAACAAAACAAACTTACAATTAAAGTTGACTGTCGCTAATGTAAAAACCCAATTAACAGTGGTGTAAAAAAGAGGATGGGTACTTAAGAACCTAAAAGATAAAATCTAAAACATACTCATAGTTTTAGAAAATGGTTTTAGAATGTTATTTTTATTTCTTTGAATAAAAGTGTTCTGTTTATGAAACATAGTAAAACCATAGATGAAGTAATATAATTATATTACTTCATCTATGGTAAAACTTAACTCCCTACAAAAAAAATTTAAATGCTCAGTAACTCTATCGTACTGGAAATTTAGCAAAGATGTAATTTAGAACGATTTTAAGATATTTTTTGAATTATTAGAGACATAGTATTCAAGTAAATGTGACATTTAATGTTTGAAACACAAATGAGCCGTGTTCACAATAATAATCAGTCTGGTATGATATGAAGGGACTTATGAGCCACGAGAGTTGATTAAGTTTGTCACAAAGGCACCATAATTATGTTCATCAAACATACTCATTTATATACTGTAGAGTCTAATATCTTTGGGTATCAACGGGATTATTTATTATGATTATATATACAACAAAATACATTATAAAACTAATAATAATGGCATAAAAGATTCTTAGATGGTGGTGAAATAAAAGGTCAGCCTTGTCTAATAATATAAACCTTCTATCAGTAAATACTTCTCACTATATACAACATTTAACTTGAGATTAATATTCAAAGTATCTATGATAAATTATACAGATGAATAAGGACGTTGCATTTTTAATAAGTTTACATTGTTGTTTAATGTTCATAACTTTTTTTGTCCTTAAAACATAGTGTTTCAATATACATATCTTACCTTTTTCAACTAAAGCTTTTATTTACTAATTACTCAACTAGAACCTTAGAACTGATTTATTTTGGTTAGTGTATCAATTAATGATAAAAATGCTAAAAGGGCC